>NC_080772.1:16287500-16914642 GCF_020826845.1 Diceros bicornis minor | reverse complement strand
GTTAATATGCTGCTGAATTTGGTTTACTAGTATTTTGGTGAGGAGTTGCACATCTGTATTCGCAAGGTATATAGTCTGTAGTTTCTTTTCCTGTGATGTCTTTGTCTGGTTTGTTATTTGGATAATACTAGCTTCATAGAATAAATTGGAAAGTTTTTCCTTCTCTTCTATTTTTTTAGAAGAGTTTGAGAAAGATTGGTGATTTAATTTTTTTTTGTAGAATTTGCCAGTGAATTGATCTGGTCCTTGTCTTTTTTTGTTGGAAGTTTTTTGATTACTGATTCAATCTTTTTATTTGTTACAGATATTTTCAGATTTTCTATTTTTACTTGAGTGATTTTGGTAGTTTTTGTGTTTCTAGGAATTTTTCCATTTTGTCTAGATTATCTAATTTCTTGGCATACAATTGTTCATAGTATTCTATTGTTATTATTATTATTTTTTTAAAATTTTTTATACATGCTTGTTTTATTTTATTTTATTTATTTGTTTTGTTTTTGTGAGGAAGATCAGCCCTGAGCTAACATCCGATGCCAATCTTCCTCTTTTTTTGCTGAGGGAGATTGTCTCTGGGCTAACATCCATGCCTATCTTCCTCTACTTTATATGGGACGCCGCCACAGCATGGCTTGACAACCAGGATCCGAACCCGCGAACCCAGGGCCGCCGAAGCAGAGCACGCACACTTAACCACTTGCACCACCGGGCCAGCCCCAATTGTAATTAGTTTACTTTTGTAAGGTCAGTATTAATGTCTCCACTTTTGTTTTTGATTTTTACTAATCTCAATTATCTTTCCTTTTTTTTTCGTGGTTAGTCTAGCTAAAGATTTGTCAATTGTGTTGGTGTTTTCATAGAACCAACATTTTGTTTTATTGATACTCTCTACTATTTTTTTATTCTCTATTTCATTATCTTCACTCTACTCTTTATTATTACCTTCCTTCTTGTTGTTTTGAGTTTAGTTTGCAATTGTTTTTCTAGATTCATAAGATAGAAGAAGGTAAGGTTTTAAATTAGAAGTATTTTTTCTTTTCTAGCATGGGCATTTACAGCTATAAGTTTCTCTCTGAGCACTGCTCTCATTGCATGCCATAAATTTTGGTGTGTTGTGTCATTGTTTTCATTCATTGCGAAGTATTCTCTAATTTTCCTTAAGATTTCTTCAATTGATTGGTTGTCCAAGAGTGTGTTTAATTTTAACATTTATGTTAATATTTATAATATTTATGAATTTTCCAGATTTTCTTTTGTTATTGACTTTTAATTTCATTCCGTGGTCAGAGAAGATAATTTTCATGATTCAATCTTTTAAAAATTACTGAGACTTATTTTGTGGCCTAACATATGGTCTATCCTGGAGAATATTCCATATGCACCAGAGAAGAATGAGTATTCTGCTGTTGTTGGATGAAGTGTTCTATATATGTCTGTTAGGTTTAATTGATTCACAGTGTTTTTCAAGTCTTCTATTTCCCTGTTTGTCTTCTTGTCTAGTTGGTCTATCTATTATTGAAAGTGAGATTTTGAAGTCTCCAACTATTATTGTTGAACTTTTAATTTCTCCCTCCAAATCTATCAGTTTTTGCTTTGTATCATTTGAGGCTCTGTTGTTAGCTGAGATGTACTTCTAAAATTATTATATCTTTTTGATGCATTGGCCACTTTATCATAATGTCCTTCTTTGTTTCTTATAACAATTTTTGTCTTAAAGTCTCTTTTATCTGATATTAGCTTAGCCACTCCAGCTCTCTTTTTGTACTGTTTGCATGGATTATCTTTTTCTGTCTTTTTATTTCAACCTATTTGTATCTTTGGATCTAAACGGAGTTGGGTCATTTTTTAAATCCATTCTTCCAATCTTTGCCTTTTAATTGGACATTTTAATCCATTTACATTTAAAGTTGTTACTGATAAGGAAGAACTTCTGCTATTTTGCTGTGTGTTTTCGTTATGCCATATCATTTTTGTTTCTCACTTCTTCCATTAATGCCTTCTTTTGTGATCGAATTTTTCTAATGTTCATTTTGAGTTTCTTCTCATTTCTTTACTATATATTTTTAAGTTATTTTCTTAGTGATTGCCCATTAATACTTGCATGCAATTAACATATTAATTTATAACAATCTAGTTCAAATTAATATCTAATTAAATTTAGGTTCAAGAGTATACAAAATCTTTGCTCTTACATAGCTCCAACCTCCCTATCTGTTGTTATTGTTACAAATTACCTCTTTGTATGTTGTTTGCCTGTCAGTGTAAATTTGTAATCATTGTTTCATGTAATTATATTTTAAATCATATAGAAAAAAAAGGTGAGTTACAAGGCAAAAATACAGTAATACTGACTTTTGTGTTTACCTATGTAGCTACCTTTACTTGTGTTCTTTATTTCTTCATATGGATTCAAGCATTGTCTAGTGTCCTTGTATTTCAGCCTGAAGAACTCTCATTAGCATTTCTTCTAGGGAAGGTCTACTAGTGGTGAACTCTGTCAGTTTTTCTTTACTTGGAAATGTCTTAATTTCTTCTTCATTTTTGAAGGATAGTGTTGCCAGAATAGAATAGAATTAGTGTTTAAAAGTTTTTTTTTTTTCTTTCAGTACTTTGAATATGTCATCATACTGTCTCTTAGCCTCCATGGTTTCTGGTCTGATTAGAAGTCAGATGTTAATCTTATTGAGGCTCCCTTGTACATGATGAATCTCTTCTCTTTTGCTGCTTTCTGGATTCTTTCTTTGTGTTTGGCTTCTGCTGGTTTGATTATAATGTGTCTCAGTGTGGATGTCTTTAAATTTCTCCTACTTGGATTCATTGAGCTTTTTATATGTATAGATTCACATATTTCATCAAATTTGGGAAGTCTTCAGAATTATTCTTCAAATATTATTTTTTCTCTTTTTTTTGACTCTTCTTCCCCTAAGATTCCCATTATGTGTATGATGATATACTTTATGAGGTCCCACCTGTCTCTTAGGCTCTGTTCATTTTCCTCATCCCTTTCTCTTTTTGTTCCTCATACTGAATAACCTCAATTGACTTATCTTCAAGTTTACTTTTCTTTTGTCTGCTCAAATCCACCATTGAGTCCTTCTAGTGAAATTTTCATTTCAGTTATTGTACTTTTCAGCTCTAGAATCTTTATTTGATTCTTATAACTTATATCTCTTTATTGATTTTTTTTGGTAAGAGAGCATCTCATAGTTTCCTTTAGTTCTTTGTATGTGGCTTCTTCTAGCTCTTTGAGTATACTTAAAATACTTGATTTAAAGTCTTTGTATAACAAGTCCAATGTCGGGGCTTCTTCAGGGACAGTTTCTATTAGTTTCTTTTTTCCGGCATATGGGCCATATTTTCTTTTTTATTTGTATGCATCATAATATTTTGTTAGAAACTGAACATTTTGAATATCATAATGTGATAACTCTGGAGATCAGGCTCTCCCTCCTTTCCAGGGCTTGTTGTTGCCGCTTGGAGTAGTTGTTGTTTGTTTGTTTAGTGGTTTCTCTGAACTAATATTCTAAAGTCTATATTCTTTGTTGTGTATGGCCACTGATGTCTCTGTTCTGTTAGCTTAGTAGACAGGTATTGATTTGATATAATTTCTCTTTAAAACTGAGATTCAGCCCTTTTTTTCTTGTTTAAGCATTCACCTGGTTACTGTAAACTTTTGGTTAATGTCCAGATTTCTCATAAACTTGATTCTGATGGTTCCTGCCATTTTATTTGCTGCTGTGTGGAGGGACAGGCTTTTGGAGTTCTCTGCTCCTTCCTTTTCCCTGACATCCTTCTACATGTATTGTCATTCAGTCTTTACAATAAGCAGCTCCTGTTTGATGTGATGCAACTAGAAGTCAGTGTCCCTGCTTCGTTCCTCATGTGCCCATCTGCTGGACCTGGATTCATGAGAGAGTCTCCAGGTGGGAACAACAGACTCCACTTAAAGCTGAATGCTTGGTCTGTTCCTCTGTTGTGACCCTTCCCACTGCGCTCCAACAGTGCTGAGCCAAGCCTCTGCTCACGAGCTGGAACCTAGAGCGGGCATTCCCCCAGCTGCTCCCCTGACGATAGATTCTGACACTTTTTCTTGAACATATTACTTGTTACTATCTTTGTAACTGATCTTACAAATTTTTCAAAATTAGTGACTTATATTTGTTTTTTTGTACAATATTTCCAAAAAAGAGCATTATTTTATGCTCATTTGTAAAAAATTTGGTTTACTAGAAGAGTAACTATGCTTTCTTTGAAAATAGCATGAAGCTTTGATAGCTTCATGCCAGTGATTGTCATAGTTTTATAACCTATAATGGTTTAGCTACCAGAGGTAAAACAAGGAATCCTCAGGTATTTATTATCTTACTTTCCTCATTGCACTCTTAATTTTGGGGTGTATATATGAAATCATCAT
This sequence comes from Diceros bicornis minor, assembly GCF_020826845.1. Taxonomy (NCBI): domain Eukaryota; kingdom Metazoa; phylum Chordata; class Mammalia; order Perissodactyla; family Rhinocerotidae; genus Diceros; species Diceros bicornis. The sequence goes on along the minus strand of NC_080772.1, from coordinate 16,910,231 downwards.
ATTTGCAGATTCACATTTTTTATTTGCCCTAGAATTCTGTTTATTATTATATTTAAAACATTAATATGAGTTACTATATTTACATTGCTATTTTCTCAACACCTTTTAATGCTTTGATAAATCGATTTTAAACAATTATTCTAGTTTTGGGAATCAAGAATTTAAGGAAACCTAATAATAACAAGGAAAATAAAAAATTAACAACTATGTTATGCAAATGATGAGAAAATACAAGTTTTCCAAGATACAAAAATACCAGCACAATACCGGAACCACACACACACACAAAAAAAAAAATCACAAAATTACCAGAATTAATACTGTTAAAATATTCATATTACCTGAAGCAATCTATAGAATCAATGCAATTCCTATCAAAATTCCAATGGCATTTTTCAAAGACATGCAACAAATAATCCTAAAGTTAGTATGGAACCATAAAAAAACCCACATAGCCAAAGCAATCTTGAGAAAGAACAAAACTAGAAGCATCATGCTTCCTGTTTTTGAACTACATTACAAACCTGTAGTAATTTTAACAGTATGGCATTGGCATAAAAACAGACACTAGATCAATGGAACAGAATATAGAGACCAGAAATAAATGCACACATATATGGTTAATTAATTAATGACAAAGAAGCCAAAAGTATACAATGGGGAAAGGATAGTCTCTTCAATAAATGTTGTTGGGAAAATTGGACAGCCACATGCAAAAGAATGAATCTCGACCAGTTTCTTCTACTATACACAAAAATTAAGTCAAAATGAATTAAAGACTTGAACATGAGACCTGAAACCATAAAACTCCTAGAAGAAAACTTAGATGGTAAGCTCCTTGACCTAGGTCTTGGCAATGATTTTTTGAATCTGACACCAAAAGTAAAAGGAACAAAAGCAAAATAAACAAGTAGGACTACATCAAACTAAAAACCTTCCTCAAAACAAGGGAAACCATCAACAAAACGAAAAGGCAACCTACTGAGAGAAAATATTTGCAAATCATATATCTGATAGGGGGCTAAAATCCAAAATATATAAATAACTTATACAACTCAATAGCCAAAAAACAAACAATCCAACTGAAAAATGGGCAGAAGATCTGAATAGACGTTTTTCCAAATAAGGCATACAGATGGCCAACAGGTACATTAAAAGAAGGTCAAAATCCCTAATCATCAGGGAAATGCAAATCAAAACCACAGTGAGATATCGCCTTACACCTATTAGGATGGTTTTTATCAAAAGGACAAGAAACAAAAAGTGTTAGTAGGATGTAAAGAAAAGGAAACACTTGTGTACTATTGGTGGAAAGGTAGATTGGTGTAGCCACTACGGAAAACAGTATGGAGGTTCCCCCCAAAATTAATAGAGCTACTACATGATCCAGCAATTCCACTTCTGGGTATTTATCCAAAGAAAACAAAAACATGAATGTGAAAAGACATATGTATCCCCATGTTCATTGCAGCATTATTTACAATAGCCAAGATATGAAAACAACCTAAGTGTCAATCAGTAGTTGAATGGATAAAGAAATTGTGGTATATACATACAATGGAATATCATTCAGCCACAAAGAAGAATGACATCTTGCCATTTGTGACAACATTGATGGACCTCAAGGGCATTATGCTAAATGAAATGTCAGACAGAGAAAGACAAATACCGTATGATCTCTCTTATATGTGGAATCTGAAAAAAACAAAAAAAACAAAACAAGCTCACAGATACAAAGAACAGATTGGTGATTGCCAGAGGTGGGGGTTAGGGATTGGGAGAAATGGGTAATGGGAGTTAAAAGGTAAAAAGAAAAAAAAAATCATTAGTTTTTTACATTGACTACATGTTGAAATGATAATATTTTGGATATATTGTGTTAAATAAAATATATTATTAAAAAAAAAATACCAGCACAGTCTTTGAAAGTGTATGCACAGCAAATAATCAATGATTATTAAATACATTTGGTAATTTTTGTAAACATCATGGTCTTACATTACAAATTTGTTAAATATGTGTTAGCAAAACTGTTTCATTATTTCTTGTCCTAAAACTTGCAAACCATTGGCTGATTCCTTTGTAGTGATTGCTAGAGGTCTATGCACCTCACCCTGAGGAATTTTGCACTGAACCACATTTTTAAAATGACTATAATGATGGTAATGAAGGTAAGCCTCTGCTGCAGAGTCTTAGATGCTTGCCGACACTGCTTTAGCTGTGTGTGTGTGTGTGTGTGTGTGTGTGTGTGTGTATGTTTTGTTTTACTTTTACTCCAGCTATATTAGATTAGTACTGATCTTAGGGCTGATGTTAGAACCAAGATAAAACAAAGTTTTCCTGAGGAGGATAGCAATTTCTGTCAAATCATATTCTCAGAATCTTCAGATTTCGAATTGCAAAGTTTCCCTCTCCTTGGTTTGTAAATCTTTAATTATGAAAGTTCATTAATTAAATTTCAATATTATATATGTTATATTTATATATCAAAACAATAGCTACCAGATATTTTGCCGTCTCTCTTCCACCACTGAAATGTTGACGTTCTCACAGGTCCTGTGTGGCCCTGTGCTCTTCTAACTACTTGACATCTCCTGACAATCTCACGCTCTTACAGATTCACCTGGTGACCAGCAATGAATCCCAAATGTATATGTCTAGTCTTGATCTCTTTCATGAGCTTCTAACAGCATCTCCTCCTGGATAGTCACAAATACCTCAAACTCATCTGGTTCAAAAAACAATTAGTTACTTTCACTCCTATGTTATATTAGTCACGGTTCCTCAGAAAAACAGAACCAATAGGAGAAGGAGACATATATATATATATATATATATATATAAAGAGATTTATTAGGAAGAATTGGCTCATGTGATTATGGAGGCTGAAAAGTCCCACGATCTGCCATTTGCAAGCTGAAGACCCAGGAACACTGGTGGTATAATTCAGATTGAATCTAAAGGCCTGAGAGCCAAGGGAACTGATGGTATAAATCATAATCCACGAGCAGGAGAATATGGGGCAAGATGTCCCAGCCCACGCAGTGATCCAGGAAAAAGGATGAATTCCTCAATTCCTCCTTCCTTCACCTTTTGTTCTATTCAGGCCCTCAATAGATTGGACGATGCCCACCCACACTGGAGACGGCAATCTATCTTATTGAGTCCACTGACTCAATTGCTAATCTTGTCTGGTAATGCCCTCACAGACATACCCAGAAATAGTGTTTAATCTGGATACTTTGTCCAGTTGGGTTGACACAAAAAATTCACCATCACACATATCCACCTCCAACATGTTCTTCTTCTTTGTTTTTTTGTTTTTCCTACATCAGAGGATGGCATTATCTAATATCCCATCACTCAAACTAGAAACCTGGCAATAGGTCATCTGGTGCTTCTAATCTATGTGAGAAATATTTTTTCAATATTTTCTTCCTCTCTATTTCTACCACCTCTACTATCTGCCTTCATCCAGGCCCTTCTTCATTATGTCTCCCTGCCGTGCTCTGTTGGTACAGCTCTCTCACTGCTCTCCCTGCTGCCAGGATTTCCATTTTCCTATCATTTTTCTACATCCCCTAGAAAAGTCCATCTGAAGTGTGAATCTGACCATATTATTCACCTGTGTCTCAGTGTCACCCTGTCACCTGCAATGTAAAGGATTGTTATTCCTTCAGTGTACCTATAACCACTTTCCCTCAAAGTAAAACTTACTCAGAAATTCAAGAGAAAATTGAAGAGAGATGTTAGTAAAAAAAAATGTATATGAGCACAACCATCTAGTTTTTAAATAAGGAACAGCTTTATATAATGCTTTAACAGAATGAACTTTTAAAAGCTTGATGGTACCTCAAGTGTCTGTTTTGCATCAAATATTATTAAAGTCTACATTCTATGGAAGAGAATCATTGTATATTTAATTTTTATACATACAATTATAACTCATATATGTGATACATTTATCTAAACAAACCTAGTTTCTATTCCTGGAACTTTATTTTGAACAGTGTGATCTAAAACTGACTTTTCCACAGGAACAAAGTTACATATGGGAATTGTGTTTCTGGAAAACCACCAGAAGATTGTGCATATCACAAAATAAAGGAAATAGAGAAGAAAAGTTAAAATGAAACTTGGCCCAGAATAACATCAAAGAAAGTCATCAATGATGAGTCTCATAGTTCAAGAACTAAATGTTTGCTAAAAGCAAAATAAAATAAAGCAACAGAAAACCACATGTGATTTGGCCGAGTCACTAAGGAATATTTACATTATTATCCTTAACAATTTGGACACAAATGCTCATCTTTCACCTTTTCCATCAAATTTGTTTCTCCTTACTCCTCCTCATCACGGTTAAATACTCCTATTATACACCCAAATGATCAAGGCAAAAACCTACATATGATCTGTGAATTTACCTTTTCCTTCATCCCTAATATGTAACTTATCAGCAAGTTCTCAGGGCTTTTCCTGCAAAAGATATCTTAAATCTATTTCTTTTTGTATCTATCCTTCCTCCTAGTCCATTATTTGTGACCTACATTCCTTCCTAACTATTCCTTCCTAACTATTCCTAACTATTCTTGGTACTTCCATATTAGCCAATTTACAATCCATTCTATACATCAAGAGGAAGGTGAGTGATCTTTTAAAAGTACAAATCAGATCCTATCACTCATCTTTGAAAGCCATCCAAGGTTGCCCATCACTTCAATGAGATTCAAACCTCTTCCCATGTCCTACATGGTCCTACATGGTCTGGCCTTGCCTCCCAATTTGACCTTGTTACCTACCACCCTCCCCTGACTTATTTTACTCTAAGCATACTGGACTTCTAGACGGACCATCCTGCCTTTGAGGGGAACTCACTCCTGCCTTCAGAACCTTTGTGCACTGCTTGGTACAATTTCCTTGGAATTGCCAGGCTGGCTTTGCTTTCTCATTAGTCCACGTGTAACCTTGGACTTTTATGGTCTGAATTTTGTTTCCCCCAAATATTGAAGTCCTAGCCCCCAGTACTTCAGAATGTGACTCTATTATTTTGCTGGGCTGCTGTAACAAAATACCACAGACTGGGTGGCTTAAATAACATAAATTTATTTTCTCACAGTTCTACAACCTAGAAGTCCAAGGTTAAGGTCCCGGCAGGTTTGGTTTCTCCTGAGGCCTCTCTCCTTGGCTTGCAGACCACCACCTTTGCTGTGTCCTCACATGGCCTTTCCTCTGTGAGCGCACATCCCTACTATCCCCTCCCCCTCTTGTAAAGATAGCAGTTCCATTGGATTAGGGCCCCACCCTTACTATTTCATTTAACCTTAATCATCTCCTAAAGACCCTATCTCCAAATACAGTCACATTGTGAGTTAGAGCTTCAACATATGAATTTTGAGGGGACACAATTCAGTCCATAACATTGACCGTATTTGTAGATAGGGTCCTTTAAGAGGTAATTAAATTAAAAGAAGATCATCAGGGTGGCCCTAATCCAATAGGACTGGTGTCCTTATAAGAAGGGAAGATTAGGACACAGACATACACAGAGAGAAGACAATGTGAAGACACAAAGAGAAGATAGTCATCTACAAGCCAAGGAGAGAAACCTCAGAAGAAACCAACATTGCAGACACCTTGATCTTAGACTTCTAGCCTCCAGAATTATGGGGAAATACATTTCTGTTGTTTATGCCATGGAATCTGTAGTACTTTGGTATAGTATCTCTAGCAAACTAATAAACCGCATCAACGAGGCCTTACTTGAGCACTCAAGCTAAGCAGCCCATTGCTGACTCTATTCTATTGTCTTGCCACTGGAAGGTAACCCCATGACGGCAGGGATCTTGTTGTGTTTTCTCTGTATATCTTCATCACTCAAGGAGGGACTGGCCCATAGTACTATGCTCTGTTGATTGAATAAATGGGTGGCTGATGGATGGACTGATTGAATAGATGAGTGGGTGAATCATTCTACAGACAACAAACACAGAAAAAGTGGGACAGGAACTGGATAAATTTTGAAGACAGGAACTTCCTAAGACCCTGCCTAGGAAAGACCAGGGAGACTGGGGAGATGGGATGATTTTAAGCCAAAGGATTAGTAGGAGCTTGAAGAGCCAAGTACGAGATTGCATGAGAGGAGAAGTGGAGACAGAACAACCACAATGACTATGACTATGTAGCTAAACAACTACAGCTACGGAGTTGGAAATATACTGTGAATGTCCCATGAGACTGCAGCAAATAAAAGACAGATTACTAGCTTAGGGACCTGGTAAGAAGTGGGGAGCAAGACTCTCCACTGATTTGCAAAAAACTAGGCCTTTAATTCTGGTTGAAATGGGGGCCAGATCTCCCTTTCGAATGCGGCCCATCTGTCTGTTACATTCCAGATGCTCAGGCCCTCATTTCCTCTGCACGTTGAGAATGCCCTAATTCTTGCTCAAGTCTGACAACTCTCAGCTCCACTTGCTAAACAAAGTCCATGTATTCCAGATACCTGGCAGCATTTGCTACAGCTCTGTTTATCTTTCTCCACTTTGACTCCTTGCTATCTGATCCTTGCCCAAGATGACTCCACTCTGCTTTTTACAGGTCCTAATACCAAGAACTGATGTTCCATTAAGATTGTAGAGATGGTGGTCTTTGCCCAGGTCCTAAGGAAAGGCCAGAGGAAAGGAAAATCATAAAGCTACCAACCGGCATACCAACATCTAAGGAGAACAGCCTTCCAAATTAAAAAAATAATAATAAAATAAAAGCAAAAAAAAAAAATTTGAAAAGCACATATTTTTTATTGTATAACTATTAAAACACGTTAACTTTACATCAATCCTGTATATTTGTGTTTTATTAAATTTCTAATCCAATGTAATTCATTGTCCACATGAGCAAAAGTATTAATATGAGCTGTCAGTCTGAACATAAAAATTAGCTTGTAAAATAAAATCAGGTACTATCATGGCATTATTTAAACCTGATTGAACCTGTATAAATACACTGATTTGAGTACCCACATTGTTAATGATTTTTAAAAATCATTATTCAGGGATTAGAATGAGTCAAAATAACCAAGTTCAGTTTTGGGGATTAGTCAAAACTATCAATGGAATTCAAGCTTTCTTAGGCAGCTTGTATTTCTAAAACTTTTCAATGAATTCTATTTTCTGAAGAGTAACAGTGAATGTATGAGTTTTAAGTATTACTTCATTAAATCTTTACAACTCTGTGAGGTAGGCGCTATTGTTATCTTAATTTTACCCATGACAAAACTACTTTTATATTTTACCCGGAGTCCATAAATAGTAGTCAGGAATTGGACCCAAACAGTCTGATTCCAGAAAAGATTTCTTTAACTGTTACATATGCTGAAATAGAGTGAAAACTTGTTTTCTACAAGTTACATATACAATTTTAAATCAAAGTTTATTTTCTTTACACTTGCAATTACAAATTTTGGTGGCTATCTTATACATATACGTTTATAATCCATGTGCTTTGGCAAAATTTTATGTAGATAATATCTTCAACATAAACAACAAAATAGGATATATAGTCATATACATATGTGTTGTGGTATTTGATTGATTGATTGATATTTACCACATCCCTGCTTTGATTTCATGATTCAAACTTTTCCCTGGTCAGGAGCTTGACAAGGATAAATTGAGAATGGCTTTGAAGTTCCTGCCTTTAATTGCTGCATGTGTAACGAGATGTTATTTGTTTGTAGAGTTGATATTCAGACACAGTTCCATTTCTCTTTTGTTCACATTATTCCGCTTTCCAGAGACAGGCTAAGCCTCATAGTCATGTTTTGATTAAGGGACTAATGCTTTATTAAATTTTGAATAGAGTCTGTTATCAGCATAGTGTTCTTCTTATTGAAATAGCAACATAATATTCCTCAGCTGCTTTGTGAAAGGAGAGCAAAATGTGATTTCTATCCTTACTCTGCTTCCTGGTTGTTTACAGTGGTTTAAATAATTCTCTTTGTGAAAGGCTCCCAATTTTGGTTTGAGATGATACTGGGCTGTATCACTGATTCTATTATCATCAAATACATTGGAAGTGTAGTCCACCTACTCCAATTTTATTACTTCTTGAGAGACAGAGTTACATTTCCATGAAATACTGATTCCTACTCTGAATTCTACTTAGCGGGTCCAAGATATGCAGTTTATTTCTGAGAGTCAGATGATGGCTTCAAAGTTTTCCTTGTATCTTCTAATACTTTCAATATTGCTTGGTCAGCAAAACCCAAGATCTGTGAAGACTTTTTCTACAAAAGATGCAAGAAAAAGGCCAGAGTTTGGAATTTGTGGGCCTCTTAGATATGCAAACCACTCAGAAAGAATTCACTTTCATGTGTCTAGGCCTCAGTTATAGCATCTGTGAAAGGAAGAAAGGAAAGGAAGGGATAATTTTTAATCCTTCTAACTCAGAATTTTATGCTGAATGATTTTATTACTTGAGTCTTCTATGTTGTAGTAGCCTCTATAAATATACTGACAGCACATTCACATATTTACTGAATACCTAGTTGGATAGAAACATTTGGGCCTTTTAGTCACTCCCTTATGGCAAGTGTTTCACTTGGATGAGATACATTTATTCATTCAACGAATGCTTATTCACTAGCTGTTATGTGCAAAGCACTGTGCTAGTGAATACGTAATGCATGCACGATAAATACCAGACTGCAAACGCTCAAGCTGCTTCTTTATTGTTGGGAATTTGGGGAGTAGCCTATATCCATAGAATGTAGCAGAAACAAATGGGCAGAAATAAGATTCAAACTTATGATCTTAACTTCATTATCAGTGGGCTGAAATGGATTGGCAGGGATGCATTCCTTCTGGAGACGCTAGGGCAGAATTCATTTCCTTGCCCTTTCCAACTTCTAGAAGCTGCCTGTGTTCGTTGCCTTGGCTTATGGCCATATCACTCAGACCTCTGCTTCAGTTATCACATTTCTTCTGACTTTGATATACTTACCTCCTTCTTATAAGGACCCTTGTGATTACATTGGGCCCATCCAGATAACCCAGGATAATCTTGCCATCTCAAGATCCTTAACTGAATCACATCTTCAAAGTCCTGTTCACCATGTGAAGTAACATATTCACGGGTTCTGGAGATTAGGACATAGACGTCTATGGGGATCTATTATTCTGCCTACCACACAGTTGTTTGTGAAAATGTATATATTAACAATAAAAATATATAGAGAATTTTTACTATGCAGGATGTCCATATAATAATATTATAATTTTTAAAAAATCACTAATTGATGTGACAGTTATGATAATGTGGCCACTATGGCTCAAACTATTTCTAAGATGTCTACTTGGCAGCTGCTATTCAAGCCAAGATCATATTCTTGACCAAGCTTCCAAAAGTGAAATGTATTTATGTAATACTTATTACATATGGAGCCCCAAACCGATGAACTAAATGGTTACGTTCAACGGATATTTTGGATTTTAAAAATAACTACTGCTACAAAGAAATGGGGCTGATTTTTTAATGTAATAATAATAATAATAATTACTGGGCACATACTAAGTGTCAGGACATGTTCTAAGTGCTTAAAAATATATTAATTCATTTAATACTTGTAACAGCACAATGAGTTATATACTAGTATTATCTCCATTTTAAGATGAGAAAACTGAGACACAGAGGTTACATAACTTGTCCCAAATCAAACAGTTAAAACAGATAGAGATGGGATTTGAACCCAGGCCCTCTGGCTCCAGAGTCTATTCTTACTCTCTAGGCAGCTCTGAAAAATATTTTAGAGCTAAAGTCCTGCAGAGGGTATTCAGATGAGTTTATTGTTAATATACAATTGGAGACATAACAGGGCCAAGGGGTCAAGGCACCTCCCAGTGCTTTTATTGTGAAATGCTCATTCTGAATTTTAAATGACTTTTCTCTGTTATTAATCTTTGTTTTGGGATCATTCCTTGCTTAACTCTTTTGAGCCCTAATATTCTACAAAGGTACTAATAAAATGAAAATGAGTGTTGTGATTATAATAATTTTAAACTCTCTTTCTAGGCCACACTCCTTGTAGTCAGACTTGGTTACAAGTGTGTCTACGAGGTAATATGACTGACTTTTAGCAAACATGTTAGAGCTGACCTATTAAAATGAGTATCTTTCCTAGTATGGTCACACAGTTTGTTCATTAGAATTGGTTCAGAATGCCATTTAGCTATTATCGTCTCAAATCCAATTTACCCTCAAAAGAACATACTGTCTATTCACAAAAGTCACATACATACATCAGGAACTCTGAAAGCAATTCCAGAAGAGATCTTCCTACAGTGGTTTGAGCAATGCCATAGTTCCTCAAAGCAGTACATACATGTCTTCCCAAGGTGACAACTCTGAAGAGCGTTCACAGAGCTGCAGGTGTAACGGTTAGCATTCTGTCACAGTTGGTTCGCCTGTCAGGAGTGCTACTTATTTGGTCTACCCACAATGACTATCAAATTTTTGTACGCACTAGTCTATTTACAATCTTGCCTGGAGGAATTCTTATCGCTAAACATTAACAAAATAATTAGGTTTGAATTAGTGAATCCACTGTAGGGAGTGATAACTAGGTATAGTTGATTTAAATATAGTGTATAACAAGACATAAATGACATGTGAAGGTTCTGAAGTCATTTCCAATATTCCCTCATTAAAAGTTGGTGAAAAATATTCCTTAGCCAAGCATAGTTACAAGAAATATCCCTGTCTGGTTGACACTTCTCTCCTTCAATTGTTCACATCTTGCTAAGAGTGTTCTGGGTGACTGTTCCTAGCCATCCTATTTTGGTTGGATTCCTTCCTTTCAGCCCTGAGCTGCTTCTTTTCTAATTATAGACTTCTTCAAAACTCAGCCAAAGTGTAGGGTGTTATCAATAGGATTGTTGCCAAGGCTTTGCTTACCTCTACTCTGCTCTTCAAAATGCTTGCTCCTGTGTGCTTAATATTGGGGAATGGCTTCTATTTATATTTGTGTGGCCTTGCAGCTTTAATCTCCGTATCTGTGTTCAGCTCTATGGGTTGTGGTCGGCCTCTGTGGTGGTGATGAAAGGAGTGGTTTTAATCCACTTATTTCAGTAGGAAGAGTAAGTTACTAAACGGGATCTAAGCTGAAAATGGATTTTCCCCATTGGGGAAAACATAACACACACTCACACACATATGCATGCAGACATACGTGTACAAGAGCTTTAATGCCACCGAACTTTTTGTGGAATACAATTAAGCATACCTCCTGGCCTCCGCTGCTCGGGATATTACTCTTTATCCAATTCAGGTCCAGTGTCATCCAGGCTAAATTCGCATTTTAGAGGGTGCCTTCACCTAACTCATTGCTGGCGGACAACGCTTCAGTTCCCTATTCTTTAAATCCTTCTTAAATCACTTGGCTTAGCTTAATGTAAGCTAATGACTTAGGCAGCAACATGTGTCTGGATATTATAATCCAGAAGTCCCTTAACTTGAAGCTGAAGTACAGAAACATAGCTATCCAGAGATAGCTATGAAATTTTTTCAGGAAGCCACCACCTAGAAGATTCTACTTTCTTACAGGGTGCATGGAAGAACTTTCCTCTGGAATAAATGGCCCAATGGCTTTTAAAAAAGAAAGAGAGGTATATATAAATATTGTACCTTATGAAGTATTTTAAGCAAGTGCTTCCCGTTTAGTTTTTTGCATGCAGATAATAATAAATATAGGCACAAAGGCTAAGAAATTTAAAAAGCAATAAATTATAGAGCCAGAAATATAAAAATTTGTAAGAATGTGTATTTGGAAAACCCGTAATGCAATGTACATGATAAAAATATGGATTATTCATTAGACCAACAAATATTTAACTTAAATGTGTTAAAGTCTATTAAAACATAAATACAAATATCTAAATAAAATGTGTTGATTTTCCAAATATTGATCGAAAATCTCTAAATTATTTAATATTATAATAATTCTTCCTTATTTGCAAGCAGCTTATTTTGCATAACGCCTCAGCCTTTGAGTCATTAAATAAGAAATCTAACATAAGGGAGCTTGATCAATATTTACTAGAATGTACCATAAATACTTATCTACTAAAATTTTGAAATATGCCAGCTTATTTATTTTAGATTAGATATTTGTCCTAGATGCTGAATATTTTATGCATGTCTAAAATATTATCTCAATTTAGTTTTAAGCAATTTAAGCATCAATTCTTTGCCATCTTATTAATTATTTTAATTACATGAAATAATTACTAATGTTAGAAATATGCCTATGTTAACCAGAGAATAAAAAATATAAAAGCATGAGGAGTATCATTCTTAGATATAGTTAATAAACTTGGAAATGAATGCAAAATGTGCTGTTAACTCAATGCTCGTAGTATAAGGGCTGCTCAAACATTGCTTTATAATGTTAAGTATATAATAAAATTGCTGTAACAATGTACTCAACTTACATTTTCATTCTCAAAGAAATAGACCAGCAATTTCTTCCTACATTTTAAACATACTTAATAAATTCTTGTTGGGTAGACTAAACATGTGTTGACTAGACATTAGCTATTTGAGAGAGATCTAACATGCTATAATGAGAGACTTTATAACACCTACAGCAGCAGTTTTCCCAAGGATCAAGACAATTACTTTGACGTTATGTGAAGAAAATGACCAGACGAGTATATAGCTGCTACAGTTCTAAGTTTCCAGATCAAACAACTGTTTACAAAGGCATTGCAAAACTTTATCAGATGTTTTATTTATATTAGAGGTTAAATGAAACATCTGGCCATAGGTGATAGCAAAGTTACAAATGAGCATCACAATTAACCTGGTTATGTAATTAAGACAATGGTTGGGTCTGGGAAAGAGGCTTTGAAGGGCAGTATTAAGTAGCTCTGACTTTGGTTAAAGAGTTATTTCTCTTCAAAAAAATGCTTTATAATTTGACCTGTACTTATCTCAAATGTGGCCTATGGCAGTTTTCTCCAATGTATTATAACATGCTCAAAGGGTCCCAAATAAATCCACTAACTTGAATCACTGCTAGTAATCTTTTGCATTTGCTTATACATTTTCTTGGACATTACCACATTTAAAATGCTACTTAAAAAATTTATCGTTTGATTTAAGAAAATATCACCAAGAATGCAAAATCTATATTTTAGTAAGCCTTAAAAAGTTAATTTATAGGAAGTTTAAATTTTCAAGAAAAATATAAGATAGACACTAAATCTATGACAAAACTCATAATGAGTTACGAAACAATTTAAATTCTGAATAGCAAAGATGATGTCTTAGGGCCTACGGTCCAATTTTTCAGTGGTTAATACATTTAAATATAACCCTATCACTATCATTAATATTTAGAAAGGAGAAGGGCAGTTAGTAACAAGTTTTTCGGTTGATTAGTCTAGACTGATTTTTGTTTTCTTCATGTTTTTTATGATGTAGAGAACTAGATGTCCATTGGTAATTGCAAGAGAAGAGGGGAAGGGAAGATAAAAGTGTGACCTACCTTTCTCTGGACAAACAGCCATAGGAAATTCTGAAGGATTTGAAATCAGGTTTTTTTTTGTGTGTGTGTTTTTTTTTTTTTTTTAATTTAGCTTCAATAATGTAGTACAATTTAGAGAGATTCCACAGGGTAGACTTGATCTAGGGTGGCTTCACAATTCTATTCAACCTATCTCCAAGCTCAATGCATGGACTAAACGTTAGATCCCGAGGGTATATCACATGATCCTTCCTGGGAGTCTTCCTTAGGTCTTCTCTTCTACTCTATATTCCCTTAGCCCTTTTAACCTCTCCCCAAGTCATTCTGGGCTCCTGCTAGTTGCACTGCTGAATAAGAAGAGAAGAGGAGCTTGAAGTCCCAAGGTCGAGGATGCAGGAAGATGAGCCCTCTCAATGGTCTGAACCCTGGGGGGAAATTTTAAAAATAAGCAAACCAAGCAAACCGTAGAAGTTATCCTTCTGATAGTAAAGCTCCTCTATCTGATTGGAGTAAAGATTCTCTGTCTCACTTCCAGCGTTGAATTTTATCACATAAGGCTCCCTTGTTTATGTCAACTCCAGAAAGACGTAGGTCTGAACGTGTTTGTGTGTGAGTGCACGGGCGGAGATGATAGTGGTGAGGAGTGGGGATTGGGAAGAAAAACTCATTCCATTATAAAACCATATAAGATGCATTAAGAGAAAAAAAGTCCACATAATCTTGTTCAATTTTGATTCATGAAAAAGTCATTGTTAGATCTGAGCTGCCAGGTCTTTATATGAAATATTTTTGTTACAAGGAAAAGTACTGTAGAATGTGATTTTTGGCATGATTTGTACCTCACTTAATAAAGACCCTGATCCCTTTTCACTCAATAATACATGCCAAGAAGCAGTGCTATGAAGTACATTTTGATAAACTGGATAGTATTTCCTCATCGGAATGTTACAAGCATAGTTTCATCCCTAATCAAGTAGTCAGCACCAAACAAATCATGGATTTTATACATAATATGTCATAAAAGCAACTGTAAAACAACTATAAACATCTATAATAGTGCAAAATCATAAAAATAAGCTGCTAGTTCTATAAAAAGAGCGTAAATATCCAGTACACGTTATTTATTAAATGGGCCCCAATGTTTAATAAAATGTACATATGAGATTAAAAAAAAGCTCTAGTACTTGATAATTTGACCCATAACTAATAATATTGATAAAATAAATAATAAACGTATTAATAAACAAAAACAACATAATGTAATAACCATTTTGCTTGTTATCTTATAATTTGGAAGATACTTCAGGAAATAATTTTGTTAATCCAAGTTTCTTTAAAAATCTGCCAAAAGATGTTTGAGGGGATTCTTTTTTTTACTCTCAAATGTTTTGTAAGCTAGAGAAACATTTCAAGTTATTTTAATTTTAGAATTGTCTAAAAGTAATATAATGAGAATGCTACAGTTGATCATTTGAGGAATTAATTCCACTTAGAATATTATAAGCCAATAGTAACATCAACAATAATAATGGATACCGTTTATTTTGGCACTTATATTGTGCCAGGTACAGAGTTGTTTTCTCTATTATCTCAATTTACTTTTTCATTGTCTTCCACATTTGCAAATTTCTTATGTCTCTGACCAAATAATTTTAGATCAAATCAAGAGTCCTGAGAATATAAGTGATAGCTGTAAAAATAGTTCATTTTAAAGAACAAGAAAATTTTTCTGGTCATCTGGAAACTGAAGAGTTTCAAAACTTCTCTCACCTAATGTCAAAGGCAGGCATTAGGTAGCACCCTACCTCTACATGTGGTACTAGCAGAGTTGAAGCTATCCACTGAAAAGAAAAGTATGAGTTCATTTGGAAGTGAGCTGTGGCGTGTTTCAAAGTGCTTCCATTCTCATACTCTAAATAAGCTATCAAAACAAAACAAAATGTGCCACCATTTAGTAGAACCCTGCTGTATTATGGGAATCATACCTTACAGAAAATATTTAGTACTGAGCATAAGTATCTCTTATTTATCTATTTGTTATGTAGTGAATTATTTACTTAAGCGAAGACAATCATCCTTCAGAGAAAAACAATCCCCTACTCATTTCACTGTCTTTACTAGTATTAGATTAATTTATTTTACTGAACTGGAAAAATTGATTTCCACTGGATTTTTATATTTATAATATTAGGATATGTTGCATGAACAGTGATGACTGGTATGCTTTCTATCTGCTCTTAAATAAATGAAGACCTTGAAATACTCTTACCAGTGTCTAGCTTCACTACCTTAAGTGTTTTCATATAAATTCTCTCCACTTGGAGACAAGTTCCCTTTCCTTGTGGGGTCTCAGGAGCATCTTGACTCTTGGATATTTGTTTTTGTTTTTCCTCCAATGGAGGCCATCTGTGAATCCTAAATATTCAGACTTACAAGTTGGTGAGAAATATAGATGAAGAATTAAAGCTGATATCTAGTGAGTAAACTATTCTCTGAAAATAAATTTTTCAGAAAACATGTGGTATTCACCTACATTATGCTATATAAATAGTATTTTAAAACAATAAAATGAAATAGATGTTTTATCATCATCATGTTCAGCATTACACTTGATTAGCTGCAGGATTTTTTTTAGAGTCATAAAACTGGGAAATCAGTTTAAGTATTATTTTCCTTTGTTTTTCCCCCTTATCCTTTCTTCCACCTTGTTTTAGAAATATATATATACATAAGAAATACATATTTGAAGTACACATATAGTAAACATATTAGTACATATATTTAGAAATATGTATACATATATAGTTTTAAATAATCTTCACAAATATGGGTCATATATAGGAATCGGTACTGCAATGATAGCTTGAGTGGTAATAGTTTTGTTTTGTGTGTGTAAGTACGAGGACAATGTTTTCCAGTTTGGTAAGTGGTACCAAAATATGCAGAAGAGCTAACATAGACAGTAGTGAGTCAATCAGGCTGGATGTTCTGACCCGGGAGCAAAAATCAAAGCCCAGTGTTCTCCAGAGGACACCATACACAAGCACCAGACTTACAGATGTCTTTTATTAAGCAAATATTTATTTTGAGTGTTGTATCTATTTTGTCTACTGATGACCAATTCTGCTATTTTATACAGTTAGCTGTCATCCTTTGAAAGGAAACAAATATTAGGTATTAGTAAGTCACTAAAAATATTTAAGCTATGCCCAAGTGTCAAAAGTCATGTAAAACCTTGCAGATTTCGTTCTCAAGGGGCATCTATTATTAGCAGTAATATCATAATAGTATGTACCAGTAATATTAATATAATAATTATTATAATTGATAATACTAACCAATTATGTGCTATGTTAAACACTGTACACACATTGTATCAATCCCCTAACAAGCCTATTATATTTTCATTTTATACATAAGGAAAATAACACAGATAGTTACATGATTTATCCAAGTTCACATAATTAGGATAATAAAAATACCTTAATTATATGATATGTTATAGAGTACAAAATACTTTAGATTTGCATTTTGCCTTAGAAGAATTTTATGATGTAATCCCACTTCGAGATTTAAAGAAATTAAGGTTCAGAAAATTTAAATGTTCTGCTTAATGTCAGTCAGTTAGAAGGGCCACAGGGAGCAGAGCACTGCTGGTGATATGCAAAAACATTGCCAGTTCACTAGGAAAAAACCTTTGTTGAATGACAGCTTAAAAATCATTTGTACATCTTCCCATTTGACCTTCAAAACCACTCTGTGAGATGAACTGGTTAGTTATAGAAATCCCATTTTGCAGGTGACAAAACTCAAGAGATTGTGACTTGTCTCAAGTCACAGAGCCAGATACCTATGTACCCTGTTTTCTAATTTAGTGCTTTTCCATTATACAATGAGTCTCCTTTCCAGGAATCAGCAAAATGATTGATATGATAAAAAATAAGTAAATTAAACATATAATAAAGTAAGCTCTATTATGAATGTGTTGTGATTATTGTAAGTAATACAGAAATTGAGAGTCTGGGGAGACCAACGTAGAATTATAATAATCAGTAATTTGTTCCTTGCTTCCTTGGCTTCTCAAATCATGTTAATATCAACATTCTTCCATTTCTTAGAATATTTTTCTAATTTGATCTCCTATAGATCTTCTAGGTTAGAGATGATCTGGACCCAGTAAATGATACTTCATATGCCTCATTAATTAGTCAGTCAATTGATTGATCGATTAATTTTTTCTTTCAGTTAGTGATTGAGTAGTCTATGTGACAAGTAGAGAAGATATACAGATAAATAAAGTATAGCCTTTAAAGAGTCCACAGTCTCAAAAGGGAACAGTTATAAACAAGTAATTAAAGTGTTGTTCTGGAGATATAAATGATGTTTATACAGCAATTGTACAAGGAAGGGAATGATCAGCATAGTCCAGGAAGGTCAAATGTCTCACTGAGGGGGAGACCCTTGTGTGAATTATTGAGGATGAGTAGCAGTTAGCTAGGCGGTCTGGGGAAGGGTCAGTCCATGAAGGGCCACCTTACATTCTTTGAATTAGTGTGGCAGATTAGGAGAACTGCAAGTGGTTGGGTTTGTCTTTCTAGAGCAATGGCTGTTTGCCTACGTTTGGCAGGAAATGACACAGAAGAGTCAACCAGGGCCCACAGTGTCCCATGTGTCATGGCAGGTATCTTGAATGTTATCTGGTGGACAGGATGGTCATTGAAATGTTTTGAGCTCAGGAGAAAATTTATCTAGTTTATCTTTCAGGAAGATTGGCCTATAAGCACTGCAGATAAGGAATCAGAGATTGTGGTGAGATGAAACTCAAGGAGACTCTTTGAGAGTTGTATTAGTCTACTCAGACTGCCATAACAGAATACCACAGACTGTGTGGCTTAAACAACAAAAATGTATTTTCTCACAGTTCTAGAGGCTAGGAGTCCAAGATCAAGGTGTCAGCAGGTTTGGTTTCTCCTGAGGCCTCTCTCCTTGGCTTATAGATGGCCTTCTTCTCTCTGTGTCCTCATGTGGCCTTTTCCCTGTGCATGCATATCTCTTCGGTCTCTTCTTCTTCTCGTAAGGACACTAATCACCTTGGATTAGAGCCCTACCCTTATGCTCTCACATAACCTTAATTACCTCCTTAAAGACCCTATCTCCAAATACACTCACATTGGGAGTTAGGGCTTCAATATATGAATTTTGGGCAGACACAATTCATTTCTTAACCTTCCACCCTCTGAAATTTCAAAACTTATGTCCTTCTCACATGTACAATGTATTCACTTCATCCCAAACATCCCCAAAGTCTTAACTGACTTCAGCATCAACTCTAAGTTTAAAGCCTCACCTGAATATCATCTAAATCAGGTATGGATGAGACTTGAGGTATTATTCCTGAGGCAAAACTCCTCTCCAGCTGCGAAACCAGTCAATTTATGTGCTTCCAAAATACAATGGTGGGGCAGGCATAGAACACATATTTCCATTGCAAAATGGAGAAACTGGAAAGAAGAAAGGGATCATGGATGCTAAGCAAGTCCCAAATCTAGCAAGGCAAAGTCCATTAGATTTTAAAGCTTGAGAACAATCCTCTTTGGCTTAACGCTTTGTCCTCTTGGCCCGCTGCAGCAGCAGCAATGCCCCCGTGGTCCTAGAAAGTGGCCCTGCTCCCGTGGCTCTGGGCGGCAGCCTTGCCCCTGAGGCCCTGGGCAGCTGCAGCCTGGTCCACTGAAACCTGGAGGAGACAGCCTCACCTTGAAAACTAGGGAGGAGACAGCCTTGCCCCCTTGGGCAGTGGCACCCTTAGGGTTATTCTTCCCTTTTCTTGAAGGATAGGGTATGTTTGCAGCTGCATACCTCTAATGTCCTGTCCTGTAGAATCTCAGAAGTCTGAAAGACTTCATTTATTTCATTCCATCTCTGTCCCCTTTAGTCCAAACTGGAAGTGTTTCTGCTGTTATAATCCTGTCTCTGTTCCTGGCTTCCGCTGAGATGCTGGATTAAATCCATGAGTGATCTCTTTATGGAGTGATTGCCCAGCCACACACTTGGTGTTCTCTTTAGAACACGTGATCTCATTTTTTGCAATGTAGATGTAGGCTGAGAATATTCCAAATCTTCAAATTCTTGTTCCTTTTTGCTTAACAATTCCTTCAACTTATCTCACTTCTCCTATTTTACTGTGAGCAGGAGGGAAAAACCAGGCCAGAAATCCTTAGAAATCTCCTCAGCAAAATATCCAAGTTTGTCACTTTTAACTTCTATTGTCCATAGAACCCTATAATGCACTTCAGCCAAATTCTCTACCACTTTATAGCAAGGATTGCCTTTCCTCCAGTTTCCAACATGTCCCTCATTTCTGTCTGAGATCTCACCTGAATCAACTTTAATGTCCATATGCCTACTAACAGTCGCTTCAAGGCAGTCTAGGATTTTTCTACCATATGCCTCTACTCTTCCCGCCTCCGCCCATTACCCAATTCCACATTTTTAGATATTTGTTACTGCAGCACTTCATTTCTTGGTACTAAAATCTATATTAGGGTTCTCCAGAGAAACAGAACCAATGGTATATATATTATAAAGATAAAGAGATTTATTGTAAGGAATTGGCTCATCTGATTATGGAAGTTGGCAAGTCCAAATCTGTACTATGGACTGGCAGGCTCAAGACCCAGGAGAGCTGATGATGTAGATGAAATCCAGAGGCAATCTGCTGGTCTTTTGTTCTATTCAGGCCTTCAACTAATTGGATGAGGCCCACCTACATTATGGAGGACAGTTTGCTTTACTCGAAGTTCACTAATTTAAATATCAATTTCATCCAAACCAGCCTCCAAGTTGACACATAAAATTAACTATTACAGGAGTGTATTGATTAATCTGAGTGAGAGACGGTTAGAGTTTGAACTATAGCAATATAAATATGGGGTCAAGGATGACTTTTAGTGTTCAGACTAGGGTGACTGAACAGTTGATGCTGTTACAAACTAAAATTGAAGGTGCTTAAGGAGGAAAAGGTTTAGTGAAGAAGATAAGAAATTCAGTTTTGAACATATTAGGTGGGACATGACTGTGGACCAAGAGAGAGAAGAGACTGTGATGGACACAGAGATTTGGGAGCTCTCAGCTTGTGGAAATCAGTAGAAGCTGTGTGGGTGAGGACAAAATTTTACTGAAAATAGAGAGTGAGATGGGAACAAAAGATGGGCCTTTGACTTGTTAGAGTTCTATTGGTTTCAGGCAACAGAAACCTATTTAGAGTAAGCGTAAGTGAAAAGAGGGAGATTTGTTTTCAGGGTACATGTGTTTCTCATGGAAGCCAGGGTTCTAGGTCAGCAATAAACTGGAAGCGGGTTTACCTATTTGTTCATTTGCTCATTTATTTTATTTTTTAAGATGAGAAATAATCGAGTTTGTTTATATGCAATTAAGAAGAAGCCAGTGAAAGGGAAAGATTGAACATAAGTTAAGACAATAAATAATTAATGGGAAAAGGTTGATGAGAAGAATAGGGTTTAGAACAATACTTCTCAAACTTTAATGTGCATAGCAATTACCTGGGGGTCTTGTATAAAATCCAGAGTCTGATTCATTAGGACAAGGGGGATCTGAGATTCTGCACTTCTAACAAGCGCTCGGGTATTGGCAGTACTTGTGGTCCACGCACTACACTTGAGTCACAAGGATTAGGGCACTATTGCAGGACTTTTCATTAGGATGTGCACACCTCCTTCTCCAAAACCTGAAGGAATTGCTCAAGGAAGAATTACGCTTAAAATCTGATCCACTTGATTCTCAATCTCAAGGTAGATAAGCATTCAAAGATACTTCGAATTGGAAAATGATTTACTATCTTTTTAAATTTTTATTTTATTTTTTTCTTTCTTTTTTGTGAGGAAGATTGCCCCTGAACTAACGTCTGTTGCCAATCTTCCTCTTTTTGCTTAAGGAAGATCGCCCCCCAAGCTAACATCTGTGCCAGTCTTCCTCTATTTGTATATGGGATGCTGCCACAGCATGGCTTGATGTGTGGTGCTTAAGTCCACACCCGGAATCCGAACCCATGAACCCTGGGCCACTGAAACAGACTGCACAAACTTAACCACTATGCCACTAGGCCGGCCCCTGAATTGCTATCTTTTCAAAATACACTTTAATAGGAAAATGTTCAAACATACAGATGAAACCCCATATACCCATCAGCCAATTTCGATAATTATCAACATTTTGCAATATTGTTTCATCATCTCTTAGCCCCGCTTACTTTACCTCTACTACTGAAATATTTTAAAGAAAATCTCACGTATCTATCACTGTGTCCATAAATACTTTAATGTGTGCCTCTAACAAATAAGAATTAAAAAAAGAAACACAGTGTCATGATCACAAGGTCAGAATTGGTAATTGTCTTAAAAATGTATTTTCATGGTTAATTCAGTTGAATCAGGATCCCATGAGTTTCTTACATTGATTTTTGTTGACTTATCTCTTAAGTATATTTTAATATATAACAGTTAGCCCTCCCCCTTTATATTTTAAAAGATTTGTTTGTTGAATAAACTGAATTATTTTATTTTCTGTAACATGTCTCATATTCTGGACATGCTAATGCCATCTTTAAATGATGTTATTTAACATGCGGCACTATCCCCCATATTTCCTGTAAAATGATAGTGGATCTAGAGACTTGATTCAATCTGGTTAATTATTTATTGACTAGAATACTTCGTGGATTGTGCTGTGTAATTCCCTGCATCACATCAGAAGGCATGGAATTTCTTGTCCCAACTTCGTGATGTTAATATTAATTGTGGGTTCAGGTGTTGTAAGCCTCATCTATCCATTATAAAGTTCCCTATTAACTTCTCACGTAATGATTTTAACAGCCATTGATGATTGCAACTTAGATACATTACTTGAATAGAGGTTTCAAATGGCAATTTTTCCTGTTCTCCCATTTCTTTTGTATTTATTAATTGTAATTCTTTTATAGAGAGAAATTTTCTATGATCAAATGTTTCATGCCAAAAGGCAAGATAAATAGATGATTTCTCTGTTTAATAATATTCTGAATAGTGATTGATATCCTAGCAATTTCCAGAAGTGACCACAAAGATGCAATTAGCAAAATTTAGAATGTGGGAAAAATCTGTAGAATAAAATTCCCAGTTTCTTTAACTAATAATTTGAAAGAATTAAAAAAGAAGATAGAGGAGAAGTGAGAACCTATTGATTAGAACAGATTTAGGTGTCGACCTACCAAACCCAGCGTGTGAGTCTTATTTGGTTCTTATTTAAATTAATTTTAAGTATAATATTTGAAAATCAATTTAATTTGGAACCTGATGAGATATTTGATGATATTAATGAATTATTGCTAATTTTAGTTGTGATAATAATATTGTGATTTTCTTTAGAGGTATATATTAAAATATTTATGGATGGAATAATATGGTATCTGGGATTTTCTTAAAAATAACATGAAAGAGGATATACACAAGATTGACCATGAGTTGATATTAGTGAAGCTGGTGATGTATACATGTGAATCCATTATACTATTCTGTCTTTTTTGTAGGTGTGTGAAATTTGTCATGTGATAATTCTGAGAGTCTATTCAGGACAGAAAATTTAAAGTAGCAGTCAAATTAAAGTCGCAAAGTACATTTTTCATTTGAGATCCTTAAACATTTGCATATATTACTTTGATATTCAGAAATAGCTCTCATCATATACTTATCTATGTCTGTTTTATTTTTTAACCACTTAGCAACAAAACAGCAGAAGCTGTTTTTTGCTTTTGTATTTTCAGCATCTAGCAAAATTACATAAAGAGTTCTTCCCAAATGTTTGTTTAATAAATGGCTGACGTTTTCAATACCAATCTCATATGTAATCAGAATTCCAATAGGGAATTTGCCATTTAAGAACCACATGCATATGGCCAAAATGATAATTAAAAAAGCTAAAGCAAAAGAAAATTAGGTAATATCAAAAATTCTAAAATTTAGATTTAAAATTTTTGGAGCTATTGTAACTGTCTCATATCTGAACATATGAAGACATGGCAGCTTTATCTATTTTAACTATTATCTTTTTCTTTGGGAATTGTTTGTATGAAATTTTACGTTTATGAATTGTGACGGAAAGTAATTGCATTTTGTTGTTAAGAAATGATTGTGTTCTCACAATAGTCAGAAGTTGAGAATGAGGACGGATTATTAGTTTCTCTAATGCTCAACTTACTCCCTATTTGTTCGCTCTGCAATGCAACTCTCAGGGCAGATCGGAACTCTAATTAGGGGTCTAGTTTCCCTTTGATGTTGACGGCAACTCTTATTAGTATTAATGTATATGGAAGAGAGAATAGATCTTTAAATAATTTAAAAACAGCTTTGTGTATTATGAATACAGACATATAAAAGATTTAATGATGTGACTTTTACATATTTATACTATGGTGCATATAAACACACACTCCATGTATTGTATATAACTATGTCTTGGGGACTAAATGAAGCTCATAAAATCTTGCCATTAATTATGTTGACAGAGGGAATATTCTTTTGTGTTTATTCATTCATTCCTAGAAATGGCTGCAGCTTCTTTTAACAATGATCTACCTAATTTTCAAACCTCACTCTCTCAAAAGAGAAGCCTAGCTTTGATTTCCTTAAAGTGAGGAACAGACATTTTGCAGCCATGGCAAATAAAAAAAGGGAAGCCTCGGCTTTATGTCTTTATATGTCAGGCATATGAGAGTATACATTTCTTAGTAAAAATGTTTCACAATAGTTGACATTTTCTTTTTTTCTGTGTTTCTTTCATAAATATTGTGAGCTACAGCTGTAATCCTTCTTTGGGCACAAGTGACCTACGGTGAGATTGTACTGTATTGTATTTAGAAGTCATAAGTGGTGCTTGACAAAGCCGTAAGAATAGCTTGTCTGGGACTTCCACTGTGAGAGGCGCTGGGGTTTTGTTGGTCAGAGGTGTACTTTTCACTTATTATAACACAGTTTCTGTATTTGAATGGTCCAGTTACATTTAACCTGCACACTCTGACTTTATGTATGGATTGCTTAACACCTAAATTGTATCTTAAAGAAACTTTCAAAAGCAGAAAGGAAAAAAATAATGCTAAGCAGGTTTTCATTCAGGGATCACAGAAATAAAGCTAAGAACAAACTCCTTCTAGGGTTTATTCTATTGGCTTAGATGCAAGGCTGGAGCATTTGAAATTTCCTATATGCATAAATAATTTTTTTCTTTTGAAAACCCTGCCCCTGAAAAGCAACCCTGAAAAGGTTGCGGTAAAGCCCCTTTTGAAGGACTCTCGGCACAGGTCAAGAAACAAACAATGCCAAGGGGCAAGGTCTTTGTTATGTGGGAGGCCGCTGGCCATTTCAGAGCAGCTCTGGGTATCAGGGAACCCAGTTGATGACAGATGGTGTGACTATCCTTGCAAATTTTTCACCTTAAAATGACAGCCTATGTGGAAATAACCCTGTAATCATTGGGGAGAGATACTCTAAAAGCCCTTTGAAAATTACACAAGAGAAACAGTTTTTATTTCAGGTATAGTTCTGGGCTCTTTTGGTATTTAAGAAAGCTAGGATGTTTGTAATGAAGAAGTAGGAAAGAAGGAAAATGTTTCAGTTCAAAGGGTACTGTTTCCCTACATGCAAAGCAATAAACGGCTAAAAAAAAAAAAAAATGATAATCGATATCCTTTCAGATTCTGCCTTTTAAGTGCCTATATTGTTTGACTCAGTGCACTAAGTCTGTTAACCATATACTATACTCTTTGGTTGAAAGACAGGTTTTTCTTTTTTGCTAATTTAAATTACTGCAGAAACCAGCGGAAATCGTCAGGGAGATTTCCTAGGTGTATCCCAGGCCAGATGTATAACACAAAATTAAACAATAAACTGCTTTAAACAGCTTGCTTCAAAAATTGTCATCAATGTGTGATTGGAGGATTAAAAAATATCTTTCTCGTTTCTCCATTTGTTCTTATTGAATCTATGAAGGAAGTTGAAGATGGGAGGAGAATTCTATAACTTCAGCAACAATTTTGTATTTCCTATGCATCTTTTAAATTTTTAATTATGTGTGATTGTTCAAAATCATCAAGGAAATATTGCTAAAATTCTGAATGACAGTGAGGGGTTTCTAGCTTATATACTCTATAGATTTCCAGTGGCAGTCAGTATCATAAAATTAAGACATATTAAAAAGGCTTGGTTAATTCTGAATGCAAACATTGTTTTAATGAGAAAATCATAGCTGTCATTTCTGCTTCACATTCTCCTTCATGTACTATAATTTGCTCATATAATACACTGTGGTCTCGAAGTATATGTCAAGGCACAGAAGGAGTTCACAACAAAAGAATCAATAGTTCATTATTTTTTTATTCAATTATTTTTATGTTCCTTTAGTAACTTCACTAAAATTAGGAGATTGAAAGTTAAAACAACATTGGGATCAATTCATTAAATTGCTAGCTTATGTTCTTAAATGAGATTTTGCTTTAAGCTTTGTGAAAGAATATTAATTCTCTCTCTATGAAATATGAGACAGTACCATTTACTAAGGGAGGTGCATTTTTGATGGGGATGAGTGGCTTCCTTACACATCCCAGGTTGGCCAATTTTACAAAGTATGTTCTCCCTTTGTCTGTTAGTCACTTCCATCATAAATCCCTGTGATAACTGAAGCCTCCTGTGGTTCACTGCCAGAATTCTGTTTCTTGAATATGGATGGAGTTCAGTTATATTTTGAGGTGTACTATCTTATTTTTAGGGAATGTAAACATGGCTGAGTCCATCATCTAAATTTGGGGGGTTTGCCTTTGATTGACAACTGTATTATGAAAATGTAAAGAAAGGGAAGAAGGAGGAAAGAAGAAGGAAGAGGGAAGAGGATGAGAGGAAAGAGAAGGAAAGAAAAGGAAAAATAAAAGCCTTCCCTACGGATATGGCCAATTCCACTTTAGTATACTGCCTTCCAAGTTTGCTGTTCTCTTCCACGATTTTCTAGTGTGGCCACTTGCAATAATAAAAAAATAATAAAATAACACAAAAATATAAAACTGTTCCTAAAAAGCTTAAAAATTATCTTCAGAAATGGTCGCCTCATCTTTTTTCCCTGAATGGAGCGCTGTGCTAAGGTAACAACAAAGGTGTTGGGAGCTCAATGCTCTGCCAAAGCTAACCTTTCTCTCTGTAGCTCATTCCTCAGTTGATTTGCAGTGGTCTTGTTATCTTTCCCATCATTCTTCAACCTTCTCTAACCAAACTGTAGCGCATTGTTCCATATGTAATTAATCAGTTTTAATGCGTTATGAATCTGTTTCTAAATTTGCTAAGGTTGAAGGGTGCTATTTAGATGACTTTAAGCAGGTTTCTTGCATACAGTACTTCTCAGAACCTTTATATGCTGACATAAATTATGAGTGTCAGAACTGAAGCCATAGTATGTAGAATGTTTCAAACTTACTTGACCATTGAGGTATTTTCCTGCATTCTGGTAACAGTTCACAGGACTCCTGGTCCAGAGGACATTTTAGGGGGAAATTCCGACATGTGTTACAGTGCCCTAAAGTTACACAATTGGGATCAGTGCATGAGGGGCGCTTCACGGAGAGTGGTGGAGACAAGCTTCATCTCAGGCCAGGTCTGAAAACCCAGTCTGACTGCATTCTCTAAAGGAACATCCTGCTCACAGAAAGAACACGTGTTTGTCAGATAAGAAGCACCAAAGTAGGCAGTCAATCACTTGATACCTAGTCGCTTAACTCTTCTCAGCTATAAGATCAGCTACTTCTATCTGTCAGGCTTACTTTATAGGGTTATAAAGAGTAAATTCCATTTGTAAAAGCACTTTGAAAATGGCAAAGCAGGAAACCAACATAAACTATTATTGTTGGTTGTAGTCATAGGGTGAAAAAAAGCACAGGATCTAACTTCCCAAGTTTATGATCCAGTTTTGCAATTATCAAGGTGCATAAACTTGGGCAAGTTCTGTGACCTCCTTCAGTCTTGATTTCCTCATCTATAAAATGGGAATAATCATACTTACTTCAAAAGCTGTTGAGAAAGCCAAATGAAACAATATGTTTCCAAGCTAGAATTATGCCAATGTGATAGATACAATTCTATTACGGTTTCTTGCTGAGAAATATTATTTTGGGCCTGGCAACTCCTGGGACACACTGAAAAAGTGCTTGAAGTTCCTTCCTATCTGGTGCTTGAGACTTTGGTCCCACTGCATTTATCAAAGAAAATTCAAGGAAGTAATAGTGCCAGAATGAGGAACTAAGACGTTGGAAGTAGGGAAATAGATAAAGAAGTATCATAAATGTGAGTCAGCAGAATAACCTTGACTTTCCATTAACCCACTTTGTGAAATGCTCTGAAAATGGCCAAGTATAGGATCCTATCTGGGATGATTTTCGTCTTGTGCAGTTATTTGAGAGAGATGCTCTATTTCATTCCTTCATACTTTCCTGTGTTGCTTGTATGACTTCTCCAAAGACTAAGGAAGAAGAATAAATGTTATTCAGAATAATCACTTAGATATCATTATGCAATGTTATGTATTTCATGCTTTTGTGTTTAGAGTCGATGTATTTCTTTTCCATCAGCCTATGGCAAACGCAGAATGTACCCTTCATTAGCAATATTAGTAGCAAACAGGGGCAAAAAGCCACCTTTGCTATTCCAGATTCACATCTTTTCCACACTTCCACAGAAGTGTACAAGAAAATGTGAACTTGGCCCCAAACGACATGAAATGCACATAGGAAAGAGAACGTGCAACTCGTTAACAATCCCACAGAAGCGCAGATTTTCAGCTTTATTTTTTCTCTAAGGAGATGTTTTATTTTTCAAGTTAAAAATGTATACATCCACGAGAGTTGATTAAACATTTTTCCATACAACTAAAAAGGGACAACATATCAGACTTTTACTTCCCTCTCCTGAGAACATTCTCTTAGATCTTCCCCCAGGCTTTTACTTTCTCCTTTTTTGTAGATGTTGGCTCAAATGTCACCACTTCAGAGGGGCTTTCCTTGACACTCTCTCTAATCGGTTCCCCACCCACTGTCCCTCTTTAGGCTTTACTTATTGGTTATGTGTTCACTGATTGATTATTTGTTTATTGTTTGTCTCCCCACTAGACCCCTTTTCCTTCCCACTTGAAACTTGTAGATGTTCTAAAAATTGTCAAGTAAAAATGTGTACAGATTTGAACTAACAAACATAGCTTTTCTGTGTGTTTTGCAATATGATAATTAATAATTATTGGATATGTATTATGTGTCAGACATTGTTCTGAGCCCTTTGTATGTACAATTTCATTTAGTCCTAAGAACAACACTGTGAAGTAGATACCACTGTTATCCTCATTTTTCGTTTTTTGTGAGGAAGATGGGCCCTGAGCTAACATCCATTGCCAATCTTCCTCTTTTTGCTGAGGAAGATTAGCCCTGGGCTAACATCTGTGCCCATCTTCCTCTATCCTGTATGTGGGACACTGCCACAGCATGGCTTGATGAGCGGTGCACAGGTCCACGCCTGGGATCCAAACCTGTGAACCCCAGGCCACCAAAGTGGAGTGCACGAACTTCACCACCACACCACCGGGCTGGCTCCTGTTATCCTCATTTTAAAGCTTCATTCAATAATGATAAAGAACCCGAGAAGGTCAAAATCATTGAGGAATGATTTTTTCACTCAGTAGCAGTGTAATCTTGGACAAGTAACTTAATTTTACTGAGTCTTGGTGTCCTCGTGTGTTTAAAGGGGGATAATAATACCTCCCACATGGGGCATTCCTGCAGATCCACTAGACAAAGGCATAAGGCTGCCTTATTAGGGACAAATCACTGTACCAAAAAATGAACATATTCTTCCTATGTCTTTATTCCTCTACTTTTCACCCAGTTCTCTTCATGATGTCATTGGAATTTACTTAGTCTCCAGGCAACTCAAGCCTGGTTACAATCCTGTTATAAAATCTCACTAAGATGGTAGGTCAGGTTCACTAAGATGGTAAGTCAGATATTTCCAAATACAAGGCTCTCCAAGCTCTGAGTGAGTCCTGACCTGGAGTTGACCTGGCATATGAAAAATGAGGGGCTAAGACAAGAAGGATGGTCCCCAGCAGGTGAGGATATCCCTGAGAATAGAACTTCCAGACTCTGCATGGCAAGTATCCATGAACTGGTAGACAGTGTACATAGAAGGGCCAACAAAAGCCAGACATCAGTAGCTAGGAATGAGGCCCTTAAAGCCTCTTGCCGCTGACTCAGATTCCCAACGTAAGTTTTACATGTGAATATGTATTGAGATTATGGCTATAAATTTAGCAACTGAGCCATATTGCTGAACTCAGATGTAACATTAAAATTGTGAGACAGGAGAGCTAAGTTGGTGATAAAAGTGCATAAACTAAATATACTTATATATTTAAATATATGTGTATATATATGTATATATGTATGACATTGTGTATGTATGTATGTATATAAATGCATGTATATGTAAGCATACACTTTCATACATATTTAGAAAAAGTATAATTAAAAAAAATAACTTATCCAGGATCATAAGGTTTGTGGCAAACACAAGATTGCAATCTGTGTCTATCTGACTCTAGTACTTGTTCTATAATATCATACTACCATTTGTAGTTAATAATTGTACACACAGAGTAAAAGTCACTCTTTTCTAAGCACTTACTAATTGTCACGTGCTATGCGGTATGTCTCCTATAAGCCTCCTAATTAATCTACAATATAGGTGTTTTTAGGCGCACTTTACAAATGAAAAAGTGACTTCAAAAAGTCTATCCAAGGTTGCATAGCTGGTAAAATCAGTCTCAGAGCCTAGCCATGTTCTCCATGTCTCACCAGGATTTCTTTCTCGTTCTTTCCGTTTTCCTACGCTGCTGCTCCTAATTTGCTAAATGTATAGTAAATCCGAACTGAAAGCATGTCTTTATTTTCATAATGTCCCTTCCAACATGATGGAGCTCACATACTGGTACTAATCACTCATGGTGTTTCCTTCTAACCACACAAAATATGTGATTTATTAATGGTATGGTGAGAAAATGTTAAAAGAAAAAAAAAACCCAGAAGTCAAGCAGTTTCTATGTAAACTCCACTGTCTCTTCACTATTTGGCTACTTTATAGTAAATCAAATCCATTTTATATAATGAAGCTTGTCTTTATTATCCCATTATGGCTGCCTTAGAAAGGAAATAGTGTGTATGACTCAGTTTTGGATCATTTGTAATCACAAAAAGACATGCAGGAAAGCCACGTACTCCTTGTACGCTTTTAAAATCTTCTCCTTTGGTTGTTCTGCACGTTTTTACTGTTTCATAAAGAAAGTGTTAGAAAGCTGTGTTTTTATTGCCCTGATGCCTCTAATAGTACATACTGTGAAACTAAGCTGGATACCTGATTGATGCCATTCCTACCTGTCTAGGAAGATAATGATCAAACATCGAGGAGTCTGTTCTCCAGGTGATGTGTGCATGGAACTCCCATTAATGTTAATGGGAACCCTGCCGCTAAGCACGGTGACTGGAGACAAGAGGCTGAAGGTGCGGTAGGTCCGTTAGTACTTATTTCTTTCATTGCAGCTGACTGGAATATAAGCGGTAGGCAGTCCTCTTGAAGCTAGCAATCAGCTATATTTAAAAAGTGCTGCTTGGGGGCCGGCCCGGTGGCGCAAGTGGTTAAGTGCGCGCGCTCCGCTGCGGCGGCCCGGGGTTCGCTGGTTCGGATCCCGGGCGCGCACCGAAGTACTGCTTGGTAAGCCATGCTGTGGCGGCGTCCCATATAAAGTGGAGGAAGATAGGCACCGATGTTAGCCCAGGGCCGTCTTCCTCAGCAAAAAAAGAGGAGGATTGGCGGATGTTAGCTCAGGGCTGATCTCCTCACAAAAAAAAAAAAAAAAAAGTGCTGCTTGCACAAAATATGTAGATTTATGGACAATAACCTCTTTGTATTAAATATACTTATGCTAAATTTTACTATGCAAAAAGATTTCTTATGAAATGCTTCTTTTCTTTGAAGAATATGTTGGTAATTCATCTTCTCCAAGTGGCTGATTAGAAGTCTATAAAGAATTTTGATAACTGGCAGTTAATTGAAAAATACAGATATGAAATTTAAGAACAAAAAAGTAGTTAAAAAGGTTGATGAGAGAAACTGATTAAGTCCAGACAAGAGAAGAAAGTATAGTACAGAGAAAAGATGAAATTCTGTGCTTAGGCAGAGACATATATTTAAATAGTTCAGAGATAAGATTTGTGTATACTATGTAGGTGTATATATATAGGAATTAATCCACTAATAAAACAACATATATAAATGTATATTACTTAATTTATTTTATAATCTTTACTGAGGGCCAGGCATTATTTTAGGCATTCAGAATATTGCACTGACAGACTTGGGCCTTCACTTCATGAATATTATAATCTAGGGAGATTATAAAGGAGAAAGGAAGCTTAGAAATAGTAATGTCCAATTCTCATTTTCTGCAGACAGAAAATGACACTCAGGTGTGTTAATCTGCCCATTGTCACAAAACTAGATAATGGCAGACCCAGGATCCAAATACTGGCCCATACGTCTAACAATGTATTGCATGAATATACTCTGCTGCTGTGTTCCCTGCACCTAACACATGTTGGGTATACAGTAGGCATCCAGTAATAATTTGTGTAATCAGTAAATAAGGGAATTGTTTTAAAAAATTGCTCTTCACAGCAGTTTCTGTATACTGAAATATTCTAAACACTGTGAAACCAGGGAACAATCAGTCTCTGCTAACTTATTTTTAGAATTGTGCAACTCTCAACCCAATAATAAATATATAATTCAATTTAACAAATGATTTCATGATGTGATGTATGTTTTTGTCACTTTAGAAATATGCAAAAGGATCTTCTGCTTCTGATTATGATGGAGTACCTTGTGGTAGACCAATGCTTCTACCAAAAACAATTAGAACAGCTATAACAAAAAGCACCAGTATTTGATGGGCTACATCTGTAGAGAAGAGCTCAGGCTACCCTAGAAGGCATTTTGGCACAGAGACGCGTATACCAGCAATTGGAAATCAGACTGAAGTGGTAACATTGTAAGACTTGAGGAGAATTTGGAAATGGCCTTATATAGCTAGAAACAGGGACAAGAGGAAAAATAGATAATAAAAAGAGATCCATGGGTAATCCAAACATTGGAGCTATCAAACATGAATCTTATATAAAACTATGACTAATGTACTAAAGAGAATAGTTGACAAGAAAACTCTTAAAACTCAATAAGAGAATGGTAAACAATAGAATTTTAAAAGTGGGCAATGGGGAAAGACTTGAGCAGACACGACAAGGGAAGATGCACTAATGATCAATGAACATGCGAAAAAAGGACTCAAGATTTAGTCATCAGAGAAATGTAAATTACAATAACAATGAGATATCCTCTATGTACCCTATAGCGTAGATCAATTAAAACCACTGACAACACCAAATATTAGCAAAGATGTGAAGCAACTAGACCTCATACATTGCTGGTGGGAGTGCAAAACGCTTCAACAACTTTGGAAAAGAGTTTGGCAGCAATTCCACTCCTAGGCATTTATACCAAAGAAATGGCAACATATGTCCACAAAAATACTTGAACTGGAATGTTCATAGCAGCTTTGTTCATAACAGCAAAAAATGTGAAATAATCTAAATGTCCAGCAACAGATGAATGTATAAACAAATTGTGGTATTTTCATACAATGGAATACTATCAGCAATAAAAAGAATAATCTACTGATATGTAACCATATAGATAAATCTCAAAACTATCATACCGAGAGAAAGAAGGCAGACACAAGAGGGTACCTATGTTATGATTCCATTTAAAAAAGTTTGAAAAGAAAAACTATTTTATGGCAGAAAATAATCAGAACAGTGATTATTTCTATGTGATAGTGATTTAACTGGAAGGAGTACAAAGAAAATATTCTCTATCTGGATAGGAGTGTTAGTTACTGGGCTGTATGCATCAAATTGTACACATATGATAAGTGTATTGTATATGCAAATTATACTCAAGTGAATATAGAATAGCTTAAAAATCATAAAAATGTTCTATCTAATCATTCTAGTTAAAAAGAGAAGATATCACAGTTCTGGTAACATTTGTTATGGATCTTGAGGAAAAAAAAAGAATTTGCCAGGTGAAGAAATGATTGGAAATCACTAAAGAGCAGGCTGCAATCTGAGAAGATAGTGGGTCATATCTTTTTTCTTTCCCCAAGGCCTACTAGATATTCAATAAACATTGATTGCATAAATATACTCAAAGGGTCTTCAACAAAATGACTATATCCATTATATAAGTATAAATAAAACTTGAAAAATACAGAAAAGTTAGAAGGAAAGAAACAGTTATCCAAACTTGAATTTCACTTTCCTTCTTATATTTTCCTTGTATAAGCTTTACTTTTACACAGAAGTAACCCCAGTATATACACAGTTTATTAAGCTGATTTTCTTTTAGCATAATTTGTAAACAATTTTAAAATTTGCATATAAAAGTCATTTTAATGATTATATAATGTTATCTTGAGTAACTCTCTCAAAATGTATACTTACTTCTTAGGTTCCTACACATTTATAACTTTTATGTATTTCAGATGGATTATTTCTGGTAGAGTGACTTCTTTAATGCCTGATAAATTTCTACTGCATTTAAGTCTATTCTGT
This sequence comes from Diceros bicornis minor, assembly GCF_020826845.1. NCBI lineage: Eukaryota > Metazoa > Chordata > Mammalia > Perissodactyla > Rhinocerotidae > Diceros > Diceros bicornis. The sequence goes on along the minus strand of NC_080772.1, from coordinate 16,875,918 downwards.
TTGATATGTGTATGTGAATATATTTGAGCTCTCTTTTGGTTAGTAATTGCCAAGTGTATTATTTTCATCCTTTTACTCCCAACTTTCTTATGACAATATGTTTTAGGTTCATCTTTTTGTAAATACGTATAACTGGATGTTATTAGTTGAATCTGAAAATATCTCTTTAATAAATTTACTATATAATATTTGACAAATGCAGAATATATGTAATATATATGTATAAATTTATATAGGTTTGTGTTTTTTATATATATGTATATATGTATACTTTTCCAAGAATAATAATAAAATGAATACTCGTGAACTCAGCACCCAAATTAAGAGTTCAAATATTACCAATTAAAAAAATGTAACTAAAAAAGAGCAAATGAAGATTCTAGAGCCATGGAGGGAATGAGGGGAAGGGGATGATGGAGGTCAAGTCTTAAAAGATAGTTTGACATCTGATTGTGAAAGACATTGAATATTGTGTTAAGGAATGTAGGCTCAATCTTAAAGGCATTGAGGAAATATTACGGGTTGTAAATGGGTAACATGATCTGATTAATGTACTTGAAGTGATATTTTGATGGTTGTATGAGATAGACTAAGTCAGAAGAGACAGTTGGCAAAGTCACCAATTTGGAAGTATATGTGATATTTAATGTAGGAGACGCTCAGGGTTTGAAAATGTAGAAAAGTGAATGAAGACAAATGAACTATAATGGACATATATTTGATGGTGGATTTACAGGCCTTGATGACTACTTTAAATGGGAGAGTGAGGGAAATTTGAGAAATAGTTTTGAGAGAGAATAGCATCTTGTGAGTTGTCAAAATCTGGGATATGGATGAATTATGTCAGGGAAAGTGAAGGGATCTGAAAACAGGGTGCTGAGGAACACAGACATTTATCAGACCTTCCAAGAAAGGAGAGAGAGCATGTGGAAATAGATTAGGAAGAGCTGATATCTGGACTTTTTGATAATTTACTTCATATGATGAAAACATTTAATCATTATGGATCTTAAAAATAATGTTTAATTCTTAAAGATCACACTCTAATTTTGTAAACTGTTGTGTTTATCAAAACTTTGGTCTTTGTTACCTGAATTCTATTTAATATGCAGTAAATAATGAAGACTGTTGATAGTCATAATCTGAGATTGATATATATCAGATTGAATTTGAAAGTGCTTTGAAGACTGTATACTTGTGGGAATGCAAGTTGATATGATCAACCCAGTCTTACTTTTCATAAGAGGTCATTCAATAAACTTCTTTCATCTCATCCACTGACCCTAGAATGATGTTAGAACTTAGTAAACACACAATACATATTCTAAATTAACTTAGCCATTAGGATTATATCAGGCCATAAAGATAAACTACATATTAATCCAATGGTACGGAAACTTCAGTTTGCACTTTTTAAAAATTTGGATATCATGATATGGAATAAATTTTTTAATTGTCTTTAATTGCATCAGTCATGAAGTCTTGCCTTGTCACAAGCTAGAAGTCATGATGACGGTACAATATTTTTTACTGTCCAGATAATTAAAGAAATTACTAATTCAGCTCATTTCTGGTGATGCAATTAGCTCCCCAGGGTCTCAGTGGCTTTACTTCCTTTAATATGAAGAAACATCAAACTGACATATAAAAATTCTCTGGAGGGACCATTCATAATTGTTACATTTTTTTAACTTAGTAAACATTTTTGAACTAAATATAAGGAAGGCCTTTAAAATATCAGTATTCTTTTCTGAATAAACACCCTATGTCTTATTGCAGACAGCTATAAATTGAATTTACATTTTCTTCTATATGTACACTTTTTTTTGCAGTCTTAAAAAAGCCAGGATATCATCTTGTCTAGTCATTAGTAAATGCTTTATGTAATAAAAATATTAATAAAGTATTCATTAGATTCTTTAAATAAATGTTATTGTGCTATAGTTCACATACAATAAACCAAATGCATCCATTTTTAAGTGAACAGTTTGGTGAGTTTTGATATATGTACATACCCATGTAACCATCACCCTAATCAAGATATAGCATATATGATCATCCCACAAACTTTTTTTATGACCCTGGTACCTCTTGTTAGGTAGCCTCTCTACCCCCTCCCTAGGCCCTATTGATCTGATTTCTATCATTGTTGACTAGTATTGCTGTTTTAGAACTTCATATAAATGGAATCATGTAGTATGTATGCTTTTATGCATGACTTCTTTCACTCAGCATGTTTTTGATATTCACCCATCTTGTATAAATAGTTTGTTCCTTCATATTGCTGACTAGCATCCTGTAGTATGACTATGCCACCATTTGGACATTGGGTTTCCACTCTGTGGCTATTACTAATAAAGCTACCATGAACATTCCTCTTCTAGTCTTTTTGTGGTTATATATTTTCCTTTCTCTTGGGTAAACACATAGGGGTGTAATTTTGCTGAGTCATATAGTAAGTGTATATTTCACTGTATAAGAACCTGTCAAACTATTTTCTAAAGAAGTTATAATATTGTAAACTCCAAAGAACAAATTTTTCCCTTAGAGAGTTCCAGACCTTCCACACCCTCATCAACTCTTAGTATTATCAACTTTAAAAATTTTAGCCATTTTAGTGGCCATAGTAGTTTAAAATTCTTTTGCCCTGATGAATAATGATAGTGAACATTTTTCAAGGGCTTATTGACACTTTGTTTCTTTTATGAAGTATCTGTTTGATATTTTTGCCCATTTTTTATAGGATTGTTATCTTTTTATCATGGTGTTATGTTCTGCATGTATTCTGGACATAAGATTTTTTTAGATATATGCATTGTAAATGTTTTCTCCCCGTTTTTGTTTTGCTTTTACATTTTTTAATGATGTCTTTTGAGGAACAGAAGCTTTCAGTTTATCATTTTTTTCCTTTGTGGTTAGTGTTTTTGTATGTGAGTTCTGTTAAAGAAATCCTTGCTTGCATCAAGTTTGCAAAGATTTTCTCTTGTTTTCTTCTAGCAGCCTTAAATTTTTAGTTTTTTATTTAGTTTTATGATCTATCTTGAGTTTAATTTTATGTATGGTGTGAGGTAGGGTTTGATTTTATTGGATTTTTCATACCAGTTTTTCTAGCCCCATTTGTTGAAAAGATTAATTCTTTACCCATTGTACTACATTGAAATCTTTATTCAAAATCAATGGATCTTATATATATGGGTCAGTTTTTTACTTTCTATTCTGTTCCATTGATATATATGTGTATTTTTACACCAATTCCTCATTGTCTTTTTAATTTTAACTGTGTATTAAATATTGCAAGTCCTCCAAACTGTTCTTTCTTCTTCAAAATTATTTTAGCTATTCTAGGACTTTTGTATTTCCATATAAATTTTAGAATCAATTTTTGATTTCTACAAAGAATCTGCTGGCATTTTGATTGGAATTACACTGAATGTATATATCAATTTGGGGTGAATCGACATTTTATTAACGTTGAGTCTTCCAAACCCCAAAGAAGGTATATCTCTCCATTTATTTAGGATTTCTTTAATTTTACACGACACTGTTTTATAGTTTTCAGTGCATTTTTTTGGGTCAAATGTACTATTTGTATTTTATTTTTTAATGCTATTATAAATGGTATTTTAAAAAAATTTATATTCCTATTGTCCATTGCCATTGGATTTTTAAGACTTTGGTCAGAATCTGTCACTCCTCTGCTCAAAAACTTCTAATGGTTTCTGAGTTAACTTAATAAAATCTAAAGTCCTTCATGAACTGAAGGATTTAGCCCCATAAAATCTTGCCTTTGCTGCCCTCCTAACCTTGTTGTCCTTCATTTACTCTGCACCAGGCACACTGGCCTCCTTGCTCTTATTTAAACATGCCAAACCGTCTTCCACCCCGTGTCTTGCTCTGATTTTTTTCTTGAAACATACTTCTGCCTATATTCACACAGTCGGGACACTCACTTTTTGTGAGACCTTCTCCAACTACAGTATACAGAGACAGCCCCCTCTCTCCCACTACAGTATATAGAGAGAGCCCTCTCCTCCTTACACTCTGCCTCTTTCCCCTTACACTCGCTTGATTTTGTGCCACAGCATTTTATACCACCTCATACTGTCTATATGTATTTGATGATTTCCCATTTCTTGACACTCCCACCCTAAGCTCATGAAGGAAAGAAATTTGTTTTGTTCACTGCAGTAATTATAACAGTGCCTGTGTGTTGTAGTTGGCACTCAATAAATACTGGAATGAATGGCCTGATGCTAAGAACGGCAGATATCAGGCTGCTGTAGGTTACAGCTGGCAAGGCAGTAGGGGAAAGGATGGCCAGTAAATAATAATATTCCTTAGGGAGGCTTGTTGGAAGGGAGTATCTGGGTAAAATGGAAGCCACTTGGGGAGCTGGTGGCAAAGGAAGATTTTGCTGCTTACTTTTTAACTGTAGAAGAGACTTAAGCATATTTATTTAAGGAATCCAGGAAGTACTCAATAAAACGAAATAGAATTCTCTTAGGTTTCCAAACGGAGGGGGAATTTCCATATAAGTTGGAGCAATGGACCCCATAACTTTTAACTTAATTCTTGCTATTCTTCTTCCCATTAGAACTGTTTGCTAATCTCTGCTGGCCTTGAGGTGGAGATGGGGGTGTGTCAGTGCTTCCGCTTTTATACTGCCCCAAGGTTAAACCCACAATTGTTAATTCATTGTCAGCAGCTGAGCCCAAGATGGTCGGTATAGCAAAGCCATGGTTCTCAAACTCATTTGGGGCTGGGACCAGAACAACTTGTGATAGAATCCCAATTCTGTCTCCTACTACTTGTGCTCCTTAATTCTCTGAGCCTCAGTCCCACATCTATAGGCTTTCTCCATTGGGCTATTAAGAGAATTAAGTTAGATAATACATGTAAAACATAAAGTTTCTGGCACCTAGTAGAAGTTCGTTAATTGTTATTCGGATATATAACCTTTTATGAATGGGCATAGAATTTTAATAGTTTTATCATTCACATTTTGACTTAACACAAATTATATATTTAATTATTTGTTATTTAGATTTCAAATTTCTTTAACATGTTTAATATGATTAACTTTGTAAACTGAAACACAATATAAAATCAAAGCCAATGTTTCCATAAGGAAAGCAAGCGTCTGAATTTAGCAGGACCAGATATTTGGAATTTGTGGTTAATATATATTTTTTAAATTTATTTTTAATTTGCTTTGTTGTGTGTTAATGACACTGACATGTAAGTAGGAATAGGTACTAAAAGTTTAAGAGAAGCATTAGGTTAACAAAACTTAAAATATAGAAAATCTTATTCATCATGTAATTTATTTGCCATTTTAAAACAGAATATCATAATTCTTTTTTCAATATTCCAGCACAAAGCATTCAGAGTATTGTAGAAGTGTAGCTTAGTGGTCCTCGCACTCCAGTGTGCCTCAGAATCACCTGGAGGGTTTGATAAAACACACTCTTGGACCGCACACCAGAGTTCTGATTCTGTAGGTCTGGAGCAGGAAGCATGAATTTTCATCTCTAGCAAATTCCCAGGTAATGATGCTGATGCTGGTTTGGGGACCACAACTTTAGAGCCGTCGATCTAGACTTGAGGCAATGGTCCTCAAATCTGGCTGCATATTAGACTCATCTGTGAGGGTTTTGTTGCTATTTCTTTGTACAGATTCCCTTAATAAGTGCTTAAGACTTATTATATTACGATCTCTTGGAGTGGTACACTGGAGTCTATATACTTTTTTAACACTGCCTAGATATTACTGATGATCACTTGTGTTTGAAAGCTACAGCTCTAGGACAGTGGTTCTCAAACTTGGCTGCACAATGGAATTAACTGGGAAGCTTTTAAAACTACAGATGCCTTTGATTGAATTCTTCTAGATTACGTCCTAACGATAGGATTTTTAAAAGGTACTCATTTGCTTTTTAAGTTTAACTATCGCTCTTGGTTTCTATTTTGTTCTTTAACATTAGGCTGTTTTCTTACCATATGCTTCTTTCTGATGACCTACACATATTTGTTAAAAATCTGCTATGAGCAAAGTGTTATGCTAGTTGTAATACAGAATATGAAAGGATATAGGGTAAGTATTTTTCCTCAAGTAGACTACAATCTAACTGAGGAAATTAAGGGATACAGACATGAAAAGTTAACCAGAAATATAAAGTGTCTGGGATTACGTCTGCCTGGGAAGATTAGAAGAGACTCATAGATTACAAGTGAATTTAGTGTTTCAATCCTTGCTAACTTAAGCTTTGAGGGTATTTAATTTCTGGGTTTTAAGAATATAATATTTAAAGTATAAAAGAGACATCAATAAGAGAAAAAGAATTGATTAGTCACTCAAATCTATTAAAATACACTGAATTAATTTTAATGATAATAGTAATTATGATATAGTCTGTTTCTTGCAGCCTACAAGAAGACATCAATAATTGAAAGATTATTTTTGAAAAGTGTTTAAAACAAGTCGTATCTTCATTGTACTGAGATACAGATAGAAAATGATTTTTTTTCCTTAGACACACTGAGTGGTAAAGCTTGACTTGCATTTTGTTCTCTCTAAAGCATTTTATATTTCAAGTCAGATTCATGAATTTTCAGAATATTCATTTGTATTTTGTCCTACAAAATGGTCAACATGACTTCCCATTTCCTATGTAATTTGGAGTTAAATTAGCACATTTGGTTGGAGGTCTGTGCTAATGATATCAATCTAATTAGTTTGTTCCCCATATAAACGAGGTAGCTTTGCTTTGTTTTCTATCTCAAATTGTACCCCCGTGGCCATTTTTGAAATTATGTGACATTTTACACAAAGATGTCTTACAAGAAAATGTGGGTGTATTAGCGAAATCTATAACTTTTATTCCAAATAATAAATGTGTTATGCTTTATTGATGCTGAGTCAGTTGTGTAACCTTCACATGTTAATTTTATCTAGTTTACTTGTCTGCCTCTTCATGTGGCATCTCTTTGTGGGCACCTGGTGATGTGAAGCTTATCTGGGTGATCCACAGGCCAGCTGATGACACCTTTGTGTCCTATTTAAGGTGACAGCTAAAAACTATTGTGAGAACTTTGCCTCTTGAGGAATGCCATGGCCTATTTATTTTGGAATTCACAAGTTCTGAGTTTTATGGTGTATTGGTAGATTTAAAACTTAGAAAACCCATTATCCTCTTATGCATTCCTTAATTTCTGTATCTAAATGGTTTCTTAGAATGTAATGGATGTCTAATTCATGTCTCCTAGGTTGAATGTATATTCCTTGTATTTTTTTTAATCACTTCATACTTTAACAAATTTTAGAAAGAGTGACAATACCTTTAGTAATCTCAACATGCTATAGTAACAAATCATTGTGTTTTAAACAGGATAGAGAAGTGGAGGGGAAGAGGGAGAATCCCCCTCTGCCCCTTCCCTTAAGGTTCTTATGGCTGGCCAAATAATTAACAAGACAGATTAGCAGGAGAAAATAACACCAAGTTTAATAACATGTATACTTGGGAGAAACTCAGAAATGAGCAACTTGTCCCTCTGTCTAAGCTGCTTGCTTAAGTATTGTAACTAAAGGCTAGGAAGGGGTTGGGGGTGGGTAGTGGTCTGGGACTCCAGAGGGCAGGAAGACAATTCTTTTCAGGGTCATCTATAGATAATGTGGTCAGGGAGAGATAAAGTTTTTTGATAAAAGGGGCTTGGTGCCCCTGCCATTGTAACATCTATTTTACATTATCATTACAGCCATCGTGATAGAAGATCTGTTCCAGGAAGGAGCACCATGTCAAATTCTTTAGGCAGTTAGTGGGGGAGGTCAAATGTCCCTCAGAGAAAACAATCAAGGTAAAGAGATATATTTCAGGGTGGCCAAATCTTGATCTCCCACAGAAGAAAATAACTTAGTTAAGATAATAGGTCATTATAAACAACAGGAAAAAAGAGGAGGAACTTTTTTAACATAGCCTTGTTTAAAGACTAATGTTGCGAGCTCAGAAAAGGAGAGAATTAACCATTTAAAATAAACTTGATTCCTAAAATCTTGAATAAAACCTAGTCTTTTCCCAATATTTACAGTATAGCACATATGGATTTTTGATATTTCATGGAAACTGAAATTTTTAGATAACAAATAGTGACAGCAGTAGGATGGCAAGGATTAGATAAATATGAGATTCATCCTGGAGCTTGAATAGACAGAGGACTTAGTGAGTGACTGTATGTCAGCGCATCAAGGATGATTCCCAGGATTCTGGACAAAGTAATGGAGTTGCTATTAACTGAGATGCGGAAGACTGGAAGACGAATAGATTGGGCAGTGGTAGATGATCAAGGCCTGTTTTTGATAAAAATTTTAGATCTTACGAGATGTACAGGAAGAGATCTCAGTTTGGCAGTTAGATTGAACGTTGAGAATAGATCTGGGTATATAAATTGAGGACTTGTTGGCAAAAGGATAGTATTTCAAGCTATAGGAGTGAATGAAATAATCTAGAGAATATGTTATGGGTTGAATTGTCAAATCTCCAAATTCACAAGTCTCCAAATCTCCCCCTCCTTCACCCTGCCACATCTCCAAAAAAGAATTGTTGAAGTCTTAACTTTCAGTATCTTATAAAGTGGCCTTATTTAGAGATGGGGTCTTTACAGATGTAATCAAGTTAAAATGAGGTTATTAGTATTCTAACCCAATATGATTGATGTTCTTATAAAAAGGGGACATTTCGACACAGACACACACAAAAGGAGAATGTCATGTGAAGATTAAGACAGAGATTAAGGTGATGCTTCTACAAGCAAAGGAACACTAAAGATTGCCAGAAAGCCCACCAGAAACCAAGGGAGACATAAAATAGATTCTCCTTCTTAGCCCTCAGAAGGACACCTTGATCTCAGACTTCTGATCTCCAGAATCGTGAGATAATACATTTCTGTTATTTAAACCACCCAGTTTGCGGTACTTTGTTATGGCAGTCCTAGCAAACTAATACAGAATGCATGTTCAATGAGACTATAAGAGATTTCAAAACTGAGTCCTGAAGTATTCCAGTATAGAGAGATCAGAGAAAGAAGAAAAACACATAAATGAGGCTGAAATTGAAAGGTCAGAGAATTAGGAAAAATCATGATATTATAAAGTCATGAAAGCCAAGAACACAGAGAGAGAGAGTCTCAAGAAGGGACTGGTCGATTGTCCTGCATGTTACTGAGAGACAGACACTGTGTCTTTAATGTTGCATTTGTTTCTGGAAAGCTATGATTCTATTATCTGCTTTAGGGGAGAGGTGAATCAAGGAAGAATAAACTCGTTCTTTTATAAGTTACAATCCCAACAGCAAGGTCATAGGGTGCCGTTAGGCTCAGAGCTAATCTTGTCTTCTCTAGAGAACCTGAATGATGTTTTAAAAAATTTTTCAGTAGATGACTCCTGTTCTGACACCAGTTCTGATGTGTGGGTTTTCCAACACCACCAAGCAATTCTCCAACAGTAGCTGGGAGTCCTACAATTCAACCCAATTCTGACACTATCTTCCTGGAGGTAGCCTCAGATCCCACAGGTTAAGAGTTCAGTCCCGCAAGACTGTCCCACCCCACCTCGCTACAGATGCCAGTCACAAGTTCAGGTTGTTACCTGTGCTTCTGACTGGCTATAAAAGAGAAGTTCCCACGACCCCCTCCTTGGGGTCAATTAATTTGCTAAAGTGGCTCATAAATCTCAGAGAAACATTTTACTTACTAGATTGTCAGTTTGTTATAAAAGGATATAACTCAGAAACAGACAGAAGGAAGAGATGTATAGGGCAAGATATGGGGGAGAGGAACAGAGCTTCCAGGCTCTCTGCACACGCCACTCTCCCCAAATCTCTGTGTGTTTACCAACCTGCAAGCTCTTCAAATGCCATCCTTTTGGGTATTTATGGAGTCTTCATTACATAGCCATGTTTGATTAAATCATTGTCCACTTGTGATTGAACTCAATTCCCAGCCCCTCTCCAGGGGTGAAGCGGAAAGCTCCAACCCTCTAATCACGTGGTTGACTCCAATGGCAAGCAGCTCCCATCCATAGGTTACCTAGTTGCTTTCCGAAAGTCACCTAATTAACGTAACAAAAGATACTTTTCTGCTCTCATCTCTCAGGAAATTCAAGGGTTTTAGGAGATCTGTGTCAGAAATGGGGACAAGACCAAATATGTATTCCTTGTTATAAATCACAATATCACAATAACATAGTCACATGGTTCAAAATTAAAAAGTGAAAATTCCCCTCCTGTACCCCTCGTAGTCATTCAGTTCTCCTCCCCATGGGTACCTATGTTATTCCCTTATTTTGTATCTTTCCAGAGCTATCTTAAGCATAAATAAGTATTTACAAGAAAATGTGAATGTACATTCTCCTCCCTTTATAATGCAAGAGGTGGCGTGTTATAAACACAGTTTTGTGTCTTTCTTTTCCACTTTGTAATATATTTCCAAGTTCTTTCCATACCCATATACAAAGAGCTTTCTTATTCTTGTTTATAGCTGAATTATATTCTATTTTCTGGATATAATTTATCTAATCAGTCCCCAGTTGATGAACACTTTGGTTGCTTCCACTTTCCTAGTAGAAAATAATTCTGTCATGAATGTACTTATGCGTTCCTTGAATATGACCAAGTTTATCTGTAGGATAAATTCCTAATGGCAGAATTGCTAGGGTAAAAGATGGCGAGATTTTAATTTTGGTGGATAGTGTCAAATTGCATTCTGTGTGGGTTGCAGAAATTTGAACTTACACCATCCAAGTAAAAAAGAGTCTGTGTTTCCTGTACCCTCACCAATGCAGTGTTTTATCAAATTCTTAATTTTTGTTAAATTGATAGGTAAAAAATGGCGTCTTAGGATAGTTTGAATTTGCCTTTCTCTAGTTATGAGTAAAACTCGGCATCTTTTCTTCTGTTGAAACATTTGCCCATTCTTCTATTGGGTGGTTCGTTTTTCTTATCACTTTCTAAGGATCAACTTATATATTAGGGAAATTGATCCTTTTTCTATGACATGAATTGCAAAATTTTCCCAAGTGGTCATTTTTCACTTTGTTTACAGTTGTTTTTTTTTTTCCTGCACAGATTATTGATTTTTACAAGGTCAAATTTGTCAATATCTTCCTTTATGGTCTGGCCCTGCCTCCTGCCCATTGGACACACTTGAGACTAGTATAAACTGATCTTGCCTTCACCTCAAGGCATATTATGACATTAACTACTTAGAGTTGGGCTATTAAATACTTATTAATGTATGTCATAGAAGTTCTTAAAAATCAGTATGTGCCCTTAAATTATTTAAGATTTTTCTCCAATATTATTTCAGCCTTATAGATAGTTTGAAAAAGGAAAGAAAAGGGAAACTTTAATCTAATTCTGATATTATGTAAGTAAACTTGAGTTTAATGAGGGTTAAACAAATAAAATCTGAAAACATATTTGTTAAGCATAACTGGCATTCTGAATGTTGACTTTTCCCTCCCTCTGGTGTATATTAAACTACATGTAGCCAGCCAATTTCTTTTTGGTGGTATTACGAAAAGATAAACAAATTCTTCAGAGGTAAAATTTTAAAAGGACTCCGTGAAGAAATCATTTAAATTATTATTAAATTTGTGAATTTTGATGTGAAATCAAAGTATATTTTGTTGTTTCATTTTTTCTGATATTCTATTTAAAATATTATATTGTAAAATAAGTAATATTAACAACAAGACAAAGAGCGAATTGTTTAACAGTTCACTTCATCCTATTCATATAAAGGTAAGAACTTTGTTGTAACTTTTACTTCTTAAGAAAGAAAAATGATTTACAAACCACGTTTCTATGACTGAAGTCAGTAGTGAAAGATTAACCATAGAAGCAGAATCACTATCCTGTAACTGTGGATGTGACTGTGACGAGTAGGGTTGATAATTGGAGTACCCGGGATAAAAGATGTATTTTGATGCTTAAAGGAAGAGTTTTGCAAATGATACCTGATAATGTGATTTTATTAATCTGGATTGAAGTGAAGAATCCCAACTTTGTTTTTCTTTGACAATATTTAAAAGGGAGTGGATTTTGCTTGATTTGACCTAGGTAGATAAAAGTGAAGAGGACAAATGACCAGAATTTGTATTATCTAAGACTTGTGTGCTCCTGCCTATAGACTTGTATGGAAAAGTTATTTTAAGAAAAAGCCTCTTTTAAAAAAATGTAAGATACTAGGCTAAGCACAAATTATAGACAAACAAGTTCATTAGGTCTCTGTGGGCCTCATTCAGTAAAAGTTTGACTAGACCAACCTTCTGAATTAGCTCTTCTTGAAAAAGGTATTTACAATTCCATCTAGGCTGGGAAGCCTGACCTATGAGTAACTCTTTACAATGTATGGCTGGAGGGGTGAGCTCGTCCACTGACATATTGCTTGACCTTGGCCAAGTCATCCGACTGACTGTAATTCTGGCCACTTGCAGAATCGACACAAAGGGACACTATATCCATTCCATTTCAGGGAAGATTTTCCAGAGCCAGGCCTTCAAATTAGTTTCAGTTAGTCTAAAAGTCTTAGCACAAATTTCTGGCCAAACGGTTATATATCTACTGACAGGATGCACTTAGCTTTGTTCATTTTGTGTGACAGTGTGTATTTTCTGTTTGTGGATACAATATATTTTACTATATTTAAATTCATTATTTTTTTTTTCCTGCTAACTTGATACTTAGGTTGCTGTGGATAAAAACAACAAAATCTCAGTGTCAAGATAAAAAGAATTCCCATTTTTTAAAAATGATCCCATTTATACATCATTCATTAACTCCGTGCAGTTGATAGAGTTTAACACTTTATTTGCTACTCCGGACACATTTGGTTTTTCCAGGGAAGAGTAAAAAATGAATGAATATTCACACTTAACTTTTAGCTTCAGGCTAAAATGTATTATGCACCATATTTTGGTTTTTAAAAATAATCACCTTGTCACAGTTCAATGGCAAAGTGAAGTCAACTCTGTCAATAGAGACAATTTGAGAGGGGAAAAAAACACTCTTCACCCCTCGAGTATCATTTCATGTGAATGCTCCTGACTTTTTACCTGTTACTTTTTTGGGAATGCTCCACAGGGCAATATAATGAAGTCTAAAATACCCCACACTGAAAACTCATCTTTGCTGACAGCACATAGCTGACAAGTGCTGATGTTCTCATACATTGTCCCTATTTGAACACTATGTTTTATGTACGTAAAATGCATGTCTAGAAGGTTCCTTTTAAACTCCTCAAGCACAGGAAAAACCTGGATCCCCATATGTCTAACAATGTATTGCATGAATATGTTAACACCATCACGGCACCAACTGCTTTCATTGTTTTGCTGTAAATGGAATCATAGTCAGGATATACATCGCTTAAAATGTATTTTTCAACATATCCGAGAAGAAATCAAAGGCTTTTGTTAAAATATATTTAGGTAAAAAGAAATAAAATAAAAGTGGTAGAAATTATCTGTAATAGAAGATATTGGCAATTGAATGCAACTGACATGATTTTTTTTTTTTTTGATGGGGAGAGGTGATAGGGCTGTAGAGGAGGTTTGAGTTTATTATTTTAAAACTTACCCTCAATGAAAAACCAAAGTGATTTTCACAATTTTGTGTTGATATTTTAGAGGCCAGGTACATTTAAATTTGCCTCTGTCTAAAGCAGTTTAAGAGTAAATTAAGATTATTCCTTAAGGAAATCAAGATGCCTTTAATGGCCTGAGTGGTTCAATTTTCCTACCTTCTTTCATTATTATTTTTATTTTAATAGGGATCATAACTTTTAACTAAAGAATTAATACTACTCTGGCTTATTTTCAGATATTGCACAGCAAATGTGAATAACTAACAATGAATTAATGCATGAGGACAGATAGCGGAATTCCAGGGGCCTTCTACAAATCAGAGGAAAAAAATATATTATTCTTCATATGAGTGTGGACATAATTAATATAGATTTTTCTTTAATATTTGATTTTTTGCCCTGGTCTTGGCACCCTGTGAAAATCCCTTAAGCTCTCAGAGATGGGGTTGACAATGACCATAGGACTAATGGTGTCCAGGCTCTACCTTCTGATAGTGATATTCCGAGGTCATGTGAGATTTACAGAGACTTCGAGGTCCTCAGAAGAAAAGCTTAACATGAATTCAAATGGCGGTCACTGCCAGGGCTTAAACAGACTACATCTAAAAAAATCTTTGGTTTGATACTCTTTTCTTAAATTTCAGGAGAAAAAGTTAAGAAAACTCATATTATGACAGGAGGCAAAAAGCCAGCAGTAGTTCAAAATGGTTGATCCAAGCAAGAAATTGTATTGAGCTGTGGTAAATGAGCAGAGTAAGGATAACTTCAGTGAATTTCATAAAGGTCAAAGACAGCTTTGTAGGCAAAAGTCCCAAGCTGTCTCTGTTCTGTAGCTCCCCGTGAATTTTTTGTTATAGAATTCGATATATGTTGATCTCCTTTTCTAGGGGATTGTAATAAAAGCAACCAAAGCAAATGTGGGCAACTATGCAAATTAGTAGTCTATCTATAGATAGATAGCTCCATAAATGCCAAATAAATACACAAGTGAGAGGCATATGTAGTTTGTGTGTGTATACACACACACACACACACACACACATAGTTCGTAATATTTTTTTTTAAGTTTTGGTGAGGGAGATTGGCCCTGAGCTAACATCTATGACCAATCTTCCTCTTTTTGCTAGAGGAAGATTGTCTCTGAGCTAACACCTGTGTCAATCTGCCTCTAGTTTGTATGTGGGACGCTGCCACAGCATGGCTTGATGAGCGATGTGTAGGCCCACGTCCGGGATCCAGATCTGTGAACCCTGGGCTGCCGATGCAGAGAATGTGAACTTAACCATAACACCACCAGGTCAGTCCCAATTTGTGATTATTTATTTATTTTTTTGTAAGGAAAATTAGCCCTGAGCTAACATCCAATGCCAATCCTCCTCTTTTCGCTGAGGAAGATTGACCCTGGGCTAACATCTGTGCTCATCTTCCTCTACTTTATATGGGACGCTGCCACGGCATGGCTTGACTAGCAGTGTGTCAATTTGCACCTGGGATTTGAACCTGCAAACCCCAGGCCACTGAAGCGGAGCACACAAGCTTAACCGCTACGTCACCGGGCCAGCCCCAATTTGTGATTATTTTTGATTCCATTTTACCAACTTACAAACTTTCTGGACAGAGTGAGAAAGACATGTGGATAGTATGATATTGTCAATGTGAATCAGATTAATGAGCTAAGAATATTTTTGTCATGGTTTAAAATGGCCATCAGTTACACATCATTTAACAAAATCCAGTTAGGTGGTCAGTTATAGACTTTGCTCATTTCTTCACACCATGTCTCCCTTTTCTTCTAAGATGGTTTATTAACAAGAGAAAGTCCTTGCACTATTTGAGAACCAAGGAGGTGAAAATCATATCCCATTATGTGCCTTGACTTTCCTCTCCCTTCCACCTCCTCCACTCTGCTCCTGAAGCACCTTGGATGTACCTCTATCGTGGCACTGACAACACATTGAAATTGCGTGTTTAGAATCCCTCCCAGAGGACAAGGGCTTCTCTTTTTGGTATCACTAGTGCCTGTGCACAGTGTCTGAGGAGTAAGTAATTTTTGTTGAACTGAACTGAGCATTGCCCATATGTTCAAGAAATACCACTAACAAGGTGTTCTCAAACGGAAGGTTATGCAACTTTAGTAGTAGCTTAGGAGAGCAGGCATAGACGTTGTTTAAATTATTAGGGTAGCTATGGTCTGCATTAATAAATACATAGCAATGAAATGTAACGGGACAACTGTTCTGGTAAGACCGAATTTGGAGAATGTGTCTATTTCTCAGTAATGTACTTTTGAAGGTCATTAGTGTACAACATAATTGGAGAAAGGTTTGAGGAAACTAGAAAAGTTCAACCTGGAGAAGGCTTTTGGGGGTGTTATCTTTGTTTTAATTTTATTAGTCTCTTTTTTTTTTGCATTGACTCATATACTCACCACTTTTTTTTTTTTTGAGGAAGATTGGCCCTGTGCTAACATCTATTGCCAATCTTCCTCTTTTGTTTTTTTCTCCCCAAAGCCCCAGTACATAGTTGTGTATCATAGTTGTAGAGTTGTAGCTCCTGTGTGTGGGACTCTGCCTAAGCATAGCTTGATGAACAGTGAGTAGGTCCGCGCCCAGGATCCAAACTGGGGAACCCCAGGTCGCCAAAGAGGAACGTGTGGACTTAACCACTATGCCACTGAGCCGGCCCCCAATTCTATCAGTTTTCTTAGGAAGCAAGATTATAATTGTTTTCTGTGGCTCCATAGGATAGAGTTAAATGAGTAGCTATAGTTATATGGAAGCATATCTAGTTGTATATAAAAAAGAAATTTTCATTTTTCAATGTTTTTAGCATTTTAAATCAAAATAAATACATAATTCCATCTACTACTACCATTTTATAGATGTGACAATGTTTTCCCGGTAAAGTAGAAGAGACATAATCTCATAGTAGAGGATATTTTCTTCATATGAATAAGTTTAACTTTAAGAAAAACTCAGGATGTCATTCTTATTTCTCTCAGTTTGTCATGGGCCCTGATGAATGAAACTGCTCTGATCTAAAGACAGCTTTTGGGAGCTGTTGGTGTCAATCACATTTCTTCTTTCCCTCTCTGGGTCTTTAGTTCCATGAATTCAATATAAGGGCAAAGGACAGCTGTTGGTAGTAGTTTTAAATCAAAGATTAGTGAGAAAGCATCTTTAATCCCTTATTAATGGCTAAACAAAACATGAATCCATCTAGAACTGGAAGAGAAAGATAGGGTTAAAAGAAAGGATTTCACGTGCTTGAAGCCCTCTAAAATGCACGTGGATATTTCTTCTCTTTGCATTAGGCTCTATTTAGATGTTGGTGCAAATTGGTAAGTGAAATGGACTTTTCTGCGTCTTCATTTTCTCTTCATTCTTTTAATGGGCTGACTGATTTCAAATATCAAGAACTGTAATGATAGGCAGTAATTTAATAAGCAAACTCTACATAAATGGTCCTAAGAATTGAAGAATGTAGTCAGTATTTTTCAAATGTCCTACAGCCTTTTTCAGCTTAAGAAAGAAGAGAGAAGCAACACAGAGAGTTAATTTCTTCCACTGGAAAGTAGCCACCTTTCTATCCAATTGTAACTAAAAGAAAATGTATTTAATTTATTATTTCAATTTACAGAAGTGCATCCACAGCTCAGACTTCAGTGTAACACAGAGTATATATTTCATTTTTGTAAAGAAAGACTAAACTGAATCAATATTTGAAGGACCTGGCACTGTATGGAGGTCAACAGCGTCTGGATCATTTGGACTACCCAGCACATCTGTCTGTGTGTGTGAATCCTGAGTGTGTGTGCCTCACTCATTCCCCTGCATATTTAACAATGACACATCTAGGGATGTTATTATCTGAGTGCACAAAAGTGCTTATGCAATCTGATGCATAATCAATCCCTAGTCCTCCCTTCCATCATTGCACATGTAGCTTGCCTGCTGCCAGAACAGAATCACTAATTTCAGGGCCGTACTCTTCACTTTCTGGACTGAACAATTCTTACATTCAAAACAATCATTGAATTCTGGATTGCAGGCTTAGATGATTTATTGGAACACTGTAAATAAAGTTTTATGTTTCTTTAAAACTTTCCTTTAGACGAGCTCATGCTCCTTTTTTTTAAGTTTCCATAAAGTTCTAGGAATTTAAATAGCAGCTATATCACTCAATACCCTTGTTTAACTATCTCCAAAACCTTGGTTTCTGATATGCACTGCGTTATCTTGTTTCCATGTTCAAAGTAACATGTATTTTTCCTCATGATCATGGCAAAAGTAACACGACTCCAGCAAAAAAAGATAACCAGTGTCATAGAGGATCATCCCAAAGCAATCACTGATATGAATCTCTTTGCCACGTTCAGCAAAAGAATATTACACCAAATGGATCTTCCATCAACAGAGACCTTCTGAGCTCCAACTTAGGTTTGCTAACTTCAGGATCACTCCGCTACCATGGTGCTCTGTTTTTTTTTTGTTCTTTCTCTCCCCAGTTCTTCTCAAAACCTACCATAGTCTCAATAGTTTTTCTCTTTTTTAGACTCAGGATCAGAGTTATACCGTAGCACTCAGGAGGGCAGTGCAAAATATCTCATTGGAGTTCAAGGACGTGATCAAAGTTGTCTACATAAAAGTTAGTGAAAAGCGTGAGGTAGTCCAAAGGAAGCTTTCCATGGCTCTTTCATGGCTCAGCACTGGAGTTCTGTGATAGTTATCCAGAATAGGATTAGCAAAAATGAAACTGTCTTCAGC
Organism: Diceros bicornis minor; assembly: GCF_020826845.1. NCBI lineage: Eukaryota > Metazoa > Chordata > Mammalia > Perissodactyla > Rhinocerotidae > Diceros > Diceros bicornis. The sequence continues at coordinate 16,857,514 of NC_080772.1, read as the reverse complement.
TGAAGGGTGCATATACTTACTTTCATCTTTATCTTAAGACTCATTACTTTCTGATATTTGCTGAGGTGAAGCCAAGCTCTTGTTTGAAATGCCAACCAAAACAATGTGCTGCACTCTTACTAACAAAAACAGCCCCAAACACAATCACGTCTAGAATGAAATTTTACTGAAAAGTCATTTCTAGGCATTTATTTGGAATGAAAAAGGAATATTCTAATAACAAATTTAAAAAATATCATTTTAAATTGACATTTCCCTTTTGAGAGGACTCTGATATTCTGGACATTTTAGCTGATCTATGTAATTTTCTCTTCAGTTTAGGGAATTTTCTAAGATTTGAGGCACAAATTTTTATAGCAGATGCTGATGCATGTTTTTCAGGAGAATTTTTTTATCCTTAATCACTTCCCTGCTCATTTGATTCTAGACTCTAAATAGACTCTAGCTCAATCAAGGAGCCTTAGGCTATAAGAACAAATGGAATACTAAATCTGCAAAAATAGAGAAGAATGGAGAGATTGATGAAGATATAAGAGATTCACTTATCAGCAGAGAAGGTGAAGGATTTAAAGGCACTATCTGGAGAAGGTATTCAAAACCACCCTTGAGGGGCTAGTAGAAGCACTCTTGCAGTAGTCTAGAAACACTTGTGTGAATTGTTCTAGTAAGCAAAATGAGACTGTGTGGCAGAGTCACTTCTATGGCCTTTACTTACACAGAAAAATTAAAATTCCAAATCTAGTCCCTCATCCAGGCTTGGAGGTTAGGGAAGATTTACTGATCCTGTTGATGTCTATTATTTCTATTATTCCTAGGTTATAATTTGATGTGCTGGGAAATAAATTAAAATACAACTATTTTATCTAATTTTAACTAATTTAACTGACTCAACAAATGTCTAACTTTTCTCACTCTTTCAAAGATTACCTTTTCATAAATGAGAATATTGAGATGGATTATAATTTTTTCTTTTACCTATAAAATGATTACCAGTGCTTGTTAATTTCTTTGGACTTGTGAATCCATTTGAGAAGCCCAACAAAAGCTTGGACCCTGCCCCCAGATAAATGCTTACATACACTTACAATATTAGAAGCAATTTTTATGGGCTTTACAAAATGCTTGAAGCTCATCCATGAATGCTTAAGAAGCCCTGGATTAAAATAAGATAAGATTGGAGGTTAGGTGACAGCTTATCATGACTGAAAGAAGTTTTGCTGGTGCCTTGGAAGTAAAAGATAGCTGACAAGACACTAAATCCTGGTTGTAATCTTTAGAGATGACATAGTTTATTGGCCTGTAATGAAGGTTCAGGGTTTTTGGAGTTACACCAACTTCAATTTTAAAGTGAAACTTCTTCGTTGCTATCCTTTGCTGCATTTATTTGAGAAGTGAGAATAATTACCAGTGTGCTTTCCAAATAGAACCCAAGTTAATTTCTATTAGTGACAGGATGTGCAATATCATATGTAAACAAAAAAAGACTACCTAATTAAAAGATTTCTGAAGGAGATTTCAATTTTCTAAATGTTGGTGCTCATACTAAATAATATGTCTCAACTGAGCCAGCTTACATCATTGCCAAGTTTCTGTCATTTGGCAGGTTGTTCCAACATTTAAATTCAAATATTCAATGAAGAGAGCTCTGCAGAAAAGGACATTTTTTCTGAATGAACAGTCTTACCTGTCATCCACGTATGAAACAAACTATTGCCCCATCCTAGTTATCATTGGACAGGCAGCCAGTCAGTCATTAATACTGACTGAGTGCTTACTATGTGCTAAACATTGAAGTAAAATACAGAATCTCTGTCTCAAGGAGCTGTGGTCTACTGGAGAGGCAACTAAGATTTAGTGTGATAAATGTTATCATGGGGCAATATGGGACCAAATCTAGCCCCTCATCCAGGCTTGGAGGTTAGGGAAGATTTATTGGTCCTGTTGATGTCTAAATTTAGACATAAAAATGAGTGGAACATAGTATGAGCAAAGCAAAGGTATTTTGGGAAAATGAGGATGGGAATGGAAAAGTTGCTGTGGTATCTAAGAGGAGGATATGATAAGTATAGAGTACAGAGAGCTAAGGATTTTGATCCCAAGAGCTAGGTGAAACTAGTGCAGAATTTTAAGCACAAGAATGACATGTACTGTTTTGAAGTTTAGAAACACCACTCTGGCTGTAGTAAAAAATAGTTAGAAGTTGAGTGTTGTTGAATAATTGTAGGTGAAAGATATTGATGACCTGAGGAAAGGTAGCTAATGTGCAGGACTAGAGTATTACATAATTCGTTAGAATTAGTAGTTGAGTGATTTTGGAGGGAAAACAAACAGTAAAAATGATTCCCTCATTTCTGTTTTATGTAACTCGATAAATGGAACAATTCACAGAATAGAACAATTCACAGTAAGTGACATGATAGAAGAAAAAGTTTTGGAAGGAAAGATGAATTCAGTTTGAAGTATGTTGAGTTTTAGTTGAATATATAAAATCCACATGGAGATGTCCACTTAGTAGTTAGATATGCAGATTTCATGTTATGGGTAAGACTTAGGCTATAATTGTAGGTATGGGTGTTATTCATGTATATACAGATAATTGGATCTCATTTTTTTATTGAGGTAATATTGGTTTATAATATTATATAAATTTCAGGTGTACTTCATTATGTTTCACCTTCTGTGTAGATTACATTATTTTCCACCAAGTCTAGTTGCTACCCTTCACTGTACACATTTGCCCCTTTAGCCCATTTGCCTCCCCACCCCACCCTTCTCCATCTGGTAACCACCAATCTATTCTCTATGTCTATGTGTTTTTTTGTTTATCTTCCACATATGAGTGAAATTAGACAATATTTGTCTCTCTTTCTGGCTTATTTTGCTTAACATAATACCTTCAAGGTCCATCCACGTTGTCACAAATGGCAAGATTTCATCTTTTTTGTGGCTGAGTAGTATTCCGTTATATATCCATAGTATTCCAATATGTATGTATATATGTATACATATACATGTATATACCACATCTTCTTTATCTATTCATCCATTGATAGGCACTTAGGTTGTTTCCAAATCTTGGCTATAGTGAATAATGCTGCAATGAACAGATGGATGCATATATCTTTTTGAATTGATGTTTTCGTGTTCTTTGGATACGTACCCAGAAGCGGAATAGCTGGATCATATGGTAGCTCTATTTTTAATTTTTTGAGGAATCTCCATACTGTTTTCCAGTGGCTGCACCAATCTACATTCTCATCAGCAGTATACACAGATAACTGAAGTCATAAAAGAAGATGAAATTAATTAGGAAGAATGAAGATAGACAGAGACTGAGACAGAGACGGAGAGGGAGAGAGAAATTGAGATGAAGAGACAGAAGGGAATGGAATGTAAGAGAAGGGAAGAGATGAATGAGATGCAATCAGATTCAAGGACAGAATTCTGCAGGCACCAATCCTATAGGGGATGGTGGAGGAAATGAATTTTAAAAAGAAAGTTTGAAAGAAGCAGCAAGAAAGTAAGACAAAAATCTACTTGGCTGCCCAGATGCCAGGAAATATGAGTGCTTCAAGAAGGCAAGAATTACCAACAGTATTATGTCCTACAGAGATGTCATATCCCAGTTATAATAAGAATGAAAAGGAATCATTGGATTAATTGACAAACACAAGTATGTTTTATGTTTATTGACAAACATAAAACAAACATTAAAAGTGCCCGACAAACATGAGCTGTTGAGAACAATCCTAATGAAGGCGACTGTGGAAGCCAAAATATCATGGGTCGAGAAGTGGGAAGGGAGAAAGTGAAAGCAGTGAAAAGAAACTGCTCTCCCAAACAGTTGGCTGCTAAGTGGAGGGCAGACAATACCAGACAATGTTCACTTAAAAAAATATCTTCCATCTGTTGCTCAAAAGAGCTGTATTTTTTTCAAATATGTAAAGCGAAATGCTACCAATTGCATATTATTGCCAAACTAAAATAAACTAGCAAGCATAGGTCTGAGAGTTGTTAGGCTTTGTATACTTTATTTTCCTTCCCTTGTTAGGAAACTCAGCACCTTTACAATCACTGTGAATACCATTTGGCTTTTATTTTCATGTGTCATGTCAAGATTGGCTACAAAAGTCAGAGACAGATAAAAGGGAAACGAGAAAGCCAAGCATCTTTCACTTGGGTTTGGATCAGCTGAGGTTCTCCCTGAAGGATGGAAGTAAGCCTACTGAAAGGAGAGTGCCTGCTCTATTTTAATTATTATTTCAAAATATCAAATCGCTGGTTTGAAGGCCTGCCTAACTGAGCATTAGTCCTTGAAATAGTCAAAAGATTCAGGGTAAGAAAGTGAGTTCCAGTGACAAAATCCTCCTGTTCCATTGGGTTCCAGTGATCACAGCCGTGGTAGGTTAGGGCAGCTGTGCACGGTAAAGCAGAATCTGGGTGCCAGCGTATTTCTGCAGTGCCCGCCATTAGTTTAGCAGAGATATTGCATACTAAATTCACACAACACAAAGATTCTGATCATCAAGATCTTTAATGTTTGTTGGTGAAACAATGACCTGAATTCTGCACCCAATGTTGACCTGATGCTGTAAATATGTAAGTTGATGAGCTAAGAAATTTGTCAAATTCATAGTAATTAGTTTTCAGCTTATAGTAATTCTAATTCATTGGCCACCTCGTTGAGTGCACCATATCATGTTATGACAGCAGAAAACTATTTAAGGTAATTAGGTAAAAATTCCTTGATCATTTGAGTTCCAATAAGGGAAGTGATCTAAAATATTTTAAAAACTATTTTTGATATAATTTAATTAGTATTAGTATCTAAGTCATATTTTCTTGTGCTTTTTACTTAGCAAAATCATCTAACATACATCATTGTAGTGGCATTTACTATCTTTAATTTAAAAGCCAGCATTTTTTCTTTTTTTGTAAGTAATGCGGGATGAAGCTGTGCTGTAGGGGTTAGGAGCTCGGGATCCAGAATCAGACAAGCTCAGTTAGAGTTTCAGTTCTACCATTGACTAGCTGGCTAGTCTTGAGTGAACTGCCTCCTTCCTCTGTGCCTCAGTTTCCTCATCTATAAAAAGACGATTGGAATGGTACTTATTGCCTTGACATGTTGTGAGGATTAAAGCGATAACTCAAACCTTGATATAGTAAGAATTCAATAAGTGCTAGCTCTCATTGTTATTGTTGTTATTTTACTAACTGGTGGTTGTAAAAATTTAGAAACACCAAAAAACAAGAAGGAAATTAAAGTCACCACAGGAGAATAAAATTTCACCAGAAATATTAATATTAATATGCTGGTATAAAGTGTGTGTATGCAAATTTACATACACAAAAATAGGATCACATAGGTCATATTATCTTATAATCTATTTTTACTTCACTGAATAATATATTGTAGTCATTTTTCCTGATATATTCCATGGAATATTTATATTCCATAGTATATTTACACAGCATAATTATAAATAGTTGTCTATGTTTATATGCATACATCATAATTTATTTAACCAACTCTGTTATTGAATATGGTTTGTTCCTATACTTTTGCTATTATAAACAGCACTGTGGTGAACATCTAGGCCTACTAAATGTTAGTGTACATCTTTAATCTTATTCATAATTATAACTGCAAATAAATTTCTAGACATAAAGTTCTGAGTTAAAGGGTAAATTCTTTTTAGCTTTTTTCTCTAAACATGCGTGGTTCAAATTTACAATTGAAGTGGTGGTGAACAAGAGTATTCTTTCCCTGCAAATCTTAAACATGGGACACTACCATTATTTACACTCTGCTAATTTGATGTTTCCTAGTACTTTTAGAAATTCTGTTAGCATACATCTTACAGGCTTTGATTTTGGAATGTTTATAATGCCTCCATTTTAATTTATTTTGCATGCCTGTCATAATAATTATCTCTAGACTGAGTACTTCTTTCTTTTAGAATCCATTTAGGAAATGTGACATTTTCATAGTTATCCAACAATTCTTTATGGAGTAGTGTGTAAGAACAATGATAGGAAACACTAAAAGAGTATTGCATTTGTGTTACCTCCATGGGTTAAATAATTTTCCCATGGTTATGCATTTTCTTTGGGGAGAGGCGGCACACCCAATGTTCTCTGTGATTCCTTTCAGCTTCTTAAAACCCAAGTCATATACTACCAGTGAAAATATTCATTTACTTCAAAAGGACATTATTTTTATATCAGAAACACTCATACAACCAATAAGCCAAATATTTGTAATACTTAAATATATTGAGAATATCTGGCTGTACTTGAGCTATGTTTTGTTGCTGTTGTTCTAAGTATTTGATATGACTTAATATTGTTCTGAGACTCTTGTAACGAGAAAGAGTAAATTTTCAAGTTAGAATTACCATTGGTAATAAACTAATTATTATACAGGGACTTATACAGAAACAGCTCAATAAATAGTATTATTTAAGATGAAGAAATGTAAACTTAAGTTGTTGAATAACATCTATAAGTTTGTTTGTAATGACTTGGAATTTTGGCAATTTATAGAAAAGGTTGATATGCAGTAAAAGTTGACTAAAAAAGCGAAAGCCTTTAATAATAAATCAGAAGCTATAAGATTATTGTATTTTATTGTCAGGAAATAATGCCCTAGATATTAATGAATAAACTAGCTATTATGATTTTAATATTATAATAATTAATAATAAACTAATGAATAAACTGGTAACATGTTTCTTCCAGTGAAATTTTCAATCACTTGCTTGAAAATAGACATAGAGATTTATCTATATCTATATCTATATCTATATCTATATCTATATCTATATCTATATCTATATCTATATATCTATAGCTTAGTTTCATCTTATATATAATTTTGTTTTTTCCTCAGGAAGGAAGTTTTATTTCCAAACCCCTAGGAAGACATTACAAATAATGAAGATAGAAACCCAAATCAAACCCTGAAACAAACAGTGGCAGGCCTACGGGAGAGCCAGGAGGACCCAGCCAGTCAGGGGTGGGAAGTAAGAGAGATGCATTCTAGACAGGGAACTCACCCAGAGCCTGAGTCTGTATATTAGTGTGACTACTCTGGGGAAAGGGGGTTGGGAATCAGAAATCCCCACCCCACCAACCCCAATGTTGCCCTGGCTGACCAGGAGAAAGTGAAGGCAGCAGCACATGAGTGTGACCTTGGCATTTACTGCCTGCTCCGATCCCCAACAGTCCACAAATAAATTACCCTGCATATCTCAGGGGTTGAACTGGGAGAGCAAGCAAAATAGCCGTAGCTTCTGAAAGAGGGGATGGGGCAGCTTCACACTGGGCGGGGCTGTATACAAGGGGACACAGTCCCACTCTTGCTTCGGCTTCTGCCGATGCTCCGCGGCTGGGCATCTGCATGCGGGTCCTCTCCCCTGCGGCCATGGGGCAGCAGTGGTGCAGGCTGCACTGCTTGGTGCCATTGGTTCTCCCTTTGCTGAAGCTGCCAGGCCAGTTCCAAGTCCCTAAACTCAACGTGCCTTGTGGCTGTTGCTGCAGGAACAAGGCGATCAGGTAGTCCTGCTCTACCTGCCACTGCTTTTCTGGGGAGCCACTCCCACCTTCTGCTCCAGGCCCCTTGCCCAGGGAGTGACTTAGGTGAAAGTCAGAGTCACAAAAGCAGCTGTCTCCATCCACACTGTGCAGGCTCTCCCACACCACCTGCTCCTCCTGTGGAAAGCCCTGGTCAGTGACCAGCAGGCATAAGTAACTCTTGTGCTTGGTCGTGGTGATAAAGTGGTTGTTTCTGAAAAAGACACTAAGTTCATCTTTCTTGGCAGCTGCTCTTAGCTCACACAGACATGGTAGGTCAGCTGCGCCGCAGTGGTCTGCAGGAGCTGCTCTGCAATCAGGCCTTCTGTCACGAGGTTGGCGTCACTGGAGTGGTTGCAGGTGATCGTCTTCTCTACTAGCTGATTGCAACTCCATTTCCCAACTGCACTCACAGCCTTAGATCTGTGGATCAGCAAGCCAGCCATGGTACAGAGGTATGCCTAGTCGGTCAAAGATGCTGCACTCAGATAGATACTCAAAATCAGAGACACCTGGGAATCACACATTGACATCCAGACTGTGGGCTGTTCAGGCAGCGCTGTCATTGCATCATCTACATTCTGCTGAAAATTAAGTTGAAGTCTCTCAGACTTCTGGGGCTCAATGCACTGGAGGCAGTCTCCAAGATGGGCCATGAGCTTATCTAATGTGATCACTTCCTTCTAAGGGAGCAGCACACACACATAAATATGTATATATACACATATATATGTCATTTGTATATGGCATCTTTATATAAAATTGTTACTTGGGTCTTTTATTGGTTCTTACCGTGTCTCAAAGTGTTCCTTTAAAGTAATGTTTTCAATGTTTCTTTTAGCAATTGTCTAAAAACATATTCAAATGTTGTTATTTCGTATAGGTCATTTTGATTTCTAGCCTCATCATCTTTCACATCACCTTTAGCATATGTTGAAATGAAAATATTTAACAATTGAGAGAGAAAATAGAGAATATCTTTATGTACTAGAACCTGAAATACATTTGTGTATATATATGTGTGTGTATACAAACATACACATACATGCACACATATGCACAGATATATATACATACAGGGATATGTATAGACACACAGATGTATCTATTTATACATATATGGATGTATGTAAACATTAATATTATAAGCATGTATTGTATGCTATATAATTTATGTGTGTGTTTTCCCTTATAGTTTAACAATGGAAATGTAAAAATTTTAAAATGGCAAAATATAAAGAGACAAAAAATGACTTACTTAAAGGTAATTATTATCTTGGACAATAATTTTCCCTTCTTCTGACAACTAACATTAAAAGACTTCAAACCCATCTTGATATGTCACATAGTTATATGTGACAAATATATTCCCTTTTTCTCCTGAAAGAAAAATAAAAGAATCTCTATATAATATAACACTAACTTCACAAGGGGCTCAGTTGAAGGAGATGTGAGAATTGGCAATTCTGAATTGCATTATTATGAAGTTTGGTTACTCTTCTAAGCCCCTTTGGTTATATTTCAGTTTTGAATGTTATAAAGAATTTCAATAGGAATGGTGGTGATGATTGTGCCTATAAAAATATTGTCCAAAATTTTTTATCAGTTTCAACAAAAATTGTTTACAAATATACATTTGAGACCAATTTCAATGAAATTTCAGTAGAGACAAAATTCTTCCTTTGTGTGTGTGTGTGTGTGTTTTAATCCATTAGAAGGTTTAGTCTGGTCTGCCTGACATAGGGGTGATAGGTTTCTATCTCTTAGTCTAATTAATACCTTTAATCTTTTTTAATGGTTAGGCATTCTCTCTTTGGTTTTGAGGCATGCTACAGATAAAAGCACAGGAGGCTGGAGGTTAATCCTTCCTGTACTTTATTTCTTAATTTCTGCCACAAGGATTCCCTTTCCATCATGGCTGTCTATTCAGGAAACCTGATGATATGCTTTGAGTAAGAGACAACAGATAGTTGGTTTAGAAATATCATTTCATATTACTTACATATTAAATTGTAGGGGCTATAATTAATAACTTAAATGAATGCAACTCCAATTTCTTATATGTCTTTTTTATTATTATGCCTAAGACATGATTCAAATTAATGTTTTTAGAATTGATATTGAACCCAGATAGCACCATACCTAGAATTATTCTAACAAAATGGTAACAAGAGTGGATATTTAGTGGATTTACTAAATATCCAGATTTAGTAAATCAAGGATATTACAGATGAATACTACCTTATTGATGATGATTTGTTTTTTTTTCACTAATACGAAGAATATTGCATTTTCCAAGGTACTGATAATAAAAATACATTAACTAAAATTTGGCTTTCAATAAATCACAGAAATTTGACTTTTCATCTTAGAATTAGGATTCTTAAGTGTATTAATATGTCTTATAAGATGTAAAATGTTTTGACCATTTGCCCCAGTAGCCTTGAAATATTTTTAAGACGTATTTTTTCAGAATTTTGGAAAATATACTGAGAGATTTTATTTGTAAAAATGGACTCTCCTTCAAAATTCTCCATTTGGAATTGTAAGCAAACTATAGATTTTTAAGTATTTTGAAATTAATACAATCTTTTCAATAAATTTTTGTGAAGACATTTCAGCTCAGACAAATATGTTGTAATATATATCTTCAAACAATTTTGCTGTAATTGAAACAATATGCCATCTCTTCACAATTGTAACTGAGGAGGAGCTTTTCAAAACGGACTGTTTTCTGTAAGCAAAAAAAGAATTAAAATATTCTCAATTTGACAAGGATTATTAAAGTAACCATTCCTGGCTTACACACACACACACACACACACTCTAAAGATCTCTAAATAACTTTCGGTAGAAAAACTCAGAAGTCAAAGAGTGCTAATCAAATATTTACAAATGGGACAAATTCCTTGGGGAAAATACAAGTATAGGGAAAGTATAAATTAAAGCACTTTCAGAACTCTCAATTATGAGCTTTTTAGAATGTTTGCTAAAATACGTGTGTGGAACGCATTTGCAAAGACAAATACAATAATCAGCTCTACCTTGACTTCCCGCGATGAGCAATACTCTCATTTAGCATATGTAACTATATAAGGTGAAAACATATTGGTCTAAAAGAAATTTATTTCCTTCCCAAAATATTCTCTTCAGTGATCTGTGAGGGGGGAAAAAGGAAAAATGAATAACAGTGGTCTAGTGAATGAGTTTGACTATTCTCTGCTTTGTTTCTTCATAAACCTAACTTCTCCGGTAGAAATTTGCTGTTGTTAGCGCTGTCGAGAGGATTCCGACTCCTAGCGACTCTGTGTACAGCAGAGTGGAACCCTGCCTTGTCTTTCTGCACCATCTTCTCACTTTCTGGTGCTGTATCAGACAATGCTATTCATAGGGTTTACATGGCCAGTTTTTTCAGAAGTGGATGATGAGGTCCTTCCTAGTCTGTCTGGTCTGGAAGCTCTGCTGAAACCTGTCCACCATGGGTGACCCTGCTTGTATTTGAAATACTGGTGGCATCACTTCAGCATTGCAGCAACATACACCCTCCACAGCATGACAACCAACGGATAGGTGGTGTGGTTTCCTGACCTGGAAGCAAACCCGGGATGCGGTGCTGAGAATGCCCGATCTTAACCACTAGACCACCGGGGCTGGCACGGTAGAAATAGAGGATCATTAGTCATTCTCCTTTTTCTTTTCTTTTTTTTTTTTTTGTGAAGAAGATCAGCCTTGAGCTAACATCCATACTGATTCTCCTCTTTTTTTGCTGAGGAAGACCGGCTCTGAGCTAACATCTATTGCCAATCCTCCTCCTTTTTTTTTTTTCCTCAAAGCCCCAGTAGATAGTTGTATGTCATTACTGCACGTCCTTCTAGTTGCTGTATGTGGGACGCGGCCTCAGCATGGCCGGAGAAGCGGTGCGTCGGTGCGCGCCCGGGATCTGAACCCAGGCCGCCAGTAGCGGTGCGCGCGCACCCAACTGCTAAGCCACGGGCCGGCCCTCCCTTTTCTTTATATTTTTTCTCACTATGCAACTTTTATGTGCTTGTTGAAGAAAATCTAAGTATAAAATGCATTTTGTCTGCCCTGCCTCCTCTCCTGCCATTCCACTTACTAGCTGTATGCCCTTGACCAGAATAATTGACCTAGAATGATTGTTGAACTCTGTTTCTTTATCTGAGAAATGAGGATAATGTCTGCTTTAAATTGTATGTGTGTGAAAACCAAACATCATGTTTATAAAGTTCCTATCACATAGACTGCACTCGACAAATGTTAAGGACATCTGCCATTTTAGAGATTTCTCATCTTGTAAGCAGCCTCACATCATACCACCTAGTTATAGCAGTTATATGGATCTGAATAAAATATAGCATATTTTGAAAAGCCAGAAATGATTCAAGTAAGTATTACATTTCCCAGTGAAGACTTTGTCTTTGCTCTTCTCTCTTCCTTCACGTTCTTCATTATTTTTATTTAAAATTTCTAAACTGAATGCTTTGCTATCTTTACAGTTTCTTTTCCTTTTCTTTTACAATCCTTGACTTATAGAAACTACAGCAATTTCATCTGCAATAGAAATCACAACAGAAACACAGCATATTATGTGACACAGAGATTAGACAATGTGGTTGGATGTGTTTTAGCCATGTGGGCCACCCACTAGAAGAATCCCTGTGCTCCACTCCTCACTGTCCTGTCAGGAGCCAGAAGACCTAGCCCCTTGCCTTCCCTTTGGGCATTTGCTATCAGGCAGGTTTCATGCGCTTGCCACCAGTGTGGTCACACACCTTCAGAAAGGTCCCACTCTTGGCGTTTAGCGCTCTGCTCTCAAGTCTTGAAATTCTTAAGAATTTTATCTGTGGATTTATGTCTTGTAAGTGAAGTTAGATGGGCCAATGGAGCATGCAGTCTAGACTCGGAGCCTGGCTCACACACAGTCATCCACTTTGGAAGGAGATTTCCGGCCAGCTCCCAGCTCCCCACCACCTGCTCCCTGGCGTCCTGGGCCTGGGCTAGCATCCTCTATCGGCTCCTGCCCCATGATTGCCGATGCCCTCTGCCTGGGGCGGCCACCTGGATAAGACTCTCATTTCTCCATTCCCCTTTGATCTCTGTGGGGCCTGGGCAAGGACCTGGGCTGGATTGGGGTGAGGAGCGCACGCCCAGCCGTGTTTCAGGGTGAGAAATGGCAAAAGGCAGCAGCATCTCTGCCTCAGCTGACCACTCAGCAATGGTGATCCTGTCACCCCTCCTCTGGGATCCAGGAACACAGCGTGTCCGGATGCGGAGGCTCCAATTTCTAGGGGAGATGCCTGTCTGTCCACAGCGTGTTAAGTAGCGGCAGTGGGAAAGGGAGATCGACTTCCCTGTTACGTACATGTGTCAGGGGTGCCGGTGGGGTCCCTGGGCATCTGCGAGGGTCTGCACTTTCCGGCGCCTATTCCCATGGCAAGCGAGAGCAACATTAAACAGAAAATAAAGGGCACCATGACAGGTCAAGACAGAGATCTCAGAGAAAGGAACAAGTTTAACATTTTATTACCTTTAATGACACTTTTACCCTACTTTTTGACCAAGGGACCCTGCATTTTTACTTTTTGTTCAGCCCCCACAAATTATGTAATAGGTCCTGCCTGCTTGCTTGTTCTCTGAGTCTCCTGCATTGCCCACGGAAGACCGTAGTCCCCTTCCCTCTTTTTCCTCTCTTTCAGCCCAGCTAGTAATTGAGCCTAGACATCATTGGTCTGCTGTCATGTGCAGCCACGTTGTCTTGGACTTCACTTGCCCTAACGGTATCTGAGTCTTTGTGCTCCAAGAAACAGTGTCTCGAGTCAAATGTTAACTCCAAATTTTATAGTAATAGTGGTCTCTAAAAGTATATTCAAAATATTTGCACACATTCCTAATATTGGCCTTACTATGCTATGCCTTAATGTTTGTCGTTTATTATTTTACTCATTTAATCAATATTTTTTGATTGCTTACTAAATACCATGTGCTCTTGCTAATGCTTACTAAATACCATGTGCTCTTGCTAAGTACTGGGGATGCATTTGTTCATTCAACAGATATTTCTTGAATGTTTACTAGATGCTGAACTCTATTCCAGAGACTAAATATGTAGTGGTAAACAAGACAGCCAAGATCTTTGTTCTTGTGTAGTTTATGTTTTGGCGAGGTGAGGAGCTGTAGACAGTCAACAAACAACTAAACAAATCATGTCCAACTTTTGTAAAGTTTAGCAATATTGAGAGGTTCCTGAATTTTTTTTTGTTTTTTGGTGAGGAAGATTAGCCCTGAGCTAACACCTGTTGCCAATCCTCCTCTTTTTGCTGAAGAAGATTGGCCCTGGGCTAACATCCCTGCCCATCTTCCCCTACTTTTTTATATGTGGGGAGCCTGGCACAGCACGGTTTGAGAAGCAGTGCATATGTCCGCGCCCGGGATCCGAACCTGTGAAACCCGGGCTGCCAAAGCAGAGCACGCGAACTTAACCACTACACCACCAGGCTGGCTCCAAGTTTCCTGAAATTTTTGAATTTTTAAATTACCTTCATAGAACAGTGTGTGCACGTAGACACACACACACACATTTGTTCTTTTAGTTACTAGAAAATGTGGATTGATTTTTCTAGCATAGAGAATTATTTTCTTCTGTGTATCCTATATTATAAATAACCAGTGGGAATTAATGATAAATATAATCAATAAGTTCCACGTGCCTAAATGAACATAGCTTAGGAGGAACTAAAGACCCTACTGTCAAATAGCTCAAGACACGATAAATAATTCAAGGAATTATATACAAGGGCCAAACTGGTGGTAGAGAAACAGAACTACCATTGGAATCCAAACAGACTGAAATGGCCAGTGGAAGTCAGAGTGGGGAACTGATCTTGGAGATGTATCCTGAAGATGGCTGGGAGCAGAGAGCTAGAATGAATAGAGAGGACATTCCGGGTGAAGGGACAGCGTGAAGAGAAAGGGAGAGACTTGCCTGGATAAAGGGAGTGTTGGTAACTGTAAGGGAGATTAAAAAGCTTGGGAAAATTCTGAAAAAAATAAGTAAGCAAAGAATTTTAGACATCAGTTTGTAGGTCATGTAAGACTAAAAATTTTGAGGGAGACGTGATTAGAAATAAGACTTTTAAAAGATTGACATTGCAGTAGTCTTTTTGGTGGTTTTGTTCACGTAGGAACTCAAAGTGAGGGATCAATTATGATGCTATTGAAACCACACAGTTGTAAAATGACAAAAATTTAAATTAAGATGAGAGCATTTGGATTAAACATAAAATACTGATCGGCATGATTTGGGATGGGTGGTACGGAAGAGAGAAGAATCAAAAATCACTAAGATTCCAACCCTAAATTATGAGAAGAATGGAAACTTTCACAGAATCAAAAAATAGATGATGAATTAAAAAACAAAAAGAACTAAAAAGCAATGAGTCTCCCCCAACCCCCAGTGCTATTAAAAGCTGGAACCCACCATTCTCCCTCTTCACTAGCTCCTCGACTGTGTCAGCTCAAAACTTGACAATGAGGCTGACAGTCCTATTTGCCCTAAGAGGCCAAATAGCATTCACCGTCATTGCAAATAACAGCATTTCCTCAGTGAAGGTTGAACTAAATTGCTTTAACAAGGCTAAATTAAAAATCAAACATGTTGATGCATTTAATGTGAGACACAGAGGACACAAAAGATCATCAAAAATGAGTGGCAATATTGATTGTCATAAACAACCCTTCACGGAGTAAAATAGATTCATTGCTGACCCCTTGAAATGCAGTTACGCTATTCCTAGTATATTTACTCATAGGTTACGTAATTTAGGAGAATTATTTCTTTTTTGCCATATTTTATTTTTAATGTGTTATCTTAACCTTTCCTTCCTCACGACAATTCATTTTTCTCTTAAATAAAGATAATGGTGATAATAATAATTCCATCCTAAAGTTTAGAATTTTATGAAAGTCTTTCATTCTTTTATATTATATGTGTGAAGTAGATAAAACATATCTAATTATACTTATTTCACAGAAAGAAATCTTATGGATTTAAAATATGTTCTGACAGATAACTTGGATATTGTGAGGCAGCAAAATTTTTATTGACTCTGCTCAACTTTGACTGTATTTCCATCCATTTCCTAAAGGAAGCATGTGCTATACCTGTGGCCTTACTGTTACGGAAGTTTGAGTTCTGTAAAATAGCACAGGATGGTCTTTTAATATGGGTGTGTTATAAAATATTGGCAAACATCGTGGGATTATCTGCAATTTGTTTAGATTTCATCTTACAGCAGCCCTTCTTAGATTAAATTCTTAGAATTCATATCTAAGAAAATTTGAGATGAGGTTAAAAAAATTCTGGCAGATATAATGGGCATTAATATGATAATTCATTATTAAAAATTTGGTGATCTTTCACAAATTTAGATGAAAAAGTGTTTTTTAATATTTATTCTTCATTTTCATGGACAGTTTCACCAAAGCCTAGAAGACCATGTGACTATTATAAGGCCTTAAGCAGAAGAATTTAAGAAAATTTCCATATACAGTGTCAAATAAACTATGGAAAGTATTGCTCCAAGAACTTAAATATAAACAAATACCACTTGGTTTCTGTAAATTTATGATTGATTCAGCCATATTAGGGTATAATAAAAAGCTAGATATTTTTGGAATAAGTGCATAAGTCCCTTATCTGTTTAATTAATATTAAGTGTGGTAATCATGCTTTCCTGCCTAATATCTGTTATCAGAATTGCAGGACTGGATAGGATATGTGATGGATAGGAAGCAGATTAAGAGTTCTTATTTTTTTTCTTACTGTATATTCAGAATGTAATTCAGCCCTGACATAAAACATTACATGAATTATATCCCCATTCTTCAACCTAATACTCCAATAAATCCATAAGATGTCTCCAGATATTTCTGCCTACTCCACAACAAACATACCCCATCTTTTGCCCATCCATTACTCTACGCAAGTTTTCTAACATGTATGTTTGATTATGTCCGTGCTGTGCTTCAGAGCTGTGTATAGAATAAACTGCTTAATGTGATACTCAAAGCCCTTCAAAATCTGGCTCTGGAAAACATTTCATTGTTTGAATAAATAATTATTAAACCTTTGCCTCATGCTAGAGGCACCTGGGAGAGAAGAGAGAAGACATAGTCTCTGCTCTCATGTAGCTCTTGGTGAACAAGCAATTACAACCCCGTGTGGTCATCACTATGTACTTGTGCATGTAGAAAGATCAACTCAGGCTGGAACAGTTAGGGTAGTTTTCCCAGAGGAAGTGGTGACTGAGACTTGTTTGATGGCTAGAAGTTTGTCAGACAGAAAAGAGGTAAAGGATTTTCTGGAAAAGGAAAATGACCTACACAAAGCCTTGGAGGCATTACCAAATGTAATATGCTCAGAGAAGGGCAAGCAGTTCCATACGACTGGTGCATAGGGTTCAATTGGAGCCTTGGAGAGATGGGAGGTTGGAGCTGATTACAAGTAGTTTTCTGTTCAAAGGGATGTGGTTTTTATCAATCTATAGGAGGAAGAAGTATTAAAGGGTTTTTAAGAAGACACATAAAAGATTACCTGTGGGGAAATAGCACAAAGGGGAATATGCTGAATAAAATGAGGACCAGTGCAGAAGAGAGCAGGTCGTTGAGCTAGAAGCCAGTGGCCTGCAGGATATGAAGGTAGGCAGACCAGTGAGACGTATTAAAAGCAGAATTGTCGTAATTTCATGACAAGGTAAATAGAAGAATGAGAGAAAAGGAGGAATGCAAGATGACCTCTGTTTCCAGCTTGGGCAATTGGGTCAATGCTCATGTGACACTCCAAGAAAGAGAATGCAGAAAGAGGAGAAAAATCTGGATCCAAGTAGGACAGAGAAGAGATAACAAGGTTGATTTGGATTCTGTTGAGTCTGAGGTCCCATTGCGGATTTGAGTAGAAATGTCTCATGACAATTGAGTAGAGATGCCTGTAGTTCAGGAGGTAATTCTGAGTTTAATTATAGCTCTGGAATCCTTGGGATACAGCTGATACTGAAAGTTGTAGTCCATATTCAAGACAATTTTTTTCAGTTCAGATTTATAGGCAGATTTGGTGCATTCCTTTATCTCCTCTTAATTTTCTCTTTTTTCTTCTTCTTCTTTTTATTTTTATTTTTTTGTGAGGAAGATCAGCCGTGTGCTAACATCTGCCAATCCTCCTCTTTTTTTTTTGCTGAGAAAGACTGGCCCTGGGCTAACATCTGTGCCCATCTTCCTCCATTTTATATGGGATGCCGCCACAGCATGGCTTGCCAAGTGGCGCGTCGGTGCGCGCCCGGGATCCGAACCCGCAAACCCCAGGCCGCTGCAGTGGAGCGCGTGCACATAAACGCTTTTGCCACCGGTCTGGCCCCCTCTATTTTCTTTTTGTAAAAGCCTCAATGAATTTGCTCACCGTTCCTTTTAGACAAATCCTTCACTAGCAAATATATTACTGCTCTTACATCACGCATCAATGAAGTTTTTAGCTATTGGGTATAAAACAAAAATTCTTATGACAAGGTATCTTAATTCTTGTAAGTGATTGTATGCTCTTGTCTCTCATTTAATTAATTAGGCCTCCATTCTATGATTGTCTTTTACATTTGAGTTGCAGTGCACTAGAAGGTGTAGTAATTTTATGAAACTTACCATACCTTGAATACATTGTAGCCCTCAATATTTCGCTACCTAAAGTGAGAAATTTACTTCCAAAGCGTACGTGTTTTACTTGGATAATCTGCCTAAGTTATTGGATATATTTATTGTTACTATAGAGTTATTCTTTTTTTACTCTTCTTAATGCTCACTACCATGTTCCAATCCCTATGTGACCAATCCACAATTACTTGAATTATTTTTGTTTGAATGTCCTAAATCATACACAACATAAAGGGGGAAAATTCTGAGAGATTTAGTCAAGAAGGATAAAAAATAAAATTCAAGTTCATAAAATCTAAATTGTTTTAAAGATTTAGAAAAATTTTTAAATACCACTGGCATTCAATGGAAGAGCAAAAAATCCACATTTTTCTGAAGGTAAAGAAAATTCTGATAAATATTCTAATACTTTGCAGAAAGACAATGTCACAAATAATGTTATGAAAATAGTATCTAAATATGAAGAACCAAAATATAAAATATTTAACTGTTTGTAGAGGAAACTATATTTCTTTTTTCTCTAAAGGTATCTAATAAACCAGACAAATAAGGAAACATTTCAATGATTCCTGCATGTGTCAACATTCCTTCGGCCATGAATCAAATGTTGCTCCAGTGCTGTGCACTTAAAATAACTGTAGTGATAAACGATACTTTCATTGGGTTTTAATTCTTCTCTAAGACCTACAGAAAGTCTATTGATTTGTGTGGGCATCACTATCAAGAGGATCTTGGCTGTTGTAGGGCTTTGCTCTTACTGTGCTCGATTTGCCCATCATAAAGGACTACAACTCCCTGAACGCAGTTAACCAGTTTTCTGTAGTGTCTAAGTTGACACTACCTTGGAACGTAGAAGGAAGAGACAAATGATACTATACAAGTGAAGCCAGAGCTTCAGTCTAAACAACAAGCTGAGAGAGAAACAACTTATATAGAACATCGCAAAATGCAAGCATATCTCCGTATGAGACATAGGACTAAACTCAAGGAAGTTGTACTAAAGTTGTCTATTACATGTAGTAAATTCTCTGTATATGTGGTGATTATTTGCCTTTTAGAATTTATTTTGAATTTTTAGGGCAGTGAAACTATTCTGTATGATACTGTAATGGTGAATCCACGTCATTACTCATTTGTTAAAACCACAGAATGTACAACACGAAGAGTGAAAACTAATGTAAACTGTGGACTTTAGTTAATTGTAACATATCAATATTGGCTCATCAGTTGTAAGAAATGTGCTACACTAATGCAAGATTTTAAAAACATGGAGAACTGTGTGAGACAGGAGACAGGTATATTGGAATTCCACACATTTTCTTCAGTTTATCTGCAAACGTAAACTGCTCTTTAAAAAAAAGTCTATTAAGTGCTGGCTCTGTGGACTAGTGATTAAGTTCAGTGCACTCTGCTTCAGCGGCCTGGGTTTGCAGGTTCAGTTCCCAGATGTGGACCCACACAACTCATTGGCAGCCATGCTGTGGCAGCGACCCACATACAAAACAGAAGCAGATTGGCACAGATGTTAGTTCAGGATGAATCTTCCTCAGCACACACACCCACACCCACCCACCCACACACACACCCACACAAAAGTCTATTAGTTAAAAAAAAGAATCGCTCTTTGTAAAAATTCAGAAAAATATAAAGAAGAAAAAAAAATTACCTAAAATCTTACAGCTCAGAGAAAACTACTTTTAAGATTTTTCGATGATCATTATACATTCTCTGTTTCTGTCTCTCTTTCTCCTTCCCTATCTCTTTCTCTTTCCCCTTCTCCTTGTCTTCTCCCACTCCCCTCCTCCCTCTCTTGTATTTTTTTTTTTTCCCCCAGAATTCAAGTTAGAAACATCAATTGGATTCACATTGCCTCTGCTGGGGTTCTAATCCTGACTCTGCTACTAAACAAGACGGTGGACTTAGGCAGGTTATTTACCCACTTGTGTTTCAGTTTCCTCATTTGTAAAATAGGAGCAATTGCAGCTTTTACCTCCCTGGATTGTTGAGAGAATCAAATGTAATAATAATTGTTAAGGGCTGAGCTCACTGCCTGGTGCATAGTGAGCAATCAGCAAATGCTACTTGTTCCTTGAACTCCTTCTTCATATTCTTATTCTTAATACAGTGTTGTTACAAGTCAATGAATATGGAATGTATATCATCATTTTTAAGGCTGCCAACTCCATCAATGATTTTTATCAATCCCCTTTTGATGAATATTGAGTTTATTTCCATTGGAGGGGGTGCAGCATGGATGGTTTTTATATTATGTTGTAGCAAATATCTTGGTCCATGAATCTTTACTCATATATGATAATCTCCTTAGAATAAATTCCTATACATTGAATTGCTGGACTCCCAATTATTTTCAGGATAAATTACCTTAATGTAATGTACTTGGCTCTCCATGACCTTTCCCTTACCTGCTTCTCCAGGCTCGTCTCTTGGCCACTGCTCCACTCCTCCTCCATCTTCCAATCACACTGAGATACATGCAGTTCCTCCAATGCATTATGTCCTATTTTCTTCTTAGGGCACTTGTACATGTTGCTCCTGTTTTCTCTGACCTGGTCAGCACCCTGTGTCCTTATCCTCTATTTACTTATCTAGATCCCTTACTAGACTATAAACTCTGTGAAAACAAGAAGCATATCCATCTTTACAGGGTGTCTGGTCTCACTTATTATTTTTTTTGTGTGTGCGAGGAAGATCGGCCCTGAGCTAACATCTGCCAATCCTCCTCTTTTTGTTGAGGAAGATTGGCCCTGGGTTAACATCCATGCCCATCTTCCTCTACTTTATATGGGACGCCGCCACAGCATGGCTCAACAAGTGGTGCGTTGGTGAGTGCCCAGGATCCGAACCAGCAAACCCTGGGCTGCCGCAGCGGAGCACGTGCACTTAACCGCTTGCACCACCGGGCTGGCCCCTAGTCTCACTTTTGACACCAACTGAAGCAATGTTTCTGGAGTTCTAGACATTGAATGAAAAAGCCCACTCACTCCCCAGAAGTAAATTAACTTCCTGATTTAATTATCCATGTAAATGAAATTTTATGAAAATTGAGGTGGCTACAATGTGTCTATCTCACTTACCAGTGTAGTTACCCATGGATCACAGAGACTCTAAAAACATACCTTCTGGTAACACTTTTGACTCAAAGTAGGATCTTAGAATTGGGAATCTCCATTTCACAAAAATTTATGCTGGTAATTTACGAGTTTCTCTTTATATTTACAATATCAATTTCTTCTGTTCTTGAACCAAACTCAGCATCAGAAGGACTCATGTTGGGGATGACTTTCAAAATTTTCTGTCCCCTTCTCCCACATATACGTGCCCTGAATAATCCCCAGAACTATGATTATGATGAATTTTATTTCTGTGATGTGCTTGTGTTATATGGCACCCTTGACCTTAAGGAGATTATCTATGTGGGCTTTATCTAATCACATGAGCTCTTTAAAAGCTAAGAGTTGTCTCCATCTGGTTGCAAAAGAGAAAGTCATAGATTTCATGCAGAGAAGAATTTGATACAACATTGCTGACTTAAAGATGGAGAGGCCATGTGGCAAGGAATTTTGATGGCCTCCAGGAGCCGAGTGCAGCCCCAGCTGAGAGCCAACAAGAAGACAACAACTCAGTCCTATAACTACAAGGAACTAAATTCTTCAAATAACAAGATAGAGCTTGGAATTGGATTTTTCTTCAACCTCCCCAGTGAGAACTCAGTGTGGCCAATACCTTGACTTCAGCCTTGTGATATCGTAAGGGAGAACTGAGTCATACCGTGCTGGACTTGGAATCCGTAGGATGATAAACAGGTGTTGTTTTAAATTACTAATTTTGTAGTAAATTATTATGAAACAATAGAAAACTAATACAATAGGGGTGAGGCATGGGAGTGGAAAAGCAGAGTATGTGCCCAGATGTCCCTGAAAAATATTTCTGCCTTCTATTTTGAGCCTTGAGAGTCTATAAGTATTTGTTGAGTGAATGAATGTGAACCAATCAGTGGGGGACATAATAAAGAAGGCACACATGGGGAAAGCACTGTGGCCTGCCGTGGGTAGTATCAAGGCTCTTCACAGCTACAGAGCACCTGACTTCCTCTCCACTGACGATAAATGACAAGGTTATATTCATACATCTGATCATTTGGAGTTTGAGGTTTTTAACCTCAATTTCTTAATTTTTAAATTTAATGATTGTTAAATATTTTCTTTATTGATTAAAAATATTTCTACAACAGTGTAAAAAGTGTGATTGCAAAACAAAATAGGGAGTGGGGTGTGGGGAGAATATCCCCTAGGCAGTAGAACAGATATTTTCATGTATCCCAATGCAAGTTAATGGTAGGGAGAAGATCTCCCCACTAGCTGAGTCCTCACTTAGAAAATAAAACTCAAAGGCTCAGAAATATTTATTAAGTACCATTAAGCACATAGCAAAAAATAGACACATTTCTGTCCTTGAGGATATAGTTATAATGTAACCATAGATTGGAAGGAAGGAAGATCTGAGGGAAGGGTCTGCTGGGTCTGAGACAAAAGGCTTGAACTAGCTCATTAAAGACATTATTAAATATTCAAGGATTGTGTCAGCCAGTGGTCAAACCATTGGTAGCTTAAAATCAGTCTTTTTTCCCCCTTCAGCCTTATTGAGATATAATTGACATATAATATTGTGTAAATTTGAGGTGCACAACATGATGATTGAAATCAGTCTTGTTGGGAGTATTTAATCAGCAAGTAGTATAAATCAGGGCTTTTATTTTTTTGAGTTGGTTCATCAGCAAACCACTGTTTCTTTTTTCTTTTTTTGTGAGGAAGATCAGCCCTGAGCTAACATCCATGCCAATCCTCCTCTTTTCGCTGAGGAAGACTGGCCCTAAGCTAACATCTATTGCCAACCCTCCTCCTTTTTTTTTTCCTTTTTCTCCCCAAAGCTCCAGCAGACAGGTATATCATAGTTGCACATCATTCTAGTTGCTGCATGTGGGACACAGCCTCAGCATGGCTGGAGAAGCAGTGCGTCGGTGCGTGCCCGGATCCGAACCTGGGCCGCCAGTAGCGGAGCATGCGCACTTAACTGCTAAGCCATGGAGCTGGCCCCAAAACACTGTTTCTATACAATGTGCTAAGTACCTTCCTCGTGTAACTTAAAATCAGATGGTCATCTCTAGGTAACGCATGTGCTAGTAATTTGTAGATGGCATAAATTCATTCTGAAGAAATCTCTAATAAGAATTAAAATTTCATGGAGGTAAGGTTAGTGGGAGAAAATTTCTTGAGGATGTTAGTATTCAAGTAGGCCTTGCTGTACTGACAGTGAGGAAAAGAATGGAATTACCAGAAGAGCGGAGAAGGATTATTCAAATCAAGGATATGAAAAGAGCAGAGAATCACAGTAAAATGGCTGCATGGGTGTA
Organism: Diceros bicornis minor; assembly: GCF_020826845.1. Classification (NCBI taxonomy): domain Eukaryota; kingdom Metazoa; phylum Chordata; class Mammalia; order Perissodactyla; family Rhinocerotidae; genus Diceros; species Diceros bicornis. The sequence continues at coordinate 16,833,795 of NC_080772.1, read as the reverse complement.
TTGGTTTCCTATCACAGTTACAACAAATTGCCACAAACTTAGTGGCTTAAAACAACACAAATTTATTATCTTACAGCTCTGGATGTCAGAGTGAAAAATGGGTCAGCAGGGCTGCATTCCTTCTGAAGGTTCTAGGAGAGAGTCCTTTTCCTTGCCTCTTCTGGCTTCTAGAGGCTGCCCGCATTCCTTAGACTGTGGCCCGCGTCACTCTAACCTCTGTTTCCTTTGTTCCATCCTTTCTCTGACCCTAACTCTCCTGTCTCCCTCTTTCACTTCGAATGATGCTTGTGATCACATTGGACCCAACTGGGTAATCCCAGATTATCTCCCCATCTCAAGAACTTTATTGTAATCAATTTGCCTAGTCTTTTTTGCCATGTAAAGTAATATATTTAAAGGTTTTGGGAATTAGGATACGGGCATCTTTGAGAGGCTATTCTTCTGCCTAATGCAATGGGTAACATTGGCCAGTCAATTGTGGGCCTCAAATGACGCTGACTGAAGAGATTAGAAAATTATTGATATTAAGCAAGGGAGTGATTTAATGAAAATAGTATTTTCATAAAATTAATATTGCAACAGATGGCTCATTGAAACTGGAAATAGTTTCCATAGTAGGTTACTTGTAGGAGTAATCTGTGTAAGAATGATTAGAGTATGCACTGGGAGATGGCATCAAAATACATGCTAGCACTAGGTATTGCCAGACTTTGACACGCACGTGTCAATTCAGTGGTTTTTAGTACATTCACAGGGTTTTGCAACAATCACCAAAATTAATTTTAGAGCATTTTCATCACTCTTAAAAAAAAAAACAAACCTGTACTTGTTAGCAGTAACGCCTTGTTTCTCTCTAATACCTCAGCCCTAGGCAACCGCTGACCTCTCTGTCTCTACAGATTTGTGTATTCTGCACATCTCACATAAGTGAGATCACACAATATGGGTTTTTTTGGTGACTGACTTTCTTCACTTAGCATAACATTTTCAGTGTTTGTCCATCTTGTAGAATGAATCCGTATTTCAGTCATTTTTATTGCCAAATAATATTCCACTGTATGGTTATTTCACATTTGTTTGTCCACTCATCAGTTGATAGATGTATGGATTGTTTCCACTTCTTGGCTATCATGAATAATTGGGAGTTCATAATGTTATGAACATCTGTGTACAAGTTGTTGCATGGACGTACGTTTTTATTTCTCTTGGTGTATACCCAGGAGTTGAAATGCTAGGTCATATGGTAACTCTATCTTTAGAGGAATATTTTGAGGAACTGTCAGCCTGTTTCCTAAAGTTGGATGCATCATTATACATTCCACCCACCAGTGTACAAGAGTTCCAGTTTTTTATACCCTTGCTGATGTTTGTTATAATCTGTCCTTTTTATTTTAGCCATCTTAGTGTGTGTGAAGAGCTATCTCATTGTGACCTTGAGCTGTATTTCCCTAATGACTAATGATGTTGAACAACTTTTATTGTGTTTATTGGTCATTTGTATGTCTTCCTTGGAAAAATATATATTCATATCCTTTGCCCATTTTAAAATTGTATTTGTCTTTTTATTATTGAGTTGTAAATTTCTTTATATATTCTAGATACAAATCTCTCATCAGATGTATGTACGTGAATGTGTTCTCCTGTTCTATGAACTGCCTTTTCATTTTCTGATGATATCCTTTGAAACATGAAAGTTTTTAATTTTGATGAAGCCAGTTTATTTTTTCTCTTCTTATTTTTGCTTTAATGGCATACCTAAGAAGGCTTTGTCTTACCCAAGTTCATGAAAATTCCTTCTATATTTTCTTCTAAGAATTGTATAATTTTAACTCTTACATTGAGGTTTATGATCCATTTTGAGTCCATTTTTTTGTGTATGGTGTGATGAAGTGGTATAGCTTTGTTATTTTGCATGTGCATATCTAATTATCTCAACACCATTTGCAAAAAAGACTATTCTTCTACAATTGCATTGTCTTGATACCTTTGTGCAAAATTAATTAACTGTTAATGTGAGAGTTATTCCTGGACTCTCAATTCTGTTCCATTGATCTTTATGTCTATCCTTGTTCCAGTACCACACTGTCTTGACAACTTCTAGCTTTGTAGTAAATGTCAAAATCGGGAAGTGTGAGTCTTCCAACATTTTTCTTCCAAGATTTCTGCCTATTTTGGATATTATAAATTTTTATATGATTTTTAAGATCAGCTTGTCAATTTCTGAAAAGAATCCTGCAGCTGTTTTAGATGGATTGTGTTGACTCTGTAGATCAATTTGAAGATCTACAGTATTTGAAGATTTTACCAGTATTAAGTCTTTTGCTCCATGGATTCAGGGTGTGTTTGAATTTATTTAGATCTTCTTCAGTTTCTTTCAACAATGTTTTGTAGTTTTCAGAGTATAAGTTTTGCCCTTATTTTGAAATTTTATTCCTAAGAATATCATTTCTTTTGATGCTATAATAAGTGGAATTGTTCTTCTTAATTTCGTGTCTAAATTGTTCATTTCTAGTGCATAGAAATATAATTGATTTTTGTATATTGATTTGAACTCTACAAATATGCTGAATTCATTTGTTAGTTCTAATAGTTTTTTTCTTTTATTCTTTAGGATTTCCTATATACAAGATCATGTCATCTGTAAAAAAAGTTAATCTTACCTTCTCCTTTCCAATCTGGATGACTTTTATTTCATTTTTTGCCTAATTGTCCTTGCTAGAAACTGTAGTATGATGTGGAATAAATGTGGTGAGAGAGGACATACTTTTTTGCTGCTGAACTTGGGGCTAATCATTTAGTATTTTACCATTAAGTATAAGGTTAGCTTCTTATAGATGCCTTTTATCAGGTTGAGGAAGCTGCCTTCTATTTCTAGTGTATTGAGTGTTTTTATCATGCATGGACATTCGGTTTTGTCAAATGATTTTTCTGAAGCTATTGAGATGAAAATGTGTTTTTTGTGTTATTTTCTATTGATATGGTGTATTATATTAATTGATTTTTGCATGTTAAACCAACTTACATTCTTGAGATAAATACATTCCTGAGATAAATTCCACTTGGTCATGTTGTATAATCCTTATTATATGTTGCTGGAATCTGTTTGCTAGTACAATCAATCCTCATTATTTGCAGTTTTCATATTTGTGAATTCACTAAAATGTATTTGTAGTCCCCAAATCAATATGTGTAGCACTTTCTTGGTCACTTGTGAGCATGCACAGACGGTGAAAATTTTGAGTACCTGATGAGTACATTCCCAGCTGAAGTTGGAAAAGGCAATGTTTTGCTTTCTTGTTTCAGCTCTCGTACTGTAAACAAGTGTCCTTTTTGTGGTCTATTTAGTGTCACATTTTCCACATATTTCTTCCTTTTGTTGATGATTTTGGTGTTTAAAATGGCCCCCAACATTTGTTCTGAAGGCTTGTCTAGCATTTCTGAGTGCAAGAAGGCTGTGATGTGCTGTACACAGTGAATATGTTTGTTAGATCAGCTTTGTTCCGGAATGAGTTATGGTGCCATTGGCCATGAGTTCAATGTTAATGAATCAGCAATATATATATTAAACAAAATGCCTTTAAACAGAAACACACATAAAACAAAGCTATTATTGATCAGTTGATGAAAATGTTGTGACCAGAGGATCTCACGAACCTAACCCTATATTTCTCTTATGAGCAATGGTCCAGCAATATTCACTAATTCATCATTCTCAGTGTCTTTATAGAACATAACTTCCGTGAATAATAAGGTTTAACTGTATTTTTTGGAGAATTTTTGCATATGTATTTACTAGAGAATTAGTTGGTAGTTTTCTGTTCTTATGATGTGTTTTCCAGTTTTGGTATTAGGGTAATACTGGCCTTGTATGAGGAGTTGGTATGTATTCCCTCCTCTTTTTCTGGAAGAGTTTGTGAAAATTTGTTATCAATGCTTTTTTTTTTTTTTTTTTGGTAGAATTCATCAGTGAAAAAAATTGAGTCTTGGCTTTGTGAAAAGTTTTATATATTCTAATTGTGTAGAAGATGGTTAACGTAGTAGGCCCAAGGTCCTTAGAAAAGCAAGCTTACAGTTGGTTGGTGTCTGGGAGCTTGGATTTGGGGAGGGTTCCCACCATTACAGAATTGACAAGTGCGGCTCACTGTGCCTTACCTATTTGTAAAAAACAATGCGGTTTATGTCGAACACCTTCTGGGAATCTAGAATTTTGGTACATACTAGGCGGAGGCTGTCTACATGACCAGCTCCAGGATGCTGAGTCTCATGAGCGACATTTTACACGAGTTGTCACAACTTTTTACTGGAGGAATTAAGCATATCTTGTATGATCCTAGTGAGAGATGACCCGTGGAAGCTTGTGCCTTGTTTGCCCAGGGCCTTGCCCCATGCACCTTTTCCCTTTGCTAATTATGCTTGGTATCCTCTCACCGTAATAACTCATAGCCCTGACTATAATTATGTGCTGAATTCTTCTAGAGAATTACCCATCCTTGGGGTGGTCTTGGGGAATCTCAACATATTAATTCAATCTCTTTACTTGTTAAATGCTATACAGATTTCCTATTTCTTCTTGAGTAAGTTTCAGTACTTTCTTTCTCTTCCTCCATTTCATCAGAGTTAACTAATTTGTTGGCATGTAACTATTCAGAGGATTCCTTTATAATCCTTTTATTTCTGTAAGGTCAGTAGCAATGTCCTTTCTGTTATATACCTGTGTTCAGTCCAACTAAAGGTTTATCAATTTTGTTGATCTTTTCAAAGAACCAACTTTGATTTTATTGATTTTCTCTATTGTTTTTCTATTTCTCGTTTCATTAAGTTACACTCTAATCTTCATTATTTCTTCCCTTCTGCTTATTTTAGGTTTAATTTGCTCTTCTTTTTCCAATGTTTTAAGGTGGAATGTTAGCTGACTGATTTGAGATTCTTCTTCTTTTATTTTTAAATTTTTTTACTGTTAAAAGGCATTTGTATATTGCAATTGGACAACTATAAGTTAATATTTATATTCCTATCAGTTGCCCAATTCTATGAACACCAGCAATGAAAAGTCTCTTGAATTAGTTCTCTTTCCCGTTGCCAACACTCAGGCCCAGTTATGCTATTTTTAAAAAATTGAGATATAATTGATATTAGTTTCAGGTATACAATATAATAATTTGATATATGTATATATTACAAAATGGTCACCACAATAAGTCTAGTTAACATCCATCACCACACATAGTTACAATTTTTTTCTTGTGATGAGAACTTTTAAGAATTACACTCTTAGCACCTTGCAAATATACAATACAGTGTTATTAACGATTGTCACCATGCTGTACATTACATTCCAGGACTTATTTATTTTAAAACCGGAATTTTGTACCTTTTATCCACTTTCACCTATTTCTCCCACCTCCTGCTTCTGGCAACCACCTATCTATTTTTTGTATCTATGAGCTCATTTTTTGTTTTTTAGATTCCACATATAAGTGAGATTACATGGGTATTTGTCTTTCTCTGTCTGACTTATTTACTTAGCATAATGCCCTCAAAGTCCATCCATGTTGTTGCAAATGGGAGAATTTCCTTCTTTTTATGACTGAATAATATTCCATTGTATACATACACGACACTTTCTTTCTCCATTCATTCATCAATGAACACAAGTTGTTTCTGTCTTGGCTATTGTTAATAATGCTGAAATAATTGTGGGGGTGCAGACATATTTTGGAGTTAGTGTTTTTGTCTCCTTTGGATAAATATCCACAAGTAGAATTTTTGGATTATATGGTCGTTCTATTTTTAACTTTTGAGGAACTTCTATACAGTTTTCCATAGTGGCTGTACCAAGTGACATTTCCACCAAGAGTCCACAAGGGTTCCGTTTTCTCCACATCCTCACCAACACTTGTTATTTCTTGTTTTTTGATAATAGTCATTCTGACAAGTGTGAGATGATATCTCATTGTGGTTTTGATCTGCATTTCCCTGATGATTACTATGGTAAGCGCCTTTTCATGTACCTATTGGTCATCTGTATGTGTTCTTTAGAAAAATGTCTATTCAGATCCTCTGTCTATTTTTTAATTGGATTGTTTGTTTTTTGCCATTGAGTTGAATGAGTTCTTTATATATTTGGGATATTAACCCCTTATCAGATATAAGATTTGTGAATATTTTCTCCCATTTAGTAGGTTGCCTTTTCATTTTGTTGATGGTTTCCTTTGCTATGCAGAACCTTTTTAATTTTATCTAGCATCACGTTTAATTTTGCTTTTGTTGCCTTTGCTTTTGGTATCAAAGCCAAAATATCATCACCAAGGCCAATGTCAAGGAGCTTATTGCCTATGCAGCTGATTTTTGTATGTTGATTTTTATATCCTACAACTTTACTGAATTTGTTTTGTTTTTTAGTGGAGTCTTACAGTTTTCCATATAATACCATGTTATCTGCAAATAGACATTTTTACTTCTTCCTTTCTGATTTGGATGCCTTTTCTTGCCTAAATGCTCTGGTCAGGACTTCCAATGCTATGTTGAATAAAAGTGGTGAGAGTAAGCATCCTTGTCTTGTTTCTAATCTTACAGGAAAAGCTTTCAGCTTTTCACAGTTGAGTATAATATTGGTCGTGGGCTTGTTGTATATGGCCTTTATTATGTTGAAGTACATTCCCTCCATACGCACTTTGTTGAGAGTTTTTATCATAAATGGATGCTGAATTTTGTCAAATGCTTTTTCTGCATCTATTAAGATGACTTTATGATTTTTTGTTACTGTGGTGTATCACATTGATTGATTTGTGGATATTGAAACTTGCATCCTTGCATCTTGGAATAAATTCAACTTGATCATAGTGTATGATCCTTTTAATCTTTTGTTGAGTTCAGTTTGCTAATATTTTCTTGAGGATTTTTGCATCTATGTTTATCAGAGATATTGGCCTGTAATTTTCTTTTCTCATAGTGTCTTTCCCTGATTTTGGTATCAGGATAATGCTGGCCTTATGAAATGAGTTTGGAAGTATTTCCTTCTTTTCTATTTCTTGGAAGAGTTTGAGAAGGATTGATATTAGTTCTTCTTTAGATGTTTGGTAGAATTCACCAATGAAACCATCTGGTGCTGGACTTTTGTTTGTTAGAATGTTTCTGACTACTAATTCAATCTCCTTACTAGTAATCATTCTGTTCAGATTTTCTATTTCTTTATGATTTAGTCTTGATAGGTTGTATGTTTCTAGGAATCTTTCCATCTCTTTTTGGTTGTCCAATTTGTTGTCATACAATTGATCATAGTAGTCTCTTATGATCCTTTGTATTTCTGTGGTATCAGTTGTAAGGTCTCCTCCTTAATGATTTTATTTATTTGAGTCTTCTCTCTTTTTTTATTGGTGAGTCTAACTATAGGTTTGTCTATTTTGTTTATCTCTTATAATATAGGCATTTACAGTTATAAATTTCCTTCTGAGCACTGCTTTCACTGTATCCCATAAGTTTTGGTATGTTGTGTCTTTATTTTAATTAATCTTAAAGCATTTTATAATTTTCTTTTTGATTATTCTTTGACCTATTAGTTATTTAGGAGGGTGTTGTCTAATTTCCATATCTTTGGGAATTTCCCATATTTATTTCTGATATTGATTTTAATTTCATTCCCTTGTGGTCAGAAGACATACTTGGTATGATTTCAATTCTTTTAAATTTACTGATGCCTATTTTATGACATAGTGTATGTTCTATTTTTGAGAATTTTTCATGTGCATTTGGGAGGAATGTGTATTCTGGTGTTATTAGGTAGAGTGTTCTATATGTGGCTGCAAGTCTATTTGATTTACAGTGTTGTTACAGTCCTCTATTTCTTTGTTGATTTTCTGCCTAGTTGTCCTATCTATGATTAAAAGTGGGGTATTGAAGCTCTCAACTGGTGAACTGTATTTTTCTCCCTTCGGTTCTATTAGTTTTTGCTTCATGTATTTTGGAGCTCAGTTATTAGGTGCATATATGTTTGTAATTGTTATATCTTCTTGATTGATTGATTCTTTAATTATGAAATATCCCACCTCTTCTCAGTAATATTTTTGTTGTAAAGTTTGTTTTGTCTGATATTAATATAGCCAGTCCAGCTTTCTTGTAGTTGCTATTTGTGTGATATATCTTTTGTCATCCTTTTTTTATTCAACCTATTTGTACTTCTGAATCTAAAAATTTATCTCTTGTAGACAGCATATAGTTGAATCTTTTTTATAACACAGTCTAACGATCTCTACCTTTTGATTGCTTTGTTTAATTCATTCAGTTTAATGTTATTATTAATATGTTTGGATCTATGTCTGCTAGTTTCCTTTTCTGTTTTGTATTTTGTTTCCTTTTTGTTCCTCTATCTGTCCTTTACTTTTTTCTCATAATTTAAGTGAATATTTTCTAGTGTAACATTTTAATTCTTGTAATAATTTTTTTCACTCTATTTTTTGAAGTTGTTTTCTTAGTGGTTGCTCTAGGGCTTACCATATACATCTTAACATATCAGGGTCTACTGCAGATTTATCTTAATTCCAGTGAGATATAGAGATGTTGCTTTTAAACAGTTCTTTTCCCTCTTCTCCCTTTTTGTGCTGTTAGTGTTATACATCTTATATTTATATTTTTTTACAAATCCTGTGATACATTTTTATAATTAATATTTTAAACAATTTTATGTCTTATAAAGAAGCTGAATAAAAAGAAGAGAGTAAATATCTATTTGTAAAGATGTTATATTAACCTTATTTAAAATTTCAGTTTCTCTTCATTTGTTATTGTGGATTCAAATTACCATTTGGTGTCATTTTCTTCCTTCAATACAGCTTTGCTCTCACTCACCTCCTCTGTGTTGTTATGGTTAAATATATTACAGTTCTATATGTTATAGGCCTATAATGGAATTATATACAAATTCTTTTATACAGTTGCTTCTAAAATCAATTGTGAGATGAAAACAGAAGAAATATGCATTTATACTGTCATTTGTTATTACATAATTAGCCTTCCCACTGCTCTTTGATTTTTGTGTAGGTTTGAATTACTGTCTTGTAGTACTTGCTTTCAGCCTGAAGAACTCCCTTTAATACTTCTTGTAAGATGAGTCTGTTAGCAACAAATTATCTCAGTTTTTGTTTGTGTGGCAATGTCTTTATTTCAACTTCATTTTAGGAAAAAATAAGATGAATGTTATCTCACTTCCTTCTGGCCTCCATTGTTTCTGTTCATCTTCTGGAGTTCCTTTGTATGTGGGTGGTTATTTTTTTCTTGTTGATTTAAATTGTTCTCTTTGTGTTTTTCTTTCAATATTTTTACTATAATATGTCTGGGTGTGGATATCTTTGTGTTTATCTTAATTAGAGTTAATTGAGCTTCTTTAATGTGTAGATTAATAATTTTCATCAAATTTGGGAAATTTTCATCAGTTATTATTTAAAATATTTTTATGCTTCTTTTTCTCTCTTCTCTCCTGGCATTCTTATTGCACATATATTGGTATATGTTGGTGTTTTTATTTCTTCATTCTTTTTTCTCTCTGTTCTTTGAATTGTATAACTTATATTAATTTATCTTCAAGTTAATTGATGCTTTTGCTGGTTCAAATGTAGGATTGAGCTTCTTTTGAGAAGTCTTCATTTCAGTATCTTACTTGTCAACTCTAGAATTTCCATTTGGTTCTTTTTAGGTTTCTTTCTCTTTCTTGATGTTCTCTATTTAATGAGACATTGTCATTATGCCTTCATTTACTTCTTTAAGCATGATTTCCTTTAGTTCTTTAAATATATTTATAACGGCTGTGTTGAAGTCTTTGTTAAGTCTGGCAACTAGACTCTCTCAAATGCAGTTTCTGTTGTCTGCTTTTGTTTGCATGTGTAGGTCACACTTTCCTATTTCTTCGCATGTCTCATAATTTTCATAGTCTCATAATATATTGTAGCAATTCTAGATACTATATCTCACACGTCTTCAGGGCTCTTTATTGTTGTTGCTTACTTGCTTATTTGTTTGTTGAATTTCCTGGACTATTGTAGTAAAGTCTATTTCCTCACAGTGTGAAGTCACTGATGTCACTCTTCAGTGGATGCAGTGTTGGGCATGTGCACAGTCGTCCTGAGATGACAGTGTTTTTTTTTTTTTTTCCTGAGGAAGATTCACCCTGAGCTAACGTCTATTGCTACTCTTCCTCTTTTTGCTTGAGGAGGATTTGCATTGAGCTAACATCTGTGCGAATCTTCCTCTATTCTGTATGTGGGTTGCTGCCACAGCATGGCCATCTACAAGTGGTGTAGGTCCAAGCCTGGAAACTGAACCCAGGCTGCCAAAGCAGATTGCACTAAACTTAAACGCCATGAGGCCAGCCCCCAAAGTGACAGTGGTTTTATCAGGGCTCTCTTAGACTTTCTTTTCCCTAGCCATGCCCAGAAACTAGGCTGCATTAGTTGCCAGCTAATTGTGCTATCATTTTTGACAATGCCCTGGAGTATAAGTGCCCACATAGGCCAATTAAATTTGAACCCCTATACAAGGATAGTTTTGAGGCCAACCTTTGAGGTCTATTTTGACCCCAGGAGAGCACTTCCTAGTTTTCTCTTTCCTTGATTCTCTCTTATAAACTGGCCAGCCTATGATTTAGCTTATTGCTCTCTTGGAGTTATTAGACTCTTCTTATTGCTTGCTACCAAAATCTCCATCACTTTTTTGTTGTTGTTGTTAGGAAGATCAGCCCTGAGCTAACATCCGATGCCAATCCTCCTCTTTGTGCTGAGGAAGATTGGCCCTGGTCTAACATCTGTGCCCATCTTCCTCTACTTTATATGGGATGCTGCCGCAGCATAGCTTGACAAGCAGCGCGTCAGTGCACGCCCAGGATCCGAATCTGCGAACCCCGGGCCGCCACAGCGGAGCATGCACACTTTACTGCTATGCCACCAGGCCAGCCCCAAAATCTCCATCACTTTTGAGAGCAACCTTAGGCTTGAACGTCTCTCCTTTTTTGGGTGATCCTTAGAACTCTCTATATTATGGCCTACTTTTCCTCATGGGAAAAAGTCTCAATCACTGCTCTAAAACTGCTGCTGGAGACAGTAGCCTACTTCTTCAGAGTGACATCACTGCTTCTTTGGTAGGTTACTGAGCAGGGGAAGTAGCCTCTTGTGTTCCCCACTTGCCTCTCCTCATGTGAAATCTCCTCCCTATAAGTAAACTGGAGTGTTAAAGGAACCCATTATTCTTGGTCTGCTATATCTGGGGTAGAGCCTCTGTCCTACCAGTGGGGGCTCGGTGGAGAAAGGGAGTCCTTGACCTCTCAAATGCATTCATCTGGAATTTTCTCTGCAACATGGAGCTGGGGGGAATGAGATATGCTGGTGGCCTGCCCTTTCCAAGGAGATATTGTAGCCCTTCACTGGGGTGGAGGGAGTGGGAGTCCTATTTTCTTACACCTGCTCAGAGTGGATCTTCCTGCGCCTGCTCAGAGTGAATCAACTGTCCTGGTGAGCTGCAGACAGAGGCAAGAAGGGGTTGGGTCATGACTCAAGTGCCACAGATTTTCACTGTTTTTTTACCAAATCTACAAATCTATTGTTCTTAGTAGATTTTCTTGAATAAATGTTTCTTCAAAACCCTTGAATAGCTTCCAGATGTTTAAAACTTTTTTGTATATAATTTTCACCAATTATTATTATTCCACTAGGGAGTAGGTCTGAGGAGCTTCCCTTGACACCATTCCAAAAGTGGTCATCCCTCAGTGTTAAGAAACTTGAGTTGTTATTACTTTGGAATGAAAGAAGTACAATATAAGAGAGATTAAACAATAGCTGAATAACCTGGACAAATAACTTAACCTCATTTTTCTCAATTGTAAAATGGAGATAATAGTACTTCCTACATCAGAATGTTATTTCATAAATCAAAATAAGATAATGAATGTAAACACTTAGCATAGTGTCTGTCACACTCAACATACCTAAAAAATGTTGTTGAGGAACTAAATGAGTAAACATAAACATTTGGAATGGGCTAGATGTCTTCCTTATTAACAATTGCTGCTCCCAGATCATTATTCCTCCTTCTACCCTAATAATCATCACTTTGTAATTTTTATTGTTAGATTATACCAATGCCGCTCTTTGTAGTGGTCATCTTTACGCCAAAACTCTTTTTTTTTATTCCTTCAAGATTTTAGATCCTGGATCACTGTCATTCTCTCTAACATTACTTCTTTCATAATTTTTAGTGATTTCAATTCACACAGGTAAACTTTCCAATACTTTGACTCCTTTGATTCCTTGACCTATTCTCTCCAATGATTTTGCTTCCCTCTCTACCTCAGCCTTAATTCCATGCTCATTCCCTTGAACTTTTTCTTTCCAATAGCCATAATTCCACCATAAATTCAATTTCAAACGTTCAGCTCTCTGACTCTGGCCTCCTATCCTTTGAGTCACAACCTTTTATATCCCAACTCCAACATTCCTAGACCCCAACTAGACCTAGTGAGCATCAATTCTATCAGATTTACACTGCTCCTTATCTCTTAATTTCTTTTATTTCCTCTTTATCTGCCTTAAATTCTGTGATAAATCATTATAATCACTCTCTGGCATACATCATCAACTCTCATGCCTCTCTTACTTCATCATATTTTCCTGATGAAACTATAACTCTACTTAAGTAAAATTTTCTTTCTGCTATGTGTCTGTACCTGGATAGTTCAATATGGTTGGGAAAACTGAGGAAAATACACAGCCGTGATAATTGGTCTCACTTTAAATTCTTTATCAGTAGCTTCAAGTGACTCTCTTAATGCAAGCATACTTTATTTTCTTCGTCCATTTTCTCTTCTGCTCTCCTAGGTGATTTATTCATGATTTCTTCTATTTCTTCAAACCTCCAGTATCTTCTTCATCATCACTCCCAGATGATGCCTTGGTTTCCCCTTTTACTGAAAAAAGTGAAGCATTCTGAAGAGGACTTGTACAACTTCCCATTAATGCATCACCCAGCTACCAATATCTGTGCTCTTATATTCCACAGTGTCTCTGTTACCATGTTTGTTCATACTTCTACCCAGACCATGTCTCCGTCTGTGCACAAATCTCGCCCATTCTTGCCTGCTCTGCATTTCTTCATACTTCCAAAAGTATCATGAATTTTTCCTCTCTCTACACAATCATTCAATTAGCATACAAGCATGCTATTAATTTAGTCATCATAAAAACCCTCACTTGATACCACTTTGTTCTACAGCTACGTCGCCACGTCTTTCTATCCTTTATAGCAAAACTCCTCGAGGAAGTTCTCTACTACTGTCAACAATTTCTCCCCTTGCTTTCTCTCTTGTATTTATTGTGATCAGATTCCTCACATTCCATTGGAATTGATTTTCTCAAGGTCACCAAAGATATTCATATTGCTAATTTCAGTTGCCAGCTCTCATATTATTGCACTGTCTGTTGTATTGAACACAATTGATACCTATCTCCTAGAATCACTTTCTTCTCTTGATGTCCATCATTTCTCTGACATTTCTGGCTACTTCTCAGTCACTTTGCCAGTTCCTCTTTATTTCCCTGAACTCTGATCTTTAGATCTTTTTTTTATTTTCTACCTATATTTACTCCCAAGGTGATGTAATTCTCCTCTCATGGTTTTAAATACCCATTTCTATGTTTATGACCAAAATTTATATTTTTCTGAAGCTAATGTCTTGCTCTTAACTTCAGATCTCTATATCCAGCTGCCTTTTCAACATACATTTGTCTATGTGTCAGACAACTCCAACTTAAAGTGTTTAAAACTCAGCTACTGGTGTGCATCTTCTGTTCACTTACCTATATTGTGTAATGGTGGCTTCGTACTTCCAATTACTTGGGTCAAGAGCTTTGATATCAATCTTGATTCATTCCCTTCAAATCTGGTCCATCAACAAATTATGTCTACTCTATCTTCAAAATAGATCCAAAATTCAAACCTATGTCTCTTCACTCCAGCTGCCACAATTCTTCTCCACGCTACTATTATCTACCCTCTGGATTATTGCAGTGCTTTTTAATTGGTGTCTTAGCTTCTGCATTTATCTCTGCAGTCTATACTCAACAACCCATTTAAAATTTGGAGCCCACTCCTGATATTTCACATACCCCTTCTTTGCTTTATGTTTTCTCTTTAGCACTCATTTTCCATGATATTAATATGTTACTTCTTTATCATGTTTATTATCTATCTTCTTCAATGACATGAATATCCCATGAGGGCAGGTATTTTTGACCTTTTTATCACTACTCTATCTTTAGTGCCTATAAGAATGCCTGGCATATAGGTAGACACGTGAACAGTTCTTTTTTTGAAAGAATGACTAAAGGGCTTATAATAAATTTGGGGGAATGGGACAGGAGGGAAAGTAGGAGGTAAGGTGTCCAGGAGATAAGAATTTTTGAGTTGTCAGTATACAATAGATAATAAAAAAAATTGAATCTATAAAATCTATAAGTATAGAGGAAAGTTGTCAGATAGACAAAAAGATAATCACTAAACTGGGGGTTATAGACAAGAATCAGCCCAGTTAGTGAGAGATACAGAGAAAAAAATTACAGATAATATAATGAAAACTAAAAATGAGGAGATAAGCTATGTGAAGTGTAGTGGAGAATTTGAAGAGGATCAGGATTAGGAAACTCAATTCTATCAGGAAAATGATTTAATTGAGCAGTTTCAAGGCATTGATGGATCCATAAATCAGATTATAGGGGTTTAAGGAAGTAAGGGATGGCTGATGAGAGCAGTGGGGTCTAGAAGTAGGTTTTGTTTGAGGAGCTTAGCTGAAAACAATGTTGAATGATAAGAAGGTAATTAAAATGAAATAGTATAGTTTCAAAGAGGAAGAATTTTCAAAATTTAGGAGAGTCAAACATATTTCAAGGGGAAATGAAGCAATTAAAGGAAAAATCTCAAGTAGAAAGGGTGAGTACTGGTATAGGCATTTGGTCTCTTTGGAAGAATGGATCCCATCTAAAACAAAGGAGGTCAAGGTTTACTTTGTGAGCAGAAATCTAGTGTGCATGTGACTTAAGAGGAATCACAGGAAAAGAATTGTTAGGTTAAATTAACACAGTGAAGGGCTGGCCCAGTGGCGCAAGCCGTTAAGTGCACGCGCTCCCCTGCCACGGCCAGGGTTCACCGGTCGGATCCCGGGCACGCACCAACGCACCGCTTGTCAAGCCATGCTGTGGCGGCGTCCCATATAAAGTGGAGGAAGATGGGCACAGATATTAGCTCAGGGCCAATCTTCCTCAGCAAAAAAAAGAGGAGGATTGGCAGATGTTAGCCCAGGGCTGATCTTCCTCACACACACACACACAAAAGTAAACACAGTGAACTAATGACCAGTACTCTTAGGAAATGATTTGAAAATTCACTATGGGGAGAACACAGTTTGAAGTTACTAATATTAAACTGATCTTATGGCTTGCCTATCAACTTTTGTGGAGCCCTCTCTTAGAAATTCTGGAGCTCTGATTCCCAAATATCCAATACATGTGTTTGACTCTGCAAGAATGAGAGTGATTTTGCAGCCAGTGCACACCTGATCCAGAGACTCTGGAAGCTCTCAGACTCTGAGATGTTACTCTGAGGCAACCATAGTCCAGGCTTGGTTAATAAAGTGGTGGGGCTCTCCTCCAGGCTATCTGCTTCTGGCAAATTCCTCTTTTGACACTGCCTGAGGCAGGCCTCCTTCTGAATATAACCTAGGAGAAAAGGAACTACTTGAAAACCCTGGTTCCACCACTTTTCTTTCTCTGATCTTGCCCCCTTAACCTCTTGATGCCCTTGCTTTTTGTTATCTGTACCTTAATTTCCTCATTGCCCAACCTAAGAGCTTAATATGTAGATAATTTTTATAGTATCTAAAAAGCATAAAATTTAAGCACTGCTGATATTGTGAATTAAGATGGAGGAATCCTCAGTTTATGAAAAAAAATTTAACAGTGATGATTGTGATGTTAAATGGCCTGATTTACTTCCAAAAATATATTTGTTCATTTGTGAGTTCTATTGCAGTAGTTATTTTCATACAAAATCGAATGTTATTGCTGGCTGGATAGAAAAAAACGCTACTCATTAAAGAGGTCAAGAGTAATATTTTGTGGTTAAGACTGATGTGGGTTTAGTGCTATTTATTCATTGTTATTGCTATTGTTATGTTGTAAATAAAACTGGACTTTCTCTTCAATGTAGTTGTGTTGTGGATTTAATTAAATTTGAAATTGGGGAAGGGCAGGGAGGCTTATCAGTTTTAAAGAAATTAAAAATGAGTTCTAACAATTTAGAGTTATAAAGCATTATGGTCTGTTTAAAGTTAAGATATTAAAATCGTTTCTTTAATCAACCACTGCTGTATTAACAGATTCAATCCATTAAAAGCATTCAATAGAACTATATTTCCTACATAAAAATATCACATGTCAGCATTGCTGCATAATATGAACTGACCAAAGAAACGATTTTTACTTAATTGAAGGTAAAAAAAATTCAAATTTCTGAGTAGGATACAGAAATACTTTCTGGTCAGCTATATTATCTGGAATAATCTCCAGTAGTATAATGGGATAGTGACCATTTTGCTATTTAAAATCTTTCTATTAAAGGCATTTTGGTTTTCAACTAATTAAAATTCTATTTTTTTTGTTAGTACTTTTCTGAGTTGAGTGTTTTATTCTCCCAGAATATGGGGTTTCTGCCCAGGAAAGGATATAAATGTAATTTTTTTTTCACTTGAGCACTAGTATAGAGGCATCTGTGTTCAAAATTCAGTACTTACACATTAAACACAGCTCGTTCATTACAGATTATTTGCCTCCCTTTCTAATTACAGAAGATTTGTGTATACTGAAAAGTCATTATTTATAATCTTTGGCCAATTTAGTTAGGGCATTAGTTAAATCTTTACTCTTTCATAATATGGGAAAGTAATTAAGATAGAAGAAAGAAATGCTGATTTAAAAATAAAGGCATTCTTACCATGTTTTTTATATAACAAAAGCATTTTAAAAATAGTTTAAGTTTGGATTAATTCATATTGCAATGTATAGCTAAGCAAAGAGTTTATGTTTGGGATCAAAATGTGGAAAATCCATAAGCACTAACAGAAATAATGATGCCCAGTTGATTATTCAAATTTGACTTAATCAGTATTTTTGTCTATTCCTATAAAACTGAAAAGACAGTTGGTCATATCAATTATGGTGTAAATAATGATTGGTATCAGCACAGTACAGCCAGTAAAATCTATTGTGTTCAGTTAAAATGAGCTAGAGATTTTTAATCCGTGTAATAAGAACTACCTTTCTTTCATTATAGTTCAATATCTACCATTTTATTTTTTTATTTAAAAAAAGCCTATGTTTATTTTTTTCACAATAAAAAAACCATTTTCAACATTATTTAAAGTAAAGGAAAAAATCTGGTATTAAAAAAACAGCTGCCCATCTGTCCTGTTCCCACACAATGGTTCAAATTGACAAGCTGGATTCTGAGAGCTTATTCCAGCAAATGTGGGACACTGCACTTGCAAATGACTAAAAAGTCATACTGATATTTTAGTAGCATTTTTATATTGCCTCTGATAGATGAAATATGGTATTCTTTTCTTAAAAAAAAGAGACCTTACTACGTCACATGATTGATTGTCACAGAGTTTTTCTTTTAAAAGACATATCTGACAACGTAGAATAGCAGATTGCATAGATGGTATTCATATTTTTCTGCTTTATAACATAAAACTTGTTTAGTAAAGTACATTTTAAAAATGGGGATTGTGTGTCATGAGCAGCATAGCATTGCAGAGGCAGCTAGAACATAAGCAATGTGCAGTTGTCTTTTGCGGAAAGCAATAATGTGGCTACCAGAAGCTTTCTGGCAATGTCTGGTGTAAATTCCAGCCTCTGACCATGTGACTGAGTCTCAAATGAGCAAAGAGAGGATTCTTTCCATGTTAACATAGTTCTGCTTCAAACATTCTGAATAGACAAACTCACCTTGCTGGGGGAGGTCATTTAGGCGATTTTATAAACAGAGGAGAATTACAGAATCCAAGCCCCAACTCACAGATAAAGTGTTCAGGATATAATGCCAATATCTTGCAAGTACATGCGCATGCCTCACTTTTTAACATGCATATAAAATGGCTACATGTAGAAAGGCGTTATAACCAGGGTAATTGTCGGGATAAATGAATACTGAATGTAAGAATTGTCACTATGACATGTTTTACACTACCTCTATGTTAAAAATTCTTTTATGCCAGGAATTTGCATAACATGATTAGACAAGCATATGTTGTCCCTCAATTTCGTAAAAGAAATGACCCAAGTTAACAGTGCAGAAAGAAATGTATTCATATTTCATTATATACAGTTAGTGCAGGCTATAGATGATCCCACATTAAATAAAAGAAAAAAGATAGAAATAAGGAACTTAGGGAACTGCTAAACTGATAGATCAATAACAAAAAATATATATATGTATATATATGTGTGTGTGTGTGTATATATATATTGCAATTTTAGGAATTTATCTTTATTATGAATGTCCATCATGTTCTGTTTCTTTAAGGAAAATTCCATCCTAGATGTTCAAAACATATTTTTAATATTTAAAATATTAAATATTTTAAATAATTAAATAAATTAAGTTAAAAATTAAATTAAATATTAAATATTTTAAACACCCATTTGATGTTTCATTTGAAAGATTTAAATCTACTAATCCAAGTGTCTATAACCAATAGCATTGTTTTCTAACATGCACCTTAAAATCAGTTGTCAAATCTGAAGAAAGACTAGGCTTTGGGGATCCTTGTGTATTTTTTTAAACAACTGATAATCAATTTATTAAAATAGTTTATCTAAGCATCTGCAATGGTGACTTCAACTTCGACTCCTGGCTATATATTTTTTTATATTTCACCTATCATGTACTTTTATTCCAAATATCAGCTTCTAAAAAGTAAGCTATCACACGGTCTACAACAGAACATGGCAGAACTTATATGCTTGAAAAATTGATGCGCAATGGCACTGCTGCATTTACCTTTTTCCTACTTTCACTATTTACCTAAATTGTAATATAAAAGTGCCATTTATCAACTTTACTTTGAAACTGTACACCACTTTAGTTGAAGAAGGGTAGCAAACACAGAGACTTTTATCAGAAATGGGAGAATCAGTGTCGTTACTTAGAATGAAACGTCATGGGGATGAGAAGCTTGACCTAGATGCTTCATTTTTGCCAGAGATTTTCTATACATCACTTGAGAAGCAAAGTGTTGAAATATAATGAGGTAGTTTTGTGTTTTGTACTTTTTGTTCTCAGATATTTCAAGCTGGCTTCTTACCTGCACAGGTTTTTGGTCAGGTGAACTCTGCTGTAAGGATTAAAATGTCAGATAATGTATATAAATCACCTGGTTGCATTAAACACAGTGAGTTTTTAATAAATATTCAATTCCTTCTCCCTTTGCCATTTCAGATTTATTTTGACTCTTATAATTGTGACACCTGTAGTATTTGGCTTCAATTCAGTAGTTCTAGATTTTGTATGAATTCCCTACTTCTTTTAATGAGGATTCTGACTGTGAACTAAAACTTTTCAGTAAACCACCTCTTTCCTAAATGAGAAGAGTCATCTGGATAAGGACAAGTGAGTGATCCTGTTTTTCTCTCCACTTTGGAAGTGAGCAGTAACCACCCCGCACTCCCTATATCTCTCCTCACTCTACCTAGATCCTTGCGTGAATCAAGCTTATCTTTGGAGCACAGGGGACTGAGATGAGATTCGTGGAATTGAATCACAAGCTGGGGAACAAAAGATCTTTTTCAATAGCTGTTCTCAAACAGCCAAGGTAAATGTTACCTGGTTCATACATATGTCTTAGGCTATGCTCAATTCAATCTAGTGCACCTACGTTAAAACAACAGATGCCATCCTGGGAAGCTCACTAGTAGTTTTAGCTCCTTGGCAAGGCTGCAGATAAATCAGTGGAACAGACTTCATTTGGTACCAGTCATAGTACTTCACTATCAGCTTTTCTTTACAGTGAGAAAGAAAAAGAAAAAAACAAAAGAAAAAGAGAAAGTAAAAAAGATTCCTTATAGTATCTACACTAGTAGATTAATTTCAATTATTTTCCTTCTTTGCCATGGTTGGTCAAACACTGCACTAAGAGTAAGATTCCTGGGTTCTGGCTTCATCATTGCCCTACCCACATATTCAGAGCAAGTTGCTCACACTCCAAGACTGCTGCCAGCCTATAAAATGAGGAAAATAGTATTTTCAATTGCCCAGAATAGCTCTTGTCACATAAAATACGTTAAAAGTAGAGGGCAAGATAACTCAACAATCCAGGTTCTTTCAGCCTTCCTGTTAAAAGAAACTCACATATATTGTATACAATCTCAATTCACACTTCTACATAAACACATACATACACTGATCTAATATTATATACTGTACTGTACCCTCTTTTTGTTTCACTGACAATATGTTGTGGCTATCTTTCCATGTCATTATATACTACAACTTTACCTTGAATATTTGTATAGTATTTTATAATAGGCATATACTGTAATTTAATTAATTGGTCCCATATGGATGAAATATAGATTGTTTTTAATTTTTCATTATTATAAATAATGATGAAATTATATCATTATGTTATCTTGGTTTTTCATTTTGTTTGCTTGTTTTTTTGTTTGTCTTATTATTTTTTTCCCAAATGGCTAACCATTTGTTCCAATATCATTATTTAATAAGCTATTTTTCCACTAATTTGAATATTTTCTTACAACACATTGAATTTATTTCTATATTGTCCATTATATTCATTTGGTTTCTTAATGTTTGTGCTGGTACCACACTTTTTAAAATACTACAAGTGTTGTGAATAAAACCATTATTTATCAGTTGCTAACATAAGGATTTTGATGTTAGTAGGGAAAATCTCCACCTGAAAGTATGATTGAAAGTATTGTTTTTGTGGTTTGCAGAGTTTGAACAATGTCTGGAAAAGGTAAGTGGGAGCAATGAGAGAGGTAAAAGATAAAGAATGGAAAAAAATATAGAGGAACAGCATTGCAATCCAAAGGGGGTTAGAAACCGTATCTATATATCCTGATTTGTACTTTCCCGTACAGTATTGTTATATACGTATCAGAGTGAGGAAGGGATATGATTGGATTGTTCCAGTGCTATAATTTAAACGGTGGTAGTTATAGAAGGACAGACTGATGTGGACTCTAAGGTGCCAACAAAAGGCAAGGTAAAATGATGACCTCTGAGGCCGAAGTTTGTTGTAGAGGGACATAAAAGCAACAGAACACTGACACATTGAGGAAAGAAGTAAGATTAGTTACGAAATTGTAGATGTTGATGAAATTCAAGAGCAATTTAAATGTGACCTAGGGAGTGGGAGAACTGAGTGAGTAGTGTTGTGGCTGGGGACAAAGATTCTGAAGCTTATGTGGCTGTGACAAGTGCAAGGAATCCATTGTTCTTCCTTCCTTTGTGCTGCATATTTTTATACAAGAAACTTATCAGAGGGGTGAGATACAAGTTGGATAAAATGAAGTTGGATAAAACTTCATGGACAGAGAAAACGTCAAATTCTCCTGCTATAATGAGGCAGAAAGAAGTTTAGAAGAAAACAAGGGTAAACTATATTTTTTTAAAAAATTAAATTTTATTAGGATTTGGGGCGTGAGGCAACATACTTAATAGAAAAAGAGGAAAGGCAAGCATTTTGGAAAAACTGAAAGTGGATTTGATCTAAAATGGAGTGCAGAATCATTGATGATGTGGCAGGAGGAGAAAGAGAAAGTGGGTATAAATATTTGAAAGGCATTCTCCAAGTTCAATTAAATGCTTAGGCAAGTCCCCAAATTAAATCAGATGCCAAGAAATAGTTGGCAAGTAAAGTGTAGTAATTAAGTGCCATAGGGCTAGGAATGAAGCTGAGTCTTGCCACATTATGCCACATCCTCATGGTCCTGTTCACCATTCTACACTGGGAAACTTAGTAGATGAAACAAACAGATCCCAGTCCAAAACGGCACAAAAAAGATAACTGGAACTAGATACTATGGATAAACACAACTGTGGCCAGAGATGTGGATTCCAAGGGCAGCTTTGCATTGGCCAAATGAGAATTTACACTCTTGTATAAATAACGTGCCAGGCTCCTGGGGTCCAGCCTGAATGAAGGAAGATGCAGTATTCACAGATGAAAGAAAAGCAGACTGTAAGTTAATAAGCTGTTAGTGTTCTTCAAATAAAGATGTGCGTGGGTTTGTAGCCTGGGTAATAACTGAAGTTTCAAGCTTTTAGTATGAGTTCTAGCATACAGACACTGGGCTAATGTTGCAGCCTTGGCAGTAGCCAAGAGTATATAGTACCAAGGGTACAGGCCTAATTGGAATTTCAGATAATACGTAAAGATCAGAATCTTGAAATATCTAAGAGCTTCTACCAAAGCGCCAACGTTAATTTACTATCTGTAAACTATGTAAATTTATATATCTATATTCGTCTTGTAGGTTGTTCTTATTTTGATTTGGCTGTTATAACGACATTTAAATTAGCACAGATAATCCCACCTACAAATCATTTATTATAGTGTTATTTTATAAATGTTTTTGAATAGTAGTGTGGCCTTTCTGGTGGAGAGTTGAGGAGGCATTCTGAAAAACTGCAATTGGCAGAGGGAAGTTGCTTGGAGTTTATTTGTGTCTTAGACCCAGGTATCTAGCAGACACATTTAATTACTTCACCTTGAATGGATAGCATTAGCTTTGCTGTAGGTGAACACAAACTAAAGAGGAAATTGCAGCAGCTGAAAGAAATTCTGTTGCTACCTAGAGCATTTTGCAAGGATCGGAAACCAGTTAATTTAAAGAATTAGAATTGTAAGGTATTGTAAAAAGTAGAGTATTATTAAAAACTGGTAGAGGATCTACAGAAGGTCCTCTGCATCATGGTTATAAAATAAGAAGTGTTTTTCTTTCTTTCATTCTTCAGATAAATTATTGTATTCATTCACACAGCATCCTTTGAATGAAGCAGATCCAGGGACCAGGATCCTCATGAGAGATGTGCAAGTGGTTATAGAAAGCTCTCATAGAACAGTCCAGAGAAGTGCAACTAGTGGCAGAGCTGAGACTAGAGCCCGGCTACTGATTTAAACATCTTTCTAACTGGTCCACACTGCCTTTTATACTCCTTAGAATCTTAAAGTCAAAATGGCCACTAAAATATAATTCTTTAATAAAGCAGATTGAGTATTACAATATTATAAAAATTCTAATATGGGATTGCTCAACACTTGAGAAATGTAACTAAATCACCAACAATATACTAAATTTCAAGTTATAGCCTCAAGTGGTTTTAACTGAGTTGCAAAAGCGCATAGAAAGCAGAAAAGTTTTCCATTTTTATAACTGACAGCCAAGAATACATGTAATAAGTTTTGTATGAAAATTACTTTTGAATGGCATTATGTATTAGAGAATTTTGCCTAAATAAATAAATTATCCGTGAAATGGGAATAAAGCCTATGACTACTTTGCTTTGTATAGAGTGAGGATTAATGGATAACCCTGACAGACTGCTCTAAAATGATTGGAAAAGACTTGAAAGAGGGATTCATGGTTTTGTCAAAACACTAGGATTAATGGGGAAAGAGATTTTGTCCAAGAGAAAATGTTAATTCATTTATAATTTAAGTGAGGAATCCAGAAGACCCTTATGTGTGCTCTCCATTAAAAGCACATCCTAAGTATAAAGTTAAAGCAGTTTTATTCTATCTCCAAAGAGAAACAAATAAGAGAGAAATTTAAATTTAAGCAATATATATTAAGACTAGATATTTTTAAATCTCATTACTTCACAATCATCTGCTAATTTATAATTTATAACAGTTCGGTAAGGAATGGATTGAGCTTTAACTAATACTTGTTTTAAAAAAGAAGAAGACTTTTTAATTAAGTTAATAAAGTAAACAAAATTGTTCTGTTCTCTTAGAAAGAACTATTTATCTTGCTTAAACATTCAGGCTGGTTTTAAGTAGCTTAATAGTAGCTACTGGCTACAAATAACAATTTTTCAAATGTTCATTCTAATAATCCAAACATTTTGCAGAATGTCTACTTTACAACATTTTCTTTACTACTATTCTTTGTGTTACTGACTGTAATTGAAAGTCATTCAATAGCCTTTCAATTTTTGAATCATAAACTTCAAACTATATAGTGTTCAAATTGACTTTTCGCCTAATAATTAAGCTTTTCCATAACATGTCCCACACCTGCTCTCTCTCTGCCAGCCTTTCCTAATGGCCTTGGTTTGGACCTTCATGATTTCTCAAGTGGATTATTGCAAGTCTTCTACGTCATTGTGTCTTTTTGGCACAGACTCTGTATCTCTCTGGTCTCTCTTTCTCAGTGTCCATCTGAACTCATTGTTGCTTTAATGATCTTTGGAAATGGCATCTGTTATTACTATATTTTTTTTAAAACTTCTTTAATGATTCCCTATTACCTAAAGAATAGAGTCTGACACCTTAAACATGTCATGAGTGAGGTTTCATGCTTCACGCAGAAGTTCTTTCATGTCCCAGCCCTACACTCCACTTGTAAAGCCTACACTCAGGTTTGTTTGCTTTTCCAGGATCCCTACCCCTTCATTTTTCATGCCTCTGTATCTTTTCTCATCCTGGTCGTTCTTTCAGAAATGCTTTTTGCTACTATCCCAGTCCTTTCTACAATAAGTGAACAGCTCATGTATCTAGATATATTCAAGCTTTACCATTTCTGTGTTGACTTTCTCAATCATTGTTTCTTATGCACACCTACTAAACTCTGTAAACACATTAATAAATAACAATGATGATAGCTAATGTTTATTGACATTTTTGTTAAGCACTTCATGGATTATCCATTTACAATTTACCACCGTTATATGAAGATGATATATATTAGCTCCTTTTAATGACCCAGACCCTAAGGCTTAGTGAGATCAGGTAACTTGTTCAAGGTACTATAGTTAGTAAGTGAAGGAGCCAAAGTCAGATCTCAAGCTCTGCTATCATGTCTTCCCATGGAACTCATTGGTTTTAGTTCTATTTTCCCCTACTGTAAAGCAAACTGAGAACAGAAAAAATTGCCTTTTCAGTACCTCACCACTCAATAGAGCTTGTAGAATGAAATGTAAGAATATAAGAACAATAAAATAGTGGTATGAACTACAGTCATGGACCACATAACTATATTTTGGTCGACAATAGACTGCATATACGACAGTGGTCTCATAAGGTTAGTACCACATAGCCTGAGGGGGGAATAGGCTGTACCATCTGGGTTTGTGTAAGTCCTGTAGAGGAGGAAGAGATTTTCCTCTACCCTTCTGGGTTCTTCGGGCTGGTCTAAAAATTAAATTGATGTGAGACAGATTAATAGGAGAAAAACAAAAAAAAGTTTAATAACATATATATAAGAAAGAAACCCAGGAAAACCGAGTAACTTGCCAAAATGTCTGAAGCCCTCACCTTCAACACCATCCTCGGCTAAAGACAATTGAAAATGATGGGGTAGGCCGAGTCAGGGACTTCAAAGGGAAGAAAGGCAATTCACAGGTAGGTGAAAAGGAGCCAACATTTGGAAAACAAGTGTTTGTTTAGCCAGACAGAAGCAGAAGAACACAAAAGGGAGTCCACCAGGCTTTTCTAGGTTCCTTCCTGTCTGCCACCTAATTTGTGTTATGCTAAGGTTATAGCTCACTTCCTGAGACAGGTTTTTTTTTTTTTTTTTTTAATCTGAATTCTCTTAGGCAGTCAAAGGAGAGGTAATAAGAAAAACTTTCTGAGTCTTTTGTTTTTTAAAAATAATCAGCCTAAAATAATCTTCACATTATAGAGACACATTTCGGGGTGGCAAATTTTATTCATCTCTGAGACACTTTATGATGTTCACACCATGACAAAATCACCTAGTGGTGTATTTCTCAGAACATAACCCTATCATTAAGCAATGCATGACTGTACTCAAAGATATAGTGAAATTATTGGTAATACAATTTTAAGATTTAAGATTATGTTCACTTGTTTGGTTGAGTATGAAACTTTTTCATACTGTGTCTGTAAATTTTCATTTTAATAAATGCCAACACTTCTGGTTTTCTATCCAACAACAATACTCTGCTTTTACTTCTCCACTAAAAGAAGTCCTGGTTTGGTGAAGCTATGAAAGACCACATACTTCAGGAAAGGCTTCAAGATGAATACTAATTAGCCTAAGCCAGTCAATCATTTCTTCTTTATTGGTGATTAGTTTAGGAATGAGCATGCGCTACAATTCTAACAGGAAGAGCTAGTCTTCCAGGAACTTTCTGGGAAGATTTTATTACTCTTAAGAAGGGATATAAGAAAGAGGTCCTCTCTCTCCCTTCTGGTATTTGGATACGTGCAATGATGTGTTTCCTGGTGCTCCTGTAAGCATCTTTGATCACAAGGAGAGCAGACTATTTGCTAAATATGGCACAGAGGAAAGATGGAAAGAATCTGGGTTCTTGTCATGGGTAAGATGCTTAACTAGTCAATTCTGGAACTATCCCATTGCCAGACTTCTTATGATATGTGATGATAAATTTTCTTTTCTGTATATGTTAATTTTTTTAATTGTTGGCTTTCAGCAGTTTCATTATAATGTGCCTAAATGTGGTATTCTTGGTATTTATCCTACTCAGGTTCATAGGTGGATATATTTATTGTGGGTTGTGCTGGATGTATTTCACTAACTTTAGCAAATTCTTGGCTAGTATCTCTTCTAATATTCTTTCTAGCCCATTTTCTCTACTCTTCTTCTGTGACACCAATTATTCATATATTACACTATTTGCTATTGTCTGACAGATCTCAGATGCTCTGTTATTTTTGCCTCTTTATGTTTCAATTTGGATTATTTCTGTTGACTTGTCTTCAAGTTCACTGATTCTTTCTATTCTGTATAATCTCCCAGTAAACCCATCAAATGAATCTTCATTTCTTATTATCAGGGTTTTCATTTCTACTTTTTTCATTTGGCTCTTTTTAAAAATGATTTCCACGGCTCTGATAAATTTCTTCTCTCTTTATTTATATGGTCTACTTTTTCTACTTTCATTTAACACATTCATCATAATTATTTTAAAATCTTTGTCTGATAATTCGAATTATCTATTCCATTTCTGGGGCTGCTTCTATTGATGATGGGTCATAATTTTTTATATGTGTCATAATTTTTTTGTTGTATGCAAGGAATTGTGTCTAAAAGAACAGTAGAGACTGAAGTAAATAACAGTAAAATTCCGAAGAGAGAAGCCCCATTTTTCTCTTAGACCACTCGAGTGGGGAGGCTCATCTGTAGATGAGCTGAGACTGTTGTTGCTTTAGTTTGATTCAGTTCACCACTGGCTCAAATGATTTGAGATCAGGAGTTTCCTTCAGCAGGGCTGGATATCTGAGTACACAAAAGACTCTAAATACCTCACTTGTGCTTTGTAGCACACTACCAGTTTTCAAGCTATGGGAGATCTCATCATGTTCACAGCAAGGTGCCAGCCGGTTGGGTTGCTGTGGTATTTTCTGCTCTCCAGTGTTAACCCTAGCTTTCTTAGCCTTAAGAGACTTTTTTCCACCCTGCTGCCATATGCCCAGTTTTGGAAAGCTGAAGGGGTAGATTTGGTGAAGGCCTGGAGAGCCTTTGAAAGGTTTTTCTCAGTTCTCTGGCCCTGCCCCCCACTTTGGCCAGCCCTACATGCCTGGCCATCAGGAGGTAGTCTCTCTCAGCTCTTCTGTCCTCCCCCAGCCTTAGGCAGCCATTGATTCATACTCTGTAGGGAATGGGATTGCCTACCCTGCCCTCAACCTTCCTCAGGCCCTTGGGTCTACTCAGTCTTCAATGTGAGTACTTAAGTAAGGCCTATGGGAAAGAATTGTGGGGTGGGTACAGGTTCTGTATGTGGCCACTGCCCACTGGATTCTATACTGTCATGCCTGTACACATTGGCCTTTAAAATTCCTAAAAATTTCAGTGATTTTTTTCTTATCCCTGTCCTTCTCCTCTGACTGCTCCTCCAAGAATGAAAGTGGTTGTGAGTCTCTTTCCTCCTAGGAAGAGCTTGTAACTCTAGAGTTCAGTTATTTAGGTTTCTTTGCATCCTCAAGTCTATGATGATTAAAAAAAAGTTATGATTTTATAGGTTACCTGAGTTATTTTCACTGTTAGAATGGAAACAACATTATCCTGCAACTGTCTTTATCCTAAGTGGAAGAGGAAGTCCTTTAAGACAACTTTAATTGAGTTTTCTAGTACTTACAGCTGAATATACCCTAATCAGATCTATATGTATTTGAAATTTTTCTTGGGGATGATAAAAACCATAGATTACTTTAATTACTTTTTTGCTGATAATAAAATTAACCTATTTTTTGTTACAAAAAAATATAAAAAAAAATACAGAAAAATCACAAAGGGGAAAATAAAAATTACCCATAGTCACTCATCATAGATAAGAGCATTAATATCATATCTTTTCAACTTTTTTCTGTAATATATATCTATTAATTCATAGTCTAAAAATGTGCAATTTTATAAGCCACTTTCTATTTATGTTAGACTATATCATGCACATTGTCTATATTATTAAATATTTTAAAAGCATGACTTTTAGTGCAGTATTATATTTTAAGATTTTAAGAAATTTTTATTTAATCCATCATATATTATTCATCTTGAATGTGTCTAGTTTCTCACAATGACAAATAGCGCTGTGATGAAAACTCTTATATTCTGGAAAATTTGAAACTTCTTGAAGGTCAAATAGCTGCTTAGTGGCTAATCCTGTACCAGGTATGAGATCTATACCACTATTCTTTCCTCTGCCACTGCTCTTGACTTTACCACATGCTGCTTGCAATGGAGCAACA
Organism: Diceros bicornis minor; assembly: GCF_020826845.1. NCBI lineage: Eukaryota > Metazoa > Chordata > Mammalia > Perissodactyla > Rhinocerotidae > Diceros > Diceros bicornis. The sequence goes on along the minus strand of NC_080772.1, from coordinate 16,804,781 downwards.
GAAAGTGTATAGGTCAAAGGAAAGATGAAGATCAGGGAGTTTATTGTGGCAGAAATTAGGTCCTAGCCTAGGAGCCCAAAGTGTAAAGTGTTGGGGACTCAGGAACAATCTAAGTTAGAGGAGTCTGGAGCAAGGCAAGCAGTCTGGTTAAGTGTTGTGATTGGATCTCTTGAAATATTTTCTGACCAAGCATAAGATGAATCTAAAGTGTAATATGCTTACAGTCTTGACGCCCACTGATTGCTGTCATCTACTTCTCTCATAGAACACACATGTTACATTGCTTACTTTCCTTAACAGAATGGAAATTTCATCTCCATTTTTCCAATCCCTGCTATGAGAGCCTTGTTTTAGGATCTCACTATTTCTATTCTTGATTACTGCAAAAGCATCCTTACTATATTTTCCACCTTTGGCCTGTTCCATCTCTAGTTTATTTAATCATATTATTCCCCCTGATTTAAATTCTGTTAATTTTTTTAATAGATTTCAGTAAAAATCAAACATCTAGTTCACTAGACAAGATTCTTCATGATCTTGTCCCTGCCTAGCATTTTTGCTACATCATTTGCCAATATCCAACCTAGACGCTTCACCCAATGAAATTCTAGTTTCCCAAACAAATCTGCTTTATTTCTCTATGCATTTGACCATGTTCTAAATGTCTTGGGTATCTCTCCATTTCTCCTACCAGTTGTCATTTTTGTTAATTTCAGCTCATCTTTTGCAACACAGCTTCGGTTTCATCTTTATTGGAAATACTTGATAATCCCTCAAACTAATATAGATTGCTTACTCTCTGCTGCCCAAATATCCTCTTCATGCACTAATCGTAGTACAAATTATACCATACTACAATATCCAGTTTTGTTTTGTTTTTGTTTTCTTTGCATAAGCAATGGTTTTATTTTGACTTTATATTTCTAGCTCTTAGCACAGGGTCTGGAACCTAGCAATTCCTTAATCAATGCTTATTAGAATGCTATAATAATGGTAATATAGTAATGGGAGATAAAAGCAGAAATGCCTAATTACCCAATCACCCACTCCCAACCCTCTCCTCCTCAAGCCTTCTACATATCAGTAAGATAACTCACCACCATTCACAGAATTGTTAAGACCAAAAATCAAAAAAATCATCCTTGATTTATCTCTTTTCTTCATACTTATTACTTATTCCATGAGCAAGTCCTGTTGGGCAAAATGTGTTTCGACTCTAACAATTTCTCATCCTTCCTTCAATGCCGTCGACTACCACGCCATTGTCACCTTGTTTTTCCTGTACTTCTATTGGCTTCATACTAGTTTCTCTCTCTTTTTCTTTTTTAACTCTAACGTTTTCACAATAATCTATTCTCCACATGGCACCAGAGAGCTCTTTTAGAAATGGAAATTGTGCCATAATTCTCCATGCAGCTTCACCATCATACTTAGGGTGAAATCCAGAGTTCTCTATATAGCTGACAAGGTCCCTCATGATTGGATACTGCCTCTGTGTGTGCGTGCAAGCATGTGTGTGTGTGTGTGTGTGTGTGTGTGTGATTTCAATCCCTTCCCACCTTAGGCATTCCAGTCCACTCATCTTGACTTTCTTGCAGTACTAGTCTTGTTCCTACCTCAGGGACTTTGCATTTGTTGTACTGTTGGCTGAAATGCTCTTCTTCACACTATCAGGTTCTGATCAAAAGTCACTTCCTCAGTGAGCTTCCTTTAACAGTTGTATTGCAATAGCCCCGATCCTACCCCTGATCTCATTCTCTAATACCCCATCTTCCTTTTTTTTCTTTATGGCATTTATCATCAGAGATTAGATCACATATGCATTTTGTTTACTTGTTTATTTTCTGATTTTTCACTATAAGTTCCATGAGGCCACAGATGTCTTGTTCACTGCTGTACTAGTGATAAATATTTATTGAACATACGAATTAAGGGATGCATTTCATAGTCTAGGATCTATTTTTTTCTATATTCTTTACACACTGCCTTATTGGAAGATCTAAATTTTTATGAACATGATTCACAGTAAGAAATACATAATACATCACAAATATACACTCAGACATGTACATTACTGATAAACGTCTCACAAAACTGTACTTATCTTCACTATATGAAATGCATTCTCTTATTTTCTGTTCTATTATTTTTCTTAAAATATAACCCACTTAGTAATGGGTTATAACCAGGTTGCTACTTACGGTTTTGCAGGCAGTATCCTGCCAAAGGTGTTATAGCCATATATATATACATATATATATGTATATGTATATATATGCATCTATGTAAAAATAAGACTGTATACATACACACATATCTGAAAGTAATTATTACATTAAATTTTATTTTAGCAGTAACAGAATTACGACAAAACAGAAATCGAATAAAACATTTTCTGAAAATTAGGTCCTTGCTTTTTCGTTCAACCTGCAACTTCTTTTGAAATATTGACTTGGCCTTGAGACAATATTCATTTTTTTAATTGAATTAACCATAAAAGTTAGTTAAAACTAAAAATAATTTTAAAAATATTTTGTATGCAAGGAAAAAATTTGTAAAAACTAAAAACAAATTATATTTTTGTTAAGAAAATATGTGACAAAAACTTAAAAGTAAATGTAAAAATAATTGAAAGTCCATGAAATCCATGACTCATGATCAAAAAGTAAAAGTTTCCTTTTCAATTAAGATTTACCCTTATTTGGGGCCGCCCAGTGGCATAGTGGTTAGGTTCACGTGCTCGCTTTGATGGCCTGGGTTTCATGGGTTCAGATCCTGGGCGCGGACCTATGCACCACTTATCAAACCATTCTGTGGTGGAGTCCCATATAAAGTAGAGGAAGTAGGGCATGGATGTTAGCCCAGGGCCAGTCTTCCTCAGCAAAAAGAGGAGGATTGGCAACTGATGTTAGCTCAGGGCTGATCTTCCTCACAAAAAAAAAAAGAAAAAAATTTACCTTTATTTGGAAGCCAGTTACCAAAGGCAGGATTTGATGACCCCAAATGACCTCTAGGCAAAGCAACTGGTCCTATTCATAAGCCCTGTAAAAATAATCCCTGCTCTGGCCAGCCTCTCCTTGGCTTTTACAATCTGATGGAGCCATTCCCAAGAGGACCCTCCTCTGCCTATTCCAGAAGAGGTGGTGAAGCTGTTGATATTAAGTAGGGAAAATGCAGCCTGGTACCAGAGTAACTCCGGGAGTCTGGCGACAGCACTCAACTGTGCTCAGAGATGGACACTTACACAGATGCTCACTCCTAACTCAGTTCTTCTCCAGTGTCTGGTGCTGGCATTACCAGGGGCCCTGGATCTGACTTCAAATCCAGTGGTTGTATGTTGGCGTTCATCATTGATCTTCCCATTAGGACTGAAATGTATAAAGGTCATAAACCAATACTGCCACTCAATTTGAAAACAAAAAAATCCTCAGTTCTTAACCAGTTTACAGAAAGCCAAATCAGTCTGTCCTCCTGGAGTTTTGCAGGATGGGAAAATAAATTTTGCCTGACACTGTTTCTACTCAAGAAATTACTTTTTAAACTTAAAATGTTTTCTTCTATGTTATATAGTTAAAAGAGTGTCAACCTTGAAGTCAGACACATCTGAGTTCATGTCATAGCCCTGCTGCTTACAATGAGGGGACCTTGGACAATGCACGCTCTTTATTCCTAGCCAACCCTTCGGCCTAAAATCCCCTCTTTGCTCTTCTCCTTAGTGAATCGACCTGTTCTATCTATGAGTTAAGAATTCCTGCTTGAAATTTTAGCTATGGAAAAGCCACTCCAGTGTCCAGAGAAAGGAAAATGAGGGCTTATTCCCCGTCAAGTTTTAGTGATAATTTCAACTTTCCATTTACGTGTCCAATTATTCTCTCCTCTTTTAATCTTATGAAAAGGGGTAGATAGAAGGATTTATTCTGGGGTGACCCTAAGGTGCTAGTTCATTAATCATGTCCTTTAGTCCCAAATTCCCAGAAAAAAGAATTTGTGAACAATCGATAAATGAGTTAATACATGTAGAGCATTAGAACAGTGCCTGACACACAGTAAACACTGCATAGAAGTTCACCATTAAAATGAAAAAGAATAAATGAAAGTCATTCTCTTGAGTTGCGATCTTGGCTCTTTCAGCCAGGAGTCCAACTCCAGGAGTAAAGAGATGGGTGTACTCTTCTTTGTGAACTTGTCTTTAGAATTGAAGTCTGACAGAATGAGAAGTGCACATTTAGGGACTCTGCAGAAAAATGGTACTGATGAAGAAGGGTCAGAAATGTTGGAATAAGGTCAAGGGATTATTTTGATACCCTTTTTTTTTTAAGCCTGTAAATTTCACTTTGATTTGTCATGTTCATTAATCTTGTTGCATTTCTCAGGCAGAACACTGGGGAACAGCAAAGAGAATTTTATTTATATAAATTAATGTGCTAATTAGCTGCAGTCTCACAGCTCTTGGAAAATTGCCATTTCATTTTATTGCACATTAAAGATTGGGTGTCCCACCCCTTGTATGCCTTTGGAAATGAAGAAATAACCCTGCTTAAATATTTTTGCCACACCAAAGAGAAATGTTCAATACAATGGGCTTCATGCTCAATTTTGGAATGCTCTTTAGTAGTCTATTTTTGCTATTTGTGCCTTTAGTCTAGAATGTCTCTTTTTTGAGGCAGGGGAGGGAATAGACGTCGACAGCATTTTGGGTCTTGCATCTTATTATGTCAGTTAGTAATTGTGTTTATATATAAAATATATGATATAAAAATATGTATTCTGATATACCCAGGAAAAGTACTATGCTAATAAACAAATAAATCATATAAAAATATGTAAAATTTGAATCTCAAAGTCTGGAATATTTTAATTAATATTTTAAATCTTTGGATGCCATTCCCTCAAAGGATGTGTTCCAGAACGTTTGTATTCTCATCTGGGATCTACCATTATTGAGCTGAACAACCTTCATCAGCTAACTGGATTTTTCTTCACTTTGATGATTGCACAATGAGTGGAATATTTGCTTCCTTTATGTTTTCGAATGATATTTTAGAAAGAAATAAAAAGTGCTCTGACTTTCTTGGAAGAGCTAAGAACTTTTGTAAATTCAATAACACACATGTGAGATATTCACTACTGCCACACACACACATATACACACACAAACCCAACTAAACTAACATATGTGAGTGTTAGTTATTGATTAATGCCACATTGAATACTAAATTAAAACAAGTGAACTCTTTGTTTCTGTCTATCCTTCTTACACTTAAGATTTAGGACAACTGGTCTGGTCCTCTAATTTATTTTGTTCCCTTCACCTGCTTCCTGAGAGGAGGGTTGGTTTTTTCTACATCTCTGATGACTACTGTCTATCAAAATGGGCACAAGACTCTTTGTAATGAATAGAGAGTTAGCCAACTGAAGTTTAATCACAAAATAACCCAGGTCTTCTGGGAAACTCTACTCCTGATTTTCTTCCCATAGGTAAATTCCAGTGACTGCTGAGAAGGATGTCCTGTCCTCTCTATCTGCTCTGTCTCTTAGAAGTTAAAGGAATGCTCCTGTTCTGAAATATCTTAAATCCTTCTTGTGTATCCCAGAACTTCTTAAAAAAAACCACAGCATTTAACAGTTCTTTTTATCTTCTGTAAAATGGAAAGAACATCAAAGAAAATGTCATGAGAAGGGTAGAGGATGAGAGCAATGATTGTGGAACATAGAAGAGTTAAGCATTTCCATAGGGATACAGGATTGTGAGTGACACGGCAGAATGTGGAAAAGGTAGGTAGATTTCTTGGATGGCCTCTTCTCATCCTCTTTACCAAAGAAATAAAAAGTTCCAGAAATAAAAAGGCGGAAGTATAATACAGTAAAAAGACCACTACACCAGTGTATTGGTGCTGGTCTTGGCTCTACTTCCAAAGATTTACTTCAATTCAGGCCTAATTGTTTTATATCACTGGCATGTTTTCTTTGACCTGTAGAGTGAAATGGTTGGCTTTAGTAAGTCCTCAGGCCCACTCTAGTTCTGTGATTCTGTAACCATTTTTTTATTTTTCAGAGACTATATAACCTGTTAATAAATCTCTACTTTACATATTTGCTATTGCAAACCATTAAGTAAATTATGAAAAACAATAGTGGAAAAAGTGGAAAAAATACCCCAAAAATCTCTGCATAGCAGAGATTTTGCATTGTAGGCAAAGCTACAATTAGGCAGAGCTCTCTAAAAACATTATATAATAAAAGTAGTAACATAAACAAGTAGCTTGGTCACTTTTAATTTTTGTTTTTAAAAATTCTAAAATTGAAATTAGTTCTCAGCTGTTAATAACTATGCAGTATATAGTATGATTTCCTATGAATACTGTACAGGGAAGAAAAACTAAAGGAGATCCTGCAGAAGTGATAAGTGATGGGCTAGCAGCTTTATAAAAGCTATTGAATACTTTATTCTGTTTTAAGTCTTTTCTCTAGAAGCCAATCAAAAGAGGACTATTTGGGAACATTGGCATTAGCTTACTAGACAATGGCATTAGCATCTTGAATTATTCTATTAGATTCTAACCTTGGCACAGTATAACCCTTTTGCTGAAATATTTATAATTGCCTAGTAACATGGGAAATAAACAATTTATTTCTATTATCTGTGTGCATGTTTTGATACAGAAAAAGCAAACTGTGAATGACTACATACTATTAAGATCATGGAATGTCCCCAGCTTGTCATAATGGCTCATAACAAATATTTGCATCAAGCCTTGGTTATCCAAATACTCCTTGTGAAAAGTGGCTGAGTGGGTTTAATTTGTCTAACCTTGCAGAATCATTTTATTCTGTTGCTGCTGGGATGGATATGTAGGGTAATGCAGTCCAAAGCCTTCGGGCAATGCATGAATTGAGTATTTGCTATTTGTGCAGCATGTTGTTTCTGAGGCGTCTAATTTGGGAGTGATTTAGTAAATACAGTCATCAAGAATGTGGTGATGTTTTCCCTTTGGTTTTGCATAAGGGGATTTTGAAAGCGTCTCCCTCCCCACAGTCATTCATAAGAAAACAGGAAAAGTAGCCTAACTTAACATTTGTATTTTGAAAAATGGGATAAGAAGCAAAATATATGTCTTTTCAGCAGTGGGGTCACCGAGTTTCAGGGAAGAAAATGGTTTCAATTAAATGCATGGATCGACATTATGAAATAGCCACATTTTTATGTTAACTTTTATACCACCTGACAGAAAAACTCTCAAATTATCACACAAGAGTGCTAACACTAAATGACTCTGATTAAAAAGATCATCTTTGCCACGCACACATGTATTGTCTTGAACATTATCTGCAAACCTGAACGTAACATCAAAAGGAAAAGGCCTCATTGCAAGTCAGAACTGTTTTAATTTAATGAACTAATATTAAATGATTCACATAGTATATCTCTCACCATCTTTCAGCTGGAAAGTATTCATTAAGGAAAATGTATGCTAATGTTAGCAGCATAAACAGAATTCCAAATAAGGAAGAACACAATGAACATCCTGAAAAGCCCTATGGTTTCCTTAAAGGATTCACTGCTTAGCTCATCCATGTGGCTGCCTTTGACTCCCATCACAGCCCCCCCAGCCCCTCACTGGCATTGCTTCAGTGTTGAGGGGGGCTTGAGAGAGGAGCTTGCTCCTGGCTACCACCACTGCGGATAACGAGGGGATACGACTGCTTTGGAAAAGTTTCCAATCAGCTTCAGCTTGGTGGTTTCAAAACTTGACCTAATTTAGTCTTGACTTCTTTTTTTATTCCCTTAAGAAAAATGTATCTTTGCATAATGTGAAAAAAAAAAAAAAACACAGCCTAAATAAGTTCCAGGTCTCTTCAGATAATAAATAGCGTTCGATCAGCTAAATACAAAGAGATCAAGGAGCAGAGATCATATTTTTCTTTCTACTTTCCATGGAGTAGGGTGGTATGTTCTAAGACATTTCGACTGGAAAAGTTCTTCACATTTTACTGATACCAACAAGCTAAATGAACTCAAGCAAGTCACCTTCTACTTCCGGGTCTTGGTTTCCTCATATACAGAATACGGGATTAGACTAAATTACTGCTAAATCCCTTCTTGCTCTGGAAATAACCTATCAATCAATCATATTTTTATAACTTTGCCTGATAATGTTTGGTGTTATAAGAAATGTATAGGAAATCCAAAGCGAGTAGGGAGGAAGCCTTGCCTGAAATGGTCAGAAAATTCTTGAGCCCTCGAATTAGTAGAAGTGGTTCTGGAAGTTGGTTTTTAAGCCTTAATGATTAGAGGATGAAACAACATATTAGCAAGTTATAAAGAATTGTCACAGCACATTTAAAAAGGTTATCCTCAAATGAAATTTGTAGACTTCTCCATTTAAGTAAAATAAAGCAGGAGAGAATTAAAAAGAGGGATCAGAATGTTCCACATATTTACCTTTCAAAATACCCAAATCTACACATAAGAAATTGGCCCAGGAGAACATATTAATGGATTTGATGGCTCCCTGGCCAGACAGTGCCCTATATAATCCATGGACATTTAACTAATTTAACTAAGTCTGTAGATAAAATGTTCGTAATTATATATCGATAAATTTAATACTTATGTTTGCGTTTTTTTTTTTTTACTCCTCTCCCACGATGTATTGAAATATATTAGTTTTTTCAAATTCCAAACTTGCGTGGTCAAAAACAACAATTTCTCCCAACAACAAATGATATTTTAACAATCCATTTTCCTGAAATGAGGGGTAAGAGTAAATAAAATATTACATCTTAGAATGATGTTATTTTACAATTAAAGTCAGTTTTAGTATGCCCTTTAATCTAGCTCTTATTCTGAGTAGATTTTAAACTCTAAGTAAAAGGTTAGGGAGAAAGCAGTCATATGACTTATAGTCATGACATTTAAAATTTCATAATTGTTTGTTCTGCAATAAATAGACTTGTAAAAATAAAATTTTGTGAAAATGTTTCAGACACAAACATCAGAAATTGGGCACAGAGTGTTGTCCCCTTTAAATAGTCATCTTAAGTCAATGAGTAGACATTGATGGAAATATTACTATAAGGGACTTTTTGGAATTATTTTCACAAATAATTTCACCTGTGGCAGGTTCTTCAAACTACAGACTACCATCAAAGGTTGAGAACCTTTTATTTGAGGATTATTTTGATTTGAGAGACAATGAAAATTCATTTAAAGCCAAGTCTAATACATAAACTGAGAATTCCAAACTGAATTATGCCATTTTGAGGTCTAAAATTGTGAGGCTAACTTAATAAGACCGACTTTCTTGGGTGACTAATGGAAAAAATAAATAAAGGACTCCGTAGGCAAAACTCAATGAGTTGGAACCAAGTGCAAAAGTTCTGTATTTACAAATAGTAAACTTGGGAGAAAATAGTCAACTGGCTGGGCCTCAAGTTACAGAAAATACTATTGCTTCAGTTACTAACTGCACTGCTCATAATTTGTTTCTCTTTCAAGATAAAAATGCAGTGAAAGTCGTGCAAAGCGTTGCCATAAAGTAACAAGTATATATATTTAAAAGTAGCAAATTAGTATGCCTATATCCAAATGAGTATCGTCCTTCAAACAAGTCATCTTGGAGCCCATACATCCAGTTCACCAATACTACTGTCTTTGTTCAAAACTTGTTTTCAACTCATCTTTTAGAACTGTTCTGAATTTGCTCATGAATCACACAAGAAGACTGGTCACATTATTATATCACCAGCCTCTTATAATCTTTATTTTCTTCTTTTTCTTTCTCTTTTTTACTTAAAAAAAGCTAGATGACCTATGCGTTCACCAATATTGGCACTGAATAATATTACAAACCCTCTTAATACATAACAATTTGACTTTATTGCAGATTTGTATACTGCATGCCCATCAAGAAGGTAATTTTAAAGAGAAGAATGGTCATACAAATGGAATAAATATACACTCTCAAGGTGATGCCTCTAAATTAAAAGACTTATTTGAAAATGTAAGTTTGGGTTTGTTAGATTTATGTCATTACTTTGTGCTGAGACCTCTTATGTTTTAAATAATTTTGGTACCCCAGATCAGAAAACAATTATATGGTGCATGAATGGGATCTGCCAGCGGGATTGCTTGTGCCATCTTAGAAGGAACTAACTAAGTGAAAAAAAGAATATTAAATGAGTATTTTAAAAGTATTGAATATATTTTACTAGACTTAAGATATTAATTTTTAGTTCACACGTACATTCTCTTAGAAAGACAAAGACTACGTTTTCAAGGAATTAGCCTCATGTGAAAGCACCAGCATTTCAAAGATTTCTACCACGTATCATATGTGAGATATGGGGGAAAAGGGGAAAGCAGAAACATTCTTCGAAATGTTCTAAATCCATGTGGTATAGAAGGTAATTAAATTATCCACAAAATAACATTTAACTTCCTGGTACAAAATAAATCGGAAAAGAACAATCTCCCTTTACACCCCCAAGGAAACCAGGAAAGAACGTCTTTAGTTTTTCACTTTCCTTCAAATTTAGTAGCGCTCATTCTTCAATTCGATGATTTGCTGGGAAAAAATGGAAACGATTACTTTTTTCATTAACTAAAGAATGAACAGTTTTGTTACTTCACAAAATGAGGGTTGCAATAAAACAGATACTCAAGCTTAGGCCCTTCCTTTGTGTTTGGGCTCTTAATTCCTTCTCTACTTTTTGTGTCTGGAACTCACACGATATCAAGCGTATCCTAATTTTAAACAAATTAATACATTACATAATCTACTTAAGAAGCAGAGATTAGATTTTTTTTCATATTAAAATAAACAGCAAAACTGAGAGGACACATCTGAGGACATATTCATTTTAAAAGAATCATTTAAATCAACCTATTCCCCTTTGCGAGCATAGATACATCAAAACATTTCTAAATATATCCTGCACACTTTGCTTTCAAAATAAACTCCAACAAGAAAGAGCACAATTAACACTCCATTTAGATCTTTAACATGCAAATACCATATATTTTGGCTCTCTAAAGTAATGGAGCCAGGATCATTTTATAGTTGAAACATGTGAGAAACATTTGACACTTGTAATCAAGACTTCAGAGATGCCTGCCTGCGTTATTTTAAATACTTTCTGCATCTGTGATCATTTCTACTTCTCCTTAGGCATGAAGCTTCCCTACCCATCATTCCCTCTTCACACACACACACACACAACACACACACACACACACACACACACAAATACATCCTACAAACTGAATAAGATGATCAATTAAGCAAAATAACTGTTCAATTAAATAAAAAATTCAATCAAATTGTTAAATTGATCATTACATTTATTTCAAGATATTCCAGCCTATCTTTAGCATCAGGTTATCTCAGTCAATTAGAATGATCAGTGAAAGAGGAGAAAAAAATGTTTGTCTATATGTCGGAAATACTATGTAATAAAGACGGGATTTTATTGGTTTTTCGGCAAGATGTGCCTAAACACTTCCAAAACCCTATTACTATAAATGGGACCACTGCTTTTTTCGGAGAAATTTTTTATAGTGAGAAAGTGGGCGAGGAAAGGCGATTTTTATGTTACCTAAAACATCCTTAAGTATTCTAAAATGGGCATCTTGTTTACATACCTCATTGCACATTTTCCTCATTATTTCATTTAGCAGTTCCTGGGTGACTTTGATTCTCGCTACATTTTAAGGTGAATGTACATACATCACACACAAATATCAGAGCAGCATACAAAACAACAAGGTTATCTGAAACGAATGTGGAATTCCTAGCTATGTGTCCTTTTTAAAAGACATTCGCAAATGGTCACACTGCACATCTGTGGTTTGCTCCAAATAAATGTAAGATTATAGCATTACCTTTTTAAACCTGCAGATTCTTCTTTCTGTAAAGCTTTGGCTCTAGCAAATCTCCGAGATTCTTATTACAGCCCTTCCTCACATGCCCCCAAGTGAGGAATGCTCTACAAGCTTTTTAAGATGTGTTGTTAAAGCTGAGCTATTTATCTGATAAACATCTTCACTATAACTCAGTGTTTTTTATTTTTGTCTTTTGTTTTAAATAACAGACAAAATTCTGAACTATGAAAGTAAAAGGAAAAAAATAAAAGAACCCAGGGGTAGTTATTATCTTCACAAAATTATTCATCATAATATCGTTCAAATAACAAATTTCCTTCCTTGTTTCCTTAAAAGTGATTTAACTATAATTTTCATATGATTGACTATCATATAATCTTTACAATTTTATTTACAAAGGGCTTGCACTGATGTGGGAAAATTCTAATAACATACTGTGGAACAGAAGTGCAGAATACCAAATTATGTAAAATCTATAATACAAATTTTTCTAAAAAGCAAAATCCTAGGGAAAAAAAGACTGGAGTGAAATATTCTAAAATATTCCCAGTAGTTGTCTATGGTTGTTAGGATTGTAGATGATTTATTTTCTTATTATATATTTTTCCTATTTTTTTCAGATTTTACACAGTGGGTTAAAAAAAGAAAAAAAAATTACAAAGATGTTTTCCTTTGAACAAAAAGGGCTCAGTGAAAACTTCTAAAGTGTTGCTTTTCTGGTATAAGGCAAGGAAGACATAAATGCTTTTTTTAAACATATAAAACCTTTAAAAATTTTTCTAAACAGAATCAAACAATGATTTGAGTACAGACTAGATAATATGATTGTGTGATTTAGAGTCTCTGAGAGTAAATTCCTAATTATAGGGGAAATTTTATTAACCAAATACTACTTAGAGGGAGTGTGTTGATATGTAAGAATTATTCTTGTTTGACAATACATTTATTATCCTGTGATAGTTCTGTTTCTTCCATGTGGATTTTTAGAGTAACATTTAACCAAAAATTTTATTTATTTGTGTTACAAATAAAAAATTGTCATAAAGCTAATGGTAATTTTAATAATACCAAAATCCTTTTCAGATATATATTTTAAAAATTCTTAGTTGGCCAGAATTCTCTCTTCTTCAAATTATATTCTACAGTTTTCTACTTTCAAGGTATCATCTATATATTTGCTAAACAAATAGTTTAAGGAATTTTTTTTGAAGTAGAGATAATAATATTTCAGGTGTTAATATGATTAGCAACCCTTTTGATATTATTTTCATTAGAAGAAATCAAGGTTATACACCAATTTAATTTTTTACAGAAAAATCTGTTTTATAAATCATTCTCATATATGCTTCTTGATTCTTTTACATAAATTAAAATGGTATTTTTAAAGCATATTAAGTACGATTATATTGTTTAAAGATATACATAGTAATTTAAAACTCTTTTCCCAAATGGTATGCAGAAACTAGACAAAATGTAGGTGGGGAAAAGGCTGGTAAAAATGGTCTGGGGTTCAGTTGTGTGTGTGTACTCAGCAATTTTAAAATACTAATTTTGTTCCATTGAATGGTAAAGAAATATTTCCTTTTCCTTCTTTGCCTAAAGGTCATCTATAATTGAGGACAAGTTAGCAAGAGTCCAGAGACTGAGTGTGGCTTTGATCTAGGTGTCCAGTCTTTCTCAGTGCAAATCATTCTGGGGAGAATGGTAGGAGTCACATCAATGACTTGGTTGCCATACTAAAGGTTATCAAGACTCCCCTTCCCTTTCTCCTGTCTCCTCCCTCCCCCCACTCTTTGTGAGCACCTCTGCATTTCTGCAGCAATATGACTTTGTCTTGTAGAAATTGTATTCAGGTATAATACTAAGCCTTAAACCTGTTCATCTTATTTGTTCTCAGTTACCCAGATTTTACTGAGATTCATGGCATGTGTTTTTCTCTCTGACCACCTTTATCAAATAATTTAAAAATATATACAGCACATGTTATTTAATTATGAGTAAGCAGAATATTCTCATTCTCAAAAAAAGGATTAGAATACCATTTGTTATATATATATCACTTCATATAATGCTTTCATTTAAGCAGTAGGGCAATAACAGTGATACTATGGATTTTCTTTTGAAATAAAAAGAATAGCATTAAATGCTCCAAATTAGAATAAATCCTGGAAATGTTAAATATGTATAGAACCTAGGTACATTTATGGAATTCTTTGGAAATATATTTATGTTTCTACTTATATAAAAAATTATCAATAAAAACAGGAAAATTATTAAAATCATTCTAAATATCTTTTACCAATTATTTAGACTGTCTTGTACAATTTGAAACCTTGGCAGTAATTTTGTCAAACATCTTATAAATCATTGTCAGAATACTGTTAAACAGTCATTTTTAATTACACTATAACCAATTATTTTTATAATCAAATATTTCATCGATTATAAAATGAATTAATCTCCTCCCATTTAGATAAATATAAGTTAGCTATTTCCAAAAACAATGCTTCTTGTATGTACTTTTGCATGACCAATTTATGTTCACATAATTTTGCACTTATTTCTACCAAACAAAAGTATTTTTCATTGAAGCAATAAAATAGTTTTACTTTCAATCCCCATATTATTTTATCAAATAAATATTTATATTTACAAAAACACTTTAAATACTATTCTAAACTTAAAGACGTGATGATAGCTATTCATTGGTTTCCCCGTAATGTCTTCAAGTTATAGGGCAAATTCTTTTGGAGAAGAATAAATCCTGTGACGAATGGTAACAGCTGCTTCCATTTCTTTCTTCGGTGATTCAATCTTCTCGAGAACTTTAGTATAGATACACTAAATATTGCATTTAAAATGACTATAGAATTTTTGAGGTATAAAATGAATATTTATTATTGAACACTAAAATAAAAAAATATATTTTTATATTACATAGCTTTCTTTTGGAATAATTCCATTTCATTTAACATCCTAATTCTGCAGTGTGTTTTACTAAAAATGAGCCTCTAATTGCCCACGTGTGTGCTATATATGTAGCTAAGATAAAACACAATTTGAGTATACGTGAATGGATTTAGTTTATAGAATTATAATTTTTGCACTATTTTCTAGCAATTCGGATATTTTTATATTATATCGTGCTATGAACACTTTTGTGGTAGCATTATGAAACATTAAAATAAATTTATTACCTTCAATCAGTTATGTAAAAGCAGATCTCAGGGTACATATGTAATAATTACATTTATAAATGATGGTACATTATTATATTCATATATAATTTTTGTTTTTAACATTTTGGATAACAAATTCTTTTAACTTTTAAAAATCTGTCAACATAAAAACATCTATTTACATTTTTAATCATGGCGGGACTATTTTCTAGAGCACTCTATCTTAAAATTGAACAAAATATTGCTATCAAATAATATTAAATTTGACAATTGAAAATGTTGCATTTTGAAAAATTCCCTACATTTTTCTTTCTCTAATAAACTATTATTTCAATTTTATGGCATAATTATTAATCACTTTTGCCGGTGTAGCCTGATAGTAGGTTATATCATTTAGTCTTAACACTTGCTTTCCTGAAAATATCCATTTCTAGGGTTAACAAATAGGAAAAGCTTTTGCATGTGATACTTTATCCCCAAGGAAAATAATTCTTGGTTTTATCTGAATATCATTTATAAAGCAAAAGATAGTTATCTTTCCAAACATGTGATCAATGTGTCTATTTTCATATCAATGTTAGTAATAGAAGCAGTCTCATTTAGGAGCAAGGCTATTTTAATGTAAGTGTATCCTAGCATAAACAGAAGCTTGTCACACTCTTCTCTAATAGTGAAGGATTTCATTTCCCCTTTATGCAGACATTTTCACCTAGTATTTTCCAATTCTGTAATGCAAACATTCATGGAGAGGTTAAATACAATGTTGGCTTTGCAATATGTATGCAGAAGAGCTGCACGCATTTTGCACAGGCTTCCTTGAATTTAACCCTGGGTCAACAGACATGTTTAAATGTGGACTTGAACATAAATGGTGCCTACCAAAAGAAAGTAAACGAGTGTGAAGTTTTTATAAAATGTCACAATTGATATAAGAACAAGATCTCAAAGAAAAAAAAAAGTGGGGAAGGATGTTCTAAAATCACTTGGTTGAACATATATTTCATGATTTTAATTTGGTTACTATATCAAACCACAAGTAGCCAAATTGGAGCTACAACTAACCACTAACATTTTCTTTTCTAGATTCCTGGTATGTTCTCTCACTTTCCAACTCTTCTGTTTCCAGGTGCTTTACCATATGAAACTGACAGCAATTGCTCTGATTCATGGTTTAGGAGGAGTAGCTGATTAATCCCATGTCAGCAGTCTTGACCCTATGTGGAAAATAGAACCTTAGACGGCCCACTCAACAATATATCAGGGAGCAGAGTTGTGTGGCTTGCCTTGCTCTTAAATGTAATGAAAGTTTGGGGCAATGTTGAACAGTGATTTGATGCCCCCCCCCCCACCTTTTAACCTATGTTTCAAAAGAACATTCTGGAATGGGGTGGGAATGTAATGGGGAGGGGGTGAACAATTAAGATTTTCTGGGACAAAATATTATGTTCGTAAATATTTCATTTGTGTCTTTCGCAAAATGCTTTAAAACTTTTTTTTTTCTTAAGCATAATTACTGATTTAAAAAAATGACTGGTTGTGTGTATTTATCTTAAACCTTTAAATTTTCAAATGGCATTTTTTTCCCTCTTTAATGACTATAGAGTGCTCTTCTATGTTTTATGCAAAGATCTAATTGTACTTATTATAAAATAAGTGCAAATAACTCAAATTCCAGAATCATGTGGAATATGACACACTCAATTTTAAAGAAAAATGTACACGTTATATTTTAAAAACACAAAAGACAAGCTTTGAGGAAACCATTTAGTCCTTAAGATCGCATTTTTTCACAAAAGCCCTAAACTGGGAGTGTATTCCTACTATGAATTAGGAGAAACCCTCAGTATTCTGTATTATGCTCTCAGAATTTATAATTAAAATAAAGGGATAAAGTGGAATTACATCTTTTTCAAAGAGGACCATGTGCATGAAGGCACTAACGTGTGAATTTTATTTACAACTATAAAGCATATTAAAATGCCAAAGCAAGTTAAAAATCTGTCAAATCATGCTAAATCTTAAAGCACAGGGGCTGTAAATGGTGGTCACAGAGCACAAGTTGGATTTCAGTACTGGAAGCCATGCACAACTAGTAGAAGAAAAGCAAATACACATACACATACACAACTACCTAGCATAACTAGACAAAGCTGAAATGTGCTGAAATCTTCCCGAGCAAACTGCATAATAGCACTTCCAATGGCCCCTTTCTGTCACCCACCGTAACCGTCAAGCCCGGATTCTGCTGCAGTCAGGTGAACGGCCGCAGAGCCCTCATGGTTGGTTGCATAGAATTCCGAGGAAAGACGCATTTGTACAATTTTTCCGTGGACCATAATAAACAGTACTTTTGGGTACATTTAGATTTTTCCTAAATAAATTTGAAACTAATTATGCAGGATTTTCTTACGCATCCTCCTAAAGGGAAGGTTTTATTTTGACTGAATCCTTCACTATGAATGTGCAGCCCTTTGATCAAGTAACATTTGCATTTCTGTATGGGGTAGGGTTTTATGTTCTTTTCATACATACTGTCTACTACGTGTATCATGTTGGTTTGTGCTAGTCATCACTTAAAACACTAGGTACCAAGTGTTGCCTTGTGAACAGAATCCATATGTATAAGCAGAAGACAATAGAATAGCACAATTTAAAATTCAAAATTAATAGGTCTTTTGAAAGGAACATATTTTTAGTGTGGGTATTTTAAATACTATATGCTCAGATACAAAATGCAATATTTTGATTTTTAAATGCTGCATCTTCAGATTAGCCCTGTCTCATTAAAAAAAAAAAAAAAAGAACAAATGAAATGCTTCTCAAGGCTTTTCTTCAGAGCCAAGCACAATGCAAATGCTGTCAAGTTAGGTAGTATTAAAAAATAATAGTAAAATAAACCATAGATCACATTATGTTGCCAAAGAGTTCTTAAACACGAGGCTCTGGTTGTACAAAAATGTGTCTTTTGAGGGAACAACAAGCACACTGCATTGTCTACAAAAATAGAAAGAATTTGTAAGTGCATGTGTGTGAAACGATCTTTGCCTTCATCAGTTTTTTTTTTTTTTTTTTTTAAAGAAGGCAAGAATTTTTTCCTTTGCTGCATGGAGAAATGTTCTTTTGCTTTCCCTCAAAAAGCCGATATAAAACAGTTTTCTCCTTTTCTCCAGTTTTGAAGACATCTTTTAATAAAGAAATCGCCAAACCCTGTCTGCTTCATTTATCCATGTGTGGCTATTAAAACTGCCTGGATCTCAAAGGCATACAAACACCTTGTCAATAAAGTAGTAAATTAAACAACTGGCATTAAAAAAAAAAATCTTCCAGTGAATTTCCTCATTAGCAGCCAACTATTTTGGGTGTTTTCAGGCTTAGAGCTTAACATTTGGTAAAATGTAAATAAGACAGGCTTTGGGTTTATTGAGAAGTATATTATAACAGACATTGAGTGAAGTCATTCATTTTATCATTTTTAAGAAAAATATTTCAATTTAACATAGCTTGTCTTAAAAGAACAACAGCTTTATTTACTAGATTTCACATTGCACATTCTTTTCAGAAATATGATTTAAGTTTGCATTTTGAAGCATTGTGATAGCATTCATCAAAAATAAAAGCTAAGCAGAATACAAATTACATATCTCTCAATCAGAGAGAGTTTAGGCTCTAATGTCAAGAATATATTATTGGAGGAGAGCCTTTTTGTGTCTTCACTAATCGGATGGTTCTTTTTGCTTTTCCTCACCTACTGAGCAAGGCGGCATGTAGTATCTATGAAGAAGCTTGATGCTTCTTAGATAATATGGTTTGGAAGATGCTGTTTGCAAGCTTATTTGCTTCTGTGTTGTGTTCATAAGTAGGAGAATATAATTCATTTCTGCATATCTGCTAGACTGGACAAATCAAGGTGACAATCCGTGGTTAGCTCTGTCAGGCCCTTTGTCCTACTGCTGCTGTGAATGGAAGTACAATGGAAGCAAAGTGGAATATATAACAGTCCAGCTGCCTTGTTGTGACAGCCCAGTCCCACCATTGCAGTGTGTCAGCTCATGTTTGTGTACTGGTAGCCAATCCATAAGATGACAATGCAAATTGTGTGAAAAGTCTTCTATAAGATAACAAATCATGTTGGGGGTAGATGTACAGGAGGAGAGGAAAGGGGGACGTTGGACACATGTCTTAGAAAAATAATGACCCGTAAAAGGTTATATTTTTGGTACAGTGATTACATTCAAATGCAGGGCCCTTATCCCAATTCTGGCATGTGTCTCAAAGACGCAGGTAGGCGCTTACACTTAAATCTATCATACCATTTCTGTGTGCAAGGTTCTGCATTAATGTTACTTTTAAGGCTGTTTATATTTCATTTACGCATGCAATTAATCATCTTTACTGTGTTGATGCTACTGGCGTCAGCAGTGTGACTTAATTAAATTTGAAATTATAGTACAGTAAATATAGGCTTCCAACTAGCCAGTCCAAATTAAATGCTGTGGTCTATTTCTTACCCATGGTGTTTTCCAATTTAAGTGTTCATTTGAAAGGTTACATTTCAGACAGAAACCAGGTTTCTTTTTTTAAAACTTAACTGTTGCTAAACTAGAATAGCTCTTTCAATGAGTACTTTATTCCTATCCATTATCTTTATTCTCAGTATATAAATACAAAGTAATCTGTATTTATTACATTACCGTTAATATTTATCTGATTAGATACCTAACATTCTTTAAGGAATGTTTTTACCTCCCTAATACATTTCCTTCTGATATATCAGCCCTGAGCTGCTTTACAAAGGTCTCACCTCCATTTTGTTTCAGGCTGGTAATCAAGCAATTAGCCCACAAAATGGAGGTTCTCCGCTTTGCACTATATACCGGCTCTCAGCTGGGTGGTTTTACCTGTTTGAAAGCTCAGGCAGAACAGTTTACTGTTGATTTTTGTTAAATTGGGCTCTGAAGAATGTTCTTATGATGTCAAATAAATGACTCTTGCTTAGGAGAAACCTTAGAAGCTTGAGACCTTTATGGTGTTATCACTAGAGAATAATCCTGTGTGCAAGACCTGCCCATCTCTGCTCTTCTTACTTGATAGAGTGAACATTTAAACTATTTATGCAAAAATTATGCAATGGTAAGGTGCCAAGCTCTAAAACATTGCTAACTTAATTTCTTTAAATGTTTATATTTTATGTATTACAGTCTTCTTCAAACAGTTCACACATGTCTAGCAAGGTATCTGACCAGAAATGCAGTCACACTGCTATCATATATACAATACAGGGTTTGAATACTAGAAAATTTGTCATCCGTAAAGTGCAGCACAGGACTTGTGTGTAAAAAACACAAGCTCTTTTTTTTTTAATGCAGTGCTGCCTTGTCTGCACTTTTTGAAATTGCATATTTATCAGTTCATGAATTATTTATGAGATTGGAAAAGTGAGGGGGGGATGCTGAGAGGATGAGGAAGAAGAGCATACAAAAAATATATGCTTGAAATACTTGGGACAGGAGATGCTTTTAATGTGCATCCTAGTAATTCTGCTCAAGGATAACTGTATTTTGATTTTTTTCTATATGTCACGTTTAGATTCAGTGTTGTATATTTTGGTATTTAAAAATTGTTTTGCTGTGTTGTCTACTTGCTTTCTGAGGATATTAGGAAGAGTACAGTTTGTTTCAAATTAGGTGAAATGGGGACTAAAATGAACAGAGCATTTCAAAATCTTCTAAAGCGTAGAGTGTTTAGTAAATTTTAATCTTTTGTCTGTCAGCCTCTATTGTTGTCAGGAAAGAGCTGACAGATTGAAGATTAATGAAATGTTTCATAAATTAGAAATGAAACTATCAGCAGAATGTCCAAAGTAGGACTCAGACATCGCTCAAACAAGAGCTTTGGGCCAACAGAATAGCCTGTTCTTAAACCCAATCCCTTTTCGATCTCGTGGGGGCAAAAATAAACCTCCCATATCGACCGACTGAGAACACATATTCATCTTCTTTCATTAAAGAAATCAATGTTTTCTACATGTTTTTAGCATGTTGATATTTTTCACTTATATTTCTCAAAAGCAAACAAAAAACAAAAGAAAAGAAACAAGAAAACAACCTCAGAAGTGACTTTAAAAGCTGGAAACTCAATGCTGAGAGTTTCATTAATGAGTATGAACATTTTAACAGGTAGAATAACACCAAATATAGTGTGGGATTGTAAGTCTCCTATTCCCAGAGCACTTTATTGGGGTACGTGTGTGCTGGGTGGCAGGTGGGTGGGGGGATGGTGTATGGGACAAGAAGGGGTGGAGATATTTAGAACCATGCTGTAACTTCCTATTATATTCCACAATATGGCATGATGAGGAGTCACCAAATCCCCAAAACTAACCCTCACTATTAAAGAAAGATGAATGGTATAATGATAAATTATAAAAATGCTATTTTCTTATTCATCTCCACAGATTTTTTTAACATAAAGTGTGCAACACAGAAAGCATGTTAGCCCAAAATAAATAATAGGGACATGTGATGTGTTGAGCCTTGAAAATATGCTATGCTAAAAAGAAAAATATTTTGTGAGTGTTACATGACCAAATTCTTCATTTTGTGTTCAGAAAATCCTGATTTAGGTATTAGCAGGTTAAAGTTGAAACAAGAGCTCTTTTAATTCTTCCTCTTACTGTTCTATTTATTTGGATTTATTAACTTTTCTGCATGGTTGTTCCAAACACTCCCCTGAAGTACCTTTCTTCCCATCGACCAGAGATATATAATTTGAAAGTGGTCTAGTAGAGTGTATAAAAATGTTTAGCCTAATCACTTCCTAATGACAACGACTTATGTCCTTAGTGCAGTCGATTTGTTTCCTGGGTTTTAAAAGTAGATTATTTCCATGGTGCAGGCTTAGTGTAAGCTGTTGAGAAACCACAAGCACTGCACTTCAGCCTGAGTTTGGGATGTTCGCCAAGGGTAATCTGATTAAAAGGGCATTTTTTACAACATTGTGCTGCTTTGAAAATTCTGTGCAGCCTGATAGAGTGGGGGCCAAAAAATTGCTTTTGGAAGACTAGTTTTCTTGAACAAAATTAAAAGCCTGATGATTCTATTCAACCTGAGTGCAGTGGATAAACAAAACTCCTTAGTAACTCATCTGTTACCGACCCCAAGTCATTTCATGACCTAGTTAATGCAGCTGTCTAGCAGCTTTTGCTTTTAGTCACATGAACTTCAGCACAGGCAGACTGCTCGTTAGCCTGGTTCCATGGAGAAGTATGAAAACAGTAAGTTTCTGGTTCTCGTTTTCTTATTGTGTGACCTGCATTGTGGTCTTACGCTGAGAACCAGTCACAGTTAGGGTTACCTAAGAATAGCAGCTCTTAATTGTTGAAAGGTAATCATCATATCTCACGTCTTGATTGTCTTTAAAAGACGGAATATAACTCTAATTAAATACGTCATGTTTGCCCACATCAGAATGCACTCAACAGAACCTTTCTTGCATCACTTATTTTATTGAAGCATTTCCTCTTCTTCCATGGGATCTAAGGAGGCAAGTAAGATAACTAAATCTCCTCCCATTTTCCCAACACCCCTAGAGTGGAGCGAATAGTAAATTCATGTAACAATCCATCCATTTAAATAGCATAGAGCTGTTTACACCTGAGCGTGTGTATATGCTGCCTGCAGATGAATATTTGGTTTCTGTTACTTCTTCAGCCTCACTCTGGTAATGGATCTTATGGGCATTTTGTCTTTGTTGCAGGGGCCTTGTAGAGTTTCCTGCCTTTCCCCCAACAAATCAAAGCTTTTCAAAATAACTGAAACATTGTAACAAGATGCCACGACACAGTTCTGAAAAGAAAAATAAAATATATTTTAATTTCATGTACGATTGGTTCAGCAAACGTGGCAAGCATTGTGCTAGTGCTTTTTAGGAATCAATCCCAGCCATAAGCTGATCACACTCTACTGAAGGAGAGAGACTATGACGCAGAGGAGGAAGCATTATATTTAATCCAGAAATCAATCGCTGAGGGACCAGAGAGGAGGGAACAGTATTACTTCTTGAAAGAGATTGGCATTAGTGAACTATAGTTTAAAAAATAAGTATGCCTTCCAAGAGTGCAATGTTTTATAATTCCCAAGTTTACCTGTCACAATAAAAATTAATGTCAATGAAAGGACACAGACAATTTCATGTGTATACTTCACAACATTAAGATCTCATTATTGTCTAGCAAAAGCTTTCCTACATTTTAGTGGTGTCCTGAAACATGGCTGAATTCTTCTCCATTGTGTGTTTCTAAATTCTGCGGTTTACATTTTCATGGAAATAAATCCCTGAGCATGTCGTTCTCAGTAAATATAAAAAATGGTAGCATTTCTGAAAATATACTTTCTAACTTTTGGTAACGTGGAGAGAATGTGCTGAAAACAACTTGAGTCAAAATAGAAACCCAGAGATACTGTAAATTAAATTAGCCCTTCTCCCACGATAAACAGCTATTGCATTTCTTTGTTAAAGATGACAGTTTTTGTTCTGAGCCATCTTTAACTTCCTGGGAACATTGCTAGAGAATGGTTCAGGAGTGTGTGATATGGTAAAGATGGGTCAACGACAAAATATGGTGTTTCCAAAGAAACTCTTTGTAGTCTTTAGGTCGTGTTTCAGGAAAACAGTGCTGTCACTTCAGAGTAAAATTCCCATCTGTGCCAATGGGCTTGTCCTTATGGATTCAGAGAGCATTTTATGGTCTTTCTTCCCCCTGCAGAATAGAAAGGGTAATTTGACTCAGGCACATTAATATGAATGGCTTGGAGTTATATGATTGAAGATTTTTTAATACTAGCACCAACGTCAGCGTGCAGGGGAGAAACAGTGCTCCAGGGTGCCAATGAGCCCAAGTACATATTCCTGTGACCAGAGAGACAAAGAGAAATTATTTTGTGCTGGAGAGGTATAGGTAAGAAAGAAGAGGTGTTTTCCTATTTTCTTTGTATTTGGCATGTTATTTTGGAAGCAGTCCTTTGAAAATCTAGGGAAAATTGGCCATGAGAGGCCATAACTCTACATATCTGTCTATATCTCCCTTTTGTAGTATCAGTAATATTTGCTAGCCAATTTTACCCTTTGAAGTAGATGGTAGACTTTTTTTTAAATTTAGGTTTTGGATATCTCTTTAAGATTTTTGAATCTTGTGCCACTTAAAATGAGATATTCATGTCAGGGAGATGTCCTGCTGTTCTAGGAAAGGGAGGGGAACACCATTAAAAAAAATGTTGATAATCAAGGCCACCTGTGATCCTGGGCTGCTTTCTGGAGCACAAAGACACTGAGGAAAGCTGTTCTCCGGACTGAAGCAAAATTTCTGTGATCCACAAGACACTTCAGCCTCTTCCCACGAAGAAAAAAGGAAAATCATGCTACAGCAGGATCAGCTGCTCTCTGTTCCGTCCTTAAAAAAAAAATCGAGGTGGTTGCTATTTAACACAAAGCCCTGTGACCTTAGTACCGTGGCTTCTTTGAAACCCCAAGCTATTTAATGATGCAAATTACAAACAGAGGGAAAACATCAGAAGAGTCTGTCTGGAAATTAGCTTGTTGGACTGAAATTAGCTAGCTTAATCGAACTTGCAGTACTCAGATTTTCTCTGCAGAAGCCTGGCTTGGAACTTTGGTCCATTTGCATTATCTCACTGCTCAGCAGAACCCTTGGAATTGTTGAAAATTAGAGAGAGGAAAATCTATCTTCTATTTACATGGTCAAAATGACCAAAAGACCTCATGGATTTTTTAATATGGGCCTTACATATTCCACATAAACATTTCATTAGATACTTGCAAAAAGTCAACTTAGAAAAATTAAGTTATGACTATATTTCAACAGTTCCTAAAATGCTGAGTCAAATTATTCATTCATCCTGAAGAACTAGGATGCATCATATGTGTTGATACATAATTACATTTTTCTTTAGTTTGAGGACAGTGAACAGTAACATGACCCAATTCATGCAGAGAGAATCCTTGTAAACATTGAATCTAGTCCAAGACTTCAAAGACGTGCTTAAAACATAGGACTACGTTTGAGGCTTATGAATAATTCTGAAGGTCAAAAAATTGTACCATGTAGAGATCACAGCATCAGGTCATCAAGATCTATATTAAAACATCAGTTCTTAAATTAGGGGAAGGACTCAACAACTTTAAAGCCATATTTTTATTTTTGAAGATCTATGAACAAGACTGTGGGATGATTTCTTTAAATAATCAGAAATATTTGTGTTTTCATATACTTTTTTTTCAAAGACAAGATGGCTATATGTTTGTTGGTTTGCTTGTTTTTATAATACCAAAAGAGTAAAAATCCTAAACCATTTTGCCAACCAGATCTGCTTTATGTCCAGCCTAGCAAACATCTCTGTTTAATGGAGAAAAATAATACGTATGAATGATGACACCTAGTACAGTAAATCCCTTAATTAATAAAGTAATCACTAAGTAGTAAGAATATAATTAATTATAAAGTAGCCTCAGATCCTACAAAAAAAATAAGTTTAACTTGAGAAACGTAGTAGTTCAGAATATAGTTGGAAGCAGTCTAACAGCACAGGGACGGCAGAGAGAAATTTACTGCTACTATTCGGATATCATAATAAAATAATGTTGATGACTTTAGGCAGAATTCATTACAAGGAAATGATAAGAAATATTTTTATCATTTTTCTATTTGAAAAAGTAAGATATGTCATTATTTGTTATTTATAGACTTTAAATTTTGGTGAAAATCTCTGGTAATAGTTTCTGAATTTCTATTGAGACTACTGACAGTTCATAAATATGTCAAATTTAGTTATTAGGAACATATTATAATTTCTAACTTTTTACAAGACGTGCAACTTATTATCTTTGCCACTATTTTAAAACAACTGAGGTTATATGAAAACTTGGTCTCTGTTAAATTTTTTAAATTGAATGTTTTTCCGTGATGAAATAGCCTATAGACCTCCACAGAATGCCAGCGTCAATAGCCCCAGGTAGCTGACATTTAATTGTGATATTCTAGTCCATCATAGCTGGAGTAATGGTAATTCTATTTTAAGCAATTTTTGCAAACTAAACAATAGATATTATTGGTTAGCATTTTGACAAGTGTTGAATGAAATTCATTAGCTATCATTAAATGCTTACAAAATCATATTTTACAAATTAATACACAAATCTTATTTACAAAAAAATGGTGCTATCAACATATGCAATCTACGTTTAAATAGCACTTAATATTTTGAGTTACTTATTTACCTTGATGTCTTTAAAGTGGTAGAGAAACAAGACAGGAATGGTCCTAAAGAAAATAGACTGTAAAACTGTTTTATTAAGCCTGAATTTCTTTGATGTGCACAATCTTCTGTTTGTTGATTGAGTACATCAGTGGTTTTCGGTTTCATTCTCTTATAACCATGATCAACACCCAGTACAAAAAATAGTTATTTAAACAAGATGATTCTTTATGTTACTGTGACAATACATTCAGGAGATGATAAAGTGTTTTCTCTTTCATTATCATTCAGGGTCAATTTTCATAGCGCTATTCAAATTTGAGTGCTTGGTTCCGAACAACTTTCATTTTGTAATCTGAACAATTTTCTGAAAATATTTCGCCTCTAGAAGGAAATTACCCAAGACTCCCTCTCTTCACCTTTTCCACTGCCTGTCCTTGTTCTACCTTTTCAATTTTATGAATAGAGGAATACATTATCACCTGACTCACTGTTTAAATGCATTGCCCTCATCTAACTAGTCGGGTATGCCAGCCTTAAGTTTTATCATTCCTGGGGAATTCTCAGACTGATAACATGGTGGTCATGCCAACAGGGGGGCTCTAAAGCACAGTCACTGTCTTTATTCTATGAGATATGGTTCGCACTGTGAAATTCACATTGATTAATATATTTTTGTTATTATTCTATATGGTTGGCCTTGATTCTTCTTCTACATTTGGTGAGTGAAGCCCCCACATGACTTAAAAGCATTGAATATGTAAGGTTAGTTTAGTGACTAAGCTAATTCTGAAGCCTAACCTTTTTACACAAAGAATGAATTATAATAGTATACATATATACATATATGTTATGATATATTTGTATATGTTGGAAAATATAGCAAATATAATACATATTATGATATATTTAAACTGTATTAATATATATGCATATATACCACTCTAGGTGGCAAGTAAATTTATTTAGTTTGTGTTATTTCAAAAAAGGTCCAGTATGCATTAAAACTGCAAATGGTTTATAGGCAGAATATACATTTCACAACGGGAAAAAAATCTTTCCTTAAAAGGCCATAATGGTGGTTAGCTTTTAAGGTTCACGTTGATAGACTGAGTGAATCATCCCCAGAAGGTGGGAGATGGAGGAGAGCGGGTCAGGAAGCCCTCCCTTCCTTTCTTCTGTGCGGAGCAGCCGGCTTCCCTCTGTAGGATGGGGTGCAGATCGACAGAAACGGCACCTCAGTAGCACAAGCACATCCGTCCTGCCCAGGCTGTGGACAGCTCCTCCGTGCAACCGCACAGTTCCTCTTTTCCACCTCCCACCCTCCATCCCCTGGCTACGTTCACAGCAAGCTGAGCTCTGAATGTCAGCTGCGAAGTCTGACGTTCTTGCAGCAGACTCTAGGGGAAGAAACAATATTGGGTGCACATGCGGGGTGGGAGGGCACAGGAAGATCGGAGGGAGAGATGGGGTGGCAGGGAGGCACAGGCAGGCAGGGAGATGGGGTTCAGATGAGGCTTATCTCTTCCCACCAGATCTTCCTTGATCTCAAGGCTGAGAATAGAACTACCTATTAATAAAAGCAAATCCTAAACACGTTGCCTTCCTCCACCGACTAAGGCTATAGACTTCAGGTATCCGACTTCACTTAGCATTCTCTTAAGTGGATTTCAAAGGCCAGGAGCCCACCAACATTTTTTTCCTTACAGAATTGCTTTTTTTAGAAAGCTTCCACATGTTTACTTATATTACCAACAGGTCATTTGTGTTTCAGGCATACTGTGGTCATTACATAAGAGTAAATATTATTAACAACAAGAATAGGAATTTGGAATGACTTTACCCACATGTAGAATTAATGCTTTCCTTTCTGCAGGAACAACGAAAGCTTGAGAAGCTTATAGAAAAAATGCTACAAAATTGTAAAACTAGGCATTCTGGAGACCAGCATCCTCTTCGTTTTAAAAAGTAAACGTTTAAGGAGTAATTAGCAAAGAAAATACTGCTTATTTAAAAATAGATAGTTGTCACTTTAGTCAAATGAATTCTGTATATTCTAAACTTTTAACTTTCATCGTGTGATTTCCCAAGTAATAACCCTCACTTAGCATCTTCTTGTTTTCTCAGCATAGGCGTCACCCAGCCTTGCTCAGTGGCAGCGAGAGCACTGAGTGTACACTTACACCCTTCATAAAAAGATCTGATGGGAGGCAGACAGCCAGAGAGAACTTCAAGGATTTGGCAAAAGGCAAGGACGTATCTTAACCTATCCCAAATTCTCATTTTGAACATTTAGAATTTCAGTCACTTAAAAAAATAAATTTAATTATGTGTAGCTCAGTACTTTCTTCACAGTACTGGTACTAGAAATAGTTGAAGAACAAACTGTTCTAGGTTTTATTTTTACGGATCTGTAGGTAAGACTGCCAAAACTGTCACTTAAAAAATGTTGTTTGCAACCAGATTTTGGAATCCTCATTTCTGGTTCAGAACTTTGAAAATAGCAGCCAAGAGTTTGGATACTTGTTCAGTTGTGCAGATAAAAATTCCAGGACAGTCCAAAGCATTCCTATCTTTAAATGGAAATAATAATAATAATATAAAGAGGAAGGGAGAGGGAAAGACAGGAAGGAAGATAAAAAAGCAACCTAATGAGAAAAGTTACAAACACTGTGCTTTGACCTGCTTTGAAAACTTTTCCTTTCTGCCAGACTATATTTGCAAAGACAAAGTCAGCTTCCTCTCAGAGTAACATGATTATTCTTTCATGACACCTTAGAATTCCAGAAAGGAAAGACCTCTGGGGTCACCTTGACATCCCTTGCCACTGTAGGCTTGAGCCGAGGCCAGGTGGATTGTGCTGTATGATACATTGTGGCAGGTTCAGATGTTATTGTCGCTCCCATGATTAGAACAGGGAAAGATTACTTTTCTAAACTAGCTTTTGTAGCTACCGTTTCCAAATTCATCAGCCACAGGCCCGAGTTCTACCTTCCTTCTGTTCTCGCCTCCCTCCTTCTCCCAACAAGAGCAACAGGACTGAACATTTTTTGTTGTTCTCTGGGTTGCTCTGGTTGGGCAAAGATCATCATGCTCTGATTTAGTGTTTTCAAATAAGTGTGCCCTCTGCTGCAGCACTCTATTGAGAGACAACACAGCCCAAGCGGGAGAGTTCAGCACGGCCACTAATAAAACACAAGTGCGGCTTTGTCAGGCCACGAGTGATTGCTTGAACAAGTGCCAACGAAGAAACCAAACATTAGAGCTCAGTGCTTCAGACCCTCAAGACAAAGGGCCAATTGACTTTCCTCATTAGTTTTTGTGCCAAACATGTAAACACAGTTTCCTCTCTATCTTTGATGCTTAAAACATGCCAGCTTGTTAACATCTTGGGTGGTACTGTGGTTTATGAGGCTATAAAGACTATTATGTTGGGTTGGGCATTTTTTTCTCTTCTTATTGGAAAAGATTGGCTCATCCTATTTAACTCTTTTTTTTAATGAAAGGGGAGTCTTTGGGGCAGTTTTCACTCATCACTAATTCCGTTGATTCAAATGTAATAATCCAGAAAAGTAAAAAAAAAAATTTAAGAAAAGAAAAAAAGATAGAAAGAAAGAAACAATCCCAGAGAGATATGATCCTTACTAATTCCTAAAGAATGTGTAGGGTAAACTGTCTGTTATAAGTGTTTCAGAAGCAAAATCTGTGAATATATATAATTGTGAGAACAGGAGTAAAGAATCTAGAGGACTGATGAAAAAGAGCTAATAATGGTTGTTGAGTCAAGTCAGTGCTCCATCTTGGGGTGACTGATGTTACACCTCCTCACCACGCTCTCTTTATATCCCTGTCTCAGAGGTCTCATTGTGTTATTTCAGCTGCAACTTTATTTCTCCTCTCTTCCTGTTATCTTTCTATTTTGGCTATTCTTTTATACCTGTGCTTATCAATACTTACATCCCTCTTCCTCTCAGTCCTGACTTTTCAGGCCAGATGCAGTTGGTGTCTACAAATGTGTTGTCATTTGTGTGGTTATATAGAAAACGCTTTTCCTGAATTTGTCTTCATAACTAGGCTAAGAGGAGAAAAAGAGCATTGGCTTAGCGTCAAATAGTCAAAATCGTGCATCTTGGCTCCGTAAGTCAGCTGTATGAACTTCTTTAATGTGAAATCATTTTTCACCTATTAAGTTGGCCAACATTGAAAGGTGATAACACAATATATTGTCGAGGTAGTGTAAATTGTTACAGACTCTGTGGATGGTTATTTAATCATATTTATCAATATTAAAAATGCATGTATCCTTCATTTCAGCAATTTCACTTCTAGAAATTTATCATACAAATGTATACTCACACATGTGTATAAAGCCTGATTTATATGTATATAAGCCTGATACTGTATGTAGCATTGTTTGTAATAACAAATGTTGGGAGGTAAAACCCCTAAATATCCATTACTAGGGAACTGGTTAGATAAATCATGGTACATCCATAAATGAAAAACTACATATCTATTAAAAGTAATGCTGCTATTCTGTATCTGTTGAAATAGAAGTATCCTCAATTTATATTTTTAAGTAAAAAAGCGAGGTGTATAACAATGTGCTTAATAAGCTAACAATTATTAAAGAAATATATGTACGTATATGTATATATATTTGCAAATATGAGATCATAGGTAATTGGTAAGAGAAGTAGCCCTAGAAAGGGGGGAATTGGACTCTTAGGATCAGATGAGGGAAGGAGACTTACATTTTACTGTATAACTTTTTGTACCTTTTGAATTTCTTATAATATCAATGAATTCCTTGGTCTAATGAATTAAAATACATAGTTTTAAAGCATGTCTTAGAGGCAATACAATAAACTCACTATACTCTATTAACACCGTTAATAGTGTAGACCCCTATGAAAATGGGACTGAGTTTTGATATATTTTGTCATGGAAGATGGAGGAGTTTGGGGCCAAGAGAGCAAAATTGTAAAAAGGTATTGCGAGTCTCGATGGCACAGCAAAATGAACACCTGGAGGCAGTATAAGGACCTTGTGTCCCTGGTGAATAAGACACTGGATAAGTGGGAAGGAGTGGAGGAGAATCATTGAAAGCAGAAATAAGACCTCAAGTCAAAATAAGTCCAAGACACAATTTGATATGGTGCCAGTCTTGGCCAGAAAACCTTAATAAATGTTTAGATATGCTATGTAGTGAAGGGATTTCAGGAGCATCCCTGAGCTTTGCAGCAGGTTTAGCACTAAGGAAGGTGCGTTAGGTCTTTTGGGCCACTAGGGTACCATTTAGAGTAGTGTACTATCATTGCAGCCAATGGCCTAGAAACAAATGATTTCAAAGTAATGACACCCCAGTGGCCTGGAAGAGTTAATGTGCCTCCTAAGTGACTAATTTACCATTAGGGAGTTATTTAGCCTCTGGGGAAGAAAGAATTTGTTCTCACAAAGGCAGAGTAGTTTACTAGATAACGTTGAGAAGTAGAACACAGTACAGGCATGTTCTATTTTGACGCTTTTGTAGATTTGTTCTGCTACCTTAACATCTCTTTGTTCCAGCACATCTGTGAAGCAGGGCCGCAGTCCTTTAGTCTACCCAAATCGCAGGCAAGATATATGGATTGCTAAAA
This sequence comes from Diceros bicornis minor, assembly GCF_020826845.1. Classification (NCBI taxonomy): domain Eukaryota; kingdom Metazoa; phylum Chordata; class Mammalia; order Perissodactyla; family Rhinocerotidae; genus Diceros; species Diceros bicornis. Next base: position 16,772,809 of record NC_080772.1, on the reverse strand, counting down.
CAGCACCTCCAAAAGACTTGAAGGAGAGTACTTTTTAACATGGGGGTGGCAACCTGTTATAGAGGCCAAAATCATGTACCAAAAACTAAATGACCAGATTTTAGTTCTCAGAGTGCTAGTAACTAGCTAGTTGACCTTGGATATGTTTCTTATCTTCTCTAGGCCTAAGAGTCCTTATTCATAAAATAAGAAGGTCATATTTGATGACCTCTGACACCCATTCCAACTCTAATATTCATGAATTTTAGCTAAATACTTAAGAAATAGTCAATCAAATGGAAAAGTTTATAAAAGGTACAATTTTACCATTTTCACCTTCTCCCAAGTTCCTCTATCATTAGTTGAGCAATAACATCTACTAAGAACATAAAATTTAGAAAATACATCTTGGCCGAAGGAGACAAATATGAATGAAAAAAAGATGGTGCCTATTGCTGATAGATTTATCCCTCTATTTTAAAAAATGGAGCATATACTCGTGAAAAAGGCAAAAGAAAACATATTCAACAGCACAAATAATGTAAATAATGCATAGCCATATTAAAAAATATGCAAAAATAAGATGTGGTTAAATCACAAAGGCTTCCTGGTAGATGCAAAGAAAAGAGGATATTTAAGTTAGCAGAGTAAAAGAAAGAAGATATTACGGTGGGGAATAATTAATATGCAAAGGCAAGAATTTATGAAGAACGAGTAATATAAGCAGAATGGTAAGCAAATTGACAATATTATAGTAAAGATTTTGCACACAGGATTAATAGGATATTGGAATGAGAAGTTAAGAATGTTATAGAGCTAAAAGTTTATTGATGAAAAAACTTAACAATGATAACAGAGAAGAATTTTTATATGAAAATATAAAAATTGTAAGGTTCATAAATGTTTTTGGGACAGAATCGTGTGACAATAAAAGCATAGTTTAAAAGAAAATTATTCATCAAAATAAAGTCATCAAAGCTGAAAGCAAACTCAGGGAGACCACCAAACAAGTACAGATTGATTATTATAATTAATAATATTTCAGTGTGTCACATTATTTTTTCTTCTGCCTGTCTGGAATATTAACAAACAAAAATCTGAAAAAGCATATTGAATGAAATAAAAACAATATGAAGTTAAAGGAGGAGAAACATTGTTCTGAATACTCCACAAATTGATAAATTTTAGAATCTAGCCAATGACTAAATAAGTTGAAATTAGCATTAAAATATTTAGGAATAGAGTTTAGAGGAATTAGGTCACCATTTCTCTTCTAATTAAAGATTAGATTGGATTGCAATCTAATTGTAAGAAAAATTGTAACATTTTATTGTATTTATTATGTTTTATGCACTGGGATGAGCATCCTTAAAGAGATTATTCTCCAATAAGTGATTGTCTGAAATGTTTATTTCAACTTCCTAGTGAGCCTATTGTGATTGGAGAAAAACACAAGTAAAGTTCCTGAAAATATATCTAAATAGCAAACTTCTTATTCAATGTCTTGTCAGCACCTAAGTTTGCAGAACAACACAGCACAGACAGCTCAGACTCAAGTGCTGTGGTTTGTAATAGTCCTCTTGCTTCAGAATAATTTCCTATATAAATCACCATCCTGGGATACAACACTGTTGTATAGTTGAATGAATTAACTAAGTACTTTATCACAGACCCTGTCGAATGCACAGAGAAGTACAAGTTAGTGAGCAAATGGTCTTTGCAATGCTCACAATGAAAGCATATGGATTATACTCATATTATGCCCCTCAGGCCTTCACTCATATTCTGCTTATTCTGATTTTATACATGATTATAATCAGTCTGGTTGTAAATACTTATTTCTATTAGAGTAAAAATTATCAGGAGAAGGGGGACTGCTATTGGCAGGCACACCGCCAGCAAAGAGCCGTGAGGGCTGTCACATAGGATAGAGAAGAGAATAAGACTACAGAAGTACTATTAAAAGACATCAGATACACACAGGCGAAGGTCGTTAAGTGAAGTTCTACAGAACTCACTAGCTCTTCAGGGCATGGTAATGTGGGCTATGATAGCTCTATACAATAATTGATAGAAATTATAATGATCCTGAATTACAAAGAATAAAATAAATTCAAAGTGTATGTTGTGACTAACATAAAGAGTTGAAACTGAAAGAATCTTGGGTTTATTCAGGATTAAAATTTGACTATCCAGAATATTCTGCTATTTGGAAAAGCTTAGTTCCTTGGGATTATAGCTTGCCAAGGTTTATATATAATATACCTTTTCTTTGTATTCTTCCTGAAAGAGTGTTCTATGAAAGCATTGTTTGTGATCCATGAGCAAAATCTCTGTGGCTTGAGTTTGAATTTGAATTTTACTATGTAATGCACAAGAAGTTTATGTATTTAGTTTTAGATGTTCTCAGACGTAGAATGGTGGTAGTAATACCCACCTCAAAGGGATGATATAACAGTTAACTAATAATGATAAAAATTTTTTTGAATCACACTTAGAAAGTGTTTACTATGTGCCAGTCTCTGTGCTAAGGCTTTATATATATTAACTCAATTCTCACAACCATGTTATCAAGCAGGTCTGTTAATATCACCCCCAGATTACAGTTGATGAAACTGAGGAATAGAGACATCATGTAACTTCTCTAAAGTCACACAGTTATACAGTGGCAGAGCCAGGATTCAAATTCAGGTGTTTTGGCACCAGTGTTTACTCTTTTAATCATTAACCTAATATGTATATAAAGAATACATATAAAAATCACAGTGTCTAGCATAAATTTGGCTCCAGCTAGCTTCTTCTGACTTTCCATTCCCTTTTTATAAGAAATTAATACCAAAACAGAGAACAATAATTTTATTTTTCTAATCACTGCTCTCTTATTGATGCTAGTGGCTGTTTCTCCTGTTATATCTCACAAAGCTATGATATGACTCCACATTGATTACTTATACCATTCAACATGCATTAATTATGCAATTTCTATATGCCAGGCACCAAAGATGTAGAGATGACACATATGTTCTGGTCTTTGAATTGCTTATGGCTTGGGGATTGGATGGCACTCTTTAGAACTATTGAGCTGCCCAGTCAACACCCTGCCTTCACAGGTAGGCAAGGAATCCTGTCCATGGATTTTTGTGGTTTTGTCTTATGCAGGGGATACTCAGTCAGTAGAAGCATGAAGCTCTGGACCTCGTTTTGACCATGATTTTCAAATGTGTTCTTGATTTATTGCCTACGAGTTGAACTACGTAGAAGCCATGACAATGCATTATTGTAGAATAAAGAACTGCTTTGAAGACAACTTTAAGGAAAAACAAATGGGAAATATTGGGGAAGTTTAAAAAAACTTGATTAGTTTTGGGTGATGCCTTGGGGAATGTTTGGAGACAGCATAGAGAACAGAAAGACGGGATGCCAGTAACCTGATTTTAGAGGTTGGTTTAATTGAGTTAGTGTAGTTTTGCTAGAAGTCTTGACCATTTTTCAATTTGTCTTTATGAGGAAGTATTTCTTAGGATTCTATATCTAAGTAATTGTCAAAGAATGACACATATAAAAACAGATATACCATTGAGAATCATATGTGACCATCTGTCTCTTAAAATCAAATACATATATATTGTTATATATAAATATACATAGTTATAAAAGAAATTTGAATATTTGACAGAACATTTAGAAAATAGGGAAGAGGAATGGAGAGGAAGAGTGGAGAGGAGAAGTGCAGAGAAAAAATAGAAAGAGAGAGAGAATGAGAATCAATTCAAATTTTAATACCCTAAAGAACAAACTTTAGCAATTTGTGTATATTTTCTTCCAGGTTTTATTCTAAGTACATATGTTTTACCAATTATATGCATGATGGAAATACAATTTTGTGTCCTGCTTGATTAATAGTTTTTAAACATTATAATATAATCTCATACCTTAAAAATTTATTTTAATAGTGCAATATTTTATTTATAGTTTGTTTTATTTATTCATTTATTTATTTTAAGAAGTGAATAAAAAATACTTGCCAGGTACTCTGTTATACTCTAAGAATGCAAAAATTAATATTATTTTGGAGGAAATAGGCATATAATCAAGGAAGTACAATAGAATTTTCTAGGTACAATGGTAGATTATGTAGAAAGTAGTCTGGAAAAGCAAAAAAGGTGAAATCCCTTTTTGGGGAAAGTGTCATAAAATGCTTCATTTAAAAAAGTTGATTGTGAAGGATGGTTACAGGTTCTTGAGTTTGAAATGCTGAGGAAGGGCAAGAGAAGTTGCACTTTCAGGCAAAGGGAGAGCATGGACAAGGAGAATGAACACATGACATGTGCAAGATGCTACAAAAATCATTCTCAGAGAAGCTTCTGGTGTGAGAGAGCCTGCAAAAAAGAGATGAGGCTGAGTGTAAGCAGGGGCATAATAAGGCGGTCTTATGAAATCATTGAGGGTTCAAAGCCGGCACAATCACATTTCTATTTGAGTCATGTCACCCTGGTACAAAAACGGCAGATGGTCGAAGAGAGGCACAACTGGAGGGAAACTGGTTAGTGAACTATGGTTAGATTGGGCTACAGATGATGAGGGGGTAAACTACAGAGACAGCTGGGCGTACCGACATGAAAACAAGGTAGAGAACTAGATATGAGGAGGAAGGTAGTTGGTCTGGTGTTAACTGTGTTTGTGAGAGGTATTGGATGTTGGATTGGAGCCCAGGAGAAACACAGACTAGAGATAAAGTTGTCAGAGTCGTTAGAATGTATGAAAAGTATTAAAATTGGACTCTTCCTGGTTAGAATTTAGATTGAGATTCAGAGGCAAGGTGGTAGGTGCTTAAGGGCTCACAGATTCCTATGGCAAACATAGCCTCAAATTGGTTTTTCCAAGTTCATTCATTAACCACTTCCAGACTATATCATAGAAGAGTATTTATTATATAAAGATTGGACGATTTCTTTGAGACAAATCCTAAGCCAAGCAAAGGAAACTTGGAGAGCTTGGCATGTGTGTTTTAAATAATGGCTGGCACCTGACTCTCACCAGAAAATTGTCTGACAGGGATTTTCTGGCTGGCGAGGACAGACTGAGGCAGCAGGCAGAGGAGGCTGCATATCTGGTGTTTCTGCAGTTTGCCAAGAATCATTGGTAATCTTAAAAAGAACTCCTCTTCATGCTACAACATGGGTGAACCCTGAGTACATTATGCTAAATGAAATAAGCCAATCACAGGACAAATACTGTATGATTCCACTTATATGAGGTACTGAGGGTACTAGAATTCCTAAAGACAGAAAGTAGAATGGTGGATGCCACAAACTGCTGGTAAATGGAGGTTTATTTTTTTTATTTGTTTATTTTTTTGTGAGGAAGATCAGTCCTGAGCTAACATCCATGCCAATCTTCCTCTTTTTGCTGAGGAAGACCAGCCCTGAGCTAACGTCTGTTGCCAATCCTCCTCCTATTTTTTCCCCTTTTTCTCCCCAGTAGATAGTTGTATATCATAGCTGCACATCCTTCTAGTTGCTGTATGTGGGACGCGGCCTCAGCATGGCCGGACAAGCTGTGCCTCGGTAGGCGCCTGGGATCCGAACCCTGGCAGCCAGTAGCGGAGCGCCAGCACTTAACCGCTAAGCCACGAGGCCGGCCCCCAGAGGTTTATTGTTTAATGGGTACAGAGTTCAAGTTTCGCAAGATGAAGAGTTCTATAGATGGATGATTGTGATGGTTGCCAAACAATGTGAATGTACTTAGTATCACTGAATTGTACACTTAAAAATGGTTAGGATGGGGGCCAGCCCGGTGGCGCAAGTGGTTAAGTGCGCGAGCTCCACTGCGGCAGCCTGGGATTCGCCAGTTGGCATCCCGGGCATGCACCACCACACTGCTTGGCAAGCCACGCTGTGGTGGTGTCCCATATAAAGTGGAGGAAAATGGGCACGGATGTTAGCCCAGGGCCAATCTTCCTCAGCAAAAAAAAGAGGAGGATTGGCAGATGTTAGCATAGGGCTGATATCCTCACACACACACACACAAAAAATGGTTAGGATGGTAAAATTTGTTGTGTATATTTCACCACAATTAAAAATTAATTAATTGCCGCCAGCCCAGTGGTGTAGCGGTTAAGTTTGCACATTCTGCTTCAGTGGCCCAGACTTTGACAGTTTGGATTCTAGGCATGGACCTACTCATTGCTCATCAAGCCACGCTGAGGCTGCGTCCCACATGGAAGAACTAGAAGGACCTACAACTAGGATATACAACTATATACGAGGGCTTTGGGGAGAGCAAAGAAAACAAAGAGGAAGATTGGCAACAGGTGTTAGCTTAGGGTCAAACTGCCTCAAAAAAATTAATTAATTAGTTTGATAAAAGGAACCCCTCCCCCCAAACAGGTGATGGCACAACATAGATTTGAACTTCCTGGAGCCAGAAGCCGAGGAATAAGTAGAAAGGCTATTAGAGCCAACTCACATGGGCTCATAACAGCCAACGGTTAACATTTTAGGAAGTTTTTGAGCAAATTTTCAAACGGCCATTATTAAAAACTAATTATATAAACTTAATTATATTAATTGGTTTAAAGTATATACATTTTATTAAAAACAGAAGTAATACATATTTAAAACTCATTCCTTTGTTTTTATTTTATTACTTTTTTTTTTTTCCTGAGGAAGAGTCACCATGAACTTCCTGACAGATCAATGGTGTAGGTCCACACCCAGGAAGCGCACCCGGGCTGCTGAAGCAGAGCGTGCTGAACTTAACCACTAGGCCACTGGCGTTGGCCCTATTTTATCTGTTTTTTACTATTACTTATGCTCTTGTGTTTATGATGGAAATCCTATAAAATACTGTGCTAGTCCACGTTTAGTGACATCCAGTTGATAGCTTAGCATAGGCATGATAGGAGTATGTACATCTTGGAAATCAGAATTTTTCTCCCCAAAGAGCCAATTGTTAAACTTTTCACCAGCATACCACTGGGCATGGTGCACACTAGAGAACTGTAGGAGATTTCTAGCAATTAGACATGATGTCGCCAAAGAACTCACAGAGGTGCTCCAAACGAGTTAGTATTCGAGCATCGGCCCCATTCAGAGGCGCACCATCAAATCTGCTCTTTCCAAGAAAACCTATCTTGTCTGTCCTTCACCTCTCCGCCCACCCCCAGCTCCATCCCTTTTCAGTGGTTTAGGATATTTTAACATAATTTACCTATTTTCTTATACTATAAGTTTAGGATGCTTTCAGTGATTGGTAATTTTAAATAAGGATGCAATATATATTTTCATGAATATAACTTTTTCTATAGCTTGGATTTTTTTAAGGAAAATTTTTAGGAATTGCATTAGAGGTTACAGATGTTTTAATATTAACATTATTTTTGTAATATTAAACTATACATGTTTTTTAAATGTTTTCTACAAAATTAGGGTTATATTATACATTGATTTCTCATTCTGTTAATTTAATGAAATTTGTGTTGGAGTCTCTGACATTATTTCGTATTTTTGAGAATATTAATATCTGATGGGGAAAGTCACTCCTCAAAATACCTTGTTTCTTTTTATCTTTCCTGAGATTTGTAGGCTATATATTCCATTTAAAATTCTATGACTGGTTAACTTATCTTTTAATAAAAATTATTTTTATCATAAAGGTAAAACATGTGTTCCATGAAAACAATTATAATCCACAAGGCATAAATGCAAAGAAGAGCTTCAATTCCTATACCTCCAATGTCCCCTTCAGAAGCCATTCCCTCAATCACTTTTGTGTTTTTTGTTTCTCTGGTGGCCACCACCATACTTCTAAATAATGTTGTTCTAATTCTGTCTTATCTTTTCAACTTTAAAGCACTTACACTCTTTCAACTCACTGAAAGCATCCCCATAATTGTTAGTTACATAATCATTTTGGCTGTTTCTAAATTATTTCATTCATGGTGTTAAATAATATTTAAAGCTTTCTATCTCATTTCATAAACAAAGGTGTTATATAAGTGTTATTCTTCACAGAGCAAATCACCTGCTGGGCATGTATAGACGGAATGTCATTCTACATTTTTATATCTTTGTTTCTTGGAAAATAACATGTTCCAAGTAGCAAATTCAAGCTCAATTACTTTATTACTGACCACCAATAGCTCATTATTTTGCACTTTCCTTCACTTCATATTTGGACTATGACTTTATTAAACAACTTTTTTCCTTGGCATTTCTAATTTCCTTGTGTTTTTAATTGACAGAAGAAATACATGCCTTTTTCCTCATCTCCAAATCTGGAGACCTTCCAGATTTTCCTTCATACAATATTTTGAATGAAATTCATTTTCTTTTTGAAAAAAATTCTTATGAAGCCTTTGACATTCTGCTCTAATTTGGATCAACTGCTTTTCAGTTCTGTTGTACAACTGATATTCTGGGAATTGTTTTCATCCTAGAGTAGCTCCAATTTTTTTCTTGTAGCTCATGTCTCATGGCTATATAGTAAACACATAGCAGTCTACATAATTGTAAGTTACAATTTCTTTCTGAAACTCCTCTTATTTGTTACACATTGGAATTCTATACTGATAAATTCTCTTAAATTTCTATCATATTTTCTTTTTTTTTTTTTTGTCATTTTGCTATACTTCAGAAATCACAAAATTAGACTAGGATGTTGGATCCAGTCTACAAATGTTTTGGGGCTGCATAAATTTTTAAAATTTACTTAATTATAAACATTTAAAACTTAGAAAATTTCTCATAAAAATCTGCATTGCTGGCTCCTCTTGAAGAGTAACAGGCTCTGTTAACCCTGAACTGCTGGATAATTCACACAGATTTGGAAATGAATAGTTAAGTTGGATAGTATAGTAGCTCTCATGGATTTTCTCCACATGGGTGTAGGTAAATTGGACATTTCTCAGAATAGCAGAGCTGAGTTTGAGGTCTGTGTATTTGCCTGGGGCATGCCCACCTGCAAGATTCATGCTTTGTGTGTAGGCAGGAGCAGACTGCGCCTTGACCATGACAAAAGTAGGCGTTTATTTTAGGATATCACAACCCAACCAGCTTACCTCTCCCTGGGCAGGTTTTTCCATTTCTTTTACAATGTGGGTCTCAAGTGCAAACCCTGCTACAGCCAATCTGAATTTCAGAAGACAGGAAGAGAACTGCCTAGCTGCTTGACATTGGTCCCTCCCATCCCCTACCCAAGTCTTGTTAATCCACAGAGGCTTTTAAGATCATATGCCTTTTCCCTTATTTTAGGTTTTCTTTTTTTAAGAGCTGGTATTTTGTTTGTTTATTGTTTGATGCTTATTCTTTCTTAAGTGGGGAGAGATTCATCTCAATGTAGTGTTTACCCTAGTCCCATTCTCTGTTCATTTGAGTGGTCCTTAAATCTCCTTGGCATAATGCTAGCTGGAGGGCAGGCTGATATATTCTGCTCCTAGACCAGTTTCCAGCATCAGCAAGCATTCATCCTGTGGCTTCTATATCACTGAGGTGTAATTTTCTCTTATTCCCATTGCCTGGATCTCTTACTCCGATGCAATGGGGTTTATGAGAAACTACAATCCCAGGGATGCCCTTGTACCCGGACTCCTCCTATGACCATTTATCTTCTAGTGACTTACTCGTTGGGGATGAGGTCTCTCAACATGCAACCCTGCTATGACCGCTGCTCTCTGCCCTATCATTTTGTAGGAATCACAGTCTCCAAAGAGATGTGGAAAGAAAATTTCTGAAAGAGAAGGGAACAATACACTGGTCTCCTCAAAAAGTAGTAGAGGGATGGTCAGCCAGGTTTTATTGCTACAAAAAGTGGGTGTCTGAAGTGGGGTTGGCTTGGGGCATCTCAGAAAAGGAAAGGCATTAGATTGTATCATCTTTCTTTAAAACGGTAGGTTTATTTCTTTTGAGGTGGAATATTTTAAATGAGTCATCATGTTTTACTCTAAAATATATGAATATATAATTCATGGTTAATAAAAAATCTTTCCTGATTTTGTCCAGCAGTTGGCTGTCAGTAGGTTTTGGTCTCGTTTTCTTGTGTTTTGTTTTTGTATGTTCCTTATATATTTTTTAGTTATAAAATGGGAGAGACTGGGCTAAGTGCCATTTTTTTAACACGTATCTGTTGAAGTCTGTTGTGAACACGATTACGAATTTTGTATATAACCACGTAGTTTTCCTAAGGTAATGTATTAAATATCAGTTTTGCAATACCCACAAAGAAATAATGACTATATTCACTTCCATTGGTTTAATAGATTGAAAGTATTTTACACTTAAAAAATCTATTTTGTAAGCCTCTTACAAAATAAAGATACTAACTTTTCCCCATCTTTTCCACTGTATTTATTTTTTCTTTAGTTGGTTTCTTTACCTTTGTTACATCAGAAGTTGTTAATGTTTAAAATATTTGTGTACAATGTAGTGGTTAAGTGCACAGGATTTGGTACTGGTAGGGGTGAATACGGGCTCTGAAATTAACTAGGTAACCTTGGACCAATTACTTAACCTTTCTTAGCATTTGTTACCTCTTTTGTAAAATGGATATGATAATATTACTTTCATCATAGGAGATGTGGATGTTAAATGAGGTTACCTTCTTTGGCATCATTTTTTTTAAGTTCTAATTTCTTCAGTATATTTTTAGTTCAGAATAAACTTTTCAGCAGTTTTGTAAATATTCCATTGCTTCCTTATCCTTTCTGTAATATGATTTTTTTCTTATTTAATTATTTAATACATTTGGGGTTTATTTTAGGACATAGAATGAGATTAGAATCTTAAATACCACCCCTCTTCAATCTTCTTAGTTTTTAAATACTTTATTGAATATTATTCTTCTGTATTGATGTATTATGTTAATTTCATTAAATATTAAATTCTTACAAAAATAGTAACATCTGTGTGGTCTAATTATTCTGAGCTGTTGAAATGTCTATTCTTACCTCAGGGTCAAAATCTTTCAATTATGGTAGCTTTATAATATGTTTGATTACTTAATAAGTCAAATTCTATTCAATCTCACAGATATGAAGGCCTGGATTCTGGGTCCGATCTAAGGTGTCTCTTACTTTCAGTTGAATTGTATGGATAGAGGCTTACCAAAGAAAAGAAAGAAGAAAAGATAGGCTATTCAAGTTTGGCATAAACACGTAGGGTTAGATGGAGGAAAGCAGGTAAATAGATAAGAAAGAGAGAAGACTTGAGGCTAAGAATCAGAGGAATATCTAGGATAAATCACAACGTCAAAGAGAGTAGCTTAACATATTTTTTGTAGTCTTTAACATAGGAGAATGGAGAGCAGTTAAAAGTGCCAGCAAAACTGGACATTGCCTTTCTACCACACTGCTTCTTTTTAAGAAGTTCAGTTTTATTCGTGCATGTTCATTTTTCCAATTGAACATTAGAATCTCAGCTTTTCCATTTATTAGCTGAATGACATTCCCCAGTCACTTGGCCTCTCTAACTCTATGTATTCTCATCTACAAGGTAGAGATAGTAAAGTCCACCTGTAGAGATGCCTAGATGTGAAAAACACAAAACCTGGGGAGTGGACATTTAAAACGAAGCAGAAAAATATCTCCAACGTAGTAGTTCATCTTCTCGCTTCTGTTACTTATTTTTTTTTTTTTTGTAACTAGGTAAATGAGCCTGAATCTCAAACCAGATGATATGAATAACCTGATTCATGAAAAGGAGGGAAATAGGAATGATTTTATCTTCCTCAATCCTTTGCAATCTTCTCTTCTCTCCTGTGCCCACTCTTATTGCCAGCTCATATTGCAGATAAAAGTGGCCATATCCAGACCCACTCTGCTGCCAGTTGTTGACAGTTCCTCATGTTTGCTAGACCTTGGAAGAGTAATTGTTTCACGTGCTTGGATTTAACAATGAATAATTGTCTCGGGCTTTTTTGACTGAAAATCTTTCAGGAATTTCAAAACTATAAAAGTGAGCCTAAGAAACTTTTGAAATTGTCAGAGTCAGGAACCCTAGGTCCTAGTCACTCCATCAACAGAGTACATGCCTCTGAGTTCCCTCCATTGGCTTCTTTCCATGGGTCAGAGGCCAGACTACCCACGTCAAGTCAACATAGCAAGAAGGGGCACACGCTGAGAAACAAGCTTGTCCAATGGTTAAGGTATCCCATTTTGAACAACATCATTGTGGTTAAAAACAACCAAAGAGTGATTTTAATTTTGTTTTCAACGAGGCTGTAAGAAGAAACACCTACCTGTGTAATTTACAGGCGAAGGAATAGAGCAGTTGGGCTGTGAACAGCTGAGTGATCTCACAATGCTAGTGTGAAGAGACACTGATTCCTCCTGTTGTTGATGGCTATGGCATTGCAGTTACTGAACATAACATGGAAGGCAAGATTTTATTGAAATTTACTGTATTTATTGGTCACAATGAATAAACACTAAACCCTTGAATGGGTCCCGGCCAATGTGAAAATTGAACTGCAAAGCACAAGGGCTTGGCTGTAGAGTTCATTGTTGTAACTTCTAGGCTTAGTTCAGACCGTGTTTCTGTCATTTAAAGTCTGATGGAGAAGACATGCCAAAGATCCACTTTCCTCTGTTTGGAAAACAATGCTGCATAGCATATTTTATAAATAGATTAGAATGGTTACCAATACGCAACAAATGCTGCTCTTCATGTCTTCATGATTTTTCTAATACAAGCTTAGAACGGTGCCAGATCAACACACCAAATGTTTTACCAACTGCTGAAAGGGAGTGATGCTGTCTCATTCTGATCACTTAGTTTGGAACTCTAGACTAAACTTTACCTTTTAAAGTCATATTTCAGGGGCACTGTGACTATGTTTTCTGATCCAAGTGTCATTGAACATGATCTGGTGAGAACTTGTATAAATTGGAGAACAAAACGATAAATTTTTATTGATGCGGACTGTTCCTATAAATGACAACTGTATTGTCATTTTTACTCTGTGTCTAAGATTCTCCATGTGTAATATGCAGAATACAATGCCATTCTCATTACCTTAATGACGTATTTACCAGATTAGCCAGTTTATTACTGATGACAAATGAGAAATAACTTTATCGGAAAAATCACTGAAAAGATGACTAATAGTGAACAAATATGGGAAAACGTACAACCAAAATGATCTAGAGGGCAGCCTGGTGGCCTAGTGGTTAACTTCGTGTGTTCCACTTCGGCAGGGGTTCACCGGTTCGGATGCCGGGCACAGACTTACTCACCACTCATCAAGCCATGCTGAGGCAGCATCTCACGTAGAAGAACTAGAAGGAGCTACAACTAGGATACACTACTATGAACTGGGCCTTTGGGGAGAAAAAAGAAAAAGAGGAAGATTGGCAACAGATGTTAGCTCAGGGCCAATCTTCCTCAAAAAAAAATAATCTAATAATTTAGGAAAGAACACTGAACATCTATCGATTTGATCATTGACTAAATTGATCATGTTGTTGAAGTATCTCAGTATGTTTATACACACTGAAGATTGATCATTGGATCATGCTGTAATATATGCATTTTCTGGCAGTTAAGATTTGTATCAATGAACATTGGGGTTTTGTTGGAAATCAGTCTTCTTTCTCTGAAGGGTATACTGTAAACCGATACCTTTCTACAGCAAGGGTAGTTTTGCAGTCTACTGAGCTCTAACAGAGAAAACATCTGGGTAAAATAATCATATATGGGAATTTTTATTATATTATGTGTTTTTTAAAAACATTTGTATTCTATTTTCATGGATCTTGGATATTGCTTTGTTACCTGTTTATGAAAAACATTTTTCTTTTATTGAAACACTGTAATATTTATTGAGTACCTACTATGTGGCCCTCAGCATGCTAGATGCTTTCACACGTCCTCTATTTGCTCTGAATGAACAATAGGACATGTTTACAAGTGAAAAGACATGGACAAATGTGTCTAATTGTGGCTTTTCAAAGATGCAATCGGGCAGTAATATATTTGAGTTCTGAACTAATCAATCACCTTAGAACACAAGGCGAATTTTGATTAGTCTCATGCTTAGACGCCTCTTTCAAAATTTGCAAGCTTTACTATATATTGGAATTCCAAATATCATGCTGTTCTTCCTACCTTTGTTCTTCTGCACTGATAGTTTTTAAAATGAAAGCCCTAATCTGTATTATATAGGATCATTAATTTCTGCATTTTACACTTGAGCAACAGCACTCTGATTATCTGCTGCAATGAAAAGTAAGCAGCCTTGCTTGTGCAGACTTAATTACCTACTGCAGGGCCTTTCTTTTCCCCGTTACCACAAACAGTCTGGAAATGGGGTCAAAAGCATGATTAGAAACCAAATTAGCCACTGAATCCAGAAAACAAACATGGAAACAGAGCCAATAAGCCAATCTCATACTGAAATCAGTTTCCTATCACACCTGGGTTTATCCAGAGTCTCTTAATTTCATGTTCCTTACAAGAACAAAGCCATGTAACAAAGGCTGTCCAATGACTTTTATATCTGAGAAAATAAAATGAACTTAATAATAAGTAAGTGATCAGTAATATGGGGGATCAGAGTCAGTCTAAGTAATAAGATCTTTTAAAGAATTTGATTTATAGGTTATATTAATGCCAGAAAAATGCCCACATAGTTTGTAAAAATTGATTCTCAGATTTTAGCTTTAAAAATGTCATAAAACAGGCAATTTGTTGGTTTATAAATTATTTTTATAATAGTTTAAAAATAATTAGCGTTAATCTTGATTTTTTAAAATATATCTATCCTTTATTTGAGAATTTCATTGTATACCATTTTATGGGTTTTTCTAAAGCCTTGTCAGTTGATGTGACAAATCCTATTCATTTAGTGTTTTTCTTTAATCACATCCAGGTTCTAAACAAAACACTAAAGTGCCAAGAGAATTTTCTAGCTAATAGATAGAAAAGAAAGATGTCTCATAGATTAAGATCTTCCTTTTCAGGGAATTTAAAGGACAGTGATAGAATTTTCTACCATAAATGAAATGCTGATTGATTTATATTAACAGGGATAATAATGTTTACTTACAATATTGATAGGTACAGTAACATGATGATCTAATTTAAAAGATTGTGGGGCAAGATGACTATTGTTTGAAAATATGCATAAGAGGCAATGGGGAAACAAAATGATAAAATATTTAACGAACATACAGGGAAATGAGTCAATAAAAATCAGTTAACATTAAGAGATCATTCAGTTCCATTTGGAATTTGCTTACTTGAATATATTGCACACCATTAAATGCAACTAATCATGGTGGCTAAAGCTTAAAATATCAAATCTAATCCTATTTTATTTATAAAATGAATGTTCATAAGAGCAATAGTCTAACAAGTTTTACTTATCAATAAACAGGCTTGACTATATAATCTGGCTATATTCAAAAGCCATTGTTTATATATTTCAGGTGGCTACATTCCTGTAACATACAAACAAGAGTCCCCACAGTTACTTATAGCTTTATAATAGTTATCTACAAATCTCCATGTCCATTGCAAAATTGAGGAAAATACAGAGGTTTTCTTAGGATAGCTATTTCTTCTCTGGATTTATGTCTATTTCACTTGTATTTTTACCTAATCTCTTTAATCCAGGCATAACCAGAGATGAAAAAGCTTACACTTCATAATGAAGATACCACGTCTCTTTAACCAAAGTAAAGGAAAGATTTGAACAATTTTGTAGTGAATATATGGGAAATATACTGAATAGAGGGAATGAGCTAGGTCACAAATCTTTTCCTTTAATCAAAGTTCTTTCATTCTTTTTCTTTTAGAGAGTATGTATAGGGTTAGAGGAAGGTGCTTTCAGTCTGCATTGTCCAATAATTTGATGGATGCTTCCATTTTGTGACTGCAGCCTTGACTAAAGTGAAGACTGAAAGCTCACTGAATTAGTTTTGAAACAACCTTAGAGATGGCCTAGTATTTCCTGACTTTTCATAGGATATCAGTAAAATATAATGTCCAGGTATTATTGAACTAAGGACATCTTTTCAAGGAGAAAATGATCTCATTGTTACTAACTCATTTTTCTAGAGCTATTTTCTCTCATCAAAGGACGATTGTCCAGTGAGTATAATTTTGGAGCAAAAAGGCCTTACATCCATGTTGAATACACCTCTGCTGCCTGCCTAGTCTTATTTTGAAGAATTCTATCACAAAAATTCAACCAGTTGATCAATATTTATTGTCTGCTGAGGCAATTTGTGCTTGGATGATACAAAAAACTAGAAGACCTCAAAAAGCTTACAATCAAGTTGAAAAGGCTTAAAAAATAACAACATTCATGACATGAAACGCATCCTATAGGAGTGAGCTCTGGCACCTTAGAAAGCATAAGCTTTGGAGCTAAGGAGATGTGAATAGATTTACTCTTTCCTCATATGAAGCCTGAGACCTTACACAAATGAGAGATTTTTGAGGCTTACTCTCCTCATCTATAAAATGAGACTATAACTATCCAATTATCCAATTCAAGAAATTTTGTGAATATTAGAAATACTACGTTTTTAGCATCTGGCATAGAATATGTGCCAAGTACATAGTAGCTAATTATGACTGTGATTGATTACTCCTAGTAATCCTGTGTATAAGCACATTATATAAAATACAGACGCACGTGTTCTATCAGCTATGTTTAAGGTGGTTAGGAAGGCAGAGAGACTGAGGTAGAAAACACAGAAACTGCAGAAACCTAAACAAATGCTGATAAAGAAGTGAATTAGAAATTCACAAAATTGAAAAGTAGGCTAGTTTGGAAGCAGAATTGAAAAGCAGGATTTAGCATATAATATAAAGAAAGAATCAGAGAAACTTAGCAGTAATTTAGATACAGGTACAAAGAGAATTGAAATACAAAGTAAGCAATAATGTAAAATTCACAATGTTTGTCATTCAAGTGAGGACTACGAGGCACACAAAGAAGTAGGAAAACACAGTCCTTAATAAGGAAAAAAATCAATTAATTAAAACCTCTCTAGAATTGACATTTATTATAATTAGCAAGATTCTGGATATTATTCAGATTAAAAAAGAAATTGCATTTCTAAATAGAAAAGATAATTAGGAAACAAAATTTAAGGAACAATATCACTTAAAATATTATCAATATTTTAAACACAGAAAGATAAATCTAATCTATCTAAGGTAGCACTAAGATAATAATGTAATGTAGAGGGATGATCTTTTCAATGATGCTGGGCTGATTAGATTTTCATATGGAATAAGTATTAATCCTGATCCCTATTTCACACCATACACAAAAATTAATTGCAGTTGGACTGTAGATTTACCCATGAAAGTCAAAACAATTAAGCTTCTTGGATACAACATATATCATCATAATCTGGAGTAGGGAAATATTCCTAAATAGAACATTATTCAAAAAAGGAAAACTCAATAAATTGGATTGAATTAAAATTAGGAATGTCTATTCTTCAAAAAAGAGTGAGAAAGCAAATCACAGAGTAGAAGATATTTTTACACATATACATAATAAGAGGCTCATATCCAAGATATATACAAGATCTTTTCAAGTTATTAATAAAAAGATCAGAATAGAATAATATGCAAAAGACTTAAACTGGTACTTCACTAAAGAGGCTATCCAAACGACCAATTAAAATATGAAAAGCTTTCCACCACATTAGTCATCAGGGAAATACAAATTAAAACTACAATGAGATATCACTACACATCTACCAAAATAGCTAAAATTAGAAAGGTGACACTAGAAAGAGTTGGTTGAAGATGTGGAGCCATTGTTGCTCTTGTACACTGATAGTGGGAATATGAACTGATACAATAACTTTGAACACCTTTTGAAATTATCTATTAAAGTCTAACATATGAATGCCTGAGAACTCAGCAAATCCAATCCTTGTTATATATGCAACAGAAATGTGTGGAAATGTTTACCAAGGGAGATGTACAAAAACATTCATAGCAGTATAGTTGGCAATAGAAAGCTGTAAACAACCAAACGTTCTTTAACAGTTGACTAGATAAATAAACTATAGTATATTCATACAATGGAAAATGACAAAGTAATGAAATGGATGAACTGCTGCCATATGCAATGACATGGCTGAATCTCACAAACATAATATTGAGTGAAAGAAGCAGAAAAAAATAAATGCTATATAATATCAATTATATGATGCGCAAAACAAGTAAAAGCAAACTCTATTGTATGAGAAGAAACTATTACTCAAGTTCAGGGAAAGAACCATTTAAATGAATTTGAAGGAACAATACTGAAAGCTCACAGAGGGCTGAGGATAGTGTGTCCATTTACACCAGTCAGACTGGAGAAAGTCATAATTCATAGAGAATCAGGTAGAATACTCAGACGGATCATGCCTGGGTAGTAGGGAATAATTAGCCTTAGACTGAACACTCCTCTGGATGTGCCTGAATCATAAAAACAAGGCCCCAAAAGATGAAACCGTTTCCATGTGACATAACCGTATCCCAGAACAAAACTCAAGAAAATTTATAAGATATGTAAAAATCCCAAGACCCAAAAATGTAAAATTCACAATGTCTGACATCCAATTAAAGATTATCAGGTATGCAAACAGTAGGGGAACACGACAAATAATAAGGAGAAATAGCAACGAATCAAAACTGCCCCAGAACTGACACAGATGTTCAAATTACCAGACAATTATATTAAATGAGTTATTATAACTGTATTCCATATGTTCAACAAGTTATGTGCAAACATGGAGTATATAAGAAATATTCTAAAGAAAGCTTCAAGAAATAAAAACTATAATGTCTGAGATGAGAATGACACTGAGAGGAATTAAGTGCAGATTACACTTTGCACATTAGTGACCTTGAAAACTTAATAATAAGAAACTATCCAAATGAAACACACTGGAAAAATAACGTCGGTGAGCTATGGGACAACTTCAAGGAGAATAATTTACACGTAATTGGAATCCCTAAAGAAGAGGAGAGAGGAGGCCAGAAAAAAATATTTAAAGGATAAGTGGCTGAAAATTTTCCAAACTTGTTGAAAACTATAAGCCCACACATCCAAGAAACTCAATGAACCCAAAGCACAAGAAGCATAAAGAAAACTATATCCCAGCACATCATAATCAAATTACTCAAAATCAATAATAAACAGAAAATCTAAAAAGCAGCCAGAGACAAAATAAATGTTACATACAGAGGAACAACGATAAGGATAACAGCAAATTTTTTTTTGGAATCAATGTAAATGAGAAGTCAGTGGAGCAAAATCTTTAAAATGCTAAAAAAATTAAACTGTCATCCTAGAAATTATACATATATACACACATATTAATATAATATATATACAATAACTTTTATTGAGATAAAGTTTACATAATAAAAAATTCACTATTTTAACCGTTTTTAACGGATAATATCAGTAGGGAAAGAATAGAAGTATAATATTTATATATGAAGAGGTATAACATCACTTGAAGGTAGACTCTGCTAAATTAAAAATGTATACCATAATCCTAAAGCTAAGCACTATAATAAAAAAAACAGACCTATAGTGATAGACAACCAAAAGTAATAATATGGAATCAGAAGAAAGAAACAATTTAAAAGATGACTGGAAAAGAGAAAAAGGGAAATAAACAAAAGAAGGGACAGGGCTGGCCCCATGGCATAGTGGTTGGGTTTGGCACACTCCACTTTGTTGACCAAGGTTCACAGATTTAGAGGAAGATTGGCACATATATTAGCTCAGGGCTAATCTTCCACAAGCAAAAAAAAGATGAAGATTGGTGACAAATGTTAGCTCAGGGCAAATCTTCCTCAGCAAAAAAAAAAAAAAGAAAGAAAGAAAAGAAGTGACAAATAAAGAAATAAACATGAAGATGATATGTGTACTTGACCAAGCTCTATGAATAATTACTTTAAATGTAAATGGTCTAAACTCTACAATTAAAGTCAGAGATTGTCAGCTTGGATTATCAGACCTAAGTATGTGCTGCTGGCTACAAGAAATGAATGTTAAATATAAAGACATACATAGGTTAAAAGTATAAGGGTAGAAAAAGATATACCATGTTAATGTTATTCAGAAGAAAACTCTAGTGGCTATTAACATCTGAGAAAGTAGATTTCAGAGCAAAGAATATTGTTAGAGATGAAGAAGGTCTTATAATAATGATAAAGGTGTCAAATCATCAAAAGTAAATGAAATTCCTAAATACTTATGCTGCTGATAACATAGTTTTAAAATATGAGAAGCAAAAACTGACAGACTTGAAAGGAGAAACAGATAAATTCACAATTATTGTTCAAATATTTAACAAAACACTCTCAATAAGTCATAGAACAAGTAAACAGAAAATTAGTAAGGATATAGAAGATTTGAATGACACTATCAACCGATTTAACCTAACTGACATTTATAAAACAATCCACACAACAAGAGAAGAAAATGCATTCTTCTGAAGCGCACATAGTATCTATCAAGAGGAAACATTCTGGGCCATAAAACAAGTCTCCATAAATTTAAAAGGTTGAAATCACACAAAATATGTTCTCCAACCACAGTAAAACAAAACTAGAAATGAATGGCAGAAGGAAATTTGGGAAAGTCATAAATATGTGGAAATTAAAAAACATACTCCTAAATAATACACGATACAAGAAGAAATCAAAATGGTAATTAGAAACTTTTTTGAACTGAATGAAAAAGACCCCACCATATCAGAATTTATGGGATTCCACTAAGGAAGTAATTAGGGAGAAATATGTAGCAATAAGTGCCCATGTATAAAAGAAGGATAATCAAATCAATGACCACAGCTTTGACCTTGAAAAGCGAGAAAAAGAAGAACATAGTAGTCTTAAAATAAGCAGTAAAAGGAAAATATAAAGGTCAGAGTAGACATCAATGAGTTAGAAAACAGAAAACCAATAGAGAAAATAAATGAAACCAAAAGCTGGTTCTTTGAGAATATCAATAATTTTGATAAATCTTTAGCCAGACTAGTCAGGAAAACAAAAGCGGGGAGGAAGGGATGGAGGAGAGAGAGAAAGGATAAATTACCAATATCTGGAATGATAGCAATTAAATCATTGAGATTCTACAGATAGAAGGCTAATAAGGGGATGCTAATTGCCTAGAAGTGAACTTAATGCCTATAAATTCAACAACTTTAGATGAAATGACTCAATCTCTTGAGAGACAAGAACCACCACAGCTCACTCAAGAAGAAAGACATACCCATATATATATGTGAACGAAATCAAATCTGTTGTTTAAAACCTTTCCATGAAGAAAACTGAATGCTGAGAGAGCTTTACTAGTAACTACTAACATTTAAAGAATACATTATATTAATTTTACAAAATCTCTTCTAGAAAACTGAAGAGGAGATAATACTTACCAACTCTAGGAGGCCAGCATTATCCTGATTCCAAAACCAGAAAGACATACAAGAAAAGATAACTAAAGACCAATATTCCTCATGAACATGTACTAAAAAAAATCAAACAAAATTTTAGTAAATTAAATCCAACAATAAATCAAAAACATAGTGCATCATGACCAGTTGGGATTTATCCTTGGAATACAAGCTTGAATTTACATTTGAAAATTAATGTAATTAACAATATTAAAAATGAAAAATAAAAAATATAATCCTCTCAATATATGTCAGAGGGAGAAGGTCAAATACCATATGATTTCCTTCATTAAGTAGTAGATAATAACAACAATAAACAAACACATAGGGACAGAGATTGGATTGGTGGTTACCAGAGGGGAAGGGGGGAGGGAGGAGGGTGAAAGGGATAATTCGGTACATGTGTGTGGTGATGGGTTGTAATTAGTATTTTGGTGGTGAACATGATGTAATCTATGCAGAAATAGAAGTACAATGATGTACACCTGAAATTTATACAATGTTATAAACCAATGTTACTGCAATAAACAAAAAATTAAAAAAAAATCATTAAAAAATCCAACATCTCTTCCTAATAAAAGCCCTCAGAAAACTAAGAATAGAGGAAATTTTCTCACACTGATGAAAAACCTACAGCTAACACTATACTTAACGGTGAAGGACTGAATGATTTCCCCAAGATGAAGAACAAGATAAAAATATCTACCTTCACTAATTCTATTCAACACTGTACAAATGTTCTAGCCTGTACAGTCAAGAAAAGGAAATAAATGCATCTTGATTGCAGCAGTAAAAGTAAAACTGCCTGTATTGGCAGACAACATCATTGTCTACACAGAAAATCCAACAGTATCTGTGAACAAGATACCAGATCTAATAGGTGAGTTTAACAAGGTTGTAGAGTATAAGATCAATTTTTAGAAATCAATTGTGCTTTTGGTACCAGTAATGAAAAATTAGAAATTAAATTTTAAAAGTATAATTTACAATAGTTTAAAAAATATGAATTCTTGGGAATAAATCTAACAAAAACTATGCGCAATCTGTACATTGGAAACTAAAAATCATTGCTGAAAAAAGTTAAAGAAGACCTAAATACATAGAAAGATATACTTATATGTTCATTGATCAAAAGACTCAACATTAAGATGTCAATTTTCACCAAATCGATTTTTAAATTCAATGCAATTTCAATCAAATTCCCTGCAGGTTATACTGTAGAAAGAAAAATCTTATTCTAAAATTCATATGGAAATGCAAAGTACCGAAAATAGCCAACACAGCTTTCAAAAGAAAAGGAAAAGTTGGAGGGCTTATACTACCTGATTTCAAACTTACAAAGTACAGTGTGGTATTGATACAAAGATAGGCAAATATATCAATGAAACAACATAGAGATCCTAGAAATATAGCCACCCATATATGTACAAATAATTTTTAACAATGTTGCAACGCCAATTCAGTGGAGAACGGATTTTTTCAACAAATGTTGCTGAAATACTTGGATCTTCGTATGCAAAAAAATGTCAGCTTTGATCCATACCTCACACCATATACAATAATTAATAAAAAATGGATCATCGATATAAATATAAAACCTAAACATACAAGAATTGCGGAAAAAATAGGAGAAAATCTTTTGATCTCAGGTTGGGCAAAATTTTCTTACATGTAACATCGAAAGTACAGTCCTTAGTATAAGAAATTGATACATTCAACTTGATCAAAATTAAAAACTTCTTTGAAGGACAATTAAGGGGATGAATACACGAGTCACTGACTGGGAGAATGTATGTACACAACTGATAAAGAATCATATCAATAATGTATAAAGAACTCAAAACTCAAGAAAATAAACAATTCAATTAAAAGTGAACAAAATTTTTGGATAAGTGTACGCCACCAAAAGGAGATACATGGCAAAGAACACGTGGACAGATGCTCAACATAATTAGTCATTACAGAAATTCAACGCAATGAGGTACCATTATACGTGTATCAGAATGGCTAAAATTAAAAAACCCAACCATATCAAGTGTTAGTGAGAATGTGGAGCACTAGAACTCTCATGTAATGCTGATAGGACTGTCAAATTATACAAACACTTTGAAAAATCGTTTAGCCATTTCTAAAAAGTTAAACGCACACTTACTATATGATCTAGTCATTCCATTTCTGGGTACTTACACAAGAGAAATGAGAGCATACATACACGCAAAGATCAGTACATCAATGTTTGTATCAGCTTCATTTGCAATAGCCAAAATCTGGAAACAAGCTAAATGTCAAATAACATGAGAACAGATTTACAAATAAAAACATGGGATTCTTTATGAATGCTGCACACCTATTAATCGCAAAATAACTATTTTAAGTGAAGGAAGCCAGACAAAATGAATACATACTATATGAATTTACTTTTACAAAATTTTAGAAAATACAGACTAAAGGAGAGTTACAAAAGGCAGATCATTGGCTGCTTGGTGGACAAGAAGGGGTCCAAGGGAGGGATCATAAAAGGTTATGAAGAAGCTTTTGGGGATAGTGGATATGCTTATTCCTTGATTTTGGTTATAATTTGACAGATGTATACATATGTGAAAAATCATCACATTGTTCATTTTAACATGTGTAGTTTGTTGTATATCAACTATACCTCAACAAAGTAGTTAAAAATTGACTAATCATTTAGAATTTGGGTAGAGAAATGGAGCAGTATAAAATATATGAGACAGTCCTAAAAGAAAGTAAATTAAAAAGTTTGAAAGTAAAACAATGTGCAATTTTATGTCAACTTCATGTAATCACATAAGAGCATTAAATCTAATTTAAAAAGAGGAGCTCAAAGATAATATCTGGTGTAGTTCAATAAATTAAAAGCATTGTATGGGACTGAAGGATAACTTTAAAAATTTTAAAATGCATGATCCACAATAAAATATAACTTTCATAAAACTATCTGTGTCAATTCATTTAACATTAAATAAATGAAGCCAAATTTTTTGGAAATGTAAGGAGAAGTGAATGATAAATAATCATAATAGTAGAATTTTATATTCATTTCTCAGTCATTGGCAGGTTAAATAAATTATAGTAAACACAAAATAGGGAATCTCAGTAATCAATAATGCTGATCTACTAAGCATATATCCAATTCTGTAATCTGCCAAATAAAAATATGCCTTCTATTTAAGTGCTTTACAACTTGATGATATATTATGCCCAAGAAAAGCTCAATAAATTACAAAAACTAGAAAAAATATAAACTATATTTTCCAATGACAATTTAACAAACTAGAAAACAATTTAACAAGTGGAAAGAAACAAATAGTCTAACAATTTCAAATTGTAAAACACTCTTAAATACTCTCAGTTAAAAAAGAAAATAATCACAATCATGTATCTTATTACTTAAACACTCTATGGGCTTTAAATTAATGGTCAAATGATTTTTTACAAAGGTGTCAACGCAATTCAGTGGAGGAAAAGGTAATCTTTTCTACAAATAGTTCAGAGACAATTAGATATGCTTATGAAAAAAGGTAAATTTAGACCCTTATGTCGTACCATACAGAAAAAATAACTCAAAATGAATCATATATATAAATGCAAGAACTTAAACTCTGAAACTTCTAGAGGATACAAAGAAGAAAGTTTTCTGACTTTACACTAATAGTTCTTAGATATGACACCAAAAGCATGATCCATTAACAAATTTTTTGATAAAATGGACATCATAAAAATAAAACATGTTTACACTTCAACAGACATCATTAAGAAAATGAAAAGAGAACACAGACTGGGAGAAAGTATTACAAATCATATATCTAATAAATGATTGTATTAAAAATATAACAATAACAATTAAAACTCAATAACAGGATGACTAACGACTCTTTTAAAAAATGGGCAAGGTATATGAATAGACATTTTACTAAAGAAGATACGCAAATCGACAAAAAGCATATGAAAAGATGCCCAATATCATTAGTCATTAGGGAAATGTACATTAAAACCATAATGAGATACCACTACACATCAACTAGGATGGCTATAATAAACAAAACTGACAATAACAAGTATTGGCAGGAATGTGTGGAAACTGGAACCCTCGTTTAGTGAGAATGCAAAATGGTACAGCTCCTTTGAAAAACAGTTTGGCAATTTCTTGGCAATAAACTTACAATGAGACCCAGCATTCTACCCACAGGCATCTACCCAAGAGAAATAAAAACATACTTTCACACAAAGACTTGTACTAAACATCCATAAAAACATTATAAAAGTGAAAAATTAGAAGCAACCAAAATTTCCATAAATTGGCAAATGGATAAACAAGAAGGGCATATCCTTACAATGGAATACTATTCAGCAATAAAAAGGAGTGAACTACTGATACATGCTACAACATGGATTAACCTCAAAAACAATATTAACTGAAAAAGACCAAACACAAAAGACGACATATTATATGACAATTTATATATAAATGTTCAGAAAAGCCAAATATCTAAAGACAAAAAGTGGATCATTTGTTGTCAGGGGCCAGAGGTTGGGGTGAGTATTGACTGCAAATAGACACAAGAAACGGGGTGATGGAAATATCATATAATTGAATTATTGTGCTGGTTGCCCAACTATAAATTTGTTAAAAACGGTTTCATTATAAACTTATAGTAAGTGAATTTTATTAGACAATACCTTGATGAATATATTTTTTTTAAAAAACTATGGGGTTCAGCAACAGTTTTACCTAAAGGAAAATTCCATATGCATTTTTATTTCTAAACAAAATTAATAAAAGCAAATAAATTTACCACTTAATTCAAGAAACTAGAAAAGAACAAAAAAGATAAACCTAAAGAAAGTTTAAGATCGAATTAAAATTATAGATTGGATAATTACCTTAAAAACAGCAGCACTGACAAGATAGATAGGTAATTGGATAGATAGATAGATAGATTAGATAGATAGAGAGAGAGAGAGAGAGAGAGATAGATAGATATATAGATAGATAGATAGATAGATAGATAGACAGATAGATGACATATAGATACATAGTAAAGCACAATTAAATTTTACAATAAAAAATTGAGTTACATCCATTAGGTAAATAATTTGTAATAGGAAAAGAAAATATAAGTATAGGTACAGCTAAAATTAAAAGAAATATAAGTGAAATCAGTTCTTCACAGATAAATATGAAAGCTACATATTATAAACATGTTATACATATAGTATTTATATATATTTTAGGAAACTTGACTCTAAGAAACAGAGAGTTTAGTGGATTGATAACCACTAGAGGATGTTGAGAAAGTTTTACAAGAGCTACTCTTAATAAAAGTACAAGATTTAGGTGTTTTTATGGATTCATTTTATTTCAAGGATTTAAGAAACAGACAATTCTTATGCTAGTGGAACTCTTATGAGATATAAATAAGAAATAAACATGCTTCAATTCATTTTCTGGAGTCACCATGACATTGACAATATGATCTAGCAGATATCCCAAAACAAAGAAATAGACTAGCCTCACTTGCAGTATTGATGCAAAAATCTTACAAAAATATTAACAATTGAACTCAGCATGAAAAGCATAACACACTATGAACCTAGGTTTATTGTAGGAATTTTCCAGGTTTTTTTAATTTTAGGAAATTCATTAATATACGTCTCTATGTGATTTTCTCAATTGCTACTAAAATCATATTGATAAAATTCAACATCAATTCCTGATTTAAAAAATAAGTTTAGAGGGCCGGCCCTGTGGCTTGGTGGTTAAGTGCGTGCGCTGCGATGCTGGTGGCCTGGGTTCGGATCCCGGGTGCGCATCGAGGCACCACTTCTCCGTTCATCCTGAGGCCGAGTCCCACATACAGCAACTAGAAGGATGTGCAGCTACGACACACAACTATCCAATGGGGCTTTGGGGGGAAAAAATAAAATAAATAAAACCTTTAAAAAAAAAAATAAGTTTAGAAAATTAATAGAAAAATTTTTAACATAAAAAATATATTACAAATGAATAAACAATTGATTTGTTTAAAATATGTACATGATTTTTAAAAATATATGTTCTAACAGTTGCAGATCTTAAAGCATTTTTAATTGATAGACAAAATAAAAATCTCAATCACAGAATATATAGACAATAATAAAACTTACGGGATGCAGCAAACTTGTACCTATAGGAATATTACACGTACATTTTCATTTCCAAGAAAAATCAGCAAGTGCAAATAAAGTTAGCATTCAACTATGACTCTTTTTCACTGTCATATAAATATAGTGGACAGAGTACTAATGTATAGATAGTATGTATAAATATAGTACATATATCTAAATATAGTATATATGCAATTGTATACTTATAATACACAGAAGGAGAATTGATAGAAACATACCATATTGTAAACCTAGTTTTCCTTAGAGAGTAAAGGATAGTATTAAATAGGAGTCCAAGGGATCTTTTCACATTCTGCTTTTTAATATTTCTGTCTTTTTGGCATTTTTAATCAGTATGTTCTATTCATGTGATTTAAAGCAATGATAAAAAGAGGAAAGTCAGGAATAAAGTTATTTTTAAATGCTACAATTTTGAAGTTGCAATGAATCATCTAAAATTATATAATGGAAACATGAAATGTGTAAACTGATTTCTACTTAGTAAGAATTGTGTGAATATTTGTATCTTTCTATCTTTTCCCTCTCCCTAACTCCCCCTAAAATCAAATTTATAAAAAATGATAAAAACATACAAATACAAAAAGGATAGGGTGAGGAGGATGACAGAGGAGAGATGCCACACATTTTTTGGAGAAGAAATATGGATTGAGTAATTCACACTGCTGGATAATCTGAAAACCACATTTTTCAAGAGGAAGCATGCCAAATCATGCCATGGTACCCAGGAAAGCCTCCAGAATTAGAGATAAAAATTGTGGCAGAAAACAGAAAACAGTACTTAAATACTGTGGGACTTAAAAGCATGATGCCTCAATAAAGGATTGGTTTAAACCATCTATTTTAGAAGCAGGTAGATTCCCAGGGACTCTTTCTCATCCCCTATGTCCCTGTGATTACCTTTCCTCCATCCCAAAAGGATTATTCCATGGCAAATTTGAACCAGAGCGTCTCCAAAATCAGAGACACCAAACACATTGGAAGACAGAAGCTCTATACAAAAACAAGGAGATACTCTCAAAATCTATATATGAAATGCTATTTCTCTCAGATTTTATGAACATCAGCAGCCGTGCATTATCACTCCTGCCTCTTACCCTGAAACAGTAGATGGCTGAATATTTCTCCAGAGAAACTGGAAAGACAGCCGGCAGAAACGGATATTGAGGGGAGATCTACCAACAAAATGACTGGGCCCAGTGTGTGTGAGAGCCAGCTACTCTGAAACTAATTGTTTTGCAAACTAATTGGTTTGTGAAAACTAATGGTTAAATTTTCAGGAATTTTACAACCATTTGAAGTCAAACTGATAGCTTGAAATCAGCCATGGTGGGAATATTTACACCACAGAAATCAGCACACACTACATATCAGGGCTTTCCCCACCTTGAAAGCCACTTGTTCAACATTTATCAGCACACCACTGACTGACTCCCTACCTAGTTACCCGATTGTGAAACTAATCACCTATTAAGCCACACAGACACACAGGTTTTAGTGTCTCACTATTAAATATGAATGTGCATCCAAGAATCCCCAGTAACCTGAGGCAAGTCTCCAACAGAAAGACAAAGAATCCAACAAATAAACAAATCTAGGAACTCAAAGGAAATAGGGATGATATGGAAGAAAAAGAAAACTTCTAGAAATGTATTGTTAAACTTCTCAAAGAGAAAAATGAAAACATATCCAGAAAACCATGTGTATGGAAAAAATTAAAGAACCCTCAGAAAGCAAGACAAAGCTTTTGGAAATATGCTGGTTGAAATAGAGAACAATCAGTGGGAGGACTGTTACATATAGTTAAAAAACTTGCCCAGAAAATCACCTAAATGACAGAGGTAATTAAAGCATCGCTCCAGCTATGTATCATGTGACTTATTGGAAGAGAGAACAGAGCCAATGTAAAAATATCAAAGAAATAACACAAGAAAAGATCTGAGAACTCTAGATCATGACCTTTCATTGAAAGAGTTTGCCAAATGTTCAAAATAATAAATGAAATGCGTATACATACACCCAGGCCAAGGCATAGCACCATAAACCTTCAATATAATCGAAATTAAACAAAGAAAACCCTTCAAGCTTGAGGAGTGAGGGAATAGGTCATATGAAGAATGGAGAAATAAAATGGGATTGCATTTCTTAATTGCAACATTGGAAATTAGAAGAGAGTGAAGTGATGCTGTCACAACTCTAAAGGAAATTTGTGTTTTATATTACTCTGGACTCAACCAAACTACCAAATGTGATCAGAGAGCAATTAGACATTTTAGATAAATGTCTAAAAAACATGTTTCCCACAAACTCTCTGGAAGCTACTATGGCATGAGCTAAAACATGAGCTAGCAGACCAAGGAAAAGAGAGAGAATAGGTCCAGGAAAGAACGCATTCCACAGAGGAGAGAATAGAAGGTAAGTCCCAGAATCAGTGTCGTGCAGACAAAGCAGCTGATCCCAAACAAAAAAGAGGACAGAGCACTCCAGCAGGGATGAGGTCAAAATTTATTAAATCAAGAAATAAAATTCTAAATTATGTTATTTACAAATAAAGTTATACTATTATAAATAGCTACATTGTTTATAAATAATGTTATATTATTTAGAATTAGGGAGGTAAATCCCAGAAGACACAGCTGAAAGGGTGGAAAATGATCCTCTATTGCATGAGAGTGGGACAAAGCGCAGGATAAGATGCTACTTTTCATTGTCAGACTTGTAATATTTTATGATGTTTTAACAATGATGCGTGTATTACTTTCACAAACAAAAAACTTAATTTCAAAACCCACATAGCCATTTCTAATTAACGGAACTTATGTTCCATTAATGGAATATGTGTTAACAGGGAAACATCAAAGACACAGTACTCTGTTAACTGGAACTGGCGCATATCTGAATCACGTCCTTGCTTTGCACTTTACTTACCATGGAATCGTGCAAAGCAGGCGCAGGGTTCCAACATCCATGAGTTTTCATTAACTTGGTACTGTGCAAGTCAGACTGCCTATACCAGTTTTAATAAATTCCATTTGGAAATTGATCCTTTATTATTATTTATCTAGCATCCTAAAAAGAGTCGTTTTCTTCTCAACTGATGTAAATTTAAAAATATTTCATTTGGAAATAAATTCGTTTAAGAATATATAGGTCTTAGAAAAGAATCCGTGTCATATATATTTTGGAAGATATTTCTAGAAGACTCCTATCTTGTCACAAGTACTATTAATATCTTTCCTTGAGGAATCTTCTGCTTACAGTACTCAGTGAAAATAGGGTGCTTGGAAGTGCACTGATGTGTGAAAATCAATTAAAAATACAACTAAAGTTTTAGGATTTTGTTTAATTTAGTTTTAGTTTTAGATTAGGGTTCAGGTCAGTTCTTACTTTATCCCTATCAATTCATCCATCAGAAATTATAATTGCCTTTTTTCTAGTCCTTAATTACTTTTACCAATAATCTGTATAATATTCAAGATGGTTTAAATTGTATTATCCGAAAGAAAATGTTTAATTCAGAGTGATTAGTCTGTACAGTTGATAACTACATTGTTTTCCCTACAGGGAAGGGGCATTTGTTCAGGATAAAGAGTTTTAACACAAGTAACAAAGTAATTCCATCTTACATAATATGAAAGTGCAAAAAACCTGAAATCTTATTAAATAGAGTATATATATGAATGTGAATAAATTGATACACTGAAGAGTTTAAATATGTTTAAAAATTACATTCTTACATAATCATGTTTTGTAAATGCAGTCATAAGTTTTATGGTTCCCTGTTACTTTTTAATGCAACTTTAATGAAGTATAATTTAAGAATAGAGATAAAAGAGTTCTTACACATGTGTATACCTCTGTTACCACCATCACAATGGGGATATGGAACATTTTTTACCCTCAAAATTTATCTTATGCCAATTTTCAGCCAAGCACACTCCCTCCCACCCCAAGCAACCGCTGTTCTATTTTTCTGGCACTGTAGATCAGTTTGCCTAATCTAGAATTTCATGTAAATGAAATCATACAGTATGTATTCTTCTTGTTTCTGACTCCTTTTCTCAGCATAATGCTTTTCAAACTCATCCATGTTGTTGCATACATCAATAGTTTGCTCCCTTTTACTGCTGAGCAGTATGCCATTGTTGATGGACATATGTATTCTTCTGATTTTTGCCTATTATAAATAAAATTGCAATGGACATCTGTGCACAAGTCTTTGTGTGGACAAATGCTTTTATTTCTTTTCAATATCTAGGAGTAATATTGTGCGGTCATATGGTAAGTAAGTGTTTAACTTTCTAAGAATCTGCCAATCTGTCTTCCAAAGTGTGTGTACCATTTTATACTCCCACCTGTAATATATGAGAATGCTAGATGTCAATACTTGTTATGGTCAGTTAATTTACATTTCCCTAATGACTACTGAAGACTAATAGTATTCAACATCATGTTATGTGCTTACTGGCTGTTTATATATCCTTTCTGTGTGGAGCGTCTGTTCAAATCTTTTGCACATTTTAAAAAGTGAGTTGCTTATGTTCTTATCCTTGAGTTGTAAGACATCTTCATGGGTATTCTGGATACAAGTTTTTTGTCAGCTATATGGGTTGTTAATAGTTTCTCTTTGTCCATAACATGTATTTTTATTTTCATAAAAGTCTCTTTTTTAAGAGAAGATTTCAATTTTAAATCCAATCAATATATCCATTTTTTCTGTTATGGTTAGTATTTTCTATGTCCTTCTAAGAAATCTGCTTACCCCAAGGTAGCAAATATTTTCTCTTATTTTTCACCTATACGTTTTATAGTTTTAGTTTTTAAGTTCTTTTCTCAGTAATGATTTCTTTCTTGGCATCTTCGAGTCTCATCCTACACACAGGCAGTTTAGTATTCAGTTAAAAACTCAAGAAGGCCCCAGTGCAGCTACTGGAGCTCCTTTTCTGTGTCTCTCCATTCTCTAAGTCTTCTGTTCCACAATGTCTAGCCACTTCTGGTTCCTTGAACTTCAATCTGTCTCTTCAACTTGGCTCTGCTTGAGTTTGCCCTCCTTGTGCCCTAGTCTTTAAGGCCCTAAAGGTGGAAAGCTTAGGGCTCAGCTCCTGTGATTCTCTTCTCTTTGAGATCACAATCTTAAAATTGTTGTTTAGTATACTTTGTTCAGTATTTTAACTGACGGCGGTGGGAAGTCAGGTCTGCTTTCAGTAACTCAGTCAGAGCCACAAGTGGATACTCTATTATGATTTTTCAACACCCAGGCATGTGGGCTCATAAATAAAAATATATAAAACATATAGTAGGATGAACAACAAGTATTCGAAGTCACTGGATTTCCTTCAATTTTTACATTCCTAAATGATAACTGCAGAAAGAAACAATGGGATTTTAGGGTGTTTTCCAGGTAAATAATCAAAAATATTAAAAGATAAGACATCCGTATTTCAAAAAAGATAATGGGCCATTATGTTAAAAATAATAAAGTTGTGGGAATTATAATACATGCAATAATACCAGGGAGCAATTTGCTTATTCTCCAGATAGTAATAATATTTTTTATAAACTTTCTCTCATCAGTCTGCATTGTGGTAATAGATATAGTATTAGGGCTGGAGTTGATTATTAGTTTTCCTTCCACGATACAGGAAGGCATCTGGTGTGCCAAAAGATTTGAGGCCGGGTGGCTGCTTCTCATTAAAAGAATTTAAAAAGTTTGAAATGCAGAGAGTTGATGTTGGTGAGAGAAAAAAGAGAATATTGCAAGAAGATTTTCCACATGTGTACTTGTGGCTGCCTGCTTATTCAAGTGATTTGGATGAATTAATCAATTTCTTTAAATTTACCAGCCAATTTAAGCTAACATCTGTTTTGACTACATTTTTATCACTAAAATTTGACCGTGAGCATCTGAATATAGTTTTTAACATTATGCAGAAATAATTGAATGTCCTTTCAACCTTATATAGTCTATATTTATTTCTTTGTCTCATTTGCATTCCCCAGTTAACTCAGCCTCTTTGCAAGCATGTGAACTTTTTCAGGCCATGATTATACCAGGGAATAAGAGAGATGAAATATTTACCAAATTCTCTTCCAAACACCCATTCTATTCTATCTAAATTCAATGACACTAAGAATAATTACTATTAATTATAATGACCTGTTCAGCAAAGGACCAATATAGTGAGATACTAGTAATAACTATACTGTATTAGACACCTGCTTATGCTGCATGCTTTGCCTACATTTTCTGTCTTGTGTTATTTCATTATTTTACATTTATAGCTGAGCACTTGGAGCTCAGAAAAGCTAAATAACTTATCCCAGGTCACACAGCTCATAAATGACAGAAGCCGGAATTCAAACCTGGATTTACCCAACTTCAAAACCCATGGTCTTTGTACCACGTTGCTATCTATTTTATCTGAGTTCTTGTGAGTATCGCTTGATTTTAGTGAATGACCTTAAAGGGTGTAAGAGGTTCACAAGAAGAAAGCTATCAAACATTGACATTTTCCAGGAAAGTTCTTCAAGACTTGAAGGTGGGGGCGGTGGTGCTTAGGAATATAGAGTTGTCTCTTCATCTTCTGCAGTTCGTGAAAGGAGCAAGAGTGGCACAGCCCCACTTCAAACTCTCCACTGTATCTTGGACTTGTCCCCCAGTTCTTCCCACACCATAAGCTTCTGCCTTCCAGCTGCACTTACACTCATGATTATACACACTCAGTTATGTATTGAAATTGCCAGGTGGTGAATCTGACAAATACATCAAAAAGAGTTTATGTCATTTCACTAAAATATACTTTTCCCTTTTTTGTTAGTTGTGCCTGAGATAAAAGGTTACTTTAATGCCATTTCACTACCTGAAAATAGAAGAAACTTTAGAATATTAACAAAATTTGTTTCATTGACACATTGGCTACCATGATTTTGGGCAAGTGGTTAAATATTCTGCTTCAGTTCCTATGTTTCAAATTTGAAAATGTTAATTCTCCTACTCCAGCCAAATGGGGTGACTGAGTAAATAGTGATTCAAAGGAGTAAATTTGCCTTCAATAGAGTTTTGAAGAATCCTAGAATGTCCAAGATCTGGGGCTGTGTCTATATAAACAATTTGAATGAAAAATCTATTACAAAATTCATGGGCCCATGAGAGGTCTGGTCATTTATGAAAGAAGATTTAGAATAATAGGTAGAGAAGAGGGACTTAGATATTTTATCGTCCAATCAGTGCACATGAATATTCTTGGGGGTACTCAGCCATCATTGCTCCATGTTCTTTAACTGTCGTAAACATTGTCTTTGGCTAATTTCATATTTCCCACTTGAGGAAAAAGGCAGAAACACTGTTATCATTCAAAATTGTATGTTCTTGAGAATGTGTTTTTATTAAAATAATGTATATCTTCTTGCCTCTGCAGTTTCCTAGTACCATATATTCAGCGCTGGTAACATCATTACTCATGATGTGTCTGCAGCTCTGAACAAGGGCTTCCAGTAACTTTTTCAAAGGTTGTTACAATGACCACGAATATAGGGAAATACGAACGGTGCTTTTTTTCCTGTTCATTTTAAATTTACCACTTAGAATTTTATAACATGAAGTTAGAAGATCTTTTGTTTTATGTGTGTCTCTTTTATACAAAATATGGCTGGCTTTTATTTATATTTTTCCAATTCAACGATCTGTTGTCTTTCAACTAGAGCTTTTAGTTTACCTATGTCTGTAGTGGTTATTGACACATTTGGATGCACTTCTATGTTGTAATTTGGTGCTTTTTATTCTTTATTACCTTTCCCCATTATCTTTACTTTTTTGTTCTCTCCTTCTTTGCCTCTTTTGGATTAAGTTTATTTATTTTTCTCCCCATTCCAGTTCTTTCCTCTCTGCTAGATTGGAAGTTACGTGTTCTGTTTATATTTTTATGTGACCGTCCTCAAAATTTCTACAGGCATAGATCTCAACAAGATCTAAAGTCAACTAACATCTTTTTTCATCTCCCAAATAATACTAGGACTTTAGAACACTTGAACTCCAATTATTCTTCTTCTGACTCATATGCCATTATTGTCTAGTATTTCAGTTCTATATTGTTATGTTTTTGTATACACTCAATTTTTAAAAATATATCCTTATTTCTTCTTGCATCTCAGCTATTGTCATCATTTTCTTCTTCTTAAATTACATAATTTAGAGAAAATTTGGCAGTTGTTATACAAGAGGGGAAAACACCATGTGATGATGGATGCAGAGATGGAAGTTCTGTAGCTACAACCCAAGGAACGGCAAAGACTGTCAGCAAATCAGCAGAAGACAGAAAAAGGCAAGGAAGTATTCTCTCTTGCAGGTTTTAGAGGGATCATGGTCTTGGTGACACTTTGATTTTGAACTTCTAGCCTCCAAAACTGTAAGATAACACATTTCTGTTGTTTTAAACCACCTAGTCTGTGGCACTTTGTTACCGTAGCCCTAGAAACTACTATAGAAGTCAACTATTTCAACTGTTGTACGTCTGAAAAATCCTTTATTAGGCCCTTATTTGGAAAGGATGGCTTTACTGAGTACAGAAACCTATTCCCTGCTATCTTTATCATATTAAAGATATAATCTCTCTGAAAAGAAAAAAAAAGGCAAAATTCCATATCCTCATGGAGCTTACAAGCTAGTGAAGAGAGACAGACGGATGAGTACACATTAGCAAGCATTAAGTTTTTTCTATGAAAAAAGGAAAAGAAAACAGAAGAGCAATGTGGATTGGGAGTGCAGGCAGGGGATGAGCTGGGCTGCAATTTCAGATAACATGGTGAGGGAGCCTCACTGGAAGGAGAGAAGGGGTCACACAATTGATGTCGGGGGTAAGAGAGTTCACAGTGAAAGGAATAGTCAGTGAAAAGGCCCTAAGTCATGTTTGAGAAACAGAAGAAGGCCAGTATGACTGAAGTGTAGGGAGAGAGTAGTATGAGATACAATTCCCCAGAAAAAAAGAATAGGATTCAGATTATGTTGAGCCTTGAAATTCATTATAAGAATTTCAGTTTTCATTCTGAGTCAAATAGGGAGCCACTGGAGGGTTTTGAGCACAGGAATGACATGACCCGATTTATGTTTCAAAGTATCTTTGGTATTGGTGTAAGAACAGACAAATAGACCCATGGAACAGAGTGAAGAACTCAGAAATATATTCACATAAATATAGTCAGTTGATCGTTGACAAAGAGCAAAGGAAATTCAATGGAGAAAATAGTCTGTTCAACAAATGGTGCTGAAACAACTGAACACTGACATGCAAAAAAAGTGAATCTAGACATGGACCTTGCACCTCTCCCAAAAATTAACTCAAAAGGGATCACAGATCTAAATGTAAAATGCAAAACTATAAAACTCCTAGAAGATAACATAAGAGAAAATCTAGATGGCCTTGGGTATGGCGATGACTTTTTAGATACAACACCAAAGACACGATCCATGAAAGAAATAACTAATAAGCTGAACTTCATTACAATTAAATATTTCTGCTCAATTAAAGACGCTGTCAAGAGAATGCGAAGACAAGCCACAATTCATAATTGCCAAAACTTGGAACCAAACAAGGTGTCCTTCACTAGGTAAAAGGTAAATAAATTGTGGTACATCCAGACAATAGAATATTATTCAGCACTAGAAAGAAATAATCTATCAAGCCATGAAAAGACATGTAGGAGCCTCAAATGCATATTACTAAGTGAAAGAAGCCAATCTTAAAAGGCTACTTACTGTATGATTCCAACTATATGACATTCTGGAAAAGGCAAATTATAGACGGTAAAAAGATCAGTGGTTGCCAGGGGTTGCAGGGTGGGGGTGGATGGGGAAGGGATAAATAGGTGCAGCACAGAGGATTTTTAGGGCAGTGAAACTACTCTGTATGATACTATAATGATGTCTACATACTCATAAATTTAGTCCGAACCCATAGAATGTACGAAACTGGGAGTGAACCCTAACGTAATCTACGGAATTTGTGTAATTATGATGTGCCAATGTAGGTTCATCAAATATAACATATGTACCACTCTGGTGGGAAATATTGATAATGGGAGAAACTATGCATGTGTGGAGGCAGGAGGTATATGGGAAATCGCTATACCTTCTGTTCAACATTGCTATGAACATAAAACTGCTCTAAAAAACATACTCTATTAAAAAAGTGCCTGTATAGGTGATGTGTAGATAGTCACCTAATGAGGAGCAGGAAAAGAACCAGGAAGACATTTAGGAGTCTTACAATAATTCAGGTAATAAGAAATAGTAGCTTGGCATTGGATGTGATAAGAAGTGTTTGGATTCTGGTATTTTGGGGCTAATAGATATGGGCTCTGACAGACCAAGAAGAGCAAAAGGTAATTCCAAGATTTTGTTCCTGAGCCATTGGAAGGATGGAGTTGCCATAAACCAAGGCAGAGAGAAGACTGGTTGGAGCATGTATAGTGGTGAGGGAGATAAATGGCTAGGAGTTAAGTTTTGGGCTTGGCCTGTTTGAGGTTTCTACTGGGCCAATTGCAGAGAGCATATCTAAAAGGAGGTGGTGACAAACTGTCAAATGTCGCTGTTAAGGAAGAAATACATTCTTCATTGCACTTTATGATGCAGAGGTCACTGGGGACCTTGACAAGAGCATTTTGCATGTATTAGCTGGGGACAACCTTATTGAAGCCGGTATGAGGGAATTGGAGTGTGTGTGTGAGAGAGAAAGAGAGAGAGAACAACCAAAATAGACAAGCTGTTAGAAGAACTTTTGCTTTACAGGGGGCAGAGATAGGGCAGTGTCTGACAAGGAAATGAGGTCAAGAGAAGTTAATTTTTGTTTTATTTTTAAGATGGAATAAATGAGAGCGTGTTTGTTGTGCTAAATAGGGAAAGAGAAGAAAGGAAGATGTAGGAGGAGGGGAGAGAAGAGAAAAATTGCTGAAATACTGGCTTTGTATAGGCAAGAAGCGAAGGGATTTAGTGTTTTATTGCAACAAGGGAGGATTGGCTTTAGATAGAAGCAGGCTTAGTTCACCCAAGGCAGAGGCTATCCATGCAGGGGCAGCTGTGGGAGAGCATGTGACGTGGGCATCTGGAGAAGTTCTCTTTTGATTGCAACATTTTTAAAAACTAGGTTATACAACCTGATAATATGAAATTTAAGGGAGGAAAAGAAAAACATGGGTTAGAAGCAGCAATGAGGGGCAAGGGGAACACTCTTAGTACCCCAAAGGTACAAAGATTATTGAGGAGAGAAAAACAAACAAAAACAACTACATGAGAGGACTGTGGAAAGGAGTATCCCCAAGATTCCTGTTGGAGCAAGAATGTGGAGAGAAAGGTCAAGGAGAGTTTGATGATAGAGCAGATTACGTTAACGATAGATCATGCATTCCAAAAGGTACAGAACTGAGGTGGGATGGGAGAGGAGGGCAGTGCCAGGGATGTACAGAGCCTTGTAGAGGTTATAGTGGGGATGGGGGAACGTGAGAGTCTGGGGATTCTTGAGGTGACTGACATGAGAAGAGTTAATGGAAGAATGAGATTCTTCTGGTGTGTCAAGGCATACTGTGGTGGCCTGCCTCTGAGTACCGGCAGGAAGATGGGTGTGTTTTGGGGCCTCTCTCTTAACTCTTGCTAAAGTGGCCCGGGGAAGCCAGGTATTATTTGAGAGTATGGGCGAGGGAGGCTCTCTTGGCCCTTCAGGATAGCAGCGGAAAGGCCTGGGGAGCCTTATCTGACCCTTGTTGGGGAGGGGCAGAATAGCATTGTTCATGGTCATTTTTTCCCCTCATCTGTTTCAGTGATTGTTAAATACAAGCTCATGGTACTGAGGTTTTCTTTGTGGGGATTTTTGAGGTCTTTATTGTAAATGCATTCCTCTAGAGAAGATTTCATTCTTCCTCTAACAGTTACCTGGTGTCACAAGCAACCTGGAAGCAACATTATTAAAAAGTTGGATTGTAGTCGTTGGGACACACACTTATGAATTCAGACCACAAACCCTCATGAGTCAAGATTTGTGGTTAGGAAACCTCAAGGAATTTCTTTCCCCTTTTTTTCTGCTCTCCTTGATTAAGCCTTAGAGAGGCAGTGATGCATACTCTCACTCTTCATTGGGTAGTTTTCCCTAGATTTTCCCTGAGCACAGCCCTCCAGGAATTTTCATTTAATGCAGTGATGGGCAATCGTCCCTCTCACCCTGCTCAGGCTCCAGGCTCTGTCTCCTGCCCATCAGCAGCTTTCTAAATACGGCTTCTGGATCATCTACACGGATCTGCAGATACTATCTGGGCAAACACAGGTTTCACTACTCCCTTGCCCTTCTGGGTTCTTGTCTTCTGTCTATTTCTGATCTCTAAGGAAATTTCTTTCCTCCATACTAGCTCAACTATAAATTTAATAAATAATATATGATATTATTTCTTCACTTATTTTGTGTGCTACACCTAAAAATGTGGCTCTGAACATCTAGTTTAGCATGTTGCCAGAAATGTAAATCCCATCTTCTTTGGTACAATAAATATTTTAGACATTTAAAAAAATGGTGTAATCGACAATGAACACTCATGGACCCACCACAGTTTATGATAAGGATATATTGTAAATACAAATGATATTCTCTTATTCCACTGAATCCATTTTTCCCCATTTCCTCTTCAGAACTGACTCCTATCCTTAATGTGGTGTTTTTAATTTTCATGAATTTTTTTTTCACTTTTATACTATATGTATGTTCCCATAAACAATCTTTTAAAAATTTATGTAAAAGTTTACATAAATGCTAAGCCAAGAAGTGGAAGCAACCTAAGTGTCCCTCGACTGATGATTGGATTAAGAAAATGTGGTATATATATACAATGGAATACTACTCAGCCATAAAAAAACACAAAATCGTCCCATTTGCAACAACATGGATGGGCCTGGAGCGTATTATGTTAAGTGAAATAAGCCAGAAAGAGAAAGACAAACACTGCATGATCTCACTCATATGTGGAATATAAACCAACACATGGACAGAGAAAACTGGACTGTGGTTACCAGGGCAGTGGGGGTGGGGGGTGGGGGATGGGCACAAGGGGTGAAGGGAGTCACATATGTGGTGATGGACAAAGAAAAATGTACAACCCAAAATTTCACAATGTTAGAAACCATTAAAACATCAATAAAAAAAATAAAATAAAAAAAAAAAAAAAAAAAAAGAATGGTCTAAATTCTTGGGAAAGGTGTAAGAATTCACATTCTGATCAGCAGCGCATGATAGAATTGCCTGAATGCATCCTCATGAGCAATTGATATCTTCCCTCTTTTTAATTTTTCCTAACCTAGTGAGTAAAAAGCAGTTTCTCATTGTTGCATCATTTTCATGTTTTTATTACCAGAGAGGATTATCATTCTTTTGTGTTTATTAGACTAATGAATTTTTTTCTTTTGTGAATGACTTATTCATATATAATAGATAAATATTTATCTAATTTAGCTAAAAACTACTACTGAAAGAATACATGTCAAGCTATTAGAAAAAGAGAGCAAACACCGCAGAAAAATGAGCTAGAGATATA
Source organism: Diceros bicornis minor (assembly GCF_020826845.1). Classification (NCBI taxonomy): domain Eukaryota; kingdom Metazoa; phylum Chordata; class Mammalia; order Perissodactyla; family Rhinocerotidae; genus Diceros; species Diceros bicornis. The sequence continues at coordinate 16,731,651 of NC_080772.1, read as the reverse complement.
AATAGGCTAAATCCAAAAAACAAAGAGAGACCTATCCTTGAATTTCCATTTGATCATGATACATTAGCTTTTCGATGCATGCTAGACTTGTTTTGCTTGGAATATACATATATATGTGTATATATATATAGAATATTTATATATAGATATTCAGTTCAGTTTGTGGGTTTACAACGGAAATCCACTGAACCTAGTAGTTTGGCAATGCCAATACTGCAAGGATATTTTTCTCAAACATTGGAATCATATATTCATTGGATATTTTTTCACTGCAGATAAGAATTCCAAACATCAATTTAAACTGAAATAAATCTGACATGAAAGAAAATAATCTTTTCATGATATTCTCAAATCTATGGTTTATTTGTGATATATTTTTCTGCTGAATTTTGTAACTTTCATATATGTTTTTTGAGAATTGCACAAGGAAATTTTTTTTAACGTCTGGATAGTAGAAAGTATTTGTTTGTAGATTTAAGCTAACAATGAAAATTACTCTGTCGTTATTGACTTACACATTTGCAGCTCTAAGTAATTAGCCCTTACATATTGCTTAAATCCCTTTTGATTTAAATATCAAATTAAAAAAAGGGTAAATGTGTTGGTATATACAGCTATGCTGTAGTCAGTATTGTGCAGTGTATCTCGCTATCACTGATCAGAGATTAAAGCTCATTTCTAAAGGTTAATTATAAATTTTACACCTATAGTTAAAGTGTCAAAATCTGCCTTTTTCAGTCTTGAAGAAAACGAATCTTTTCCCCAAGGGTACATTGGTCAGCTTTGTCCCTACAGAGACTGCTTTTCTTTCCACCTCCTGTAAGAGTTGAAGGAAAGCCAAAACCAGAAAATTAAAATGAACTTTTAAGTTTCTATATACTCATGTCTCTTATCATTATTTGAAGGCTCCTTTGTTAGAAGACAGAAATTTTGATGACAGCCATGGAAGAATGTGTGGATTCATAGAGAAAATATGTAAGGAACTAACATCAATAAACACATCTAAATCCCTCATTTCCAATTTATGCAACTCTATCTATTTATGGTAAAGTGGTAGGCAACAATGAAAAAAGTAATAGCATGTTTAATTTCTTGATGTAATGTAAAAATTTTAGAGAAAGACAATTCATGAATGAAGAAGAAAATATGTGCAAGAAAACAAAATGTTTAAAAAGTAATACTCAAAGAAACAGAGACTTTGAAAATATCAATGAGTTGAAATGTGAATAGACTGTGAAAAATAATTGACTTATTTATAGCGAGACAAAATATTTAATTATTTTAATACATTTCTAAAGAATGTCTTGGGGAATATGCCTTTAAAATCATATAAAAATTAGTATCTAATATATCTCAGTACATAGTTTTTATGAACTAGGAATTCGTTTCTATTTGAGAATGTGTTAATCTTCAGAAAAAAATAATCCTTGAACACTGTATTGCGTGACTATTTCCATACTTGGTGCTTATTTTCACATTTTGTCCTTGAAAAATACGCATTTACTAAGTGAGGTGTAAGCTGATATTTTGCCAAGTAAAACTATCTTAATTTATATTAGGGGATTTGCAAATATTTGTTTTCATATTTTAAAGAAAATTAACTAAATTACATTTATAAGTAACTTATTCCTGGATATTGGGCTCTGAAATATTCCAGTAAGAATTGTGATTGACTATGTTGAAATGAATCTTTTAAAAATAAACAGCAAAGTATATCTGTAAAAAATATTTGAAATATTTTTAAGCAGAAATTTAGTTAATGTTATGAAAAGCATCTGCAACATCTTTTTATTAAAATTTAGTGTTTATTAAAATACATTAAGCTAAGTGAAATGTCAGACAGAGAAAGACAAATACCTTATGATCTCACTTAAAAAAAAAAGAACCCATAGATACAGAGAACAGAACAGAATGGTGGTTGCCAGAGGAGGGGGCGTGGAGTTGGAGTTGAAATGAGTGAAGGGGGTCAAAAGATACAAACTTCCAGTTATAAGGTAAATAAGTCCTGGGGATGTAATGTACAGCATGGTGACTATAGTTAATAATAACGTATTGTATATAAGAAAGTGCTAAGATTGTAGATCTTAAAAGTTCTCATCACAAGAAAAAAAAATTTGTAACTATATGTGGTGATGGATGTTAACTAGATACTTATTATGGAGATCATTTTGCAGTATATACAAATATTGAATACTAGATTAAATATGCTGTACACCTGAAACTTAACACAATGTTCCATGTCAATTACATCTCAATAAAAAATTTAGCGTTTACTAAAATAGTAAAATCTAGTATTTGTTAAAATACTAGAATCATATTTGGTATCTTTTTTGAAAATTATTATACGAGTAAAAACTTTTAAAATCTTCCCATGTAAGTGTATTAAAAAGTAAAATAGTTTATCAGCTGTAATCAATAATATTTTATGAATTTAAAATATTTTAATTAATATACAAAAAATAGCAAAGACAATCTCTGAAGGAAACCTTGAAATGCACAGACTTTGCTCTATGGAAAACTCACTCTGTTGGCATTTTTACAGTTTCAGGAGACCAGTAAGAACTTTGTCAAGAACTGATTGCAGGCCAGGGCCTGACATGCAGCATTTGTGATTTTCTTCCTCTTTGAATCCAGCTTTCCACTAATGGACCCTATTGAGGTCTATGTGCTTGAGACTGTCTGGGAAAGCTCTCCACCACTGCCTCTACTGCTAGCGTCCACCATCAAGAGCTTCATCTCCAGTTGTGTCAAAACTACTTAGCATTGTTTCCCATAGCTCAGAGTACTCTGGGAGCCCACTAAAGGCTTAGAGCTATCGTGCTTCTGGATTCCATGCAGAGACGGCTGCTGCAATCGCCTGTGAAGTGGGGCTGTCCCTGCTTAGAGCCCTGATGTGTCAGCCACACGGCGAGCTCAAAGGCCTTCCGTGTCCTTTGCCTCTCTATGCCCCTTCAGAAAGGAGAGCATTCCCTTCTCCAGCCTTGTGTTTATTCCACAACATTGGTCCCAAAGTAGTTCTTCTCTAAATCCCAATACCTAAAGTGTGTGTTTGTGTGTGAGACATTCCCTTCAGTATTTTTATTTGCAGAATCTCTTTCCCTAGGACTTGGACACAGAGTCTTACTTTCTAGGACAGAAGACAAATCTGAATAGCAAAGATAATGTCTCTTCTGACAACTGGGGCATTGTTAATTTTATTGAGCAATAGTTTCATCCTTTCTATTATGTATCTTATTAAGACAAGTTCTTTTCCAGATTCCCCCTCAATTAATCCCTTGGCACAATCATCTCACCATTCTTCCAGAAATTCTCCTGAATGATGAGAGCTTGATTCATTATGTATATTGCAACAGTCCCAAAAAAGAGAGTTTGTGAATCAACTTCTACATATCATTGTCAATCAATCACAGAACTCCTACTTCACAACAGAAATTATTACTGTGAACCTTAGGATTATCTATGAAAACAGTGTGTGCATGTGGGTAACACTAACCCAACATCAAGGAATAGTGTCTGGATTATAAAGCCCACCAAAGTACAGTATGGTGGGAATGGTGGGAGAGAAATTATTATGGGATATCATTATAACAAATGCTAAATTCTGACTGTTATGTTTAAACAAGGGTCTTTTGGAAAAATAAGATGGGTTATCTACCTAAAGGAGGCATTAAATGCACTGAATTAAGAGTAGAGGTTCTATTGTCAGACAGTCTCTAGAGCTGGGTTGAAATTCCAGCTCTATCATAGCCTTGTTCTGTAAACCTTTAGCAAGTTACTTAGTCTTTCATTTTTCACCTGTAAAATGAGGACCATATTAGTTCCACAAATCTGTTATGAGAATCAAATGCTTTAGTTTGGAAAAAATGATGGGACAAAAATTGAAAACACAAGGCTAGCCACTCTATAGGAGCCCTACCATTCTGAACCCAAGTTTGCATGGAACTGTGCAGCAGAGCTGCTGCTGAAATTAGAGAGGGGGTCTGCTATTGCCATATTTACCATTTTTACCCCCTGAGGGAAGAAATAAAAAGTATGCCAACTTCAACAGATAAATGTCCGTTGAATTTACTCTCTTTTTATAAATATCCCTAATATGTTCTAACTCCTTTTTTCTTCAAACTTTTCTCTTCATCAAGGGAATACTTCTTTCTTACATATTCACATATAGTGAACATGTTAAGATTTTAGAAGATATGAAAAAAAATCACAGTGTTAATCAGAGATTTTCATATTTCAAGAATAGACTGATTTTACCAAATGCAAACATGAATTAATTTTTGATAATAAGTTGCATATTTCAAAGTTTTCACTAAGCAATGAAATTTTTAATAGAAACTTGAGGCTGCCCAAAGATGTGGGCAATACTTGAATCTCTAGAAAGGTGTCTATTATTAGTTTCTGGTTCAAGTTTGACTCTACAAGGCTGTAACGAATTTAGTTGGTCATGGTCAAATCCCTGTTTATATCCACTTGATGCTTTTTAAATAACATAGTTTTACCTTCTTGAAAGCCATCAAGAATTGGTAAGAGAGAAACTGCCAAATTTCTTTAGGACACACACGTGGATTAGAATTCCAGTCTTTGAATTCGCCAACGTATCCATAGCAAAGGCCACATAGTGGCCATTTCTTGTTAACCTGTTTTCCCACATAGTCCTCACACATTCAGTTTTATGTCATCATGCAACTAAATTCTACTTGTCTCTTCTCACTCCACCAGGTCAAACCATAAGCCACCAGGAGACATACTTCTTCTCAGACCTGAGTTACTCTGAATCCCTCAGCTTATCTAAGTTCTTATAAACACCCATCTATGCTTTTATCCACTTTTACACTTATGTTTTAAAAGATAGAATTAATTTAGGATGTTAATACTTTGCATATTAAAATATGTTCTTTGTCTGTAGATTGAACGCACCGCATTCTTCTTGACCTGTTATCAATGAAGATGATCTTTTTTAAAGCAATATTCTATTTCACTTATGCAATGGCTCTCTCATAAATTGAGAAGATTGACTACCTTTTCAAGCTGCCTAAAAACTTTTATTCCGGCATTTTGCTGAGTTGTGTGCTAGGAGATGAACAAAGAAATATTTTGACCAAAAGCCCAACTAGAAATTCCATACTCCATACTGTCACTTTCAGACCACAAGGGAAAACATTTGATTGCATTTCTCACATTAAGGCTAAAACTTTCTTATGTATAAAATCCCTTGATATTATACCAATTCAAGTCTTAGATTTTGGATAATTGAGAATTGATAGTAACTGGGAATTGAAGATTTCCTGTGAGATTCTTTGTTTCTTCTAATAAAAAAAGGGCCAAACTAAAATAAAAAAATTTTTCTCTTTCTTGCTTCAACAGTTCTATGTCTCATAGTGGCCCATGGGATAAAATACAGGATTGCTTTGAAATTGCAAAGTAATGTCTACCACAGAGCAATGACTTTCATTTCACATTGTCAGCCGTGTCCACTCTCTCATTGACATAAGTGACATGTCTACCCTCCAACTGACAGAATTTTACAATAGAAGGATTGGTGGGTCTATTCTGTTTCTTCCACTGATTCTACAGATGACTTTCAGGAGAACTTTTGTACCTATTAAGTCTTGAGCAATTTGGTGCCTCTTTTTTTCAAAATGAGAAAGGTAGAACTTCCTTAGAAGCTAAGTAGGGATTAATGAGAACTCACTAGTAAAGTACTTCAAGCTTAAAGATAAAAAGACCTCCTATAGGGCCGGCCCAGTGGCTTGGTGGTTAAGTGCGCACGCTCTGCTACTGGCGGCCGGGGTTCAGATCCCGGGCGCACACCTACGCATCGCTCCTCCGGCCATGCTGAGGCTGCGTCCCACATACAGCAACTAGCAGGACGTGCAACTATGACATACAACTACCTACTGGGGCTTTGGGGGAAAAAAAGGAGGAGGATTGACAATAGATGTTAGCTCAGAGCCGGTCTTCCTCAGCAAAAAGAGGAGGATTAGCATGGATGTTAGCTCAGGGCTGATCTTCCTCACAAAAAAAAAAAAAGACCTCCTATAGTGGCAATCAATTATTTTTTCCAAACTAAGCCACCCATCCTATGAAAGCCTCCATATATGTAAACTGATTCAGATCTATCTAAATTGAAGAAGTCATCTGAGGATGAAGGGTTTTCATTTCTTAATTTCTTGATGGTAGAAAAGAAATGAAAAGTTTCAGTCCTTTAAGTATAGAGCCATTTATCTCAGTATAAATTAAATGGTTCTCATTGGAAGTAAATGAAAGAGTAAGATTTTTATCACAACTGTTTTAAAACAGGATGATATTTTTGTCAGAGAAAGTAGCTAAGAGATCTTAAACTCCTTGCCCTTCGTGAAGAAATGTGAAGTTCCTTTCATTTCTATTGGCATTTTACTGAGCAGACTCTGTCTTTACTCTAAACTGGAGGTCACAATTTGTTTTGAATTTGAGCTGGAAATAAGATAAATATTGCCTAGGGCTTTATGGGATGCCTTTTATCTCTGCCTTAGATTAGACAGTCAGAAACTATTGTAAATCCTTTATTATTTTGTTTTAAGCCCTAAAAATCAAAAGCAGTGCATACAGGCAAAGTACATTTAAAAAGTTAGCATTATACCACAAGGGTTCCATGTATATCTTTTCCTATGTTACTCGATTTATATGGGGAATAAACAGAAATCTCCTTTGTCTATTAAACTCTAATTTTTAAAAATCATAAATTTTTGCTCTCATAGGTTATCATTTGTAGTGCAGGGTGGGTTGGAGTGTAAACTTTAGTGCTATTAGAGAAAAAACAAGTTTTGTTTTTTTCTTTTTCATTGGAAATATTCATGTTAATTATTCCTCTGCACCTGCCTAATGGGCCTGAAGTAATTCGATTGTCATATTGTTGTAGATTGTTGCTTTGTGTAATGTATCACCCCTGCTGTTCCATTAAAAAAATTCTATACTCTTCCATTATTCAGCAAGGCCTAATGATTATTCCAGCATTTGTACATGCTGCACTGTTATTTTAATTTTAATTGACTTCACTTTTTAAATTAAGCACATTGGTTTTAACACTGTTGTTGACAAGCTTAATTTTGTCTTTATCTATATTTGCTCCCATATACATTCCATATCTATTGACATTTTATTTAGATTCATTATAAATGATAAGAGCAATATGTACATTGAAGTTTATCATCAACACTAGCATCAATTCATGTCAAGTATTATTGATATAGAATGGTCTGCAGAATATTTTAAAGGACTCGTTATTCTATTTAAAGTATCTTTTAAAATTAAATTGTTAAATCTTTAGTTTGCAAATTAAGAATCAAGATTTGATTATTTTTGAATGTGTAATAATCTTTCAATGAAAGGGACACGTTTTACCCCAGTTAAATAAAATCACGTGTAACAAGCACACATGGTGATACAATGTCGTTGCCTGTGTTTGGTGAGACACATAAAATTATGGTTTGTATAAATTTGAAAAATTAACCATTTATGGTAATCGATTTTGGAGGAGAATTGTTTCATTTTTTTAAATTACGTAAAGGTTTATTAAAAATAAATTCTTTAAAAATATTTACTTATCCTAGACAATATGTTCTTTTAAGCATAGCAGAGTATCCTAACAGAAAATAATACCCTTGAAAAACCCATCAAAATAGTTCCTTTTGAATGATGTCTCAATTGTTTATCACAACACAAGATAATGAAAAATGGGCCATAGACAAAATAGGTCAAGCTTTATTTAGCTGAGATGCTAGCAATTGATGAAATGAAAGGAAGAACTAGAAAGAGAATGAAATAATGGTAAATTTTAAGATGAGTAAATGTTTATATGTTTTAAAAAAGCTATACGAAAATGTTTTATGGTTTTCACATTTCTCTGAACACAAATCTGGCACAAATATGGCTTGTAAACCTGTATAAATGGGATAGACATATCTTATTTTAGAAAGGGTTGACGTGAGAGCTTTTATTTCCATTTTGCCATTTTTGTTTTGTTAGTGGACATGAGTGAATGAATGAATAGGTCACATGGGGTTTGCCTGCCATTTGGTCATCTGAGGGACAGAGGACAAAGATTTCAAGGTGGGCCATTCTGCCCTGGTTGGGTGCAGCTTCCTTGCTGCAGTCCTGACTGTTGATGAGTCTGCTGCCTGGGATTTATGTTCAACCTCTCCTTATGCCATGGTGTGCCTGACCCAGCTCTATTAGCATAACTTCCATTCCCAGTGACAACATAAATAAAAGATGACTGGCGTGACCTCAGAAAGTGCCAAGATAGTATTGATGTAATGAACCAAATATCCACTGTTTTATGCATTGCCATACAATAGCAATCTTAATAAAAGGTTAAACAGCATTATAATGAGTGTTTCTTTGATGTCTCTCTGACTCACTGACTTCACTTTTTCAATCACTGTTGCTCCTTTGAGGATCACCAATAATCAAAAAAAATTTTCTCATTATTTTGGTGAGTTTAAAACAAAACAAGACAAACAAATGAGAAAAGTTTTGCTTTCAGAGTCTTCTCAATTTCAGAAACTAATTTTTCTTTTCCTTGGCATTGGTTTCTATTCGACAGCAGCCATTATTGTTAATAGACTGGAAAAATTACTGCCTACGCTCTGACTTGAACATCCCATTTTAATCTTCAGAATTCTGTACTATCACTTCATCTTCTTGGCTTTCCACATTTTTTTGTGATGGTGAAAATCTAAAATACAATCTTATTACTGAAAGCCCCTCAATACCAGCCTTGTATTGCATTTTTTCCTTTTCACGGGGATATATTTGAAAGATTTACTATATGTGGAATTCCTAGATGAGAATACTTGGATTATCTTACTCTGAAAAGCGCAATGGAAAGAATTGCAATGTGTGTAGGAAAAGATCAAGGAATTCCCTTTTTCTGAAACTTCTTGACCAAAAACAACACCAGTCAGTTAAAGTTTTCATCACCCTTCTTCTTAGCTGTGCAAACAGGCAGGAAGGAAATGGAAGATGAGAACATAACAGACACATGTCTAAAGTAATATCACACCTTGCCAACAGCATCCTTTATTATATTTTTCTTTAAAAGCAAAAGCACAATACACTAATATTCACCCTTTTAACAACAAAGAGAAAATGGTGTGCTTTTTATACTTGTTTTAGATAGCAAATCACAGGTGTTCTTATAATATTATTCTTTGCTTTCTTGCAAGGTCTGTTACTTAGACGACCTGGAAATATGACAACATGTTAACAGCTAACACTCTGTGTGTCTTTGGGCCTTATAGGTAGAGTAAAAATTGTTTAGAAACCAGCAATTGCTGAAACATCCTACACTTCAAACCTCAAATTTACTGCTTGACACACTGGTTGTGTCATCCTGCATTTTGAAAGGGTGATGGTGAAGCTACAAAGAAGGTACAAATTTTTCAAATATCTACCATGTTGCCTTGATCATATCATGTCTTATTGGAGCATTGAATATCTAACATAACAGAAAGTGATCTGATATGATTTGACAAGACATTATGCAAGTAGGCACTACTGTCAAAGATGTGAAATGGTAGTTTTGGTATATCAAGATGTAAAGCTAATTAGACCACATTCATTGGGGCTTTGTCTTGAAAGAAAACAAACCACCCTTATATCTACAGCCTCTCTAGGATGCTTGAGTAACGAGAAAATCATGTAGTATTCTTTATCCACTGAAGACTCATGGATGACTATTTATTTAAGAAAATTCTAACAATGCTGCTTCATCTGTCTCCCTTCAATTTGATAACGACTCCAACAAATGACAGTTAATGAAGTTTCTTGTATGGGAAAAAACTGTAGGAAAATGAAGATTCTCCTAATCATAGTTAAGGTGGTATTTGATGTTAAAAAGGACCAGTAGAAAAGAGTCACGGTTCTACAACACACAGTGCAATGTGGATTCTTACACTACTTAGAGAGGGATATTTGATGAGCACTAAGTAGATATGAGCAGAGCCCTACAAAACTCAACTTTGAGATTGCCAGAAAAAACGGGCTGTTGAAAAAATTGAAGCAGATGTCAGATGCAAGCAGCTGAGGTCTGGGAAATTCAACAAAATTCCAATATTCAAATTGCTTCTCTGGATAAAAACTGCTTGATAGCTCAGTTTCAGATTTGATCTGGACTGCCAGTGAACCATCTGCATAAAATGTAAGTAATTTGCTGACACCGTTGATACAGGTAAGCATCAGCGTCATTTAGGTGGAAAAAGAACACTGCAAAGATGTTTTCCAGTGAGCTTGTCAGAAAAATATTATAGTAATTAACTCTAGTTTTTAGAATAGTGAGCACCACAAGAAAGAGAGAGAAAAGTGTGTTTGCCTCATTGTCTAAGGACTATTTGCAAAACAACCAACCAACAAACCTTCACTCTAATTTTAGGATCAAAATGGAATATTCTGGTAGGGATTGAGATTGGGTGAGAATATTGGGAACATTACACTCTCAGCACCACAGAAAAGTGATGATTAATCTATTAAATCTGACATTGTGAGAATGACAGAAATGTACGATGATTAAACAAGCAAATTGTCAGGCAAATTGTGAACTTTAAAAATTGAGTATCGGGGCCGGCCCGGTGGCGCAAGCGGTTAAGTGCGCGCGCTCCCCTGCGGCGGCCCGGGGTTCGCTGGTTCGGATCCCGGGCGCGCACCGACGCACTGCTTGGTAAGCCATGCTGTGGCGGCGTCCCATATAGAGTGGAGGAAGATGGGCACGGATGTTGGCCCAGGGCCGTCTTCCTCAGCAAAAAAAGAGGAGGATTGGCGGATGTTAGCTCAGGGCTGATCTCCTCACAAAAAAAAAAAAAAAAAAAAAAAAATTGAGTATCACAGGCAAAGGAATAGTTTTCTGGAGGGCTAGAGAATCCACTTTTTATTTTACCCAGCTATGTGTTGGATAAAATAAACATATGTAGATGCTGAAAGGTTGTTCACAAATACGTCAGCTTGTGGCGGAAGTCTTTCCTAATTCAAGATACATCAGCCTTGGCAGTAGCTGAGAATGAGAGCGGGTAATGAAAAGTGACCCAAACAATGACACCAGAGTTTCCAGATGGTATAGAAAAAAGTCCATGATTTATGATTGCCGGTGCAGTAAATAAATCTAAAACAATAGGTGTGGATGGGGAAGCAGTCACAGCTGACCAAAAGAGCAGTTGTAATGCAACCCACAGAAAGCTTGGTGCCAGAAGTAATTGACATAGTCGTCAAATCAATTTCCTAGGGTGCAGACACTCAAGCATTCAATCTGATTCTGTATGCTGCACAACAGTGGGATTATACAGCTGCCTCTAATTCAGATAGCCTTAGCGCAATATGAATCCAATTCAAGGAACTGTCTAGAAGTGAACAGTAATTATTTAGGCTCTGCAGGTTTGCTGCCTTCTAGTCAAATTTCTCTCTTTTGAAATTACATACACTTCATATTAATTATTTAACATTTAGCTGATATTTTTTCTCCCCCTATATTAACAAACTCAATGACATCCCTGAAACCCATGATCTTTCTTCCCAGGGCACCGATGGGATCCTGTTTCAGGACAGGAAAAGCCTATGCATAGTATGATGTTCTTTACATTAACTGTGGAATCAGCCGTGTGATTGCAAATGCACAATACTCATGAGGAAGAGGAGGATCTGTCTATCTATCTATCTATCTATCTATCTATCTATCTATCTATCTATCTAACTATTTCTCTGTAATTCAATACAATGCAATTCAAACATAAGATTAAATGATCTTTTGCTGCAAGTAATTTCATTGGCATTCATTCATTTTTCATTCATCCAATGTTTATAGAATGTCTGCAACACACCGGACACTTGAGTAGACCCTGGAGTATCGAGATAAGAGACAAAGACTCTGCCATCAAAAAATTCACAGTTTAGTGAACTGATGCGATGCCAAAGAATCGTATGAGAAGAATTACAGAGAAAATACGAAGGGCAGGAGGAAGGCACAAAGGAAGCCCCTAAGCCAGCTGTGCGTGCAGGAGAACTGGGAGAGCAGTAAGGGAAGGATTTTGAAGATGCCAACATTTCCTTTGAAATTTGAAGGATGAAGAAAACTCTCTATATATTATATATACATATATAAACTTATGTATATTACATACGCTTATAATACTCTAGTGAAGCCCAACACCAAAAAGAGCATGGCATTTTCAGGTAGTCACATACTGTTCAGTGCAGGTGGACCACAGGGTTTGGCAGTGAAGAGAGTGGGAAGCGTTGAGGAAAGAACAAGGGATAGGTAGGGATCAGATGGCAGAGGGCAAGGGTGGAAAGTTGTTTAGAGCTTACAGAGCACTTTCACTCACTTCTTTCACTTGATGCCCACAGCAGCTTGAAAGAACACGATGGCCCCTATTTGAAAATGAGCAAGGATCAAGGTTGACAGAGGGTTGGTGATTCACCAAAGTCACATAGCTGGGAATTAGGCCCAGGTCCGTCTGCTTTAAAGACCACATTCTGAACACAGCTTTCGTTACTTGGCTTCTCAGTCAAGGGGGTTCCCTTGGTACTGCCATGCTCAGCCACTTACGACAGTTTTTAAATTTTTGGAAAACAGAAAGGCGGGGTGATGGCGCTGACAACAGTATGCAAGAAGGGGAAGAAGAAAGAGTAAGCAAAAGAGAAAGTAGAAGAAGAGGAAGAGGACATTATATTAATTTCAGAACACTATAATGACAAAACAAGCGGCCCAGTCCCCTCTGGGGTGTATGGAAAGAAGACAATTCCACAGGGGCTGCAGAGTCAACAGAATTACTATTGTTGCAAAAGATCTTTGAGAGAGCAGATTAGAAGATGATAAATCACATCATTAACAAGCTATTTGTTTGCTATTAATTTACCATTCTATCTTTAGAAATAGGGAAGCTTGAAGGGTCAGGAAAAAGAGATAGCAAGTTGATTATGGGTGCAAACCGGCTGAGCCATCATCGAGTGCAGAGATGGAAACAAAGAACCAGGATATGGCAAAAGCTAGTTGTATTAAAGAAGCAGGCAGCGAAGACAAAAGAACAATGAAAGGAGTTGGGACCCAGAAAAAATTCTGAGAAGCAAATGGAAAAAGAATAGTAAAGGAAATAGCATAGCTCACAAAAGCAAATTGATCAAATCGGAGGGAAACAAGTTACATTGAGAACAAATTTAAAGTGGAAAAAAAGGCAACTAAAGAATTAAACCTAGATTATTTTTAATAAAATGCATTTAATATATATTTATAAAATAATACTGCCAATTATAGAAAAATTAGAGAATAAAGAATAGTAGAACAGAGAAAAAATACTTCTATTTCACTCATCTAAACAACTGCAGTTTGTATTTTAATGTACTTCCTTCCAGTCATTTTTCTCCAGATACTGACATAATTGTGATGGGAATGCTGGAAATTTTAGTTTCCTTTTTCTTCTAGTATTTTACAATAAATATTCACAGTGCTATATAATCAATCTTTATGAATATTTCCTTGCAAGCGTGATTTAATGACATTTGAAAATAGCATATTGCTATTTCTTTGAGAATACATATTTTAGTTAATAGATAATTTCCAGATGTATGAGGTTACCTGTTTGTTGTATTTTGATATAAGATTTTTGTGGCTACAGAAACAACTCCACTCTCAAAGTTAAGAAATATTTGAACATAACTAATATTCAGAGACAGGTTGAAATACATGGCCCATGGTAACCACACACATGATTTATGCTTGGCGTCAAGCTGCCTGCAAGGCAAAGATATGCCATGGGGGAATGCATGGACTTCTCTTTATTAACACAGAAATGTAAGAACACACAAGGCAGATAGTGCTGAAAGCACTTAATCCACTATTCTGTCTGATAAAACGTCTTGGATCACTATAACCCTTTGGCATATCTCAGTGACTATCAGATTCAAATATCCTGATATTCTAGTTGCATAGGACTTTGTAAATCTGTGGTAGATGCACTTGATCAAATTAATTGTGTCTAGTTCTAAAATGTTTCATTTGTTATGATTATAATAAAACATTGCCAAAATTAACTAAATATTATCTTACAGTCTCTAAATCAGTTCAATTATTGTTTCAAGTTAAGTTTCAATGGAATATATCAGATTTTTCTTTATCTAGCATAAATAAAATAATTTACGCAAGGAAGAGAATGACAACACCAGCATTTTTAAAAAGCATGGATGAGATGATCTTCTGACATCTCCCAAAGGAGACAACTTATTAGCCAGGTAATAATCTATTCACAGTGTTTGCATTGAAATGCACTACAGAGAATAAGGCTATTCAAATTACATTGGTGAACATTTGGGGAAACAACTAGTAGAAAAGAAATATGGAACTATTTGGACTATCCAGATCACTAGATTCAAGGTTGCTGATGAAGACTCATTTGAAAAAAAAGACGCCTTTAAATGTGCCTGCTTCTCAGTAGAATTCCATTGCCACAAAATGGCCACTACAGTAATTCATTTAACAAAATTTGTTCCTGTTACGTGCCAACCACTGAGCAAAGAAAGTGAACAAAATGAACATAAATTGTGTATTTTGTATCCATCTCCTCTTTCTCAATTTCAATACATTGATTCAACTCAAAGAGCACATTTTTAAACTAATAAATTACATAAAGAAATGTTTGAAAACATCATTTTATTAATTTTAATTCACATTACCTATTCCTCTTAAATGAATATTTTAAATTCTAAAGCCCTAGGAGCAATGAAACATCTTTGATGTAAATGATAACAATCTAATAATTAACCCCACATTTTTTCAGCACTAAATAAGAAAGAAAACGAATCAGTGTTAATGATGAAGGAAATTCCAGACCCAATGGCCCTAAGGTATCGAGTTTTTTCTCTCTTACTCAAGAAATGCATCAACTACATTTAGCTTTTCAATGGGGTTTGTTTTGAAGGAAACTTCTCTAAGTAGTTTTTCATGAGTGATGATCCTGATGGTGTTACTTTCAAAGCACATGCCGAGAAATGATTTCTTATAATTTTTTTCCTGTCCAATTGACATAATACATTTATTTATATGGGGTAAATGACTAGCTTATGACTCTCATTGCCAGTGGCTGGTTGCAGAGAGCATAGCTCACCATGGAGTACTTAGTAAAATACTTTCTACTGATACAGCTACTAGATCTAATTGTCAAACCAGCTCATAATCCTCCTGTTGCTAATAGAGTGCGTTACAAAATAAGGATGGGAGAAACTTGTTACTTCATCTCTCTTACTCCCTACGCTTAGAGTGGGGCACCTCAAGCTATCACCACCATTCAATAATTCAATTTCATTAAATGTAGAATTGATTCAATCGTACAATTGTTCAAATGTACAATTCAAAAAGAGAATGACATTTGTCTTTCTTATGAGACAAACAAACGCAGATGTGTCCTGTTTAAGAACATTTTTCTACTATGATCACGAAGTTAATCCATTGTCCAGGAGAAAATGTATTTTTTTATAATGACCTAAGTGATGCAAGTCTAGTGCACATGCTTACATGTATAATGAATATGTACATATAGCGTGAGACAATTTCTTTGAAGTGAGAAATCTACCATATATTTCCATACTATCTGGGGAACAAGGGGATATATGATAAGTCTAAAAGAACCAAGTGATTAGCTGAAATATCAATTAAATCAAAAAATATAAAAACTTTCCAGGATTGATGGTTTTGTTTTATATATTTTTGCTGAGTATCTGCCTATTAGGAAGACATTGCAAGAACTATGAAAGATGTTAAGGTAACTGTGGAGAAGATAGCAATGACAAAGGTAGAAACAGAAGACATCACCTTATTTAGAAGCAAATTCATCTTATTCATCTCTTTATACAACTAGTGTCTCCCTCTGGAACAGAAGGCAGGTTTGTTTGCTTCTCAGGATAATAGGAATAATGTCTTCCTCTGGGGCAGAGTTTGGAAAGTTTGCTTGGTAAAAGATTTGGGTTCCCTTTTTCAGGATTCTTCAGCTGTGATGTAAACCCACTGTGTGTATAACATCTATCTGTCACCCCAGAGGGACTTGGGGGACGGGAACAGCCAACTGTGAAGCTCATGCTGCTACTGTGTCATGAGTAAAAAAGTCCCAGAATTCATGGAGTGGTCGGCTAACTTGTTAGTTGCAGATGGATAAAATCTCTGACCCTTTCACAGTCCTGACACTTCCATATAGAAATTTTTTTTTTTTTTGCTTATGTGAGTATGTTTTTCACTCTCCAAACTGAAACTGTTTATTTATATTATCCTAGTACTTTGAATT
Source organism: Diceros bicornis minor (assembly GCF_020826845.1). Taxonomy (NCBI): domain Eukaryota; kingdom Metazoa; phylum Chordata; class Mammalia; order Perissodactyla; family Rhinocerotidae; genus Diceros; species Diceros bicornis. The sequence goes on along the minus strand of NC_080772.1, from coordinate 16,715,356 downwards.
TGCCCCCATTCTCTTTCTCTTCCACCTTTATCATTCTCTTTCACTTCTGCACATCACTGTTTCCACATCTGATTGATAGCATCTTCTGTACCATCCATATTACTCTCGAAGCTCATTAAGGTCTTTGCTGACAGCAGCACTAGACCGATATGTGCTCTTACAATGTGCATCCGGCCTGTGCACTCACAACATCAATTGTAAGGAATTCAATTGAGTTAGAGCAGTTTGCCCTCATGAATAGATATAGGATGGCTCCATGCTTTCTGAACATGCTCTGTAGGGCTCCCCAGGAACCCAAGTGGTCTAGATGGAAAGAGAAACCTCTATCTTTGGGTGGCATTATGACTCTTCAAACAGGTCCTGCATTGCCACAGATGGGCCATGTGTCTTTCAGAGAGCTAAAGCTATTTTTTTCCTTTCAATACAATGATCCAGAAGAAACAAATGTGTAGAGTATAAACACATGGTGCCAGATTTTAGAAAGAAAGTCACTTACGATGGAAAATCCCTGCATAGGCTGCACAGCTGACTACAAGAGCCACATGTCAAGCCACATTTGGATTTCTTTCTCTAAAGGACATTAAGAAGTCATCCCAAGATGATTGACATAAGATGATTCTGTGGACAAAACTGTAATTCTGAGATTTCTTAAAAGTGACTATAAAAGCACAAGAACTAAGTTTCAAGCTCAGAAAAACACTGGCCCCTTGGTCTTTTAGTATTCTGCACAGACACCGTAGAGGAGTTTCAGCCATCATGCTTCTCAGTATGGCATGATGTTACGTTTAGTCAATGTGTGAAATCTCTGCAGAAAAGAGGTGGGAGAAAGAATGCAATTTTATTCTGCCAAATAATTCCTCTGAGCCATGGAAATAAACACTAGCCATGAGTCTGAATAAAACCAAGGTGATACTAACCAGAACATTCCATGAAGTAATTTTATACGCTTAGGTGATTCTTTTGGTTTTATTTTCCAGGGGCTCTGTTGGATTTCCCACAGACAGGTGTTGTATACTCTTAGCCTTTTGGAGTTTATTGATTCAGAAAGACAAAAAGAAGGTAAAGATGACGATAGGAGAAACGTGGAAGCTTCCTACAATGTTGCCCTTGGAGTCTATGTCCTGAGACTAGAGTCAAGAGGCCTTACGTGAGGACATGTGAGTGGTTTACAAACTAATATCCAATGGGTAAGTTTCATTTGTTTATTTTGCACTCCCTCCTAAAGCAAAAGACCATCACACTAATAACTTCATAATCAGAATATTCTGATTATTCCCTAATCAGGATAAATGGAAAGTTCTACAAGTTCAATAATTTTCTTAACTTTTCTACAATGTCAAATTAATTTAGGTCCTTTTATGAATATGTCTTCCCTTATCCAATGCAGACATCACCCCTGTATGATCCTAGTATAGGAGCAAAGAGTTTTGACCACAGCACAAAGAATGACTGAAGAGTTCCCTCTCAATTTAGGTTTGAAGACTCTGAGAACTCACCCAGAGAACAGAGAATGCCCTTCTAAATTAGATGTATTGTGTGTTCGCTCTGACCCTGAAGAATTTCACATCTATAATTTCCCCTTCAAAAGCGACAGTTATAATCAAGGTCATGATATTTCTTCCCAACAACACACAATTGATTCCTCACTTCTGTTTTGTTTTGAAAATGCAGAACAGGCGCTCAGGAGCTAAATATCAATACCATGAAAAATGGAAAGATGTCAGAAAGAACCATTTGCAGCCGGCCGTGTGCCTGCTCTAAGAGCTGGTTACACAACTCAGCAAATACATGGCATGCACTTGTCTAGAGGAAGATGGACTGCAAATAAATTATTAAGCTTTTCTACTGGCGGATGGGACATTTTCACATAGACTGCAATGCGTGTCATCACATATGGCAAAAGGATAAACAGGCATGGACCAGCTTGAAGAAAATTGATAGTGACTTGTACATCCTTATTCATAACCACTTCTTTCCAGATTAAGAAAGCTTTGAACAGCAATTTCTATAATAGTCCTATAGAACTCTTTACAGATCTCCAAAATTACCAGAAAAACCCCCCGAAACATCAAAAACAAAACCAAAACAACTACTGATTAAAAACTAAGAGTTCTAATTTGCTGACTCAGACATTTGCTGAATAGTCAAATTAGACTGCATTTTTAAGGGTGGTGAGTGAGGCAGAGCATGCAGTTGGCTGGAAGGTTAAAGATGAAAACGTGTTTTCTTGTTATTCCATGCTAAGAACATCCTCATGGCTCTTTCATTCTTATAAGCAGTCCTGCTCCCCCCTCAGTCACAATGTCTGTTTGCCTCTGCCTATGTTAATAAAGGGAGATGATTTGAGGCAATAGGTTATCGACCACTTTAATTTAGGATAAGGAAACCAGAGAAACTAGTGTAGAAATGAGACCTAAGCAAACATTTTTTTTTAATTCCAAAGAAACAGAGTAAAAACTGTTAAGAGATCGGTCAAGGAGCCAAAAAAAAGAAAAGAAAAAAAAAGAACCTATTGTACTTCAGTGTGAAAAGGGTGTAAAGGGCTGGAAGTAGTAGAATGTAAAGAAAGTATTGAAGTTCCATCTTTTTTATGAATGACAGGAAAGCCATAAAGAAGAAATTTGGGGGCAACCTAAACTTCAACTCAAGGCAAGACCACTGAGTTGAGCTTATGCCCCACCCTCTACCTTCTCTTTTCAGTAAGGAAACATTGTGGTGAGAAAATACTTTTGCAGAATATCTTGCCCATAATAGTCATACAACAAATCTTACTTAGATCCGTATATGCATGAGGGATTCAGAAGGTTTTATTCTATTTATTTTTAAATTCTTACCTACAGATGAAGACCTGCTTTTGACTTGAACTGTGTAATTATACAAAATAATGGATCCTATTGAATTTAACATTTCAAAGGACGAGAAGAGGTGCACTCTATGCTTTTGCGCTTATCTATAGAAACACCAGAAATCTAAACTGTGACTAAATTTCTCAAGGTGACCTCACCATGACCACTCCCCAGTTAGACAAATATAATAAGGTAAGTGACAGGAGATCGAACCTAGAGAACTTCCTACCCTCCCTTGCAGCGGACTCGGTAATTTCTCTGGGATGGACACAGAAAGGATAGGAAATCATAATATCAGAGGGAGACAAATCTGGATGGCCTGAGAGGCCCATTTCTTCCCTGCTCAGTAGCTCGGCGAAAAGCTGGCTCAGTGGATGTGACGTAGCTCAGTGGCTGATACTAGAGGCTGAGCTCAGGAAGCTTCTATTTCTAAGATGTTTTCCTGGACCAGTACTCTCCCACTGTGTTTTCTGCCCCTCTGAAAGCTGGGTCCCTCTCCTGGAACCCTGTCCATGGTGCATTCTGTTCAGCTCTACTTGGCTTATGCATTCTGAGATCATCAGAGCTACATGTGGACTTTTCTGTTTCTCACCTAGGAAATTCTTCTCCCTAAACCCCACATTATATTCATACCTTATATTGTTGGTAGTGATGTCTATGTGTCCAGCTCCCTTTGGAACAGCATCTGTAGGACCAAACTGGGAAAAACTAACCTGATAAATGTCTGAATTCTCTTTCTCAGAAGCTGCTCTTCTAGACAACCAACCCTGGTCCTGAATCCAGCTTGGCTGTGGTCTCTTTTTCTAAAGGATCCCAGTTCTCTGAGTCCAGTCGGCTCTGCTTTATTACAGATACCTAATATGTCTGTGGTTTTGTGTGGGTTTTACTCTATTATTTTAATGAAAAAAAAAGCCACTAATAAAGTGCTTTTCTATGTCAGGCACTCTTGTAATGGCCTTACATGTATTAATTAGTTTATCCTCATAACAGCCTTATGGGCTAGGTAGGATTATTACTCCCATTTCAAAAATGAGGAAAATAGGGGCTAGCCTGGTGGCGTAGTGGTTAAGTTTGCTTGCTGTGCTTTGGCGGCCCAGGGTTCACAGTTTCGGATCCCAGGCGTGGATGTACGCACTGCTTATCAAGCCATGCTGTGGCAGATCCCATATAAAATAGAAGAAAATGGGCATGAATGTTAGCCCAGAGCCAATCTTCCTCACCAAAAAATAAAAATAAATAAAATGAGGAACATAGACAATATGGAGTTTAAGTATTGTCTAAAGTCACCCAACCAGGAAGTGGCAAAGTTTAGATTGGATCTAGGCAGTCTGGCTCCTAACTTCCAGTTTATGCTGCCTCCACTATGCCATGCCACTGTCTACACTATCATTTTCTTTTAAAAATTAATTAAATAAATAAATCAACCCATGGTATAAAATTCAAAATGTACAAAATATTCTGTGAAAGGAAGTCCTTTCATGACCATGTCTCTCAGTCTTCAAGTTTCTCCCCAGAAGTGACCACTGCTATTGCATCCTTGAGTATTCTTTCAGAAATATTCTGTGTAAATGTGAGTAAATACAGCATATATACATTTTTTCCTTTTCTTAATGCTAATTTCAGCTTACTAAAAACATCATTTAACATCTTGGGTTTTTTCCACTTAATTTTGCAGCTCTAAAAGAGGTAAAATATCAGTGTATAAATACTGATTCGTTCTTTTTAATTGGCTGAATATTTTTCTAACATATAGATGTTAAAATTTGTTTGGCCAATCTTCTTTTAAATTATGCAATTAAGTAATTACATGTTATTTGCCATGCATAACATCTTACATGTCAGTTTGCATATCCGTGAATTTTCAGATGGATAAATTTCTAGAAATGGTATCCCTGGGTTTAAAAATATTTATTTTGGGGGGCCAGTCTGGTGGCATAGTGGTTAACTGTGTGTGCTCTCCTTTGGTGGCCCGCGGTTCATGGGTTCAGATCCTGGGAGTGGACCTACACACTGCTCATCAAGCCATGCTGTGGTGGCATCCTACATACAAAATAGAGGAAGATTGGCACATATGTTAGCTCAGGGCCAATCTTCCTCACCAAAAAAAAAAAAATCATTTTTAATTTAAATTTTTAAATTTTTTTTATTTTTAATTTTTATTGTCAGATTGCCCATTAGAGAGGGTTGTATTAATCTGCATTCCCACCAGCAATGTGTGAGAGTGCCTGTTCCCCTATATCTTTCCAACACAGTACGTCATTGAACTTTGCCAATGTACAATTGGACCATTGCAAATCTAAGAAGTAAAAACAATGTCTCATTGTAATTTCAGTCTGAATTTTTATTTAAGCATTTTTCCTTTTCCATGAAGTGTTTTTTTCATTTCTTTTGCACGTTTTTCTTGTGTTATCAGACTTTTACTTATGGATTTGTTGGAAACTTTTCCACATTGAGAGGTAGCCCTCTCATATTCTATAAATTGTAATTATTCTTTCTCAGATTAGCATTTGTCTTTTGACTTTATTTTGAATCGTAAAGGAATTATTTATATGTGGTTGATTTAATCAATCATTTGTTGTAATGATTTCAAGGATTTATTTGATACTTAGAAAAGCCTTAGTTTTCCTGGAATTAAAAAAAAATCCATTTTTTTCTAATAATTTCTGGTTGTATTTTTATTTGTTACATTTATATCTTTGATCTATTTGGAATTCATTTCTGAATAAAAAGTAGAGTTAAGATCCAGCTTTTTTGTTTGTTTTCCCAAATAGCTATCTTATTCTTTTGCCTTACCACTATTTTTTTTCTCTTTGTGAAGGACATTGTCCCTGAGCTAACCATTTGTTGCCAATCTTCCTCTTTTTGCTTGAGTTCACTTCTTTGCCAATCTTCCTCTATTTTTTTTTGTATGTGGGACACCACCACAGCCTGGCTTGATGAGTGGTGTGTAGGTCCGTGCCCAGGACCTAAATCCATGAACCCTGGGCCACTGATGTGGAGTGCAAGAACTTAAACCACTGCACCACCAGGCCAGCACACCACTATGTTTTAAAAAATATTGCTTTCAGGTTTTGAAATATTTATTGTATCATACATTTTTAAGAAATATATTTAGGTACATCAGTATATTTTCTATTCTGTTCCATTGATTTATATATTCATGTGCTACTACAAAACTATTTTAGTTGTTATCACTTTATAATACATTTTGTTATCAAATAGGACAAGTCACTTCTCATGATTCTGCAGAGTATTTTGGTTACTATTGCTAGTTAAAATTTTCCGTATAAATTTAAGAACTAACTTGTCTAGTTAAAAAATATGCTGTTTTTTTTTTTTTTTTAGTGGTCATGCTAACTTTATATAGTAACAGGCAGAATTGATATCTATACATCAGTATGAGTATATGATATATGACTGACTATTTGAAAAAAATATGACTTTTCATTTGTTTAAGTCTCCTTTTGGGTCCTATAGTGATATTTTATGGATTACTTTTTTAAGGATCACAAATATTTCTTTTACATTCTGTCCTAAATATTTCATACATGTTGCTACTACTAAAATTGTGGACTTTACTTCCGTTATATCTTCAAAGTGGCTGATTTTGTATATAAAGGCTATTGATTTCTATATTAATTAATTTATTATTTTACTTTTTACTTTACCTCTACTAATAAAAATTTTATGTTCTACTCATTGCCATTTCTTTCTTGAGCTTTTGAATCTCTATTTTGTGCTTTTCTATTATAAACGTACTTACTCTACTAAGTTTTTAAATTCCTGGGAAAATGTTTGATCATAGTTTTCTTATATTTTGATTTTTTTCTACTAAATGTTCTTCATTTGCCATTTCTTTTTCCTTCCTTAACTCTGGTCGTGTGTGTGTGCGTGTATGTTATCTTTCTATAAATTCTATTCTTTTTTATTTTTGCTAATTATTGAGGGATGTAATTTCTTTCGGACTAGCTATATTTAGGAGATTTGTGTCAGAGAAGGCCAAGGCCATATTTCAGGCTAGTAGAGATTATTTTTATGCCATAGATTGGTGGTCTAAATGATTTTTTTTTTAATCTTTACTTCACCCTAGCACAAAATTTGGCATTATTAGGCCGCTCACGGTTTGGAGATTCCTCAGCCTGGCCTCTTTGACAGATGGTTTTCTGAAATTATGTCTGTCTGTATGATTCTTAATTTCTTCTCAGGACCATACCAAGTCCAGGTATGCTTACCAGCTCATATATGTCATTTCTCTTGTCACCATGAGATTTCTAATTTTGAGCATCACCCTGGAGCAGTATGCTGTGCCAGCTTTTTCTGTGCCCTGCTGCAGGGTGTCTTCTCTCTTTATGCTCTTGAACCTTTATATAATTTTCACTGTTTGGGGAATGCTTACTCTGATTTTATGGCTCAAAATTTTAGCTGTCTCCTAGTTTTATTGAAGATCAAATGTGATTTCTGTTTCATATTTTCTTTGTCACTTTAGGGTATTTTTCCTGAGAAGAGACAAATGCTAAATTTATTTTACTCTGCCATACATCTTTTTATGGACTGGAAGTTTAGAACATTTCTGGAAGTAACACAGAACCCAAAACAATAACACATATCCTATTGATGGATAAATAATGATATTTTATCTAAGAGGTGATATTACTTTTATTATTAAGTATATTATTGCATTTAAATTTGGGAATAACTGTTTACAAATTAAGATTGTGATTTCTTTTTTTCTTTTTTTTTTTTTGGGTGAGGAAGATTGGCCCTGAGCTAACACTTGTGCCAATCCTCCTCTATTTTTTATATGTGGGACACCTCCACAGCATGGCTTGGTGAGCGGTGTGTAGGTCTCAGCCCAGGATCTGAACCCCTGAACCCCAGGCCGCTGAAGTGGAGCACGTGAACTTAACCACTATACCACCACGCCAGCCCCTGTGATTTCTTTTCTAAACATAAATCTTTCAGTTCAATCAATAAATAACAATAGAATGTCTACTATGTTCCAAAGACAAGCCACAAGAAAAACAAAAATTGTTAGTAAGTCACTGTTTTTCTTAAACCATTTACAAGTTGTTGGAAAGAGAGACAAAAACTAATGCAAGAGTATAGAAGAGGTGCACTTAACCTGAACAATAAGGCAAGGCTTCCTAGAGGAGGTGAAAGTTGAACTGAGTCTTGAAGAAGAAATAACAATTAACTGGGCAAGGAATTGAGGGAAACACTTTCTCATGAAAAGAAGTCTATGAGCAACCTAAGTGCCCATCAAGGGACGAATGGATAAAGAAGATGTGGTATATATACACAATGGAATACTACTCAGCCATAAGAAACAATGAAATCCAGCCATTTGTGACAACATGGATGGACCTTGAGGGTATTATGCAAAGCGAAATAAGTCAGAGGGAAAAAGTCAGATACCATATGATCTCACTCATAAGTAGAAAATAAAAACAACAACAAACAATCACATAGAGACAGAGATTGGACTGGTGGTTACCAGAGGGGAAGAGGAGAGGGCGGAGAGTGCAAGAGGTGATTAGGCACATGTGTGTGGTGATGGATTGTAATTAGTCTTTGGGTGGTGAACATGATGTAATCTACACAAAAATTGAAATATAATGATGTACACCTGAAATTTACATAATTCTATAAACCAATGTTTCCGCAATAAAAAAAATTTAAAAAAAATGAAATTCCTCATAAATATTCTAAAGGTTTTAAAAGATAAAAAAGGTCTATGAGCAAAGACACAGAAGCAAGAAATATCGTGATGTGATAAATAAGTAGTTTCATGTCTGCAGCTCTACCCATTTGAAAATCCTGGATATTTGCCTTAGAAATTGTATGCTATGTGAGCATCTCTAAAACAGATTTTCTTCTAGTGTAAATTTTAGATGTTCTTCTCATAGAGATTTCTTAACGCTACTTTGTCCCCTCCCTATTGACCAAAATAATAAGAATAATAATGATAATAATAATATAAGAAATAGTTATTATGTGACTTTAATCTGAATTTAGCTTATTTCAATAAGCCTTTACAGAGAAGCCATTATTTGTCTGACAAGGTGCATACTTTTGTGGAGGATATAAAAATAGCAGGACTTTGCACCCTCAAAAGGTTAAAATTTTTATACTTGGCATAAGTATAATGAAAATGAGCCTCTTTTGCTGTCACTGCCAAACACCTCCCTTCGCCTGCTTCTGCTGTTTATCTTGTCATTTTTATTGTTAAAGAAATAATTCGTATATGTACTCATATATTTTTATCTCTTATGGTTCACTTTTCACATGGCAAGTTATTTCTTTGATATGAATATTAATGTGCATTTCTTAATGCTTTTTTATCCATGACCTAATTTACTTGGCATTTTACTTAAAGTTGCAAAATTAAAAAAAAAAAGCACTTCATGTGCATTATTTTAACGTTTATTCTGCCTATTTATCTGTGGAGAACTAAACAATATTTTAACTTTAACCCAATCAGCTAACGATCTTTCTAAATCTCCCATTTACTCTTGACTTTTTCAATCATTAAGGAAAATCGAGGTTAACTATACTACCCTTAAAAGTTTTTGTTGTTTGGTATAGAAAAAGAATATAAAATTATGGATTTGTTTTCTTATTTTTTCCTTTTAATCCAAATAAATTTCTTTTAATATGTGCTTTAATATGTGCTTTTGCTACAAGTAAGATTTAAAATGTGAAGTAAACTAGAGAAACCATGTTTTAGAGTCAGGATCTATCTGACTTCTGAATCCAATCTTATTTTAGGAGGTTTTTTGGGAGACTCAACCTGAGACGATCATCCTTCTGTCTGACATGTGGATCAGAACCAAGTTTCCTCTTTAAATGTTTGCCAACATTTACATATTGCAGTAGCTTGGAGCAAATATCAGCATGGTAGTTGCTGAATAGCATAGCTATCTTGGGTCTACATTAATCCCAGGTCTCAAATGCAAGATAGTCCCCAAACCTATTCTGATGAATTAGGATAATGCAGTGGAAGTCTGAAGGGGAGAAAGAAGATCATTTTGACCTAAATATAGATGCTAGTTGTCTATAGATCATCCAAAAATGTCTAGTTTCCCTGAGACAAGATGAGCTGACAATGTTTTCAGTTAGCTGTAAGTTTCTGAGGGTTAAATCAGTTCATTGATTCTACAGCATCCCTGAACATGCTAGGCAGAAATATGAATGTTTAGCAGATCAAATGCCATGCTTTTGAGGAATTAACTAGCTATTCATTCAGTCTTTATGCATTATTGCAACAAGAATTACATTTGAATTTTTTAAATGATTATGAACTGGCTAAAGGCTGCGAATAAACCTGCATTTCTCTACCACTGCCATGGGAAAACAAAACCCTTAATTACAATGCTTGTCTTTGAATAATATTTCAGTTGTAACAGCACATTTTTTCCAATTTTGCATGATAAGTGCATTAATATTTATTCATATTCTATGACCTTTACATAATTCTCCCGGGCACTATTTTCCAAACTATGATATTTGCCTTTTTTTTTTTTTTTTTTTGCTCTTCAATACTTATCATTTATGCACTTCTTGTTACTCCATATTTTATGAGAATGTTAGGATTATTATGAAATGAGTTGGAATGAGACACGGGCTCTGACTCCTTCTCATCACATTTATTTTATGGTGGTGGGTGCACAATTTTATACACTAGTCCAAAATCATCAAACTGAGAGACATCAGCAAAAATGACAGAGTAGGGAATTTAAAAAGCCCATCCCTCCACAAGCAATGAACAAACTAGCAAAAACTATCAGAATCAACTTTTTTTGGAACTTGGGAAATTAACCAAAAGCTTGCAGCAACCATGGAAACAATTAGGAAAAAAAAAGAAGCTGAATCTTGGTAAGACAGCTTTATGGCATTTTAAATCATCCTAGTTACATTCCTCCCCCCATTGCTTAGCAGTGGCCTTGAACAACAACCCATAGCCAACAAAGATGCTCATACTAGAGAACAGCAGAATGAGCCTTATCCTCAAAGAATTGTGATTAGGTGTTTTAACCTGTCTGGTCGCTCTCTGGAGGACTAGCTCATAGGGTTTGCTTTATGTCACCTAACTCTGAAGTCTCCCAGTGCTGTGGTGGGGCATTTGTTGAATATATTTAAAGTAAAATGTATTAGTTTCTGCTGCCTAGGGCAATGGATAAGAGTAGGAATGAACAACAGAGTAACCAGATGCCTAGGGAAAAAAGCTGGATAATGAATACCTAAGAGGAAAAAGGATGTGAAAATCTCTGACACATTCCTGTGAATCTAGAAGACTTTGTACATGCCCAGAAATATCCGAGAAGGCCCTAACTCTCAAGTGTGGCTGACCTTCAGACTCAGTGAAAGCAGAAAGTAAAGGCTATAATACATTTGTAAACCACCTGGTTGAGTGTTGAGGGTGTGCTCCAACACATACACAAAGATCTTTTGCAAAGACAGAGAATTCTTTTCCTTTTGTTTTTTTTTTTTATGCCAGTTGTTACAATCGCCATCCAATCAGTAACCACAAGGCTAACAAAATATAGATGTCAGTGGCCACACATAACAAAGAATATAGACTTCACAAAATTAGGTCAGAATGATCATTAAACAAATATACAACAACAACTACAACAATCAGAAATAAGAAATTCTTGGCAAGGGGGAGAATCTGATTTCCAGAATTGCACATTATAATATTTAAAATGTACAGTTTTCAACAATAGCAAAATATATGAGCCATGCAAGGAAATAAGAAATTATGGTTGATTCACAGGAAGTAGAGAAATTAACAGAAATTGTCCTTGAGGAAGCCCAGAGATTGGACTTACTAGGCAAAGATGTTAATTCAACTGTCTTAAATATACTCAAAGAGCTAAATTAATTGATGAACTAAGAACTAAGAGAAGCCAGGAGAACATTGTCTCGCCAAATAGAGAATATCAATAAAGATATAGAAAATATAAGAACAAATCAAATAGAAATTCTACAATTGAAAAGCACAATAACTGAAATGAAAAATTCTCCAAAAGGGCTCCACAGCATATCTGAACAGAAAGAAGAAGAAAAAGTGAACTTGGAGATAGATCTGTTGAGATTATCCCCTTTTGAGGAGCCAAAGAAAATTGAATGGCAAAAAATGGCCAGCACCTAAGAGATCTTGGGGATAACATTAAACATATCGTGATATGCATAACAGAATTCACAGAAGAAGAGGAGAGAAAGGGGTAGAAAGAATGTTTGAAGAAATAATGGCCAAAAGTTCTCATATTTTACAAAAAACACTAATCTACATATTCAGAAACTCAGCAAACTCCAAATAGGATAAATTCAAAGACATCCACACTGAGACGAATTAAAATCAAACTATTAAAAGACAAATACAGGGGCTGGCCTGGTGGCACAGTGGTTGGTTAAGTTCACATGTGCTCTACTTCAGCAGTGCAGGGTTTGCAGGTTCGGATCCTGGGCATGCACCTACACATTGCTCGTCAAGCCGTGTTGTGGTGGCATCCCACAAACAAAATAGAGGAAGACTGGCACAGGTGTTAGCTCTGTGACAATCTTCTTCAAGCAAAAAGAAGATTGGCAACAGATGTTAGCTCTGGGCCAATCTTCCTCCCCCCAACAAAGAAAAAAGACACATACATAGCAAGAATTTTGAAAGCAACTGATTAATTATGAAGGATCCTAAATAAAATTGACAGCTTATTTCTTATCAGAAACTATAGAGGTCAGAAGGCAGTGGGATAATATATTTAAAGTGCTAAAAGAAAAAACTGTCAACTAAGAATATTACATCTAACAAAACTATCTTTCATAAATGAAGGAGAAATTAAGACATTCTCAGATAAATAAAAGATGAGGGAGTTCATTACTAGTAGACCTGACCAACAAGAAATCATAAAAGAAATTCTTCAGGTAGCAGTGAAAAGACACCAGACAGTAACTCCAATTCACACAGAAAATAAATAATACTATAAAGATAGTTACAAAGGCAAATATAAACGTCACCATGATATTTTTTGGTTTGTAACTTCTCTTTTTTCCTACATGATTTAAAAGACAATTGCATAAAAATAACTATAAATCAATGTTAATGAGCTCGTAATATATGAAAATATAAATTATGAAGATAACAATAAATGAGGAGGTGTACAGAGCTATAGAATAGCAAAGATTTTACACAATATTGAAACTAAATTGATATTAATCTTCTCTACATTGTTAAAAAATAAAATGTTGGGTCCAGCCAGGTGGCACAGTGGTTAAGTTCACACGCTCCACTTTGGTGGCCCAGGGTTCGCGGGTTCAGATCTTGGGGGCAGATCTCCACACTACTCATCAAGCCATAATGTGGTGGCATCCCACATACAAAAAATAGAGGAAGATTGGCACAGATCTTAGCTCAGGGCCATTCTTCCTCACCAAAAAAAAAAAAAAAAAAGAAAAAAATGTTAATAGTAATCCCCAGGGCAATCACTAATAAAATAACTCAAATAGTAAAAGTGTGATAAAAATTAAAATGGACACATGACAATAAGGGAAGAATTGAGGAACAAAAATGATATAAGATGTACATTAAGCAAATAGCAAAATTACAGAAATAATCTCTACCTTTCAGTAATTATATTAATTGTAAATAGATTAAACTCTCCAATTAAAAGGTAAAGATTACCAGAATGAATTTAAAATGATCTAAAGATCTAATGATACAAGCAGTTCACTTTATTTTCAAAGACATAAATAGGTTGAACATGAAAAGATGGAGAAAGATATTCATGCAAAATGTAATCAAAAAAGAGCTGGAATGGCTATACTAATATCAGACAAAGTAGACTTTAAGATAAAAATTGTCATCAGCTAAAGAAAGACACTACATAAGGATAAAAGTGTCAATCCATCAAAAAGATGTAGCAATTGTAAATACGTGTATACCTAACCACACAGCCCCAAAATGTGGCAGACAAAACTCACAGAACTGAAGGGAGAAACAGAGACTCAACAATAATAGTTGGAGACATCCAAAGCTCACTTTCAATAGTGGATAGAAAAATTGGACAAAAGATCAGCAAGGAAATATAAGACGTGTACAACACAATAAGCCACCTAGACTTACACATATATAGAACACTCCACTCACCATCAGGACAATACACATTCTTCTTAAGTGCACACGAAATATTCTCCAGGATACAACATATGTTAGGTCACAAAACAAAATCTCAATCAATTTAAAAATGTTGAAGTCATGCAAACTAACTTCTCTGACCACAAGGGAACAAAATTAGAAATCAATAACAAAAGGATATCTGGAAAATTCACAAATATGTAGAAATTAAACAACACACTCTTAGTTACCCAACTGATCAAAGAAGAAATCACAAGTGATATTAGAAAATACTTGGAGATGAACAAAAACAATACATAGCATACCAAAACATATGGGATGCAATAAAAGAAGTGTTTAGAGGGAAACTTATACTGTAAATGCCTTCATTAAAAAAGAAGAAAGATCCCAAATCAATAACTTAAACTTCCAACTTGAAAACATGGAAGAAGAGAAAACTAAGCCCAAAGCAAGCCAATGGAAGAAAATAATAAAGATTAGAGCAGAGATAAGTTAAATTGAAATAGAAAGGCAAGAGAAAAAAATTGATGATACCAAAGTTTGGTTCTTTGAAAGGATCAAAAAAATTCACAAAGATTTAGTGAGACCCCCCAATAGAAAAAGAGAGAAACTCAACTTATTAAAATCAGGAATTAAAGTGGGTATATTAATAATGACCTTACAGAAATAAAATGATTGTAAGATAGTACTGTGAACCAGTGTATGCCAACAAATTAGATAACCTAAATGAAATGGGCACATTTCTAGAAACACACAAAATACCAAAACTCATTCAAGAATAAGAAAATCTGAATGGCCCTATAAAAAGTAAATAGATTGAGGGGGGCCATCCTGGTGGCGTGACGGTTAGGTGCTCATGCTCTGCTGCAGCAGCCCGAGGTTCCTAGGTTCGGATCCCCGGCACTCACAGATGCACCACCTGTCAAGCCATGCTGTGGTGGTGTCCCATATAAAGTAGAGGAAGATGGGCATGGATGTTAGCCCAGGCCAATCTTCCTCAGCAAAAAGAGGAGGATTGGCATCGGATGTTAGCTCAGGGCTGGTCTTCCTCACACACACACACACACACACACAAAATAAATAGATTGAATCAATAAACAAAAAACCTCCAACAACAAAAGTCTGGGACCAGATGGTTTCACTGGTAAATTCCACCAAACATTTAAAGAATAATTACAACCAATCTTTCTCAAATTCTTCCCCCCAAAAATGAGGAGGTAAAACTTACAAACTCATTCAATCACACCAGTATTGCCTTAATGTCAAAGCCAGACAAAGATATCATAAGAAAACTATGTAACAATATCCTTTATGAATATAGATGTAAAAATCTTTAACAAAATATTGGTAAACTGAATCCAGCAGCATATTAAAAGGATTATACACCATCACCAAATGAGATTTATCCTAGGGGTTTATCCCAAGTTCAACATATAAAAACAATCAATATAATATACCATATTAGTAGAATAAAGAAAAAAAAAACATGACTATCTCATTTGGTTGGAGAAAAAGCATTTGACAAAATCCAAAACCCTTTCATGATAAAAATTCTAAAAAACCCCTTGGCATTAAAGAGAACTTCTTCAATCTAATGAAGGGCATTTAAGAAAGATTTACAGCCAACATCATTCTTAACTGTGAAAGATTGAACAGTTTTATCCCTAAAATCAACAAGGCAAAGAAGTCCACTCTCATCATTTTTATTCAACATTGTACAGAAAGATCTGGCAACTAAGCAAGTAAAAGAAGTAAAAGGCACCCAGATTGGAAAGGTAGAAATAGAGCTATCTCTATTCACAGATAACATGATCTTATATAGAAAACCCTAAAGAATCCACAAAACACTACTAGAGCTGATAAATTAATTCAGCAAAGTTTCTGGGTCAACACACAACATCAACACACAAAAATCAGTTATAATTTTATATATTAGCAAAGATTTATCTGAAAATGAAATTAAGAAAAAAATTCTATTTACGGTACCATCAAGAAAAATACTTAACATTAAATTTAACCAAGGAGGTACAACATGTGTACATTGAAAACTACAAAATATTTTGGAAAGAAATTAAAGAAGACTTAAATAAGTGGAAAAAATCCTGTGTTCATGATTGAAAGACTTAATATTGTTAAGATGACAACACTTTCTAAATTGATTTATGGATTCAATGCAATCCTTATCAAAATTCCAACTGCTATTTTCAGAAATTGGCAAGCTGATTCTAAAATTCATATCAAACTGCAAGATATCCCAAATAATAAAAAGAAAACTGAAAAAGTTGAACAAAGTTGAAGGACTCACACATCTTGATTTCAAAACTTACAACAAAGCTACTATAATCAAAACAGTGTGGTATTCATATAAGGATAGACATACAGATCAATAGAATTGAATTGAGAGTCCATAAATAAGTCCATATATCTTTGGTCAATTGATTTTTGACAATGGTGCCAAGGCCATTCAATGGGGGAAAATATAGTCTTGTCAACAAGTGGTGCTGGGACAATTGTGCATCCACGTTCAAAAGAATGAATTTGGAGGCTGGTCTGGTGGCGTAGTGGCTAACTTCGCGTACTCCACTTTGGCAGCCTGGGGTTTGCAGGTTTGGGTCTTGAGCACAGACCTACACACCGCTTCTCAAGCCATGCTGTGGCAGGCATCCCACATATAAAGTAGAGAAAGATGGGCAGGGGTGTCAGCCCAGGGCCAATCTTCTTCAGCAAAAAGAGGAGGATTGGCAACAGATGTTAGCTCAGGGCTATTCTTCCTAACCAAAAAGAAAAAAAAAAAAGAATGAATTTAGGCACCTACCTCACACTATATACAAAAGTTATTTCAAAATGTATCAAACACTGTAATGTAAAAGCTAAAACTATAAAACTCCTAGAAGGAAACATACATGAAAATTTTCATGACTTTGGATTAGGAAATGGTTTCTTGAACATGACACTAAACGTAGGAAAAGAAGAACCAGCTCTGAGGGCCTAGTGGTTAAAGTTCGGTGCTCAACATTTCTGCTGCCTGGGTTCACTTCTCAGTTGTGGGACCACACCACCCAACTGTCAGTTGCTATGCTGTGGCAGTGGCTCACGTAGAAGAACTAGAATGACTTACAACTAGGATATACAACTATATACTGGGGCTTTGGGGAGGAAAAAAAAAGAAGAAGAGAAGATTGGCAACAGATGTTAGCTCAGGGTGAATCTTTCCCTGAAAAAAAAAAAAAGTAGTAAAAGAAAAAGTAGATGAATTGGGCTTCATCAAAATTAAAAACTTTTGTGCATAAAAGAATACTATCAAGAACATGAAGACAATCCACAGAGTGGGATAAAATATTTGCAAATAGATATCTGATAAGAGTCTAGTATCCAGAATCTAGTAAATATCCTTAAACTCGACAACAAAAATGCAAGCAACCCAATTAAAAAGTGGGCAAGGGATTTGAATAGACATTTGTCCAAAAACAATATAGAAATGGTCTTATACTCATGGAAAGACATTCAAAATCAGTCATTATTAGGAAAATACAAATCAAAACCACAATGAGATATCACTTCACACCCACCAGGATGGCTATTCTCAACAATATATGGAAAATAGGAAGTACCGGCAAGGATGTGAAGAAATTGGAACCCTTACACATTGCCAATGGTAATGTAAAATGGTGCAGTAGCTATGGAAAACAGTTTAGTGCTTCCTCAAAAAGTTAAATATAGCATTACTGTATGACCCAGCAATTCTACTCTACCTCCTATATATACCCGAGAGAAAAGAAAACAACTATCCACACAAAAACTTGTACACAAATATTCATATCAGCACTACTCACAACAGCCAAAAGGTAGAAACAACCCAAATGTCCATCAACTGATGAATGAATAAACAAAATGTGATATATCCATACAATGGACTATTATTCATCAGTAAAAAGGAATGAAGTACTGATACACGCTACATGACTGTACTTCGAAAACAGCCAGGCACAAAAGGTCACATATTGTATGATTCCATTTATATGAAATGTCCAAAATAAGTAAATTCACAGAGACAGAAAGCAGATTAGTAATTGCCCAGAATTGGAGGTGGAGTGAATGGGGACCAACTGCTTAATCAGTAGAGATTTTTTTGGGATGATAAAAATGTTCTGAAATTAGATAGTGGTGATGGTTGTGCAGTGTTGTGAATATAATAAAAATCATTGATTTGTACATACTAAAATGGTTAAATTGGTAAATTTTATATTATGGGAATTGTATCTCAATTAAAAAATCATCAACGTACCTGCCTGGTGGCACAGCCGTTAAGTGCACGCGTTGGGCTGCCGTGGCCCAGGGTTCGCAGGATCAGATCCGGGTGCGCACCTATGCATTGCTTGTCAAGCCATGCTGTGGCAGCGTCCCATATAAAGTAGAGGAAGATGCGCATGGATGTTAGCCCAGGGCCAATCTTCCTCAACGAAAAGAGGAGGATTGGCATCGGATATTAGTTCAGGGCTGATCTTCCTCACCAAAAAAAAAAAAAAATCATCAAATGTGGACTTAACACTAGTGATTTTTTATTATAAATTATACCTCAATGAAGCTAATAAAGTCAGTTTTGTGAAATAAAAGTAAATAAATAAAATGCCTAGAATTGCATATTAACGTAAAATAGATATTATTTCAAATATAAAATAAGGTTTTTTCCTTTGCATATTTAGTGTAGATATTTTATAGTAGAAAATGTAAGGTAAATACGTATTTCTTCAGAAAAGATGGCCTCATTTTCTTATTTAAAAAAATTTATTCCTTAATTTTAAGAAAATTAATAATTCATTTATCATTTACTTTTTGTGGCATAAAATTAACTTTTGCCCTATTTTCAAGTTACTATTTTGAAGCTTTCTGTTAAATAGCAATAGAAGGTGTTTCAGATGCCCAATTTGATACATTATTCCTGGAATTAATCACTTGCTTTTTAGACTGGAATTTTGACCTGAAAAGGACCTGGAGTTTGTCCATTGCAACCTCTTGATATTCTACCTGAAAAAAACAGGAGACCAGATATACCAAAGTGCTTTCCTGGGTCACACAGCTGAAGTCAGAGGCCCGGCCTCACTATTTTTTCTTAAATTAATTGTTTGTAATATAGTCCAGATTCTTTAAAAAAACAAAGGTGGGGCCGGCCCGATGGCGCAAGTTAAGGGCGCGCGCTCCACTGCTGTGGCCCGGGGTTCGCTGGTTCAGATCCCGGGCATGTACCGATGCACCACTTGGCAAGCCATGCTGTGGCAGCGTCCCATATAAAGTGGAGGAAGATGGGCAAGGATGTTAGCCCAGGGCTAGTCTTCCTCAGCAATAAAAGACGAGGATTGGCAGATGTTAGCACAAGGCTGATCTTCCTCACACACACCCAAAAAAGTCAATTTGTTAACTTGTTCACTTGTAGAGTGCCCATGTGAGATTAATCTATGGCAGAAAGTATGGTAACCTAAATACACACTCTATAAGTTAGAGAAATCCCACAGGAGACAGGGAGTTGATACAGAAGAATCCCAGAGCGAAGATTGCCTTAAAAAACTTTCTAGCTCTGATAGAATCTGGTCATTCTGAAAAACAAAAAATAGACTGTTAAATTCAGTGAGATTGTTGATTTATGATTGGAAAAAAAACAAGTTTTGTTTTTTTTTAAATATTAAGTATCAGGAATCTGATTATAAAACAATAACAAAAAGATTGAGAATGAGACATTATTCTCATAATCTGGAGAATTGGACTAAGGTCAGAAAAAAATATGTGAAAGAATGCTAACTTTCTTTGATTTTAGTAAGATTCACTTTTTTAAAATATTTTTCCTTTCTTTTGTATTGCATGCTTCATGTTTGACAATTCTTAATTATAATTTAAAACATGTAACTGATATAAATGCTACATATTGAAGACATGTACTTAGAGTTTGTGTTTTTCAAGATCAAATCATATTACTCTGCATAATTAGCAAGAGAGATCTGAGAAACAATTATGAAAAGTTTTAAGAAATTTATTTAAAACCTCAAATAATAATGGAAATGCTATTTTAATATATGGAAGTAAAATTTACTATACTCTGGTATACTCTGGTGTTTTATTTAGATTTAAAAGGATATAGTATGCTCTGGAAAATAGGGAGAAGTCATGTTCCTTAGCAATGTCTTCCCTTAGTGCAACTTGAGTAGAATAATAACAGGACCAAGATTCCAGAACTTGGAGAATGCACTGCCAATTGGATCATTTCTTACATTGAACTATCATTATGCCAGATTTTTCACCGAAGTTTTCTTCCGTGGCCTTACCCTTCTCATCCACATTCCCCTGTCATTCTTTCTCCTCTTTTACTGGGTGAAAAATATCTTTTTGACCTACCACCAATAAAAACACACTGAATTTCACAAGGGGAACTATAAGCCCTTTTGCATTAAGGTGATATTAACGAATACATTTTAAATATCCCTTTCTTGGAGATATTTGCATTTTATCAGGCTGCAGAAGACCTGCAAAGAGTTGTATCTCTATATGTGACATTTCAAACATCTCATGTAGAGTGCTTTTAAATTTAAGCAAGTTTCCAGGACCCCTAAGATTTTACCACATGGGTATACACCTGCTCGGACCACCTGCAAGGTTAACCCTGCGTCT
Source organism: Diceros bicornis minor (assembly GCF_020826845.1). Classification (NCBI taxonomy): domain Eukaryota; kingdom Metazoa; phylum Chordata; class Mammalia; order Perissodactyla; family Rhinocerotidae; genus Diceros; species Diceros bicornis. Next base: position 16,694,722 of record NC_080772.1, on the reverse strand, counting down.
ATTTGGTGCTCAGATCTCCCCTCACCACCTGGAATCCTCCCTCCAGCAAAGCTTTGTAATTAAAAATATTCTCATTCTGTACTTCTGCTCTGTTTCCCAATATAATAGGAGGATTTGAGAAGGGCATTGATGGGGATTGGGTTGGTATAAAATGTACATTGCTCTTCTGGAGTGTATCTTTCCGTGCCATAAGGACTTGTGGGTGCAGGATCTGCAGGCAGACATATTGCTACGTCTGGCCTCTAGTAGCAACTCTGTGGCAGGTGCTGCAGGCCACTTCCACTTGGTGCCTAGAACTTGGCAGTGCCAACAGAAACACACAGCAGGGGTATGCTGATGGGCAAAAGAAGCAACTGCCCTTGTCACAGGTAAGAAGGGCCTGTTCTTCTTGTGGAGGAAAGTAGGGCAAGCAGGATGGTGAAGCAGTGAAAGCTAAAATGTTCTCTTTGAGCAGCAACCTCTAGGGATGTTTTGTCCACTCTATGAGTGCTGATATAGACAGGTTTTTATGCTCGTTAACAGCACATATTCAGAAGAGAATGTTTTCTTAGCCAATATTAGCTAGTGGTGTTCTACATGGATCATCATAAGGGAAAGATAAAAATAATTACATATTTTGGAACAGAATATAAAGGGAGAGGTCTCACTTTTAGGCTGGCAGCAATGCGAACCGAGGAAATGGCAGAATAGAAAGAATGCAAGATAAGAGAAGTGGTCCAGCAAGGGACAGTGGAACAACTGGTGGCGTTAGTTAAACAAGAATGTAGCTGCCGGATTGACAGTTTGGAAAACTGAAGACAGAACAGACTGGCCTTGAAATTGGAAAACCAAAATTATGTCACAGGAAAGGATATTCCATAACAAAGCCAAATATATCAGACTTGGAATTTTCATTTAAATTTGAATAGTTAACTCAGTGAAAAGTCTTTCAAAGGACAAATGAAAAGCCAGAGAATTTAGAACAGCAGGTGGAGATAAAAACAAGAGAGGCAGCCAACGAGACTTTAAAAGAAAGTAGTATTTTACATCTTCACATAAGATGTTGTGATTTCATTAGTTCTAGTTGGAAAATGATTAGACATTGCCCTTGGTTTTGGTCATAGCCAGGTAGTAATTTATTTCTTTTTCAGTGCCTCCATTTTGAAACACTGACAGGTCCACCCAGAGAAGATTTTCTATCAGTATTTGAAGAGAGTGAATTTCTTTTTGTGCAAGAAAATGGAGCTTATCTAAATTTCTTATTTCCTAAGGGTACAATCTAATATCAGATATTTATTCCTTAGGAAACAAAGTTCCTCTTTTTTTTTTTTCAGGTTTAATATTCCCAGAGCAGTGGGAAGATATTCAGGCAGGTTGATACTGGCTAAATAATACCAGATATTTGTCTGCATATCATCACCAAATCAGCCAGTTATTTCTGTTCTCAATGATTTAGAAAAACAAAGCAGCATTTCTTTCAAAAACAGTCCCTCTAGATAAGCCCATATCTCAATGCTGTGTTAAAGACTCTTCCATAGTGTAGAGAATCAAATTAGTATCTAATCTTGCACTTGAACCTGCACAAAGGTTTTTGTAGAAAAGAAGAAAAACAATGTTAGAGAAAACTATACTTCCTGAGCTTATCAAAGTCTTTTAATCACGACACAGCTGAAAAGCTTTCTGAGTAATGATCCTTTGTTTCAAACAATTACTAAACTTGTTTTAATGTAAGTTTGATAATAAAATAAAAATAGGAACAAAAAGCAATGTTGAAGATACTAATCAGCTGCTAATTCTTCTCTTGGCTGCCTGGACACCTTACCCTGGCAAACACACATGACATTAGCTTAGACATTTAGAATTGCTAAGGAGCCTTGAGGTCATAGAGTCCCACCCACTTATTTTACTTATGAATAAATTGAAGCTTAAAGAGATTAGGCGAATAGCTAGGAGTGCTAGGCTAGTTACTTGTATTGGTGTGACTTAGGTCTCAAGATTTTCTATCTTCCTCTGTCCACACTCCTTTTTTTGGATTTCCTTTGCGTGTACCTTTCCCCACTAAAGCACTTGGTATATGGTTATATAAATGCATGTTTAATTGTCTCTCTTTCCCAGTAGGCTGGAATCTTGGGGAAGGTAAGAAACAAGTTGCTTGTTCAGCTTTATATACTTCTAGCCAGTCTCTGACAGAAAGAAGGGATCCATCAATGGTACTCAATTTATTTGAATTACAGATCTTCCTTGACTTACAATGAGGTTACATCCTAATAAACCCATCCTAAGGTGAAAATATCAAACGTCAAAATGCATTTAATACACCTAACCTACCAAACATCATAGCTTAGCTTACTCTAGCTTAAACGTGCTCAGAACACTTACATTAGCCTACAGTTGGGCAAAATCATCTAACACAAAGCCTATTTTATAACAAAGTGTTGAATATTTCCTATAATTGATTGAATACTGTACTGAAAAACAGAACGGTTGTATGGGTGTGGAATGGTTGTAACGGTATGGGTTGTTTACTCTTGTGATCACATGACTGACCGAGGGCTGCAGCTCGCGACCACTGTCCAACATCACCAGAGAGTATCATACCACATATCACTAGCCTGGGAAAAGATTAAAACTCAAAATTCTAAGTATGGTTTCTACTGAATGCATATCGCTTTCACACCATCGTAACGTTGAAAAATCGTTAAGTCGAGCCAACATAAGTCGAGGACATCTGTATATTGAATTTCACATACATATCAGTACAGGGTTCTCACCTCATCATTAACACTCTTTATTGCCTCTGTCTCCAATAATAATGTATAATCTTTGTTTCCCTCAAGTTCTCTACCTAGTCCATAAGCTCGGTCTAAGCAATTATGTAGTAATGTCCCGTCTGCATTATAATATTCTCCTTTCCACTTCTGCCCAGTCCTGGCACCCTCCACACTGCAGTCCTATCTTCTCTGCCTCCTCTTCCTTCTCCTCCTTCCCTCCTCCTCTCCTCCTCCTTCTTCTTATCATTCACTATCTATAAAGTTGTAGATAAAGTTCATTCTTATAAAAAGAGGACAGGAAGTACAGATTCTCCTGGCCTCCAACCCTTGAATTTTCACTTATGCATTCCCCAGCACGAACTCCGCAAACTTTCTCATCACTAACTTGTCCTTTGTTTATCGATAACGATGTGTACTTCTTTTTGGTATTGTTTGCTTTGCACCTGGTCTTCATTATTGGTTGCATCTCAGAAAAGTAATTCAGAGCGTGATGTCAATGAAGCCAAGGTCCTGGTTTGATCTACTACCCTGGTCCAGCCACCTTCAGCTCTAGCCTGGTTTATTCCAATAGCCTCCTCACTGCGTTTGCCCTTTCCTTCCCCTTAGTATATAGTTCATACAAAAAGAAATGCGATCCTCTCAAAATCTAAGTCAAATCAGTTCCCTCCTCCACTCAGAACCTTCTCACCAATAGCGAAAGTCAATATCCTTGTAATAGTCTACAGGGCCCATTACTGTCAGCTTCCCGACTTTATATCCTACCCTTCTCCCTTGCTCACCCTCTAGCCTCTGATATGATGACTCCATTCCTTCCTCAGTGTCTTTGCACTTGCCTTTTCCTCTACCTGGAATGTTCTTCACACAGGTATCTCCCTCACTTACTTATCCACCTCCTTCAAGTTTTGACTCAGATATCTCCCACTTGGTGAGGCTACCCTGACCACTGTATGTAAAATTGCATACACTTCTTCCCAACAATCTTTATATCTTTTCTTGATGACTCTTGATAACCTCCTGAAAACTCTTCCTACAGGGTTGTACTAAAAATTAAAAGAAATATATGTGAAGGACTTGCACACTTTTTGGTGAGTATTAAATGTTAGTTCGCCCACGGCATTCAGTGGTCTCTAGTAGCAGCATTATTTCCTATTACCCCCTTTCACACGCTTTGTCCTTCAGTGCAACTAAATAATTTACTTTTCCTCATGCTTTCATGATGCATCTCCTTCGTTTGTTCCTTTACACATTCTTACCTGTGTCTGGAATACTCTTCTCTTTCTCACTAGTCCAAAGTCTGCTATCTTTTACACAAAATAAAAGTAGTTGCAAATTCCTGCAACCAAAAGCAGTTATCAACCCCTGGCAACATGTTTAGTGCATTTTCTTTTGTGAAGGTACTGCACATTTTCTTAACTATACTACGGTTAATTCTGTTGACAAAAGATTTTCACATATTGAGGTATATGGGGTAACTTTCAGGTTCAAAATTGATTTAGCTTGAACTAAAGAAGCCTGACTTATGGTCTATCAAACACACACTGTACATCTGCTTTAATCATTAAAGTAAAGAAGGCACTCTCTTAAGATAAGAATGCACACTTCCCCTCCTACACCAGTATTGGTACACCCTATAGGTAACACCCTGTTGATAACATCCATATTAGGTATTAGTCCCTTTCTGGATATCAGGGTTATGTTGACCTGCTAATTTGCAACTGAAAACCTCTTTGAAATTTTGATGAATATGTATCCTGGTCATGTTTAATGTATGTTCTTTGTTCCAAAACGTATAAAACTGTACTGAAAACCATGCATCTCCAGACTGCCTTCTTCCTTTCTGGAAAATGCCTTCCTGGGTTATAATCCTCAGTTTGGCTCACTGTATCTATTTAATCTATTGATTAAATGATTATTGGTTATTTTGCATTGACACTATAATGGCTCTCTCTACTCTCTTTTACTGGAAGCCCCTTAGAGGAAGTCCATCTCTTTCATTCCATATACATATCTCCACATCTACATCCTCTAGTTCCTAGAACAATGTCTTATATGTGACAGATATAAATATTTGTAGATGAAGGAAAACTCATACCCTACAGCCAAGGAAGGAAGTGAAAACACTCCCCATTTCTCAACATCTTTCAGACAATGGTAACAAACTGTGATTTTTCTTTACTTTCCTGTTTTCTCTCTAAAATTTCAGATCATCAATATGGAATAAAAAGCCAAATCTTTACCTTGCCTACAACACTAAAAAATGACAGAATAAAGGAACCAACTGGAATTTTCAGTGATTGATTTATGGTCCCACTACTCTGAGCCCTGAGGAAAATTATAACAGTTCCTATAGTCTGGTGTGGGGTCCTGGTGAGGACCACCAGTAATTTTTCCATTCTCCTCTGTCTCTACTAATTTATCTTCCTTAGGCTCAATTCTGCTGCAAACCTACAGTCAATCCTGGAACGCAGAGTGGCTAACATCACTGAGTCAGGCCTGATGACTTTGCCATTCAGACTGCTTTCTGCATGCCACATTGGAGAATTAGAAGTCAGTCAAAGACTATCTCCTTGGCCAAACCTTAGTCAGCCTCCTCTGACCCTTCTTCTTAACTAGGCCTCAACCTTGGCCTATGAGAACTGCAAACTCTCAGCACAAATGATTTCATCCACCCCATCCCTCCCACACACACTAAGAGACTTGACTGGCATAATTTCTAACAGCTCACGGTTTCTAACATCCCTGGGATGACCTAGCCTCCCCTTTTAAGTTCCTGCCCGGGAAAACTCAAGTTTTCCAAAACAATTTATGCTCTGATTCAACTCTTACCTTGCCTAACAATTCTTGGAAGCCAGGCCCCTTACTTGATTTCTGTAAATTTCCACTTTCTTGACTGCTCCGGCCCCAATTTGTTCCACCTTCCTCTTCTCTCATTCTCCCTTTAAAATATTTAGTCATCTCTTCACAGGTGGCAGTTGAGCTCAGTTTATCGTGGAGCCTCTGTCTCCTGCTACAGTAGTCACAATAAAATCTGTCTTTCCACCTCTAACAAACATTAAATGCTTTGAACTCTATTTCTCTTTGACAAGTCTCAAGTCTAAGCCTGAGAGGTTGGAGAGATGGATGACTGAGTGACCTCTGGGCTGCCTCATGCTTATGGAAATTTTTCTAGAGTACAGTTCCCCAAGAATTTTTTTTAACATAGAACTTACTAAATCCTGCAAAATCATTTTTGGAAAGGCTATATGGAAATATAAACATAAATCATGGACTTTTCTCTTAAATTTTTTGAAAAGAAAATGCATTAGGGAGTAGGATTTAAGGAGTCTATTTTAATGAACAAATAATACACATTTTCTTTAAGAAACAATAATTTTGAAAAACACTGATCTCAAAAATTCAAGATTGTTGCCCTCAGGCGTTAGTTCAATAAATGCAGCTATAGGACATAATATTATCATCTACTTCTGCCTAACAAGACTGTCTTATAATTTTTTTTAATTTATCTGGATTTTCAAAGCATTTGCTTGACAGATTTTAGATGAGCAGCTAATCTGTCATTTACAGAAGGGACAGTGATGAGAGGGAGCAATGCCTAATTCATTTATGTGCTCTTTTATCTGTTGATTTGATTTATTTAGTTCATTTTTACCAAAAGTATTGACAGAGGGGCAAAATATTTAATCACAGTCGTGCAGGTTAAAAAAAACATGCTGATATCAGGCTCAGGGCAACAGGAGAAAGTTGGAATGTTTCTGATCCTGTGAGGAAAGGAAAACGTGATTGAGTGATGTTTATCTAACCTATTTTATTCTGAATTGTGATGGATGCAGCAGCAGTGGAGGAAAGCTTCATGCATGTGACAGGTATTCACCAAAGGATCTTTTCTGCACTGTGTGTAATCGTGGACATGATTTCTTACCCACATCCCACTGTAGAGTTTATGTGAGTGTTGTGATTGCAGCAAATCAGAAGCCAGAATTGTGATGATATTTTATAGAGAGAGAATGGTCATTTCATGTTGCTTAGCGTTTGAAGATTTTTTGTTGTTGTTTGCTGTATTTTAAGTTTTTATTTATTTTATTTTTTATTTAGCTCCCAGAACTCTTGATCCTCTGGTCATGGAGATATCCAAAAAGGTAACAATATGTCCTCTATGCTACAAAATCTGTTTTTGTTTTATTTTTACTCTGCTGCTCTTGATGGTTATAAAGCCAGGGGTAAAAATATTTGGAATAGTAGGAATATGATTCAATTTCTGTTCTTAAAAAATTATTATTTACTTATGAGTAAAATTTAGGAAAAGCATTCCTAATAATAATCTCGCAGTTTGGCGGTGGGGGGAGAAAGAGGTCTGGTTGACCTTGGTTTCAATCAATTCTAGAGTGGAAGCTTAGAAATCATAAGAAATCTGCTGCATAGAAATAATAGTAAATTAGTGAGACCAAATTTAGAGATTACTTAGGGGGAGGTAATCTAAGGTCCTACGACTTTTCTGAAGATTGGTCTAAGACTGACTTACCTTTGAACGAAGTTCTTGAAATGTTATCCTCTAGTGGAGATTTCTCCCTCTGAGATGTAATCTACATGTCACAGAGTCACAAAGTAAAATAGTTTTCTCGAAAGTGCCAACTATCTCAGAAACATTAACCCAAAGAACAAATTTTATTCATTTAACAGATATGTATTGAGCACCTACTATGCTCTGGAAACTAATAAATTCTGGGTGTTCAGTGGTGAACAAATAAGTATTGAACTCTGTTGTCATAGAGTTTGCAGAGTGGTGATAGAAATAAACAAACCAAATAAACAAAAGAAATATGTATATAATCTCTAATTGTGATAATATCTGTAAGTAAAAATAAGAGCACTTTTTGAAGGAGAGACATGAAAAACCAAAATCAGCTTGAAGGTGGATGTTAGAGAGGCTACTTGAGAAAGTGACATTTAATCAGCAACCAGAGAGATGAATATGAGCTAATCAAGACAAGAGATGATTTTAGAGATGAGGGTGGGGCCGGAGGAGGGAGCAATGGTATTCCACACTGAGGGAACAGCATATGCAAAAAGCTTTCCAGAAAGTGTGTGAAATTCCTGAGGAACTAAGGGAAAGCCACTGTGACTAGATCTAGTGAGCAAGGGAGAGAGAGAATCAAGATGCGGTTGGAGAAGAAAGCAAGGTCAAATCACGCAGAGTCTCATAGACCAAGTTAGAGTGCATGGAATTTTAGCCCTAATTTAATATTTTTAAACAGAGAGGTAAAGTTGTATGATTTATGTTTAAAAAAATTAGTCTGGCTATTGTATGAAGAATATATTGCAGAGTGGCAGCAATGGACATAGCAAGATTAGAAGCAAGGAGAATATTGAGAAATTATTGTATTAGCCTATGTGAAGGATAACTGTTGCTTGGACTAGGGTGGTAGCAGTGGAGACCAAAATAATTTATATTTGTTATTATATGGAAAAAGAATTACTTGGACTTGGTGACACATTGGTTTGGGGACATAAGGGACAGGGATTTGTCTAGAATAACTTCTGGGTTTATGGCTTAAGGAACTGGATGGATTGAGCTGTCATTTACTAAGATGACGAAGATCAAGGTCAGTATTGGGATGTTTAGTTTTGTGATGCCCATGACACTTGAGCAGATTTGCAAATGTGCAATTGAAACCCAGAAAACAAATCTTTGCTGAAGACAAAAATTTCAGAGATAACATATTTATTAGTCAGGGTTCTCCAGAGAAACAGAGCAAATAACATGTATATATATATATACATATGTAGAGGGAGAGAGAGAGAAAGAGATTTATTATAAGAGATTGGATCACATTATTATTGAGGCTAAGAAGTCCAAAGAACTGCAATCAGCAAGCTAGAGATCCAGTAATTTCCAGTCCAAAGCCAGCAGTTTCAAGACCCAAAAAGAGCCAATGTTTCAGTCCAAGTCTGAAGGTCAGAAGAGACCACTGTCTCAGTTCAAGCAGTCAGGCAAGAGTTCCCTCATACTCAGCCTTTTTGTTCTATTCAGGTTTTCAGTTGATTGGATGAGGCCCACACACGTTAGGAGTGACAATCTGTTTTACTCAGCCTACCAGTTCAAATGTTAATTTCATCCAAAAACATTTTCAAAGACACACTCAGAATAACGTTTGGCCAAATGTCTGGGCACCCTATGGCCCAGTTGAGTTGACGCATAATATTAACCATCACAACATATAAATGCTACTTAAAGCCATGGGGAGGATGAGATTACTGAGGGAAGGACTCTAACAGATGAGAGAAAAAAGTCCAGGACTTGAACAAGGGGAATCCATTATTTGGAGTTTAATGAAAGGCGAGCCCAGTGCTCTGGGTATTGTTGCTATCTAACAAACTATCCCAAAATCAGTGGAGTAAAATACTAACAATCACTCACTAGTATTATGTCTCATGGTTCTGGGGAGTGACTGGACTCAACAGCTGTTTCTTGGTCACAGTCTCTCAGGTGGTTGCAGTCAGACATTGATGAAGCTGGAATCATCTCTAAGGCTTCTCACTCCCAGATATGGTACTTGGAGAGCTGGTGGCTGGAATAGCCGAGGCTCCCCTGGCTTGTCTCCATCTCTAGATGGTCTTGAGCATGGCAACTTCAGTATAGCCAGACTTCTCACATTACAGCTCAGGGATCTAAAAGTGCGTGTCCCAAGAAAGAAAGAGCAGCCGTTTATGATTGGATTTGGAAGTCACGTAGGAAGTCTCACTTCTGCTTCATTCTAGGGTTAGAAGTGAGTCACTAAGCCCAGCTCATATCTGTAGGGAGAGGATTTAGACTCCATCTGTTGAAGAGAGGACTGTCAAAGAAGTCATAGATAAGGTTTAAACTCCCCACAACAATTTAGAAATAGGAGAAGGCAGTTTTCTGGGAGCCAAAGGAAGAAATGATTTAAGATTTTCTTTGCAAAGTTTTTATTTTGGCAATCTAGGAAGTCTTCACCCTCTTCTTTCTGACCTTCCCTTTTGTGGGTTTGTAGAGAAATTGATCTGTAGCAAATGACTTGTGTTACCTACTTTAATCCCTGATTGATTATGTAAAACGAAAGAGAATAACATTTGCTTTCAAGAAACGTCAGTCAGAGGCAGAAGTAATTCAATTTATGAATTTAATATTGCAAGCTATTGAGCCAAATCAGGGAGAGACAACTCTGCTTTAAAGATTGTTTGTCCTCAGCTGAATCAACTTGGTGGTGTCAATCATATTTTTTTCAAAGTGTTTTGATGAAAAGATAATGAAACCACAGTAAAACATTTCATTATATGCCATTGTGTGAGTGAGCACAACACAGCCAATCTTCAAGAGGTGCTTCATGCTCTCACTGAACTGAACAAGCCAGAAAGAATATCAGCTTCCAAGTGGTTGAGAGTTGGAGGCAGTCAACAAACACTTATTGGGCCCCCCGCGTGCAGGTATTGGACAAAGGCAATGGGGAAATCATTAACCATTGTCCTGGCCCAGGAGTCTCTAGCCTGGTCTCTTTTCCAAGTTCCACTTTGTCTAGCGCTTCACCTCTCACCTCCTCGCTGGTTGGTTTGTTTTAGTTTAAGAACAAGTTGGAGCACTATGAGAAGGTTATTGACGTGAAATAATAGATGTGAGTCAAGAGAATATATGTGACTGTGCTCTGCTTCTTCACTTTGTCTATTCTGACTCAGTCTTCACCCTTCTCCACTCTGCCTGCGTCCCAGGAGGCTCATCCTCTAGGATTACATCAGCAATTCTTTTCTTCTTGCTTTATGGCTTCAGGGACAGTGCAGGGGTTCTCGAGTGCGGAGTGGAGTGACTTTGAGGCATTGTTTCCAACCTGCAGCCCTCAGCACACTGAGGGCTGCCCACATCCGTTGGCTGAAAGACACAGACCCTGTCCGGTCCGTTTCACACACCTATCCGTGCCTCAGGTTTCAGCAACCACTCTTCCATGTTGTCCCTTCAGGCCTAGGAATGGCTTCTGGCTCCTCATGGTCACCGTTTCAGAGACACTGCAGTATCACTTGGTGGTTTCTTTAAAATTGCCCCTCACCTTGTGAAACATTTCTTTATTAAATTCTTTTTAAATTATTTAATTTGAGTATGGCTGGAATGACTTCTGGGTTTATGGCTCAAGCAACTGGTTGGATAGAGATGCCATTTACTAAGAGGAGGAAGATCAGAGGTTAGCTTTGGGCGTTTTAAGTTTGTGACATCCATGATACTTGAGTAAATATGCAAATGGGAAGTTGAAATCAGAAGAGAAATCTGTGCTGAAGATAAAAACTTCAGAGATGACATAGAGATGTTAAATGCCACAACCCTGTTCTATACGGATGGATGTCAGTGGCCCAGCTCGGTGGCGGGCACAGATAAGAGGAGAGCTGGTGAGGTGCTGAATGTTGCAAGGTTAACTTGCCAGGCACCAGAAGTACCACAGTCATAGTGCCTGAGCAGAGGAAAGGAGAGATGCCAGCTCCAGTGAAGGCTGGCATGAAGAATGACCTGTGAGCTATGATTCAGCTCTGGTGCCTTCTGGGCCCTAGGACAAGGCCTCCTCTGGGATCCTTTACTGGGTCCAGCCTCTCGGCTGTGCCTGAACTTTCCCCTGGTGGTCACCCTTTCCCCACCTGCCCCTAGTCTCCCAGGCTCTCCTTCTGTAAACCTTGTCCTTCTCTGGTTCACTTTCCTAGATCATCCCTGTAGTGTTAGAGAAATCCTTACCTCATCCTGGTTTATTCTCTTCTACTTTCCTTTAGAACCCTCTTTTCCTCCTATTGTTACTTAATAGATTCGATGGACCATTAAACCCAAAGTACAAATCATTAGCCGCTGAAAAACTCATTCTTCTTCCCAAAACCTCCCCAGAGGGAAAATATTTGCATTCCAACCTTTTAGTGCAGCTAAGAAAGAAGAAAAGCAGAGCCCCTGCCCCACTAAGCACCTTAAAGAATTTCAAGGAAAATGGAAAATATGATCATTGAGATTTTATAATGTAATGGGAGAGTGAGGTTGGATGGGGACATGAAAATATAAACTTCAGAGTGAAATTGGAGCATAAATAAAGTAATGTATAAGAATCCACCTGAGGAGGAAACTGCAATCAGATATTGGGACAGTCAAACTAGGGTGGTTTTAAGGAAGAAGGAAATTTGGGATAGCAATTGAAGAAGAAGAAAAATGTGAATCGTAAGAAAAGAGGTTATCCCTGGTGAGAAAATAAGGAGTATTTGAACGCATAGGCAGAAACAAGAAAACTGTGTTTTGAATATCCAAGCAGATTTTCTTTATACAACGGTGGTGGTGTGGAGCAGCAGAACCAAGAAGTGAAGAGAATTCATTCATGAGATTGAGCATTTACAACTCCAGTTCAGAACTTAGGATAGGACAATCAAATGTACTGTTCTTGGTACCATCTGTAACTGTTGTGTAGGTTAAACAAGGCTTTTAACTTCCCTATGCCTCCCTGTCATGACTTGTAGATGTAGATAACTTTGATACGTACGATTTCCTTCCTCAAGTCAGAGGGGACTACTATGCCACTCTAACAATGAAGATGAGAAAATATGGCAATGCCTGGGTGAACCCCCAGACCTGAAGCACTCAGTCAGGTTGCTGCTTCGTCAATGAGGAAAGAGTTCATTCTAACCAGAAAAGCACTAAGCCAGAAACAGCTTATGGAGCTTTGGTAAACAGCTACAGATGTGTTTTATTTATTTCAGAAGGATGACGATCTGGCTTGGTTAGAGCTAATCAATAGTGTTCAGGACAAGGTACATTCTGGATTCAAGGTTGCCTCTCTGGATGGGAAAGATGACTGAATAAGAACTGCGTAGGAAGATATCTTTCCCTGAAGGCATCAATGTTACATTGCAATACTTAATTCTTTATACAGTTACCCTAGTCAAATTTTAATTTTGAAATTCTGTTATGTCTTCATAAAACATAAGCATCTGTCAAATCAGCAAGCTGAATAAGAAAAATACAATTGGACAAACTTTTATTTAAGAGAATTGACCTGAGTTTGAGTGACAGAGATAATGACTGCAATCAAAGAAAGGGATCTGGAAGTGACCTTGTGTTGATCTAGGCTCCTATGATTATCAGGAAAATACTACCGTCATTTTTATCTTTGAAACTTGAGTTCTTATATTTCCCCTTGTGAATAAGTCAACTAGAAATATTATGTTTTCTTTTAGCTCAGAAATAAAATGCAACTTGAAGAAAACATTTTCCTTTGAAAATGTGGTACAAACTAATTTCTAGTTTCTCTGACTATTGAATTACAGATATTAGCAAAGAAAACATGTACAAGAGAAAAAAACCCGTCTGTCGGTCAGAGAAGAATGGGAAAATAAGTAGAGAGTTTAATAAAAATACAAGGGAAAAACTACAATGTATTAAATTTAAAGTACCTTGTACTGCAAACACATTGAGTGGCAAATACACTGTTCCTTTACTATCAAAATCAAATGTCCAAGGGCCACATGAGCATGCTATATAGCATTTCCTGGCCGTATTTAAACATGAGATTCTTTTTTTTAATTGACCTGTCATTAGTATTTTATGGTACTATTTTTGTTTCACAAAATGCTTCATAATCTTTCAGGGAAAATACTTTGGGAAGCTATAGTGTGGAAACACTCTGATCATCTGCAAAAGAAACATTAGATAAATTATGTACCAACCAAGTGGTTCTGGAGTTGACTCAGCTATAAGTTAAGGATCTGGCCCAAATATAGGAAAATTAAGAAAAACATATTTTTTTCTGCCTGTGTGCGCAGTGACCTTACCACTCTTCATGGGCAAGTAGAGGTGAGAACTGAGGAGGAAATAGAAAAATAATGTAGGAGTTAGAGAGGGTGTGATCAAGGGTAGGAGATCAATAGCCTATTTTAGTCCTCAACTCCTAGCCCATCAAACAGCCCTTTCTTTTAAACAAAAGTCACTCTAATGTAGAAGATACAGTTCCTGCCCCAAGAAGCTAATAATCTACCTAGGGATAAATACAACAAATTCAGCAAAAACATCCAGTGGGATAATTTGGTTAAACACAGGGTTTTAAGGAAGCAATTAGGAGGAGGTATAACCCAATCGTGGAACAGGTGGGAGTTGAGATTTTGTTCAAGGAAGATTTTTCAAATAAGGAGTCACAGACTAAGCTGAATCCTGAAGGATGTGTATGAAGCAGCCAGAATAATTCTGGGGAAGAAGGATGCTTTATACAGAGGATTTAAATAATTACACATGAAAGTATAGGCAACTCAAGAAGGGCCTAAAATTACTGAGAATCTTGTACTCAAGAAAGTGAAAAACATTAATTATCCACACACGTTGAGTAAAGGGAAAAGATCTTGCCTAAGAATGAGGCTATATATTTTGGTCCTAATGTATCTGTTGACAGATTCTGAGACTTAGGTCGTGAAAACACTTGGAACCCTAGTTTCCTTGTGTCTATATTGAGGGTTAAATGTAAGACTAGAAGCTCTGGGAAGCTGCTTTCAGTTTTAATAATAATATGAATCAAACAATATTAATAGTTAATGTTTAATAAAGTTTAGTAGGCACTGTAGTTAATACTTGTTATCATAAGGTAATGATGAGGACACTGAGACCTAGAGGATTTAAGTGACTTCCTCAAGGTTTCACAGCCAGTAAGACAGAGCTGGAATTCAAAATGAGGCAAGCTCATTTCAGAGTCTGCACTCTTAACTATAGGCTAAATTGCATATCAATATAGAAAATATAGATAATACTAAAAATTATCAGATTTTTATTATTTTCATCAATTTTCTTCAAACCATATAAATAACATCTTTATAAGAGAGGGAAACAACATAAGTAAACTCTTTCAAATATACCATATTTGGTTCAAAACATTTTCCAAATATTGAAGAATTATAAGGTTAGATAATACCAAATAAATAAGTGAATATCTCAAATACATTCTAATCACTTAAGAAAAATGACATTATGTGGTAATCCCAGGTCTGGTATTTCTAAAGATTCAATCTAATATTCCAGGTGAGTTCCACATAAAAGTTGTGGAATTGGTCAGAATTGATAGAGCACTGGAACTAAGAGAGGACAAGAAGAAAATTCCACGTTAGCTTTGCGACATAAATGTTAAAAATACCTTACCTCGTGGCCTTACTGCTATGCTGTCTTTGAGCTATGTGTCAAAGGACATCTTTAGAGAATCCAATTATCACAGAACTCTTTTGTCCTCAGTAATTAATTCTCCATGCATGAATTCCAAGATGGATAAGTCTGTTTACCAAGTGTTATTGTCAAATTTCATTTTTTCTGAAACAAACGGGTGAATATATTAGGCCAATTCTTTGAGCTGTTCCTTTACATTAACTTTATTCTTGATATATATATGTTATACTGGCTACATATATAGACAAACAAAAGCACCAAACAGCAACACAACAATGAGTCTTAGATTACCCATGCATCCATGAGAATCATCCATCTTTAAAACAAGACTTTTTAACAAATGTATGGCAATAAGGATATTTCTTTCTTTGCAAGAGAAGATGTTTTTGGAAGGCGACATAGCAGAGTGAAAAGAACTTGGGTGTTGAAGAAATCACCTTTTTTACTTTCTTAGGTTGAATTATTTAACTCCACTGTGCCTCAATTTCTTCATCTGTAAAACAGAAACAGTAATACCTACTTTGTCATATTGAAAGACTAAATGTAAACATTTAATGTGGTAAGTATACCTAAATTCTGTAACATATTGTCTGACACAGAAACAGCATTCAATAAAAATTATCATATTACCATTAACGTTACTAACACATTAAAATTCATGCCCAAATCCCAAGTCAACTGTAAAATTTACATTTTGATATTTAGTATTTTATTTGAACATTTAAAAAAACTCTTTTACAAGAAAATCAGGAAGAAATTTGAAGCCAATTCAATCTATCCGATTCTGTTAGCCATCCATGTAGATGGACATAGTGATTCAGCCCACAGAATTAATGCTGAGTGTTGCTGATGGTAAAACAACAAAAGACCTACTTAAACAAAATGGGGAAAAAGGAATAAGGATGTTGACGAAAGCCGTTTGAGAATTTTCTGTTCACCGCTGACAGTAACTATGCTGCCGCTTCATTGTTCTAGGTGAAATAAAATAGTCCCTATTGAGTAATGGAACTTAGTTTCTGTCTTGAAGGAATAATTACGGAATAATAATGGGATCACTAAGAAATTTATGAGAGTAAAATAAGTGTCTTTACCATAATACCAAGATATGATGAAGTAAAAAAAAGTCAACAGACCCATCTCATCAAAGCCACTTGAAAGTGTTAATGTCTTCCAAATGTCAAAACAACACGACAATTTAGTTAAAAAATAGTCAAATTCCTTGAGTGTGTGTTAACAAAACACATGAAATATACGCTTCAAAGACTAAAGTTTTAAATTTTAGACCAGTTTCTTTGAAGTCTTGAAAAGAATTTCATGGCATTGCACCATTGTATCCCTAGTGCCAGGGCCTGCTCCACAGCCCAAGACAGTGCAGTCACACGGGGGCTGTGCTGAGAAGGGTCCTAAGCTTGGAGTTTAATGCTTTGTTGTTGCCATCTTAAAATTCTCAACAATTTTATCTTTGAATTTACTTGTATTTTGTAAATGAAGTCCTAAGGGACAACAGAGCATGCGCCACAGACTTGGAGCCTTGGCTCACATGTGATCCCGCCTCATGCCTGCCTCCCTGGCATGGGTTTTCTACTGCCCAGTCTTCCATCCCTGGCACCCTGAGTGCTCTTTAACCTCTCTTTCGATGCCCTTGCCCAACAACATTTGTTGCTCTCCACACCTGGTGGGTGCTTGTGTGCAAGAAGAGTTGAGATTAGATGTATGCCCTCCTGTGTCTTGGGATAGGGCCTGGTGGCAGCTGTCCCTGTCCAAGGCTAGGAGCACGATGACACATTCATGATGACTATCAAACCTCTCATCCACACCTAAAGAGGTACCAAGCATGCCCTGGGGCAGAAACTGTAATCCTTTGAAGTGGCTTATCCATTATGGGCTCTGTCAGTGAGCCTGTGGGAAGGGAAAAAGCCCAGGAAGTGGAGTATCTCATTGCCTGAGGGATCACAACATTAAATAACAAATAAAATGCATAAGACAGGTCAAGAAAGAGAGTGGAAGAAAAGAAAAGAGTTGTATTTGTTAGTACCCTTTATGGTATTTTTTCTGCTTTTTGAATAAGATGTTCCACATTTTCATTTTTCACTTGTACCTACAAATTATGTAACCAGCCCCTCCTAGTGCCTATTGTGCCAGGCACGCTGTAGTTACTCAATATATTTCTTTAATGGATGGTGAATGTAATCTTCATTGAAGAGACTATCATTGTCAATCTTCACAATTTTACTTATCAAGTAGTGAGAAATCACTTTAAATTTCTCCATCAAAGAGAATGTATTCTGCTAGGTACAGGAGGGAAGAGTAATAGTAGCTAGTGTCCCCTTTTTGGATGACTAGAGGATCTTGATAGGGTTTTTGTTCTTGTCCTTGTATTAGCCATAGAGAAAGGCCAAGAGTCAACACCACACTATGCCTAAATCCAGCACCTTTTACTCTTGCTTCATTGTAAGAGTATTAAAGAGCCCAACTTATGGAGCTCAAAGCATTTTTTTTCCTCAAATAATTCTATTTTTTTCCTCATTCTCAGTTTGACTTTTGTATAAGACTGCCTGTGGAAAAAAAAGTTTGAAAATCACTATCAGAAAAGACATCTTTAAAAAATAAAATCTAGAGACTTCCGCTTCTGGGACGATGAAGTCAACATAACTTTCTCTATTCCTTCCACTGAGTACAGCTAAAAACCCTGGACATTATATATAAAGCAAACTGAAGGGGACTCTGAAAGGTGGAGAGAAGATGGCAGACCAGCCAGGGACCTCAGAATGTGAGGAATGACAGAATGGCAAGTTCTCTGGATTTTCTTCTTGCCTCAGACTAGAAACCGAAGAAGCTGGCAACCCAGAAATGTCAACAGGTACAGACATGAAAAGGTTTCAAGAGAAGCCTGCTTTCTCTAGCCGAAGGACCTGGAAAGGGGCAGCTGACCAAGATAGAAACATTTTAGACAGTAATTACTCTACTCTAGCCAAATGCCACAGGAAAAAAAAAAAAAAAGTGACCCCACTCCCATCCATGCTAGCTAAGGATGCTAGATTTCCACATTCATGAGTCTATAACAAGATATTCCAAACCTCTACCAGGATGGTATCAGAAAAGGCCAAGTAGGGAGCCATTACTTTAATCCATTTGGTAATGACAACCCCCCTTCTACTCCAGTGTCATTGGAGACAAAATGGAAATGCTGAACTTGTACCCTCACCCAGCACAAATGAGATGTGTGTCTCTTTCACCACTGAGGTGGTGTCAGAGAAGGCCCAGTGGAGAGTCAACACCTTCACTATCACCAAGCAGTAATGAGGCCACCCCACTGTGGTATCTGTGGAAACCATATGAGGAGCTGGAAATCCCACTAGTGCTCAACAGTAATGAGCCCCCACCTCAGGTGTCAACAGAGGCTGAGTGGCAATGATGAGATGGCATGCTCCTTCCACTGCCAGAGCAGAGCCATAGAAGGCCAGCTGAAACAAAATATTAAATAAGATCCAAGGTCTCAATCAAAATACAAAAATGCCCCATTTTCAATAGAAAGTCATTTGCCAAACTAAGAAATAGGAAGATCTCAAACTGCCTGCAAAATGATAAGAAACAGAAGCCAGCACTGAGACGCCAGACAATCTTAGAGTGATCTCATCAAGATTTTAAAGCAGTCATGATAAAAATGTCTCAGTGAGGAATTAAGAACATACTCGAAACAAATGAAAAAATAAAAAGCCTCAGCAAAGATATAGAAAACTTCAGCAAAGAAATAGAAGATATAAAGAAAAACCAAATAGATATTTGAGAACTGGAAAATATAATAACTTGAATAAAAAGGTGAAACAGATAGGCCAAGAGAAGAATGTAGGGAATAGGGGAAAGGATCAATGAAATAGAATAGAATAATATAAATTTCCTAATCTGAGCAACAGTGAGAAATTAGACTGAAAATAATAAATGAACAGAGCCTCAGAAACTTGTGTTATAACAATAGGTATAACATTCATATTATCAGTCTCATAAGGAGAAAAGAATAAGGGTGGGACTGAAAAAGTACTCAAAGAAATACTGGCTGAAAAGTCCCAAATTTGGCAAGAGGTATGAACCTATAGATTCAAGGAGCTGAACAAACCCTAAACAGGATAAACCCAAAAATATTCATGTCAAGACACATCTTATTTATACTTCTGAGAACAGAAAAGAAGAAAAAATTTGAAAGCAGCTACAGAAAAATGAGACCTTACGTATAGAGATAAAACAATTTGAATGATAGCATCACTCATCAGAAACCATGGAGACCAGAGGAAAATGGCACAGTATATTTAAGGGCTGAAAATAAAGAATTGTCAAGCTAGAATCATATACCCAGTGAAAATATCCTTCAGCAATAAATGGGAAATCAAGACATTCTCAGATGAAGGAAAACTAACAGAATTTGTGGCCAGCAGATCTACTCTAAAAGAATGCCTAAAGGAAGTTCTCTAAACAGAAAGGAAATGGTAAAAAAAGAAACCTTGGAACATCAGGAAGAAAGAACATGATAAGTAAAAATACAAGTAAACTCACTTTGCTTTCCTTCTTTTGAGTTTTTAAAATTATGTTTGATGGTTGAACGTCTGATGTGGTTCTAAACCTATGTAGAGGAAATATTTAAGACAATTATATTGTAAGCAGAGCATAGTAAAAGGAGGTAAATTTTCTGTTTTTTTCTTGAACTGGTAAAATGATGACACCAGTAGACTGTAAGTTATGTATATATAATTGGATATCTAGAGAACACACACACACACACACACTATATATATATGTATATATATATATAAAGAAACACACACACATATATATATAAAGAAATACTCCAAAACAATATAGATAAATCAAAATGGAATTCAAATAAATATACAAATAACCCACAGGAATGGAAGAAGAAAGTGGGAAGAAGAATCAGTCTATCTGATTTCAAGACTTACTATATAACTACAATAATCTAGACTGTGTGGTTTATGTGGAGAGAAAGATCAATGGAAGAGAAGAGAGAACCCAGAAATATACACACACAAATTTGCCCCAGTTTTTAGTGGAAAAGCAATTCAATGCAGGAAAGATAGCCTTTTCAACAAATGGTACTGGAGCAACTGGCCGTCAATAGCAAAAATAGAATCTCAACCTAAGTCTCACTTCTTAGATGAAAATTCCCTCAGTGTGGATCACAGACTTAAGTGTAAACATAAAGCTATAAAACTTCTGGAAAAAAATAAGAGAAAATTTTAGGGACCTAGGCTTAGGCAAAGAATTCTTACACTTGACACCAAAAGCAGTATGCTTAAAAGGAAAAAATGATGAAGTGGACTTCATCAAAATTAAAAATTTTTGCCATGCAAAATACCCTGTTAACGAGGATTAAGAGACAAGCTGCACAGTGGGAGAAAATATTTACAAACCACATATCCAATAAAGAATAGTCTCTAGACTATATAAAGAACTCTCAATTTCTATGGTAAAAGAAGCAATCAATCCAATTAGAACATGGACAAAAGATATAAAAAGACAATTTGCTGAAGGAGATAAATAGAAGGAAAAAAGTACATAAAAAGATGTTCACATCATTAGCCATCAGGGAGATGCAAATCAAGACTGCAAATAGATAGCACTACACACCTATTGGAATGGCTAAAATAAAAAAAATGGCAGCAGCACCAAATGCTGGTAAGGATGTAGAGAACCTAGATTGTTCATATTTTACCGGTGGGAGTGTGAAATGGTACAGACACTCCAGAAAACAGTTTGACAATTTCTTAAAAAACTAAACATGCAACTAACATACTATCCAGCAATTACATTGCTGGACTTTTATACCAGAGAAATGAAGACTCATGCACACACAAAAATCTGTTCACAAATGTTATAGTAGCTTTATTCATCATAGCCAAAATTGGGAAAGAACTCAGATGTCCTTCAATGGATAAATAGTTAAACAAACTTCAGTACATCTACACCATGTATAGCTACTTAGCAGCTATAAAGAAGAATAAACTATTCATACTTATATCAACCTGGATGAATCTCCACAGAATTATTCAGAGTGGAAAAAATAAATCCAGGCTCAGAAGGTTAGATACTGTACGATTTGTGTTAGTATATAGCGTTTGTTATTTAAATGCCATGCTTTTTTTTTTTTTTTTGTAGGGGAAGATTCACTCTAAGCTAATATCTGTTGCCAGTCTTCCTCCTTTTCTCTTCCTTTTTCCCCACAAACCCCCAGTACGTAGTTATGTATAGTTATGTATAGTTGTAAGTTCTTCTGGTTCTTCTATGTGAGCCACCACCACAGCATGGCTAGTGACAGACAGGTGGTGTGGTTCCTGACCTGGGAACTGAACCTGGGCTGCCAAAACGGAGTGTGCTGAACTTTAACCACTAGGCCATCAGGGCTGGCTCTAGTATATAACATTCTTGAAAAACAAAATGATAGAAATGGAAAATGTGTTGCCAGGAGTTAAGGAGTGGGTAAAGGCTAGAGGGAGAGAGTGTGGTTCTAGAAGGGCAACGTGAGGAATCCTTGTGGTGATGGAAATGTCTTGTATCTTGATTGCATCAGTCAATATTCTGGTTACGATATTGTGCTATAGTTTTGCAAAATGTTGTCATTGAGGGAAATAGGGTAATGGTTACATGGGATTGCTTTGTGTTATTTCCTACAACTGCATGGGAATCTACAATTATCTCTACACAAAATGTTTAATTAAAAAAACTAAAATAATATTAAATCTTAGATTAACAAACACCAAAGAAAGAATCTTAGCAACTGCATTAAATAGATTGTGCTTTTCAACAATTAAGTTCACTAATATCTCAAGAATTTTAAAAGGTAAACCCTTACCACCTATGCTTTTTATAGGTCCTTTCTGTCTTCAAGCACTTTTAATATGATGAAATAAAAAATAGAGTAACATAATTAGGAGACACTTGATATAAAATTGCCAATGATCATTTAGTATTTCTCAACAAAGCAATGAAACTAGAAAGCTTTGATTCAGTCAAAATCATTGTAAAATTGCCACACATCAAAATATAGTGAAAATTAGAGAAATAAGCAAACCTAGGAGAGGAATTTATTGAGAACTATGCTATAGTCATGAAAGTGTTAATGCACATTTCTAAAAACCCCAGTTCACGTGCTTATGTACTTCCCAAAGACCTTCGTATTCTAGTATTTTACTATATGCCTTGGGTGTTTATTAAAGGCACTTTGGAAAATCATTCAGGCCACTGGCTTCCTTCCTTTTAGTGCTGGGAAATAGTAATTTACTAAATAGCAACTCATTAATGTGAAAGAGTTAATGGAAAGACTACGTTATGCATTTTGATAATCCACTTCAATAAATATAACCACATAATGATGATTATTTAGAAATATAAGCTGCAGTAGTAAATCTAAATAAAGGTGGTATTTATAAAATTGAGGCCAGTAATATCTCCCCACATATTAGTAGGATAAAAATGATTTTTTATCTTTTTATTCTAGATTGTTGCTAATTTAGAATTAAGAAGAAAAAGAAATCATTTCTGGGGAAGTCCAGAGAAAAGAATTCAGATTAAGGATGATTATGGTCTGTTCTTTAGCCTTGAAATTGTTATGAGTATTATCAAGTGATTACATTCCCTCTGCTTTTACTTCACTCACAAGGCAAAGCGTTTCAGTCACCACAACGTTGGCGAGTCTCCTCTGCTTTTTCTGTATAACAGTTTCCCAGTGAGAAGGAATATGAAATAACGCAGGGATGAAGGAGACAGACTATAAGACTGTTTCTTTCCTTTCGTTTCCTTGAGCCAATCTGAATGAAGACCCAGGGGCGGGGGAGTGGAGGAAGAGGAGCTGCCAAAAACAGACAATGGGAGAAAATAAGTGAGGAGGTGAGAAGGACGGGTACCAAAAGCATCCTGGGACGAAAATGAGAAGAAGCCTGAAATTTGTCATTTTCACTGTTATCATTATGTCTGTTGTATTTTAAATTTGAGAACTTTTATGGAGGAAGCATATGCACTCATATAATGGCTTAGAGAATATTCATCTTTCGTTTAATGCACATATCCCTGATTGGATTTTTTAGTCCATTTATTCCTTAGCACTGAAAAGATTCGTAGGCAAACAAACAAACAAAAACTATAAGTGCAATGTTGAATTCTAATTATTTTTCAAATTTGTTTGGTTATTATAGCCATGGAATAACTATATATTTGTATTCATCTTTTTATTAAAAATATATTCTTTAATTTAATACTCACTAATCTACCTAATTTACTGCTATTTTTTTTTAGTTTCCTGTATTTCTTTTTTGTACTTTTCGGGCCTGAAATTTGCTTCCGACAGAAGCGTACTTCAATCTGGTAGAAGTTATCTATTGGTCAATAACCATGATTGATTATTGGTCAATAACCATGGATCAGCTATGGAATGATTTACCCTTGATGATAAGGTCTTAGTCCCTATCACAGTCACTTCTCTTTTTTATAGGGCTTAGAATCTTATCAAATTTTCCTCTGCTACTCTGTGGACTGCCCTCACTCGCTTGCTCAAAATATGTCGGTCCCAGCTCCCTAACCAGCAGCATTATTGACTGTGATTCCAGCTCCTATAAAGAGACTCTATTTGGGTACTTTGGTGATGCTTCACAGAGACTGGATCTCCAGGGCCTGTGCTCACTGACTCCTAGAATTGAAGGAAACTGGTAGAGGTACTTTGCAAGAGAAAGGAAAGGAATGTATTTGCTTCCCCAAAGAGTTGTTGGAGAAGGCAGAAAGGTCTGGTGGGGATTTGCAGCACTGCACAATCTGCTTTTTGGACCTCTCTTAAAGAGGGTCTAGGACATAGTCCATGCCGGATATACTCCAGATCCACTCTTCATCCTTTTGCACCCTGCTCTCTGTGCCAGGAGGCTGAACCACAAGGCCTGCATCAACTGGCTTTGTACACGCTAACAGCTGAATTCAGCCAATGGGGAACCTTGGCAAGAGAAGGAGAGAGAAAAATGAAGGCAGGGCATATATTCCCCTGGCTCCCTACTTAAGAGGTTGACTCCGGCTGATGATGTCTCTTAACAGAAGGTCTTTTCCTCTCCAGGACTTCTTTCGTACATAACTATTCTTCTGTGTTGCAGTATTTCCTCCCATGCATCATCCCTCAGGACTAGGGGCAATAATAGCCCACTAATGTTAGCCTCAGGTTCCTCAACTATCCCTTGTGGTTTCCCTACACTCTGCACATGCCTTTGTAAATAGTCCTTTTGAAAATAGATGCTCCTTGAATTATGATTATTTTCTGTATGTTATATGTTTCCTGTTGAAATCTTGGTTCATATATAGTTAATAACTAACAGTTAATATTTATTAAATGTTTACTATTCTAAAAGATTTATGGATATTGAATCATTAAGTCCTCCCAATAGGACATATTAGGAGGCACTATTATGATTCCCACTTTATGACTGAGGAGAGATTAAAACATATGCCCAGGGTACACAGCAAGAAAGTGGTGGGATGTGATTTGCACTAGAACATTCTGTCTTCATAGCTTGGGCTCTGCACAAATGCCCATTCAATGACCGACTGCAGCTATAAAGGCATGAGGGTTGCACTTCTACTGTTCCTGGATATGACAATTTACATTTTTAGCTAATTTAATCTATAAAGAGTTACCTCATTTTAATTTGCACTTTGTTGATTAATGGTGAATATTTATTTCTGTATGTTGTCCCTAGCTATTTGTCCTCAAAAGAAATTGTCTTTTTGTGGTCTTTGACTATTTATCTATTGAGATCTTTGGGTACTTTCTTATGTTATAAGCTCTTTATGCACTAAAATTTTCCCAGTTTTATGCATTTTAATTTTATCCTGTTTTTAGACACAAAAATTTGTATATTTTTCTTTGTAATTTTATTCATTTAGAAAAGGTGATTTTATTATTAAAGAAAGATATGATCATTGAAGTATGTTTATTAAACACATGGAAGGAAAGGAAATAAAATAAAACTCCTTTAGAATTAGGCCCCTCAGGGGCCGGCCCGGTGGCGCAAGCGGTTAAGTGCGCGCACTCCGCTACGGCGGCCTGGGGTTTGCCGGTTCGCATTCCCGGCGCGCACCAATGCACCACTGGTTGAGCCATGCTGTGGCGGCATCTCATATAAAGTGGAGGAAGATGGGCACGGATGTTGTTAGCCCACGGCCAGTCTTCGTCAGCATAAAGAGGGGGATTGGCAGATGTTAGCTCAGGGCTGGTCTTCCTCACAAAAAAAAAAAAAAGAAAAAAAAAGAATCAAGCCACTCAGAGAGAGCCATTTTTCCCAACTTGAGCGGCTTTCATGTAGCCTTTACTTAAGATTTGTAAAGGAAGTTGTACCATATATACTGTTTTGAAACTTCTAAATTTAAAACACTGTGAGTATCTTTGCATTTCTTCACATTTTTTGTGTATGTTCTCTGATTTTATTTCCATTTATAAAATTCGTAACTAAAATAAAATGCAGGTTCACTGTAAAATAGTCAACTAATAAAAATTTTTCCTCTATCATCACTGCCCACATTTTGCATCGGGGGATGCTCATAACGGTTCATTGTAGAGCCTAAGAATTTCTTTTTCTTTTTTTTTTTGTGAGGGAGATCAGCCCTGAGCTAACATCCATGCTAATCCTCCTCTTTTTTTGCTGAGGAAGACCGGCTCTGAGCTAACATCTATTGCCAATCCTCCTCCTTTTTTTCCCCAAAGCCCCAGTAGATAGTTGTACGTCATAGTTGCACATCCTTTTAGTTGCTGTATGTGGGACATGGCCCCAGCACGGCCGGAGAAGCAGTGTGTCGGTGCCGTCCGGGATCCGAACCCGGGCTGCCAGTAGCGGAGCGTGCGCACTTAACCGCTAAGCCACCAGGCCGGCCCAAGAATTTCTTTTTATGTACATTCAAACACACACACATCATGTATTATGTGGGCATATTGGTGCTTTAACCAATCATTTGTCTTTGAATATTTAGGTTGTTTCCAGTTTTTTACTATCATATTGAAACTCAAGGCTTTCAATAACTGACATACCCAAGGATAGATGGACAATATCTTTGAGATAAAAACTGACCAAAAGCTCAGGCAAACTGTAACTAAAGTAAGACTACATTTTCCCCCAGGGCTCCTGAAAGAGAAAACAGTAAAATAATAAACCACATCTTCTACAACATGCTTATAATAAACATAACAATTTGCTTCAAAGGGAAAATTCTTTTTATAATAGTTATATCATAATATAAAAAAAATGATACATGTTGACTGTAGAAAACTTAAAAATTAAATATAAAAAATCTAAAGAAAATAGAAATTTCCCGTAATTCTCAATACTCCAAAATAGTCACATTTCTTATTTTAATGTAAATTTGTAATATTTTCTCTTCATGAAAAGATTACACTTTACATATTATCAAACATTCAAGGTCAGGAAAAAAGGATCAGGGTGAACCGGTTCTGACCAGGCGTTGTGCTCAGTGAGAGTGTGTGTTTCCCTGCCTCCTACCACATGGCATTCTAAAAAGGTCCTGATCCCCTCCCATTCTCCATTTAATATCACTGTCTCCTCTTTATTATAGGCACCAGTATCCTCCCAATAAAATCCATGGTGGTTTCCATTACTTGATGCCGAGAACCTTAAATGACACACTGTGAAGTGAGGATTTCCATATTATTTTTCCAAATTACTTTTTAGCTCTCACAACCCTGTCTGTTGAATGATCCTTATCCTTGTCTTTTCTCACTCAAAACATTCTCTTAAATAATTGAGCCTCTTTCTAGGCCGTATTCTTCCTTTAATCTATCTGTATAATTTTCAACTTCGGCATTTTTGTTAGTTGCACCTTCAATCATTCAACAAACATTTATTGAGCTGCTGCTACGTGTCAGTCATAACAGTGATTAAAACTAACAAAGGGGGACAAAGACAGATAGTGTGGCGGGGTATGCTATTTTATGGTCGGTGGTTAGAGAAGATTTCCCTGATAAAATGGTAATTGAGCAGAAAATTGAACAAAAGGAAAGAAGGAGCCGTGCAACTATTTGGGGGAAGAGTATTTCAATCAGAGGGAAAAGCAAATATGAAAACTTTGAGGTTCCAGCAGGGCTGGCACATTTCAGGAAGTGCAGAGAGGCCAATATTGTTGGAGCTAAATGATGGAGGAAGAAGCATGAGAGGAGGCCAGGGAGTCGCTGGGGTCTGGCAACGCTAAGCTTGTGGACCCCTGGAAGGCCTTTGGCTTTTATTCTGAGGGAGATAAGAAGACGTGAGAAGATTTTGAGCTAAGGAATGAAATTCACTGACATCACTCACTGTTGTTTTGAGAATAGACCATTGGGGGTGGGGTGGGGGATGGGCAGGGCAAGAGTGGAAGCTGGTCCACTAATTAGCAGGCCATTGCAATAATCTAGGTGAGACCACTATAATGTGTCAGAAATGGGGGCGAAGGGGTAACACTTGAATGGCACAGTGGGGATTAGTTGTGAGCCTCTAGAGAACTAGAATCACAGCCTATTAGTCTGTATAGTCCTGGTATCATCCAGCCTGGGGCTTGCACTGTGTCTCACAAATGCTCCTTGAATGAACTGTTCATTGGCCATCCAAGGCCTGCTGGACTTCCAGGCCACAGGTCTCTCCTCTCTGCTACTGTCTCTCTACTTTTGGCCCCTTCCCCTCAGAGAAAACGTACCACACAGTCACCTTGTTTGCTATTCTTCAGAGCTTTTCTTAAACACTCCTTCTTCTAGCATGCCTTTCCATGGACAACTGTCTACCCTTTTAAAACTGGTGACTAGTGAATCATCGATTTGTTTATTCAACAGATCCTTTCTGAGCACCTCATATCCATTGGGCACCCTTTTACAGGCTTATAATATATTAGTAAGTAAAGTAGACAAAAACGCTTGCTCTCAGAGGGGTTACATTCTAGTGGGAGAAGAGAGAACCTAAGTAAATAAAACCTAAGTAAATGCTAGTAAATGAGACATGCTACGGAAAGATGACAAGAGAGCACTGGAATCAGAGCTCAGAGCTGGGTGGCGGGAACAGTTGCGTGACTAACTTAGAGGACAAGTCAGATTCACAATGAGCAGCTAAATATGCTCTCTCAAACCTTTTCACCAATGACTCTCATTTAATCCTTGAAACAGGTCTTCTGTGTTTCTTATCACTGTTTCTTTTCAATTCACTTCTTCAAAGATATGCCTGATATTAACTTTCTAACACAATGGGAAAATATGTTTACTTGTTTTAAGAATCATAACAACATAATGTAGACCTTTGTAGTTTACAAAGTGTTTTCATATTTAAAATAATACTTATTTGACCTCACATCATTGTTGTGTTAGATATCATTTCCTCATTTTATAAATAGAGATACTGAGACAAAGTTACAAGATTTTATACAAAAATGTGAGTGACAGATGCAGAAATATAGACTAGTTTTCCGAGAAAAAAAAATATTCTTGAGAATTACATTCTATGGTTGTTTTTTTTTTCCTCCCCCAAAGCCCCAGTAGATAGTTGTATGTCATAGCTGCACATCCTTCTAGTTGCTGCATGTGGGACGCGGCCCCAGCATGGCCAGAAAAGCGGTGCGTCGGTGCGCCCTGGGACCCGAACCCGGGCCGCCAGCAGCGGAGCACACGCACTTAACCGCCAAGCCACAGGGCCGGCCCACTATAGTTGTTTTTGGCTTTGAGTCATCTCTCCATCGAGGCATACAGCATACACGTAGCATCAGCAAATTGTGTGGTTAAGCACATATTAACCTGAATTAAAATCGAAGGAAGCAATACTCACAAACAATTTATTATTTGTCATCAGCTATATATGTTGGATGAGAAATCTGAAGGTTCACAAGATCCAACTTGTTAAATAAGACTTGCTATTTTGTTTTATATGTACATAAAATGTTCCATCACAAGTCTATTTATTGATTCTGTGATAATTTTGATCCCATTATGAAATCATTTGATCTCTTAGTAATGAGGGAACATGTGAAAAAAGTTCAGAAAGGAAGAATACTGCCTGAGTGGGGAATGGGAAGAAAATAGACTCGATTTTCATGCTAGTACAGGAGGAGACCTTGAGAGGGGCCTGCTTACTGCGGGTCACCTGCACCATTGCAGCTTAGAGGCCCCCAGAAAGTAAGCCATCTTCCCGCTGGAGAAGAAGGCACCACTCCAGGGTCTCAAATCAATCATTATTAGGAAATTCAATGTTAACCCAAAGCCTCCTTTCCTCTGCACCGTTCCTCCTATTTTGCTCTAATATTTTAAACCTGGTTCTTGGTAAGTTGTTTTAATACAGAACTGTATCTCTAATACAGAACCATGTGTCTTAAGCATGCTTAATGTGATGATCTGAGTGAGTCTTTGCTTGACAAATTCATAGGATATTAAAGAATTTTTTATCTGGTTTGAGCAGCAAAGAATAAATCCCTAATCTCTCATTTCCATTTTTCACAGAAAGATTACATAATGCCTTTGGGAAAGAATTCTAAATTAGCCTGGTCTGTGTAGTCTTCCAACACAGTGGTTGACACAGAACATGTTCCAGGAGAACATCTAGAAGCAGCACTCACAGTGTGACTAGTCCAAGAGAAATCAAAGTGATAGCCTCCTTCTGATACCACTATGGTCACATTTCATGGCAGTTTTAATGCTGGTAAATCGCTCTTTCTTCACATTGTAATACCATCCTAGTGAGTCATTTATTGGAGTAATTACCCCATTTCCTTCTACTGTGATACTATAGAAAAATACTTAGCTTTCCAATAGTCACATTTTCTATGTTGTATCATATCATAATATAAGTTAATATTCCCTTTTGGCTAGTGTTTTTATTTAAGAAGCAAAATTACTACTTTAAAAAGAATTACAGTGGATCTTTTTTTAAAAAAGATCTAAACATTCCATGCCAAATACCATACCAAAGACAATATAAAAGAGATAGTCAAAGTCTCTGATTCATTTATGGCTGTTAGCCCTGCTGATTATCCACAAAACGTGCATATCTGATGTCTTCTATTGAAGTGTGTTGCATGGTTTCATATGACAGCAGAGGGAAATGACTTGGAAAATACAAAAAAGTATAAAACTTTAGAACAACAGCTTAAAGTGTTTAATGAACTATAAACAGCTTCCACTGTTTAAATGTCTATGAGCAGTGCAATGACAAAAAACAGCAAGGAAGGAATAGAAAACTGTGCAGTTTATAATTAGAGCTATTAGGAGTACTAAAGTGAATATAGAAAGCAGCTACTAAAAGCGAGCTGCTCACCAAACCTTATACAAAACACATACTCAAGGGTGCGTCTACACTAGCCCTTTAAAAGGAAACACATTAAAGTACATTTATATCTGCTTCGTGTCAGCATGTAGGCAACAAAAATGCATTATGCCCGAAGAATGCTTTCTATTATGTGCAATAACATCTATATTATACATCACGATGATGGGCATTATTGTGGTGTCATTGCCATAGCTTTCAACATTAACACGATGGAAAAATGGACTCTTTTCTGAGTAACTTAAGCTAAAAAATGCTTGGTGGAAAGCACAATGTTCATCACTGGACTCCTGTCACTCCCAAATGAATTTTATTTGTCAATAATGCATAAACATGCATAATGTAGGTAAGTCCGAGACTTTTCCCTTCTACTTTTATACTTCGGAGATTTTGAGCAACTTCATTTACCACGAATGAGTTGTTTTAGGGTTATAGTGAGCTACTTGGTGGTGTTGTTAATTATGGTGTGACTTGGAGTCTTAGAAGAGCCATGTGTGAAAAGGGACAGAGGCTGTGCCAAAAACACGTCATACTCCTTATAGTGCACATAACTCATAGCATCCATAATAAAACAAAACAAGCAAACAGACAGAAACCACTGCTCTACAAGGATCGGTGCACAGTCTTTGTTCATAGCCCACGTTGTATTAAGTGCCTTGAAATTACTTCTTCACCGTAGTCTGTTACAGCACAGAGTATCAGCAAAAGGCAATAGCAAAATTCAAATATGGATAATTTTGAGGGAACTTACGTGGATTCAAATATGGATAAGTTCAAGGGAAGTATGGTGACTATTCATTTAATAGCAAAGATCTTTGATTGATCATAGCTGAGTTCCCTAAGGCCTTTGTATTTGAAAGAGGCAGGCTTGCGTGTCTATGAACGTCAGTCCAAATGTGGTTCTATTATTAACAAGCTGGGTGGATTTGCGTGTTGACTCAACTTCTCTGAATCTCAATTTCCTCTTTTATATGATGAAAATTATGTTACCCAGTTCATAGGTTTTTATTAGACTAAGTAGAATACATATGTAAATAAATATATGTGTACACACTTACATATATACGAAATTCATGTGGATAGTATCTGGCTCAACACATTGTAGTTCACCTCCTCAGTCACGGTTCCTAAGGCTAATAATTCCTAAAGATAATAATGTTTTTTTTGTTGTCTTTATTGACCTTAGTGGCAGAATCAGAAATTTTCTGCTCTTCTCCCAGGAAGAGAAAATTTTATTAAGAGAACACAAGGAAGTGAACTTGACTAAGCTGGAGTGAGGAGTAGAGGGAGTGGGAAGACAGGACAGCAGGAGAACTTGTATTTAGTGGTTGGTCTGTTTTTCTGCTTTGATTTTTCATTGGAGGAAGGTCAGATGCCCTGGTGTGAAAGAATCTGTGGCCTTGGGTACTATTATAAAGGTGTCCATAGCTCTCTAACGGCTCTGGGATTGACTGCGTTATGAGCAGAACTTGGATCCTATCATCCTGTAGGCTTCAGAAACAGCTCAATGCCACCTTGACCTTGTCCCCTTTGACTATCAACACTTTGGCTTGATAAACTACCCTTCCTCAGTCTCTACTGTCCTAGCTTCTATCTTCTTTCTTGGAAATGAATTCCCTTGTGTTCCTCATATAAATTATCATCCAAGCCAGTCTCTTTTGAGAGTGAAAGAGGGCACTATTAATAATTATGTCAATACTAAACTCATAAACAGGAACTCTACTCAGCAAACTGAGAAGTGCGGGCACTCTTCACAGAGGCCAAGAGCTCTGATAGACCAACTAAATTATCTCTAGTTTTAGCACTATTTGTGAGCCACACGAGGAAGAAAAAAGGATATAAAGCAAGGTTCTAATCCTTGGACAGTTTACAAATATGACAGAGTAAAAACTGTAAACTTTAATACGGTATACAGTCTAATCTGTAGATGTATGTAGTTTGGCCGCAAAGAACCTAGGTCTATCAGAGAAGGCAGGAAGTAATTTTTGAGTTAAATATTGAGGGAATAATGACCATGAATTCACAGAAAGAAAGACGGTTTTTAGAAGGATGAACTTTAATGAAGGAGAAGAGAAATAAAGTTATGTTAGTCTCCGCTCAGCTTCCTTTGTGAAAATTCTAAATCTTCACCAATTTTCTTAAGGATGTTGTCACTACTCCCATCCTAATGTAAAGCATTAGCTCTTATTTTAGAAAAAAAAGCAGACTGTAAGAAGGGAAGTTCTTCCACTTTCTTCTCCCTAACTGTACAGATATAATCTACAGTCAGGCTTACCTCCTCTTCAGTCCCATAGAAAAATCTGCCTGGTCTTTAGTTCATAACTTCTCCCTGGGTTTTCAAATCTATCTGCTTCTCATCTCTTCCATATCTGCTATATCATTTGTTTCCCCCTCCCTTCTATTTTTAGGCTCTCCCTCTTTACTGGATCCTTCTAAGTCCTTCTCTGCTGTCTATAAACATGCCTAAGTATCTCTCTTTTTATATACGTATATAAATCCCTCCATTGTCCTTGTGTTTTCTCTAATTAACGTCCTATTACTCTTCATGCTTATGCTCTTTAAAGAACACTTTTCCATAGATGTCTGTATTTCCACCACATTTTACCTCTAAGCAGTCCAGCCCATTGCCCACCATATCAAACAAACTGCTCTGGAAAATATCTCTAATGCACACCTAATGGCTAAATGCAAGCCACTCGTCATCCGTTTTTGATTACTGTGTGGCACTCAGCATCATGACAACCATCCTCTTCTTGAAATTCATCTCAATCATTTCTCAATTACTCTTATTCTCTGTTGATTACTTCTTTTCAATCCTCTTCACACATTCTTATGGCTGCTCAGGTCTAAACGCTCTCTGGTGGTTTGTCTTTACCCTACTCCCCATCTCACCCTATACACTTCCGCTTATCTCTTCTCTGAACTTCAGCTGCCACCTACATTCTGGTCAGTCCCAAACACGTGTCTACAGCCTCGATCTCTCTTAAGTTCCAGACCTTTATCTCCAACTGTCTACTGGCTCTCTCCACCTGGATGTCTAGAGTCCCTTCACAAGCAGAATGCCAATTCCTCCTGAATGCCTCTCCCAGTGAATGCCATCAATTTCACTGAGGCAGCTTAGCTAGATCTAGGGAATAATTTTTAATATTTTTCCCCCTCATTCTCTCAAGCCATTTAACACATCCTGCAGCTTCTATGCCTCTAGCATCTTGAGTATCAACCGCTCCTCCCTCCACCTCCAGTCCATTTCAATCACTGCTCTCTTAGTTTAAAATCCCATCACTTCTTGTCTCGGATTCTTGAAATAAATGTTCTGCCAGCCCTGTCACTTTTGGATCCATCTCCCACATATCTTTGGAGATCTCCTTAGAACTTCCCTGCTTAAAGATCCTACTTATTATAAAAGGGTCTAAAACCCCTGCTGTATTAGTTTCCTGAGACTGTGAGACAAATTACCGCAAACTTGGTGGCTTAAAACAACAGAAATTTGTTCTCTTAGTATTCTGGAGGCCAGAAGTCTGAAATCCAGATGTTGGCAGGGCCATGCTCCCTCCAGAGGCTCTAAGGGAAAATCTTTTTTGGCCTCCTCCAGCTTTTGGTGGCTCTAGGTGTTCCTTGCCCTGTGGCTGCATCACTTGAATCTCTGCCTCCATGGTCAGACAGACTTCTCTTCTGCCTGTCAAATCTCCTACTTGTGTCTTTTATAAGGACATTTGTCATTGGATTGAGAGCCCACCTGGAAATCCAGGATGACCACTTCATATAAATATTCTTGACTTAATTACATCTGCAAAGATCTTTCTTCCAAAGAATCACATGTTCTTGGAATTAAGACATGGATATAACTTTTGGGGGCCACCGTTCAATCCACTATACTAGCTTATAAGAAAAAAATTCAAACTTCTTCACATAGCTTCAAAAGTCCTTCATCTAAATCTGGGCTCGACTGAATCCCTTGATTGTTACGTTTAGCCATGCTAAACTGGTTGCCATTTCCTGAGCGCAGCTTCCTATTCATCCCTCAGGGCCTTTGCTCACTGCTTTATCTGCCAACCGTTCCCCATCACTATTTTCCTGCCTACAAAATGCAATGCATCTTTTAAGACTCAGTTCAAGCATTACTTCCCTTATGAAATTTGTGCTGAGCCTGCTTCACCCTCCATCATCATTCTCCTTCCATTGTGATGTTATTGTAATCATGTGTACTTTTACTACATTAACATTTTGAAGTTTATTTGTAACTATTATGTCTGGACCCTCCCACTCTCAATCCCCTCCCTTCATCCTCACTAGCTTATACTTTTTTAAATTTACATCTCATAGTGTTTTCATCTCCAGAGTCCAGTATGGCACTTGGCATATAGTAGGACTTTAATAAAAGATTGCTGAATAACGTTGGCAACTGAATATCTAATATGTACTAGTCACCGTGCAAGGAATTTATGTATGAAATAATATTTGTTGTAATCCTCACAACAAGACTGTAATGCAAGTATTCCTAGCCCCATTTTAAAAATGAAAAACTAAGCCTTAGAGTAGTAAATAGCTTGTCCAAGGCCATACAGAAAATAATTGGCAAAATTAGTATTTGAACCATGGTCTGTCCAACTTAAGCCAATGTTATTTTCACTTAAATATATTGATCATCTAAACACTATTATTAGAAATGTGTGTGAGGCGGCCGGCCTGGTGGCGCAAGCAATCAAGTGTGTGCGTTCTGCTGAGGCGGCCCAGGGTTCACCAGTTCGGATCCCGGGCACGCACCAACGCACTGCTTGTCAAGCGTGGTGGCATCCCATATAAAGTGGAGGAAGATGGGCATGGATGTTAGCCCAGGGCCAGTCTTTCTCACAAAATGAAAAAGAAAGAAAGAAAGAAAGAAATGTGTGTGAAATATTGAAGTTGGCCAAGTAGGCTTTTGGTGCCATAGAAATCTGAAATGTAGATAGAAACTTATTTGTTCTAAAAATATTTTTGAGTTACCTACTATGTGCCAGGTATTATTCCAGCACTAGGGATATATTTATGAACAAATAAGTCCAAGTCCCTACTCTTACAGAATTTATTTTAGTGTGGCAGAGAGGAACAAATAAAAAAAGCTCAAGCCGTGATAAATACTAAGGAGAAGAAAATGAATCAGAGTAGAGGACATAGGGTGGTACAGTGGTCCTTTTCTAGAGGGTCGTCAGCAATGGCCTGTCTGATCAGGTGCCATTTGAACCAAGTTCTGAATGAAGTCACGGAAAGAAACCATCACTAGGTGACTGGGAAATGACCACTCTGGGCGAAGAACAGCGAGTGCAAGGTCTTGCGTTAGGAAGCTCTGGACGGCATGAGGAAGCCAAGAACAGCAAGGAGGCCAGTGTGGACCGAATGAAATAATCAGTGGGGAGAGTGTATGAGATCCATCCCAGAGGGGGTGGTTGGGCCTCATCCTGTAGGCCTCGTCAGAGATTAGATTTCCCTGTGAGTGAGATGGGAAACCATCAGATGTTTCAGACCAGTGTGATTATCATTTGACTCAGCTTTTAAGAGGTCATTCAGGCTGTTGTGCATGAGAGTATGAGAGGATTCAGGAGACGTTCAGATAGTTGGGGTCAGTAGTGATGGTGGCTTCAAGCAGCATGAAGGTAGAGCAGTTGGGAGGAATTAATGGGCTTCTGTATATATACCGAAGCTAGAGCCAAGAGAATGTGCTGCGGGTGTGGGGCATAAAAGAAGCAGCAGGTTGCAGGGTGACCCGAAGGTCTGGGGAGTCTGTGGCTTCTACACGTTACCTCGAGTCCCGAGAATGAAAGAGGTAACCTGTGGTGAGCAACCAGTCCTGTGAAACTCCCACGTGTATAATAGCATTTATAGACCCCCACATTTATACCCAATAGAAACACAATGAGCGCCAATGTGAAACACATTTGTATTCTTTTTTTTTTTAATTTTTTGTTTATTGCAGTAACACTGGTTTATAACATTGTATAAATTTCAGGTGTGCATCATTATACTTCTATTTCTGCATAGATTACATCATGTTCACCACCCAAATACTAATTACAATCCATCACCACACACATGTACCGAATTATCCCTTTCACCCTCCTCCCTTCCCCCTCCCCCTCTGGTAACCACCAATCCAATCTCTGTCCCTATGTGTTTGTTTATTGTTGTTATTATCTACTACTTACTGAAGGAAATCATACGGTATTTGACCTTCTCCCTCTGACTTATTTCACTTTGCATAATACCCTCAATGTCCATCCATCTTGTCGCAAATGGCTGGATTTCATCATTTCTTATGGTTGAGTAGTATTCCATTGTGTATGTATACCACATCTTCTTTATCCATTCGTCCCTTGATGGGCACTTAGGTTGCTTCCAAGTCTTGGCTATTGTGAATAACACTGCAATGAACACAGGGGTGCATGTATCTTTATGCATTGGTGTTTTCAAGTTCTTTGGA
Source organism: Diceros bicornis minor (assembly GCF_020826845.1). Classification (NCBI taxonomy): domain Eukaryota; kingdom Metazoa; phylum Chordata; class Mammalia; order Perissodactyla; family Rhinocerotidae; genus Diceros; species Diceros bicornis. The sequence continues at coordinate 16,658,035 of NC_080772.1, read as the reverse complement.
TAAATATGAAGCAGTGGAATAGCTGGATCATATGGTAGTTCTATCCTTGATTTTTTGAGGAATCTCCATACTGTTTTCCATAGTGGCTGCACCACTTTGCACTCCCACCAGCAGTGTATGAGACTTCCCTTCTCTCCACATCCTCTCCAACACATGTTGTTTCCTGTCTTGTTAATTATAGCCATTCTGACGGGTGTGAGGTGATATCTCATTGTAGTTTTGATTTGCATTTCCCTGATAGTTAATGATTTTGAACATCTTTTCATGTGTCTGTTGGTCATCTGTATATCTTCTTTGGAGAAACATCTGTTAGGTCTTTCGCCCATTTTTTAATTGGGTTGTTAGTTTTTTTGTTGTTGAGATGTATGAGTTCTTTATATATTTAGGAGATTACGCCCTTATCAGATGTATGGTTTGCAAATATCTTCTCCCAATTGTTAGGTTGTCTTTTCGTTTTGTTAATGGTTTCCTTTGTTGTGCAGAAGGTTTTTAGTTTGATGTAGTCCCATTTGTTTATTTTTTCTATTGTTTCTCTTGCCCGGTCAGACGTGGTGCTTGAAATATTTTGCTAAGACCGATGTCGAAGAGCGTACTGCCTATGTTTTCTTCTAGAATTTTCATAATTTCAGGTCTTACATTCAAGTCTTTAATCCATTGGGAGTTAATTTTTGTGTATGGTGTGAGGTAAGGGTCTACTTTCATTTTTTTACATGTGGCTATCCAGTTTTCCCAACACCATTTGTTGAAGAGACTTTCTTTTCTCCATTGTATGTTCTTGGCTCCTTTGTCAAAAAGATTAGCTGTCCATAGATGTGTAGGTTTATTTCTGGGCTTTCGATTCTATTCCACTGACCTGTGTGTCTGTTTTTGTGCCAGTACCGTGCTGCTTTGGTTACTATAGCTTTGTAGTATATTTTGAAATCAGGGAGTGTGATACCTCCAGCTTTGTTCTTTTTTCTCAGGATTCCTTTAGCTATTCGGGGTCTTTTGTTGTTCCATATAAATTTTACGATTCTTTGTTCTATTTCTGTGAAAAATGTTGTTGGAACTTTGATAGGGATTGCATTGAATCTATAGATGGCTTTAGGAGGTATGGACATCTTAACTGTGTTAATTCTTCCATCCAAGAGCATGGAATATCTTTCCTTTTCTTTGTGTCTTCTTCAATTTCTTTCAGCAATGTTTTAGAGTTTTCCGTGTACAGCTCTTTCACCTCTTTTGTTAAGTTTATTCCTAGGTATTTTATTCTTTTGGTTGCAATTGTAAATGGGATGGTATTCTTAATTTCTCTTTCTGCTACTTCGTTGTTAGTGTATAGAAATGCAACTGATTTTTGTATGTTGATTTTGTATTCTGCAACTTTACCATATTCGTTTATTACTTCTAAAAGTTTTGGTGGATTCTTCAGGGTTTTCTATATATAAAATCATGTCATCTGCTAATAGTGACAGTTTCGCTTCTTCCTTTCCAATTTGGATCCCTTGTATTTCTTTCTCTTGCCTGATTGCTCTGGGTAGGATTTCCAGTACTATGTTAAATAGGAGTGACAGTGAGCATGCTTGTCTGGTTCCTGTTCTTAGAGGGATAGCTTTCAGTTTTTCACCATTGAGGATGATATTAGCTGTGCATTTGTCATATACGGCCTTTATTATGTTGAGGTACTTTCCTTCTATCCCCATTTTATTCAGAGTTTTTATCATAAATGGATGCTGTATCTTGTCAAATGCTTTCTCTGCATCTATTGAGATGATCATGTGATTTTTATTCTTCATTTTATTAATGTGGTGTATTATTTTGATTGATTTCTGAATATTGAACCATCCCTGCATACCTGGAATAAATCCCACCTGATCATGGTGTATAATCTTTTTAACGTATTGTTGTATGCGATTTGCTAGTATTTTGTTGAGGATTTTTGCATCGATGTTCATCAGCGATATTGGCCTGTAATTTTCTTCTTTTTGTGTTGTCCTTGTCTGGTTTTGGTATCAGGGTAATGTTGGCTTCTTAGAATGAGTTAGGGAGCTTCCCCCCCTCCTGAATTTTTTGGAAGAGTTTGAGAAGGATAGGTATTAAGTCTTCTTTGAATGTTCGGTAGAATTCACCAGAGAAGCCGTCTGGTCCTGGACTTTTATTTTTGGGGAGGTTTGTGATTACTGTCTCGATCTCCTTACTGGTGATTGGTCTATTCAAATGCTCCATTTCTTCTTGATCCGGTTTTGGAAGGTTGTGTGATTCTAAGAATTTTTCCATATCTTCCAGATTGTCGAATTGGTTGGCATATAGCTTTTCATAGTATTCTCTTATAATCTTTTGTATTTCTGAGGTGTCTGTTGTAATTTCTCCTCTTTCATTTCTGATTTTACTTATTTGTGCCTTCTCCCTTTTTTTCTTGGTGAGTCTAGCTAAAGGTTTGTCAATTTTGTTGATCTTTTCAAAGAACCAGTTCTTGGTTTTATTAATTTTTTCTATTGTTTTTTTGGTCTCTATTTCATTTATTTCTGCTCTGATTTTTATTATTTCCCTTCTTCTACTGATTTTGGGCTTTGTTTGTTCTTCTTTTTCCAGTTCCTTTGGTGCATTGTTAGATTGTTTATTTGAGATTTTTCTTGTTTGTTGAGATAGGCCTGTATTGCTATAAAGTTCCCTCTTAGAACCACTTTTACTGTATCCCATAAATCCTGACATGTTGTATTTTCATTTTCATTTGTCTCCAGGTATTTTTTGATTTCTTCTTTGATTTCTTCGTTGACCCAGTCGTTGTTCAGTAGCATTTTGTTTAGTCTCCACGTATTTGTGGCTTTTCTGATTTTCTTCCTATACTTGATTTCTAGTTTCATACTGTTGTGGTCAGAAAAGATGCTTGGTATTATTTCAATCTTCTTAAATTTATGGAGACTTGTTTTGTGGCCTAATGTGTGATCAGTTCTGGAGAATGTTCCATGTGCATTTGAAAAGAATGTGTATTCTTCAGTTTTTGGATGGAATGCTCTGTATATATCTACTAGGTCCATCTGTACTAGTGTGTCATTTAAGGCCAATGTTTCCGTATTTATCTTCTGTTTGGATGATCTATCCGTTGGTGTAAGTGGAGTGTTAAATTCCCCTATTATTATTGTGCTACTGTCTATTTCTGTTTTTATGTCTGTTAATAATTGCTTTATATATTTAGGTGCACCTACATTGGGTGCGTAGATATTTACAAGTATTATATCCTCTTGTTGGATTGTTCCCTTGATCATTATGTAATGCCCTTCTTTGTCTCTTTTTACAGTTTTTGTTTTAAAGCCTATTTTGTCTGATATGAGCATTGCTACCCCAGCTTTCTTTTCATTGCCATTTGCGCGGAGTATCTTTTTCCTTCCCTTCACTTTCAGTTTGTGAGTGTCTTTAGGTCTGAAGTGTGTCTCTTGTATGCAGCATATATATGGGTCTTGTTTTTTTATCCAGTCAGTCACCCTATGCCTTTTAATTGGAGCATTTAGTCCATTGACGGTTAAAGTAGCTATTGATAAGTATGTACTTACTGCCATTTTTTAACTTTTTTTTTTTCTCAGTGTTTTAGTAGTCCTTCTCTGTTCCTTTCTTCTTCTATACAGAATTGATGGTCTCTTTAGTTTGACCTCTGTCTGAAAGCTCTACTCTTTAACTCCCCTCCTCCCTCCTTTTATGTTTTTGATATCATATCTAACCTCTTTTTTGTGCATTTGTATCCATTACGTTCTTATCATGGAAATAGATAATTTTTCCTATTTGTGGTCTTTTCTTTTCACCTTAAATCAGTCCCTTTAACATTTCTTGTAGCAGTGGTTTCTTGGTGACAAACTCCTTTAGTTTTTGCTTGTCTGAGAAATTTTTGATCTCTCCTTCCATTTTGAATGATAACCTTGCTGGGTAGAGTATTCTTGGCTGTAAGTTTTCTCCTTTTAGCACTTTAAGTATATCGTGCCAGTCTCTTCTAGCCTGTAAGGTTTCTGCTGAGAAGTCATCTGATAGCCTTATGGAGTTTCCTTTGTATGTAACATGACTTTCTCTTGCCGCTGTTAGGATTCTCTCTTTATCTTTAATTCTGGACATTTTGATTATGATGTGTCTTGGTGTGGGCCTCTTTGGGTTTATCTTGTTTGGGGCTCTCTGTGATTCCTGTACCTAGATGTCTGTTTTCTTCCTTAGGTTAGGGAAGTTTTCATCTATTATTTCTTGAAATAGATTCTCTGTCCCTTTGTCTTGCTCTTCTCCTTCCGGCACACCTATAACACGGATGTTAGTGTGCTTGATGTTGTCCCAGAGGTCTCTTAGACTGTCCTCACTCTTTTTAATTCTTTTCTCTTTTACCTGTTCACCTTGGGTAATTTCTTCCAGTCTTTTGTCCAGCTCACAGATCCGTTCTTCTGTATCCTCTACCTTGCTTTTGAGTACCTCTCGTGAATTTTTCATTTCCAGTATTGTATTCTTCATTTCTGATTGGTTCTTTTTTATATCTTCCATTTCTTTGTTGACATTCTCACTGAGTTCATCTATTCTTCTCCCCACATCAGTGAGCATCCTTAACACTCTCTGTTTGAACTCTCTGTCAGGTAGGTTGCTCATTTCTGTTTCACTTAGTTCCTTTTCTGGGGTTTTGTCCTATCCCCTTACTTGGAATGTTTTCCTTTGCCTCCTCATTTTGCCTCTTTCCCTGTGCTTGTGTCTACATATTAGGTAGGTCAGCTATGTCTCCTGCTCTTGGATAGGTGATCTTATGTAAGTGATGCCTTAGGAGGCTTGCAGTGTGCTTCCCTCAGTTCTCAATGTTCCAAGGGTGACCCCTATGTGGGCTACGTGTGTCCTTCTGTTGTGGCCTGTTTGCTCTCCCTGTAGGCACCCAGGGAGGCCGAGTTATGCTCCTGGCCAGCTGTTGTAATGCTCAGCTGCTGGTAGTTGTTGTGGGCTCTTCAGTCTCTTTATCGGGTGTGGGGAGCCCCAGCACAGTTGGCTGCAAGTTCTAATACCACATTTGTGTTGCAGTATTTCTTTTAAGTGAGTAGGCCCCCAGCGTGGCAGGTTGTTAGGCTCAGGGCCTTACAATTGCTATAAGCCTCCAGCCTTTAGGTCTCTTGTCAGCTCTCTGAGGATTGCAGCTGGGTGGGGCTGGCCTCAGGCACAAGAGCACCCAATTGTTTCAGGCTTTGGAAGGTGGGGCAAATCCCCTATGTGGGTCTTTGAGAAACACAAGTCTTCTGCAGCTGACAAGCCCTGCTGCCCACAGGTCCGCACACACTGCCAACACAGTCCTGCCCTGTGTGTGCACCCTGACCTCCCAATGCAGACCCAGTCTCTCCACGGCGGGAGCCCCACACACTCCACCACCGCCCCACACTCTCCACCAGCTCCTTGTGCACGTCCTGCCCCACTGAAGTCGGCTCAGTTGCCAGGCTGCAGAAAATCCAGTCACCAATCTATGCAGGCCCACCAGTTGCCTGAGGGCTTGTTGTTGGGTGGCGCCAGTCTCTAGGGTGGGCTGCCTGCCCTGGCTGAGCTGGATTACATCGGTGCTCTAGCGGGTGGGGCAGACCCTGGGCTAGCAGGCCTCAGGGAGAACTCCAATGGCGTCTGTGTCAGCACGCCCACAGCAGGCCACAATAATGGCCACTGCCAATGTCCCAGTCCCTGGAAAGGTCCGCCTCTCACCGAGATGCACTCAGGGCCTATCAGGTGAGTCTCTTTTCACCAAAGCACTGTGCACCATTCTTTCTGGTGATTTTAGGTTGCTTTCTGAAATGGGTGAGTTTGCATGTGGGCCCTTTAACAGCCGGTTTTAATTTCTTTGTGAACCAGCTTTTCAGGGGGTACTCCCCAATGTTTTAGTAGCAGGCAAAGTCAGATATTATGCCTCTCGTCTCGATTGTGCTGGGTCCCCAAAATCCCCACAGTGGGGGCGCTCCCCGTCTCAGATCCCTGCTCCTCCAGGCAGGGCTACGGACCTGTGGGCTGCTCCCAGGTAGCCGTAAGGCGCTGCGACTGGTGAAGGCGGTGTTTTTCCTCTCCAGAAGGGAGTTTCTGCCTCTTCTACCTCGATTAGGATTGTCCTTTGTTGCAGGGGTTCCTCTTATCCAGTTTTCAGTTCTGTCTCAGGGGTAATTTTTCCACAAGTAGTTGTAAATTGGCTGTGTCCGCAGGAGGAGGTGAGTTCAGAGAATGCCTACGCTGCCATCTTGACTCTGCCCATATATGTATTCTTAACCGTTCTGGTAGCCACATCAAATTAAGTCAAAAGACACAAAATAAATACATATTAGCGTGTATTTTGCTTATCTTGATGTATCCAAAATATTATTATTTCTACATTTAATCAATATAAAATTAATTGACTTTCATTATTTGTAGATTCTGTATATGCAAAGTCACCTACCAGGTAAAATTTATTTGTAACCCTAAAATCAATATGCACAGCAGTTTTACACATTTGCAGACTTGTGCAGAGTGGTAATAAGTTGAGTCACCTGACATGCATGCTCCCAGCTGAGGTCAAAAAGGCCATGCTCTGCCTTCCTATTGTAGCTCTCATATTGTAAAACAAGCGTCCTTTCGTGTTATATTCAGTGCCACATTTTTCTGCTTTTTCTTGGTGATTTCACTGTTCAAGATGGCCCCCAAGCATAGTGCTAAAGTTCTGTCTAGTTTACCTAAGCGCAAGAATGCTGTGATGTGCATTATGAAGAAAATATGTGTATTAGATAAGCTTCGTTCAGGCATGTGTTATAGTGCTGTTGGCTCTGAGTTCAATGTTAATGAATCAACAATATATAGTATAAGATGTCTTTAAACAGAAACACACATAACCCGAGGTTACGTATTGATCAGTAAATGAAAGTGTTGTGACCAAAGGATCACAGCCTCTGTGTTTCTCCTGGGAGTGTTGGTTTGGTATTTGCTAATTTAGTGTTCCCCGAGATTTTATAGAACATTATGATTTCAAATAATGAGTGGACTATTAATGAGATAATTTACATGCCTTTTTCGTACTAAGTTTCAAATTCTGGTGTGTATTTTACATTTATGACATATCTTAATTCAAACTAGCTACATTTCAGGTGCTCAATAGTCACATGTGGCTAATGACTACCATTTGGACACCAGAGATTTAGAACTAAGGTAGAGGAGGAGGAAATGGCAAAAAAGATTAAAAATAAATGGTCAGAGCTTAAGAGATGAAAAACCAGAAAAGTCTGATGGTGTGGAAGAAGACATGAAATGAGAAATCGCACACAGGGAAAGTTTTACTCATGTGGAAAGCTACTGAGACATCAAAGACGGTGTGTGCTTTATCTCTGACCACATGGACTTTATTATTTATCTTAGCAAGTGATATGTGGTTCAAAAATGATGCCTGAGACTAGGCAAAATCATGATTAAGGGTTGGGGAAGTGGAGAAAGTGGGTAGAAAACACTTTTGAGAAGCTTGGCTATGAAAAAGAGCTTAGATATAGACTGTACACTTGAAAAGATATTATGAGCACAAACACCTAAAAGTGTAGGGAATTGCTGACATATTTGTGAAACCCACTAAGAATTTTATTTTATTTTTCCTACAACAAAAAAAAGCACCAACTGCTCATTTTTCTTTCCTTGGGGAAGAATGCAAGCATAATACATAACAACAGAGTCTTGACAGTTGTGCAACTTGCAACATGGAAAATGAAATTCAAATATAGTCAGCTGCAGTGTGGCAGAGTTTTATTGGTAAAGAAAAGAGCTCTCTTTTTTGCTGTCTTGGTCTGTGATTATAAAGTAACTCCTTCATGGTCAGAGAATTGGGCTGATTCATAACTTGCCAACTTTGCTCATCAGGGTGGTTGGAAGCAAGCAATTAAAAAAACGTTGTCTTTTGTTGTTGCTGACTTTTGTTTGTGTCATACTTCGTGTAATTGTCTATGAATGCAAGCTTTATGGCACTGTGGACCTGAACAGGAAAAAATACAAGTGCACATGGAACGTCTTATAAGTACTGTGCTGACCAGCGTTGATGTCTCTTGGTGACTAAGTCTTAATTTTGAGATCATGAGGCTTGCTGGAGCCATTGGTTTCTGGAGGGTCCCTGGAGACTGAGAGGCCTCCAGGAGCACCATTTCCTCATCTTATTAACTACTCTGTAAAATTATTTTCCCAACATGTTTTCAAACAGGAAACCAAATAGTTGCAGTTACGCAACCAACTCAGACTTCTACTTTCTCCATTTTGAGTGTGGATAGAAAGATATTTCAAGGAAGGAACTATTTTTCTGCTTGATAAATAAGAATGCTACATGTTAACCATTTCAAGAAAGAATATAAACAGAAGTTCTTATCATGTTTCAGAAGTGGTGATTGTGAAACAAGGCATGAGAAATAGTATAATTTCCTTAATAGATAATAACAACAAAAGAGCTCTCCTAAAATATAGGTATTGGTTTGTTTATGTGTTTAACAATATAAATGTTATTCTCTTATGGTGGGTAGGAGAATGCCTTCTGTGAGAGACCACACTCTGTCCCCAGTCTTTCTTGGGGAGAAGCTTTGAGAATGAGAGGATGAGGCTCTGGGCCTGTGTGAATGGATGTCTATGCTTCCTAACAGAATGGGAATGATTCGGAACCTGTGAGGCAAAGAAAAGGGGAGAGGGAGTGATTTTTCTGAGCACAGTGTAACCTTCTCCTGAAAATATTACAAGTCTCCAATAAAGTTCGAACCTACTAATCATAAGTAAATGTATTATACAAACTGGACAGGACCTAGATTTGAACATACCAAGGTCAAAATAGAGTCAACTCATGGTGGACAGGCTAACGGTTGACATCAAGATTACACAAATAAATTCATTCACTTATATTTCACATTTCTTTTTATAAGATTTGAGAGACTTTATAATAATGGACATAAAAACAATAAAATGTAAAATTAAAAAGGAAAGTAAACCATGAGAGGATAAATTTTAATGGTTTTATTATGCTCACAATCAGAAATTTAAAAATCTTGTTAGTGCTCCAAGAAAGATAAATGCGTTCCTGATTCCAAACGAAAATGTCTTCACCAAGGCATAGCCAAAAGTGATTTTAACAGGAATCTTTCTTTCAACTGGCTTGAATTAAAGTTGAAAGAAAGAAGGAAATATAATTCAAGAAAGTCATGTCCACTGAAGGAAAATGAATGTGGTCTAAGGTTACAGCTTTCTGATGATCTGATCTGATCTACTGTCCCAACTTCAAAAATCAGAAATAGGGGATGCATACCTTTGTCTCTGGCCCATTTCCAGGTCTTCTCAAAAATTTTCCCCCTGATTTTATTGTCTCGAATATATTCAGTAATTGCTTTGGAGTTTTCTATTTAAAGAAAAGCAGAGGGAACATTGCATGACATAGTAGAAACAGTCTGGTTCTAGGTTTAATTTTAGGTCAAAATTTAGTACCTACTAGATACATGTTCTTGCTAGATCATTCAAAGCCTCTGAGCTTAAGTTTTTTTGCTTTTCAATTAGGGATAGTATGAATGACTATTTTACTTTCTTATTAAATATTCCATTAATGTTCAATATGTAAGTGTTAAGAAATAAGCAATGTTAAAAGGTGTCCTCTTGTAACTGTAGGGGAGGAAGACTTATCCTCTACCCACTCTGGGTCCTTTCTGGCTAGAGTACAAATTAAATTTGCGTGAGACCAAATAGCAGGAGAAAATCAAACAAAGCTTTATAACACGTATACATGGGAGAAACCCAAGAAACTGGGTAACTCGACAAAATGGCAGAGGTTCTCCTCTGAAATACTATCTTTAGGTAAAGACAAAAGAAGATGTTGGGGGTAGGGGGAGTCAGCTATGGGAGATTACCTGAAAAGCATAGTAAACAGGAGTAAGGTTAATATACAGATTTAAGTCCTCGCCTTCCATGCCGATAAGAGTTTCTACAGATAAGGTCATCCTCCTTCATTCCTGGTACAGAGAGGCAGACACCTTTACAAATGGAGATTTCCCTTATAAAGGTAAATGTATCTTACAAAGGATAACATCTACTTTTACTTGGTTTTCAGAGCTTTGATAAGAATGGGCTTAGCAAGGACCATCCCAGTCTATCAATACCCAGAGTTATCTATGGTGATAGCCTGTCCTGGAGACAGGCCTTCTATCTTAAATTCTTTTAGGCGGTTAGTCAGCGGGGGAGGTCAAAGTTTCTTTCTGAGTCTTCTGAGCCTTTATTGTCTTCATCTCAAAATAATCCACATACCAGAGTGGTATATCTTGGGGCGGCCTGCCCTGAACCCCATCATAACCACTTCCCTTTCCATAGGCAAAGACAATGTCAGGTATATGTTTGAATACATAAAGGACTAAAATAGATTCATGAATATCTTCAAGGAAACCCTAATTTGGAAATAGATACTATACTTAACCAGTCTGAGGATAAGAGGGAGAAGGAAAAGAGGACTAAACCAGACAACATTAGGACTTTAGGAGGAAAAAAGTGAAAGGGATGAAGAGAAGTCAAATGTAGTAGTAAGGAAGAATAAGAATTTCTATATATAGAGGATCATTTGAGTTGGATATCCATTTGTTTATTCTTTCAAACAACACATATTCACTGAGGTTCTATGTTACAGGTTAGTCCTGGATGTGTCAGAGACATACAAGCATTGACTGAGGTCAGGAACTGCTGTTATGTTGATTCATATTAATTTCTTAGATTTTCCTACATGTACATAGAGCAGATGACATGAAGTGGAATTTTAATAAACATGAAGGGGTCAGTTCATGCACTTGGAGAATCATTAACACTAATATCAAGACACGCTGAACTCCTCTGTAATGATTTCCTTTGCTGTATTGATGACACAAATCTTGGACAATCATAAGAATTCTCCTAGACTATTGTAAGCCAATGCCTTACCTTAATCTTCTTCAGTCTCCACGTTCACTCTTCATTCTGAGTTTATTCAAAATGGTAGTTTATAGTGCCAGCATTACTTGTTCCAGCAACTTCTCTTCTGCAGCTACAGAAAAACTATTAGGATGCAATTCACCAGGCTTTTGAAATATTTGCCAATAACACTTCTGTAAACGTAGTGTGCCAACACAAAACAGATAGAATAAAATGCAACTCTGCTTTACCCCTCTTGTGATAAGACAAAAAAGTAGGATAAGGCACCAAGAAGTTCCATAAAACTGGCTATATTATGATAGAACAAAAATCTGAAGCAATTAATGAAGCACTCAGTAGAGCAAATCCATTGTAGTATACACAGAGTAGAGCCTACCAGTAATATGATGCTGCAAGAAAATACACAACAGATGATGGAGAACAGATGTGGTGGGGAAGTCAAAGGACGAGACCATTAGCAACATTTGAAGGCTCACTAGACACAGCTCGAAGTTGATTACATCACACCATACACCCACTCAAATAGTTTACATGGAGTTCATGCAGATTATTTTGACATATATTTGAATTTGTTAGGAGTGTATTTTCTGTGTTCATGGCTTCTTAGACTCTTTCAGAACCCTGAAGTATACTTTTCTACACTGAAGACAAATTTATTAAACTGCTACATGTTCTGAACATCACCTTGATATTTAGAAACAGTTTACATTCTTCCGTAGCGCTTAGTGGATCTAAAATAGCCCCATACCAAATGCTGTATAAGTGCGTTTTATTTAGTTGCATTAACTTTTGATGAAAACTGGGCTTTCAATTTCAGGTGCAGCCATATATGAATTAAAGGAGTATTATATATGTCTCACCACCTTGAAATTTAATGTTCATGCTTTAGTCACAAGTTTACCATCTCCTTTTGACTTAGAATCAGGTCTTTGCGCGTTCCACATGAGCAGCTAAGAGTGGGTTGGTGCATTTCAGTGGCAACAAGAAAAACAACTGAATCGAGAAAGAAAAAAAAAACACCAATTGATTTCCATCCGTGGTAATTATAAGATCTTTCTTACTTTGTGCAATTCCTGTGCAAAGTTAATCATCCTTTAACAATAACCAAAATATTAATCTTTTTAACACATTAATGATGTTTGGGTTGTATTTTAAGAAAGTCAGTAAAATGTTGTGAAACTGTTTCCGCATTTCTTTAGAAGCCTACAGTTTCCTCTTTAATACCGCCTCATTCTGGAGCAGTGGGCTGCCTCATCATTGAATTTCCACCTAGTTTGCCTTTACTGGATTTAGTCAGTACCAGCCAGACCTCTAATGTTATTTTAATGTTGGGGGGGTTTAATTCAAATATATTTTCATTTTAAAGTTATAATGACTAAGTACACCTGCTCACTTAAAAATTAGCACCCAGTTAGGCAGTTTTCAATAGCCTAATCATCTTTTGATTGTCTCTGCTTGTATCATAGGCAGTTCACCTGCTCTTCATCTAAACTTAAATGTTTCCTGTTTACACGTCTGAAAACACTGAAAGATGATAATATTTAGAAAACAAAGAAAACTGAAACCTACATTCAAATGCATTATTTATATAATTATCCTGTAATTAAAGTAATTATGGTTTGTGAAAAGCTAGAGTTTTTTTTTAATTTTCATTTAGATTTCTCATGGGATAAGCTGTGAACATGTAACAAGCACACACACACATTCACATACACAAATATACACTCACAAGTTATCGGTGATGTTATCTGCACAATAAATAAAATGTTACCTCCAGATTTAGGGATTTGAAATCTGTTATTTCATTCCTGAAACAAACATACCTGGAAAGCTATTCAGTGAGTTAATCCTATAGAAGGGATTACCTAGATTGAACTTTGGGAAATCTTTAATCCTCTATAGTTTCAACAGCAACAATAAGAAAATGCCCTAGTTATACCTTGCTGAGCTATACACTGGTGCTAGGGATAGTTGGTCATGTCATATAAATGATGAGTCTCCAGCATTTCCTATAAGATTGGGACATTGTCAGATAAGGCCATGAAACATGAGTGTGCTTGAGGGTATTCAGAGGAAATGCAGAATTTTCAAAGAGGCCCTGACAAGCACTCGCAGTTGGATTTTCATTATCTTCAATGAGGAGGCATATCAGTCAGTTTTTTGCTATATAGTGCCATCCACATTACTGCTTTTTATATGATTTCAAAGTGGACAGCACAGTTTGTGTCCAGTTTTTCATTCTAAATAGCCTATTCAATACTTCTTCTTTTCTATACCTTTAAACAGATTTTTTTTTTAGCGACAGTGAGATCACATCACATTTTGGGAGCATTAGCTTGAAAGTGAGCTAATAGATCTGGCTCTTAGACCATCTTCAGAGGCTCCTCTAGAGAAACACTTGGAATTGAATCACAAAAGTTTTATTTTCTCTATGTTTTTGATCGTTTTGTCAGAAGAAGTGAAAAGTACTCAGAATATCTTCATGCAATTTTCACAGAGAGATTCTATATTCTTTTTTAAAAAAATATTTAATTTTTTATTGAGGTAACATTGGGTTATAACATTACATAAATTTCAGGTGTATATCATTATATATTGATTTCTGTGTAGACTACATCATGTTTACCACCCAAAGTCTAATTGCCATCCATCACTGTATACATGTGCCTTATCACCCCTTCTGCCTCCCCTCCAACTTTCCCCTCTGGTAACCACCCATCTGTTCTCTGTATTTATGTGTTTGTTTGTTGTTGTGGTTATTTTTATCTTCCAGATATGAGTGAAATCATATGGTATTTGGCTTTTTCTGTTTGACTTATTTTGCTGAGCATAATGTCTCAAAGTCCATCCATGTCGTCACAAATGACAAGATTTCATCGTTTTTATGGCTGATTTGTATTCTGTTGTATATACATATACCATATCTTCTTTATCCTTTCATCTATTGATGGGTACTTAGGTTGTTTCCAAGTCTTAGCTATTGCGAATAATGCTGCAATGAACATAGGGGTGCATATATTTTTTCAAATTATTGTTTTCACCTTTTTTGGATAAATGCTCAGAAGTGGAATAGCTGGATCATTGGGTAATTCTATTCTTAATTTTTTGAGGAATCTCCATACTGTTTTCCACAGTGGCTGCACCAGTTTGCATTCCCACCAGCAGGGTGTGAGGGTTTCCTTTACTTCACACCCTTTCCAACACTTGATATTTCCTGTCTTTTTAATGATAGCCATTCTGACAGGCATGAATTGATATCTCATTGTAGTTTTGATTTGCATTTCCCTAATAATTAGTGATGAGCATCTTTTCATGTGCCTGTTGGCCGTCTGTATATCTTCTCTGGAAAAATGTCTATTTAGATCCTCTGCCCATTTTTTAATTGGGTTATTATGGTTTTATTGTTGTTGTTGTTTTTGCTGAGGAAGATTCACCCTGAGCTAACATCTGTGCCGGTCTTCCTCTGTTTTGTATGTGGGTCACTGCCACAGCATGGCTGCTGATGAGTGGTGTAAGTCCATGCCCGGGAACTGAAACTGGGCTACCAAAGTGGAGCATGCCAAACCACTAGGCCACTGGGCCAGCCATGAGTTGTTACGTTTTTTTGTTGTTGAGTTGTATGATTTCTTTATATATTTTAGTTGTTAACCTTTTATCAGATATATGATTTGCAAACACCTTCTCCCAATTGTTAGGTTGTCTTTTTGTTTTGTTGATGATTTCCTTTTCTGTGCAGATGCTTTTTAGTTTGATGTAATCCCATTTGTTTATTTTTTATTTTTTTTCCTGGCCTGAGGAGACATGATACTCAAAAAGATACTGCTAAGACTGATGTCAGAGAGCATACTGCCTATGTTTTCTTCTAGGAGATTTATGGTTTCAGCTCTTATATTCAAGTCTTTAATCCATTTTGAGTTAATTTTTGTATATGGTGTAAGGTAAGGATCTACTTTCATTGTTTTGCATGTGGCTGTCCAGTTTTCCAAGAACCATTTATTGAAGAGACTTTCCTTTTTCCATTGTATATTCTTGGATCCTTTGTGGAAAATTAGCTGTCCATAGATGTGTGGATTTATTTCTGGGCTCTCAATTCTGTTCCATTGATCTGTGTGTCTGTTCTTGTGCCAGTACCGTCTGTTTTGATTACTACAGCTTTGTAATATATTTTGAAATCAGGGAGTATGATACCTCCAGCTTTGTTTTTTTTCTCAGGATTGCTTTGGCTATTCAAGGTCTTTTGTGTTCCATATAAATTTTAGGATTCTTTCTTCTATTTCTGTGAAAAATGCCATTGGGACTTTGACAGGGATTGCATTGAATCTGTAGATTGCTTTAGGAAGTATGGATTTGTGTGTGTGTGTGTGTGTGTGTGAGGAAAATTAGCCCTTAAATACATCTGTTGCCAATCTTCCTCTTTTTTGCTGAGAAAGATTGGCTTTGGGTTAACATCTGTCCCCATCTTCTTCTACTTTATATGGGACACTGCCACAGCATGGCTTGATAAGCAATGCATATGTCCGCGCCCAGGATCTGAACCTGTGAACCCCGGGCCACCAAAGTGGAGCACACAAACTTAACTACTATGCCACTGGGTTGGCCTCTGGAAGTATGGATTTTAACTATGCTAGTTCTTTGAATCCATGAGCACAGAATATAATTCTATTTCTTTGTGTCTTCTTCAATTTCTTTCAACAATGTTTTAATAGTTTGCAGTATACAGGTCTTTCATGTCTTTGGATAAATTTATTCCTTGGTATTTTATTCTTTTTGTTGCGATTGTAACTGGGATGGTATTCTTGATTTCTCTTGCTGCAATTTCATCATTAATGTATAGAAATGCAACTGATTTTTGTATCCTGAAATTTTACTGTATTCATTTATTATTTCTAATAGTTTTTTGCTGGACTCTTTAGGGTTTTCTATATATAAAATCATGTCATCTGCAAATAGTGACAGTCTTACTTTTTTCTTGCCAGTTTGAATCCCTTTTCTTTCTTTCTCTCACCTAATTTATCTGGTTAGGACTTCCAATACTAGGTTAAATAAGAGTGGCAAAAGTGGGCCTCCTTGCCTAGTTCCTGTTCTTAAAGGGATAGCTTTCAGTTTTTCACCATTGAGTATGATATTAGCTGTGGGTTTGTCATATATAGCCTTTATTATGTTGAGGTGTTTTCCTTCTATACCCATTTTATTCAGAGTTTTTATTGTAAATCGATGCTGTATCCTGTTGAATGCTTTCTCCGCATCTATTGAGATGATCATGTGATTTTTATTCTTCATTTTGTTAATATAGTGTGTTATGTTGAACATCCTTGCATCCCTGGAATAAATCCCGCTTGATCATGGTGCAAGATGCTTTTAATGTATTGTTGTACTCAATTTGCTAACATTTTGTTGAGGATTTTTGCGTCTATATTCCTTAGTGATATTGGCCTGTAATTTTCTTTTTTTGGTGTTGTCCTTGTCTGGTTTTCATATAAGCATAATGTTGGCTGCATAGAATGAGTTAGGAAGCATCCCTTCCACTTCAATTTTTTTGGAGGGAGTTTGAGAAGGACAGGTATTAAATCTTTGTTGAATGTTTGGTAGAATTCACCAGGAAGCCATTTGGTCCTGGACTTTTATTTTGGGGGAGGTTTTTGATTACTATTTTGATCCCCTTACTAGTGATTGTTCGTTTCAGATTCTCTATTTCTTCTTGATTCAGTTCTTGAAGGTTGTACACTTCTAAGAATTTATCCATTTCTTCTAGATTATCTAATTTGTTGGCATATACCTTTTGGAGTGTTCTCTTACAATCCTTTGTATTTCTTTGGTATCCATTGTAATTCCTCCTCTTCCATTTCTGATTTTATTTACTTGAACCTTCTCTATTTTTTTCGTGGTAAGTCCCTAAAGGTTTTTCAATTTTGTATATATTTTCAAAGAACTAGCTCTTAACTTCATTGATCTTTTCTTTTTTTTAGTCTCTATTTCATTTATTTCCACTCTGATTCTTATTATTTCCTTTCTTCTACTGATTTGGGGATTCATTTGTTCTTCTTTTTCTAATTCCTTTGGGTGTACTTTTAGATTGTTTATTTGGGATTTTTCTTGGTTCTTGAGGTAGGCCTGTATTACTATAAACTTCCCTCTTAGAACCACGTTTGCTGTATCCCATAGATTTTGGCGTGTTATATTTTCATTTTCATTTGTCTCCAGGTATTTTTTTGAATTCTCCTTTGATTTCTTCATTGATCCAATAGTTGTTCAGTAGCATTTTGTTTAATATCCACATATTTGTGACTTTTCCAGATTTCTTCTTGTAATTGACTTCTAGTTTCATACCACTGCCATCAGAAAAGACACTTGGTATTATTTCAACCTTTTTAAATTTATTGAAACTTGTTTTGTGGCCTCATATATCATGGAGAATGGTCCACGAGCATTTGAAAAGAATGTGTATTCTGCAGTTTGGGGATGGAATGGGGGGTATATATCTATTAAGTCCCTCTGGTATAATGTATCATTTAAGGCCAATGTTTCCTTATTGATCTTCTGTCTGGATGATCTATCCATTGATGTAAGTGGAGTGTTAAATTCTCCTGCTGTTATTGTTTATTATCCATTTCTCCTTTTATGTCCGTTAATATTTGTTTTATGTATTTAGGTGCTCCTATGTTGGGCACATAGATATTTACAAGCTTTATATCCTCTTGTTGGATTGTTCCCTTTTTCATTGTGTAATGCCCTTCTTTCTCTCTTATTGTGGTGTTTTTTAAAGTCTATTTTGTCTGATATAAGTATTGCTACCCCAGCTTTCTCTTCATTTCCATTTGCATAGAGTATCTTTTTCCATTCCTTCACTTTCAATTTGTGAGTGTCTTTAGGTCTGAGATGTGTCTCTTATATGCAGCATATATATGGATCTTGTTTTGTTATCCATTCAGCCACCCTATGTTTTTTGATTGGAGCATTTGGTCCACTTATATTTAAAGTAAGTTTGATAAATATGTACTTATCACTGTTTTGTTACTTTTTTTCTGGATGTTTTTGTAGTTCTTCTTTGCTCCTTTCTTCTTGTCTTCCTCTCTTCTCTTGTGATCTGATGGCTTTCTTTAGTGTTATCATTGGGTTCCTTTCTCTCTATTTTTTCTGTATTTCTTATAGGTTTTTGGTTTGTGGTTACCATGAGGTTTGGATATAATAACCTAAGTAAAGAGCAATCTATATTAAGTTGATGGTCTTTTAAGTTTGACCTCTTGCTAAAAGCCCTACACTTTTACTCCCTCTCCATGTTTTATGTTTTTGATATCATATTTTGCTGCTTTTATTTTTGTGTATCACTTGACCTCTTATCATACATATAGATGATTTTGGTACTTTTGTCTTTTGACCTTTATACTTGCTTTATAGGTGGTTGATCCACTATCTTTCTTATACATTTGCCTTTACCAGTGATACTTTTTTTTGATAATTTTATTATTCCTATTTGCAGCCTTTTCTCTTCCACTTAAATATGTCCCTTTAACATTTCTTGTAAGGTTGGTTTAGTGGTGATGAGCTCCTTTAGTTTTTGCTTGTTTGGAAAACTCTTTATCTCTCCTTCCATTCTGAATGATAACCTTGCTAGGTAGAGTATTCTAGATTGTCGGTTTTTTCCTTTCAGCACTTTGAGTATATCGTGCCACTCCCTTCTAGCCTGTAAGGTTTTTGCTAAAACGTCAGTTGAAAACCTTATGTGGTTTCCTTTGTATGTAACGTTGTTTTTCTCTTACAGCTTTTAGGATTCTCTCTTTATCTTCAATTCTTCACATTTTAATTATAATGTATCTTGGTGTGGGCCTCTTTGGGTTCATCTAGTTTGGTATTCTCTGTGCTTCCTGCATCTGGATGTTTGTTTCCTTCCCCAGGTAGGAATGTTTTCAGCTATTATTTCTTCAAATAATTCTCTGCCCTTTGTCTTTCTCTTCTTCTGGGACACCTATAATGTAGATGTTAGTATGCTTGATGTTGTGCCAGAGGTCCCTTAGACTGTCCTTGTTCTTTTTAATTCTTTTTTCTTTTTTCCTTTCAGCTTGGGTGATTTCCTCTACTCTTTCATCCAGATCACTGATCTGTCCTACTGTGTCATCTATTCTGCTGTTGATTCCCTCTAGTGAATTTTTCATTTCCATTATTGTGCTCTTCAGCTCTGATTGGTTCTTTTTTATGTTTTGTAATTCTTTGTTGAAGTTCTCACTGTGTTCATCAATTCTCCCAAGATCAGTGAACATTCTTATGACTATTAGTTTGTACTCCTTATCGGATAGATTGTTTACCTCTATTTCCTTTAGTTCTTTCCTTAAGAATTTGTCCTGTTCCTTTATTTGGAAAATATTCCTTAGTCTCTTCGTTTTTCCTACTTCTCTGTGCTTATTTCTATGTATTAGGTAGATCAGCTACATCTCCCAATCTTGGAAATGTGTCCTTATGTAAGAGTTACCTTATGGGGCCCAGCAGTATGCTCCTGTCTCATCACCTGTGCCAAATGCTCCACGGGTGTCCCCTATGTGGGCTGCATGTGCCTGTTGTGGCAGGGTTGCAATTGCTACAGGCACACAGGTAGGCTACACTGGTCCCTGGGATGCTTGTTGTGAGGCTCAGCCATATGTGATGGCTACAAGCACTTTATTTGGTGGCACAAGCCCCCAGCATGGCTTGCTGCAAGGTCTGATAATGCACAACTACTGCAGCCCTGCTGGTAAGTGAGTCAGGTACCCAGTGTGGCTGGTTGCTAGATCTAGGGCACTCAACTGCTGCATGCCTCCAGTGCCCTCCCTGCAGTGCTTGACTGCCTCTATGTTGGTGGGTGGGGCAGGCTTTAGATGAGGCTACTCGTGTGGTGTGAAACTGTTGTCAGCTCACTTTTGGGCATGGTAGACCTCTGGCAAGAACTGGCTATATTGACCTGAGGTGCACAGCTGCAGGGTCTTCTTTCCCTGAAGTTCTATAGTTTTCCTGGACACAATTCCTGTTGGTTTTCACAGCCAGCAAAGCCAGATATTATGGAATCTCATCTCTCTTGTGCTGGGTCTAAGGGCTGGGGTGCCTATTGTGGAGCTCAAATCCCGCACTCCTCTGGGAAAAGCTCCATACCTTTGAATCAGTTCACCCTGGCCATGAAGCCCTCTGGCAAGAGTGTTGCTTTTTCCTCAGTGAGGCTGTACCTCTGCCTCTTCCAGCCCTGTCTGTGTTGTCCCTTGTTGTGGAGGTTATTTTTATCCAGTATCCAGATCTCTCTCAGAGGAAAATGTTCCATAGGTAGTTGAAGGTTTTTTCTGTCCATGGGAGGAGGCAAATTCAGGATCCTCCCACACTGCCATCTTCCAAACTTCTATCAAGAGATTCTATATTCTTGCATGTACCCCCACGACACTTTCCAAATACCTGGCTTCAATTCTACATGTAAGGACTTGGGTTGTCACTTTTGTTGGTTTTAAGACTAGAGCATCACCACTGAAATTAAAGGGAAAATAGATGATGAAAAAAGCTCTGTGTCTTTGATCTTTTCACTTTCATGATACATTAGTGACAACACCCCAGTGACACCCAACTCCTGAAGAATTGTCCATGGGTTGCCCAACACCTAATCAGCAACCACTGCTGTCACTCATTTATCAAAGTATTAACATCAACAGTCCTGAAATACCAAGAACAAGAGAGAAGGAGAGGTGAAACAGCCAACAACACTATATTCCCAAACGTCAACATTTTTTCAGGTCATGACTCCAAGGCTTGAAATGTAAAGCAAAGACGAACATTATTTTACAGAGTGTCAAACAGGTGGTAAATAAGAGGGCAGGAGCCTGAACAGCATGATCACTTCTCCTCAGAGCATCCTCCATCTTGGACATCTGGAATCCTGCTACCTGAAAGTCTCCTGCTACACACACACACCTCAAACCATTCACTCATACTGCTTTGATTCCTTTTCAGGTTAAATTACTGAACTTACATGACCTTCTGTGAAAGCAACTTTTACCAGGAACCATTAGTATTATAATTGGTAGGAAAAGGAGAAGGGTGTTGAAGGATTACAACACTGTGTCAGGTGGAAAAACAAGTAAAAGGGACTGGAAATGTTTAACTTGGACAAGAGAATATTCAGACACTGAAGATGCTGATGAAGTTGAAGTGAGAATTTATGTATCAGACTGTGCTAGATGATCTCTAAGGAGTTGGATTTCAACTGCAGTATTCTATGCTTTTGTGAACAGCTTTTTAAGAAAGACAGAGTAGCACACATTGTTTGACACACACAGTCTACCAGTTGGTTGGTATAATCTTGGCAAAGAAAAAGATTCAATAGATCAAAAAATTCCTTTCCCAAGAATACAGATACCATATATTCTCTGTCAGGAAGGAGGAAACTAAGAGGAATGCTGGCGAATGCACATTACCAATAGAAATAATATTCTGGATAGCTGTCCTTAGAAAAGAAAATATAATATGTGATATATTATTTTCTATAATTCAGAATAAAAATTTAGAAAACAGCTATTTTGGTTTTGTGACAGATATGTATTCATTCATTCATATATTCATACAACAAAATATGTGGAGAGACTTTTTTACATCAGGCACTATTAATGTTCTGGGAATACAGCTGTGAACAAAACAGACAAAGTCCCTGCCCTCAAGGAACTTACATTCTAGTAAAGGTACATTTATAAAGAGATGAAGACAGACATTCTACAAGTTTCATACCAATTAGATTGTAACACAGAGACACTGCTTGCGAAATTCATGTCTCAGAACATTTAAGCAAAATGGGTTTTTCTAAAAACATACTTTTATGTCATAATATATTCTATATTGATACACATTCGGCTCCCCCCATAATATAAGTGAAAGAAATGGAATAAAAAATCAAGGAAGCATAAACTACATCTAGACATGCAGTGGTCAAAAAATATATGTCTACACATTTAGTGAGATTAGTTTTTGTGCCAATGTCTTACAATTTCCATGAAAACAGAGACTGTGTCAGCCTGACCCTCCACTATAGCTTCAAGTGCTGAGACAATTCCTCACACGGAGTTGACGATCAATAAATATTTGGTAAATGAATAAATGGATGGATGGATGGATAAATGGGTGGGAAGCATAATATTAAAGTAAATGTCATCTCATTTTCTAATTCTAAACAGAAGATTAGCCAAGGGAGAAAACCATTCTCTCTCTTTCCCGCAAATAATAAAGGCAAGGAGAGTCCAGCTGATTGCATAGTGTCCATGACAATAATGTCTTGAAAGTAACAAATGTAGAATTATATTTAGTCAATCCAGTGAGACTAATATTGGAAGGAGAAAAGGCCATAAATGTTGGCAAATATAAGGCAAGTTCTTAAACTACGTAGAGGTGAGGCATGCACTTCAATTTTGGGGTAACAATGGTCCCATCTTGGTAACCAGCGTAAGACTGGAGAGATCGTAGAAGGAGTAAGTTTAGGGAGAAGGCTGAGTTGAAAACAGAAGCCACTGTGCTTATAAACTTAAATGTGGTAAATGATTCCAGATGTGGTGGGTGGGCTTTGTCTGGGCCCCAAAAGGGAAGCTAAGAGTCAATGTTGGGTTTCTGTCTGGGTCTTAGCTTCCTCTTCATTATGTCCTCACTCCTCCCACCCAACAGCATTCCCTTCACTTAACCTTCACTGAGGTCTTCACAGTGTGGAATATGTCTACCTCAGTCCCTGATCTTTGTGGGCTATTGGTTTCCTTGAAGCTTGGGAACAAAGCCACAATCTGAAAGAACATTTTTTTTTAATAGCTACCATTTATTGGGCCCTTATTTTGTGTTACTGTGTTAAATTCTTTACATATATTGCCTCACTTAATCATCACGACAGGTAGGGATTATTATTCTTCATTTTACAAGTGACAAAACTAAATCTCAGAGAAGTTAGGTAAGTTGCCCAAGGTCACACAGGTAAAACGTAGAGAAGTCGAGATTCGAACCCAAGTCCACAGACTCTGAAGTCTGTGCTCTTTGTCTCCATGGTTTCTCTCCTGTCCTCTGATAGCTCAGTTCCACTTTACAGTCATTCCACCAAGGCACACTGATACCCACTGATTCTACTCTAAACAATTTTCCTCAAATGTATGAAGAGATTAATGTCCAGCAAGGATCAAAAAAGTAAAATATTGGCCAAGGACAGAGCAAATTTATTCCCTAAGCAAAATTCTGACTTTGCTCTTGGAAAGAACTAGAGGAGGAAAGATTTTTCTTTCCTAGTCTATCAGAAACTCCATATTCCCTGGCTAAGATGAGAGAGTCTGAACACTCTCTCTTTCCATGTTTCATTTACTTGAAAAGGCTTGATTTTACATGGGACTTAGCCTGGCACACCTATTTGAAAAAAAATCTGAATGAATGTCTATATTTGGAATCCACTTGTTCTTCCCTGATTGCTTCTGACTAACAGAAGTCAGTGCTGGTAAATTCTTCTTGCTACCTGAAATTGACATCTCATCTCTATTTGCACATATGTGTGCATATTAATTGACCAATTTTTGCCATTTTGGGATTGCACCTAGCACACAGAGTCTTGAATCTTTCCTCCTTAGGGGCTTGGATGTGATGACAATCCTGGGTGTCGAGCCCGTTCATCACGGAGCACACGTCAGTATCAGTTCCATGCAGGGTGTAGGTATTTTTTAATTAGGTTTTTCAGCTCAGAAAGAACTAATTAGGGGTGTGTGCTAGAATGATCATTCTGAAGACAACAAATATTTCATCACATTTCTTCTACGATGGCTCTCGGTAGAAAATTTGTACTTGGTTTTCTTTCTTGATTTTAGACAGCCCAGAACCATCCCACTTCTCCATTCACATTTCTAAAAAGAAAACATATATCTATATATATTTCAAACACATATATTCATTTCTCTGTTTCTTACCAGGCTCTTCTTTGTCTATTTATTCTCTGTCTGTGATGGCTAAACACTTCTTGTATCTCCACGTTTGGCTGAGCCACTTGAAAGTCAGTCTCACAGTCTATTTAATCAATCTGACAACAATTCGTCACTGAGTATTCATCAAACACTACTAAACTGTCAATAGCACTAGACTCAGCTGTGGGGAAAATAAATAGATGCAAAGTAAAAGCAAAATACAAAGCTTCTGTCCAATACGGAAGCACAATAATTCATGTGCTTGTGTGTTCCAATTACAAAAAAATTACATATGTAATTGACAATATTCAACTGCTTTTTACCTAAGAAATGGAAATTTTGTATGGTTCAAATTAATATGTTCACATGTATGATAAATGTAGACTTTTTTTCCATATAGATAATTTGAGACTAGGACAGAATAAAGCATTAATTTTATGTACACAAAGTAAGTATTAAACAGGGATTGAAGATTTTTGCTTAAATTAGAAACCACATTATTTCAAAAGAAGTTAACTTCTAAGGAAGACAAACTTTTTTTTTTATTGATGTTTTAATGGTTTCTAATATTGTGAAATTTTGGGTTGTACATTTTTGTTTGTCCATCACCACATATATGACTCCCTTCACCCCTTGTGCCCACCCCCCACCCCCACTGCCCTGGTAACCACAGTCCAGTTTTCTCTGTCCATGTGTTGGTTTATATTCCACATATGAGTGAGATCATACAGTGTTTGTCTTTCTCTTTCTGGCTTATTTCACTTAACATAATACGCTCCAGGCCCATCCATGTTGTTGCAAATGGGACGATTTTGTCTTTTTTTATGGCTGAGTAGTATTCCATTGTATATATATACCACATTTTCTTAATCCAATCGTCAGTCGAGGGACACTTAGGTTGCTTCCACTTCTTGGCTATGGTGAATAATGCTGCAATGAACACAGGGGTGCATAAGCCTCTTTGGATTGTTCATTTCAGGTGTGTTGGATAGATTCCCAGTAGTGGGATGGCTGGATCATAGGGCATCTCTATTTTTAATTCTTTGAGGAATCTCCATACCGTTTTCCATAGAGGCTGCACCAATTTGCATTCCCACCAGCTGTGTATGAGGGTTCCTGTTTCTCCACATCCTTTCCAACATTTGTTGTTTTTTTGTCTTGGTGATTATAGCCATTCTAACGGGCGTGAGGTGGTATCTTAGTGTTGTTTTGATTCGCATTTCCCTGATGATTAGTGATGTTGAGCATCTTTTCATGTGCCTATTGGCCATCTGTATATCTTCCTTGGAGAAGTGTCTGTTCATTTCCTCTGCCCATTTTTTGATCGGGTTGTTTGTTTTTTTGTTGTTCAATTGTGTGAGTTCTTTATATATTGTGGAGATCAACCCCTTGTCAGATGTATGTTTTGCAAATATTCTCTCCCAGCTGGTTGGTTGGTTGTTCATCTTGATTCTGGTTTCATTTGTCTTATAAAAGCTCTTTAATCTGATAAAGTCCCACTTGTTTACTTTTTCTTTAGTTTCCCTAGTCTGGGTAGGCATGTCATCCGAAAAGATTCCTTTAAAACCAATGAGGAAGACAAACATTTTAAATCTCAATTTTTCATTTGCTATCCTGTTTTATCCCATGCAATCAAATGACTCAAACAGAAAAACTGCTGGGTTACAACTCCTGGGTTTTGGAAATGTAACCACAAATTGAGAAGTCCTAATATCATCATACATGCATGACTCTTAAAGGATAGTGTTAGAAGAAGTTATGTTAAGTTCAGTAAGTAGATATTGTAATTTGAAGAATTCCACCAAGCATTTATCAATAATGTTCTAATAGTTATTTTTTGTTATAAATTTGGTGAATGCTAAATATTTGAGCATATTTCTGTAACCATGGGCCCAATTACAGCCAGTTCGAACAGGCCCCATCTCTTATCAACACAGTGATTAAGGATTGTCTTTCAGAAAAACTGCAAGGTCACACAGCCAGGACATGCACAAGGGAAGAAATCATGACCTGAAATGACCTAGGAACCAAAGATCTTCCTTCTATGGAACCCATGGACCAGGAGGTGACCAGAACTTGAAAACTGGACTCTCATCAGAAGCGAGGGGTCCTTCATTCAGGAAGATCAAGTGTTAAAATTCCTTCCCAACTTCATCATAACTGTTTAGAACCTCATCATAAATGTTTAAAACTTTACCATAAATACCTGAAGCCCACCAATCAAATCCCATCCCACCAGCGTTTTTGTGTGCCAACTTATTCTCCCTAACCTCTTAAATTTTGTCCCAAATCCTGAATTGAGGAGACAGATCTGAGGGTACACGCCCCCTGCCTCCCTGGAGATCAATCTTGCAGAATAAAGCTTATTTCTCCCCTCAAAGGCTGGTGCCATATTTAACTGGCTTGATTACACGCATGGGGCAGAGAACCCCAATTTTGTGCAGTAATATTTCTACTCATGTTCACAGTGTTCATAACATCATACTAATAAACAACTTCCTGAACATTTCTCCCCCATATTTTCTCCTGCTATTGGGTCATGATGGCCTGGCCTGAGGCTAATGGATTATTTTACTGGGCTTCCACATTTAGAAGTTGACGGCCCATCTGTTTTTCTGTTTTGCTACGGAGCTATTTGTCTGATTAAACTCATTGTTAAAACAAAACAGCTCAGTATGGAAACTCAGAATGGCAGTTGTGTCAGATTGCAATTTACACCTTTAGAAAGGAATTTAGGAGAACAATATTGTTTTGACACATTCCTTTCTCTTTTAAGTCTTCATTCAGATTTATGGCTCTGCTTCGTTGTTTTAATCTTGACAATATGGAGGAGTTTTAAACTGAAAAAAATTTTAATGTTCATTTTGTTGTTTTAAGAAGGTATAATTTCAAGAGTTGGAAAGGACCTGATAGACCATCATTTCTGGTAACTGAGAGCTGTTAGGGCCCATGCCCCAAAGTACATAGCCAGAGGTTGGCAAAGTCAAGATCCTCCTGCCTGTGGACCTGCAATTGCTCTGTCCAAATCTCATGTTGAAGGCGTTATCCTAGTTTCAGTGACACTGAGCTAACATTTTAAGTAACGATTTGCAAGACTCACAGATTCTGCCACGTTACTTATATAAATTCTTTATTTGATCTAAGTATTTTATTATTGGCCTTTATGTGTCTCATAAAAGACTGCACTATTTCATGGTTTTCTCAACATATTAATGTTTGTAAAATATTACAAATTGTGACAAAATTAGTTCTATATATTATGTCTCTAGTTGTTCCATGCTGATTTCAAAGGATACTTAAATGGCATATGGGGAAGGACTTTCCATCACTTAAGATCCAGCAAAATACGTTAAGTTTTTTCTCCACAAGAAAGTTGTAGAAAGTTCGTTTTTATTTCATTTAAGCAGAGTAAACTGGAGGTACCGTCCAGCCTAAAGGCAGAAAGATGGAATAGTTGACTTCTGGAAGTGCTAAACATCTTATATTTATAGAACTTTGCTTGTCTCAAAAAAAATGCTTGTGTTAGTAAATGTTTCTTGGTTTATGGATGTTGAGTTCCAGCTCACTTCAGTTTAGTCCAATAAGCAGCTATTTATGCATAGAGCAGAAATAGGCACTGAAGAAACCAATACATCATTAACTTCAGTTTTCTGATACTTCTTTAATAAGCTTTGAACTTTCTCATTTCTACCCCATTGTACCTTTGGCTCCTCCCACTGAGAAGCCCTCCTCCATGTTGCTTATGCCAAAATTCTACTCGGTTTTCAAGGTAGACCTTGAATGTCACTATTCCCATGAAGTTTTACCTAACATTTGTCCCTTCCTAAACTAAACTCATCTTTGTTTAAATACACATCTTTTTTTATTATATTTCCATCATAATGTATCACATATCTTTTGTTAAAATTATTTGTGTGCATATATCTCCTCAAGCGCCTTGAGGATGAAAAATATATCTTGTTTAATTTTTGTTTCCTTACAGCACCTAATACAATGTTCTGCATAGAAGATAATTATAACACATACTGGTTAAATAAACAAATATTTATAATTATTCAGTCAAATGGCTGAGTCCAGAAAATTCTAATGTTTCCCAGGTGACAATATAGTTATTTGTTCTCTGCTTAGACATTTGTAGGGATAGGTAAAAATCTCTTCTACTTTTACCTTTTATTTATGCCTCAATATCTTAATTAAAAACAGTACATATTGTACCGTGAAAGTACAAAAATAATCAAACATCAGGAAGAAGACAGTTTATTCAGGAATAAATAACTCATTTTCTATAAGCAAGAATTAAATATATGATATTTGAGAACACTTTAGGAAAAGTGGAGTATCCAGTTAAAATATTTTATTCTATGAATGCCTTTAGCTTTACCAGATGCATCTCCTAAAACTGGAAGTATTTGCTTCACCAATATTTACTGGATTGATCGTGGTTGGCAAACATCACCTTTATATAGCAGAGTTACAGCCATTGTAAAATGATTCAGGGAGTAAATCATACTCAGAAATTACTTTTCCAGAAAAAGTCAGAAAATTCTTCTGCAGCATAATAACTACTTTATTCCCCTCTATATCAAACCTTATAATGTTAAGTCTCACCTCAATAGTTCAAAGCTACCTACCATAAATTCACACATATCTGTCAACTGTATTTATTTATAAACACTGTTTAACTTCATAATGAACACTGAAAAAGAAATACTTTATTTTTTCATCTAAAAGAGAACCATACAGAATGCAGTTTCAATTCTCAAATTTAGGTATATTCATGAAATAAAATGCTCAATAATTTTAATTGGCTTTAAATTTGCAAGATGCTTAACCCGCCATCCTTTATCAGCTCTGAAGATGTTACCAATTTATTGAGTGCTTACTTTGAATCAGGCTACCCAATTTCATGAGTGCTTTTGATAAAACTAAAATAATACTGATCCTTTTACCTCTAAAATGCTTACACTTTGCAAGGTATGATGAGAACTGCATGGGGTTTTTTTTTGTTTTGTTTTGAGATTTTCAAAACCTTTAAATTCTTTACTACATTCCTTTTACTAGAAGATATGATAGGTTGATTTCTCAGAAATATATGGCTGTCTTGCAGTAGCCTCAGTCTGCTTCTACATTTTGGCTTTACTTATATTAATGCTACAGTGAAGTCTTTCCCTCAAAAGAAAGTCTGTTTGTCTGTCTTACTCTTTGTGTATTTCCAGGGTCTAGCAGAAATTCAAATATATTTGAGAGAGGAATTACCGAATGACTTCTAGAAGGCATGTGTTCAGCAGGATACCACCAGACTGCAAGGATATTTTTTAAAAGCTATTGGAGTAGTAGATAATAACAACAATAAACAAACACATAGGGACAGAGATTGGATTGGTGGTTATCAGAGGGGAAGGGGGGAGGGAGGAGGGTGAAAGGGATAATTCGGTACATGTGTGTGGTGATGGGTTGTAATTAGTATTTTGGTGGTGAACATGATGTAATCTATGCAGAAATAGAAGTACAATGATGTACACCTGAAATTTATACAATGTTATAAACCAATGTTACTGCAATAAACAAGAAATTAAAAAAAAAAAAAAAGCTATTGGAGAAGCACATAATTTACCCTCTCGCTAAATAGGTCTCCTCCCCTGTGTGTTTTTTCTGTAGTATACCTCGGAGTTACTAAAACCTGAGTAGTATATTTGGCCCTAGAATGAAGAGATGAAGAGTTATCCTTGAATAACCCACATATGGTACAACACAGAGATAATCTTACAACCTATTAAAACTAAAATTACTTTGTGTCCAGCATATGTAGAGATGTTTTAATCTCTACCATCATCTCCAATGACAAATACATTGCCTAGAAATTAAATAGTAATAATAACAATAAAATTCAATGAGCTCCTCTTATATGTTCCATATGCTGTTAATAAAGCAAATGTTCTTCACAATAATTCTATTAATTGGATACTATTATTATACATTACAGATAAGGAAACTGCAACACAACTTAAGTTGGGGAGAAAAATATCAAACAAATCATTATACAAATATATATACAAAAATTATACAGATAAATATACACATACATATATACATACACACACATATATAGATAAAACTATACATAAAATACATATATATGTAAAATTATGATTGTGAGAGTGCTAACAAGAAAGTATAGAATGTGGAGAAAAGGTATAAGAGGGATTTGGGATCAGGAAAATCCTCTCCAAGGAATGTTGAACAAGAGTGAATTACGAGAAAAATAGGTGTGAAAAGGTAAACATGAATAGGACATTGTCTCTGTACTCAAGGGTCATATAGATTAGTCAGGGAGAAATACAGTAGAGCATTAATGCATGTGACTTACACATTCTAATAGAAGAATGAAGAGAAAGTTATGTATAGAGAGGAGAAAACAATTGATTATTTAACACCTGTAGGCTTCAGTTATTTTACATGTAAAATGATGGGCTTGGAATGATCAAGATTCTTTCCCTCTCTAACATTCTGTTACATTACCTCTTGTATTATTCCAATCATCCTATGAAGTAAGAAGGGTATTATCATTCCGGACTTCAGTATGAATGCAGAGGCACAATGAAGGCCAGAGACTTGCACAAAAGTACATGGTAAGTTCATGGTGGAGTTGAGTCAAAAATCCAATCCGTATGCCTTTTCATCTATTTCTGTTTTCTATATCTTACACTCCTGCTTTTTTAAATTAACAATCTGTTTTTTGAAAAGTAGATGTACCATTTTTGGCTTGTACGCCTTTAAGAACATTTCTTATGTAAAAAGCTGTACAAATTAATGCAGTTTCTTTTATTCAAACATCTCAAAATATTTACCAGTGCAGGAGGTATATAAGATTTAGGTGTTTTTTTTTAGTTCTAGATGAGGTCATTTCATCTTCCCATGATCAGAAATTCACAAAAGCAAACTTGCAAGAGTGGAATAAAATCTTCCTTCATCATCTTGAAACAGTCACACACCCAGAGGTTGGTAGATTGAGAATCCCTACGATATCTACTTTATGGCAAATCAGAAGGTTTTCTTTTATGCTGGCAAGTCTACTGAACACATGAGCTGTAGAGTCACTGCCTGTGTGTGGCTCTCCCTCCATTCATGGCCTCCCCCATTCTTCTTTTCCATATGTTCCATCACGTTTTCCACAGCGACTAGAAATATCTGTGCATTACTTAAGAAAGAAAATCCACTCTCTCTCCCCACTCAAAAAAAGACAGAGAAAGATGATGTTGCCAACTATAATGGAATAGTAGGCCAGCCATCTGATAGCTCTTTGCCAACAGCAAGTGCTCAGTAGCAGTTACAAAACCACACTGAATTTACATGGGATCCATTTGAAAGAGTTCTCTAAATACAAATAAATCCATTTTTAAGAAGCATTGTACAATATATCATTTTTCAAGAAGAAGGAATACATTTCTGAGTGTAAGCCCTGGTAGAACATTGGAGCAGCCTGTAAAAAGCCCTTTAAAAGTTAATAGGATTTGTGTTACTATTTACTATATGCCCACTTTAATATGTACCATGGAATTGATTAAGCTCAAGACTATATGAGCCTTGCAGGGATAAAATTTCAAGACACAACCAAATAGCCAAAAACATGTTAAAAAAGGAAAATATATCAAAAGAATGAAATATGGACAATAATAAAAAATGAATGTCTCCAAATATCATAAAATATTTCTCATTGAAGATCATATCTCTTCAAATAGAAAACATAATGTTGTTGCCACGTAAATGTTTTATTTGGTTAAATGTGGTTCCAAGAAAATTATTTTACTTCTTTATACCTATAATGGTTTGTTTAGAAGTTTTTTTTAAAAAAATTATATCAAAAATGTTATTTTTGAAGCATATGAAGTTTATTTTTTATGTAATTCTTTGCCACATTAATTAACTTTTAGCTACTACATAATTTTCTTTATTTCCATAAAAAATAAATTACAAATTATTCAGAGAGAATAATGTAAATATTAAAAATTTTGCATTACAAAAAGCTTTAACAGTTGCATAGAACCTTCATCTTCTATCTCATGAAAAATAACTGTATCATAAACATTTCCACCTTGAGAAAGAATCCTATTTTCTACCTTACGTAAACAGCGTGGAAAACATCCTAGATTACTGTTTATTCTAGCCAAAGAGGTTTTGGCCATGAGAAACAGACCAATTTCAAATTAGTTCAAGAACATGGTGTCTGTGTGTGTGTGTGTGTGTGTGTGTGTGTGTGTGTGTGTGTTTGTGCATCAAGAGTGAGGGAGACGGGAAGAGGTTGTCAAAGACCCAGAGTTTGGACAACATCCAAGAATAGCAAATGCAGTACAAATGGGTCTCATGAGCATTGGTAATCTACCAGGAACCTAGGTCATTCTCTCTTTTACTGCAGGCTATATGAACCCTTGATTTTGCTTCTATGAGTATGTTATTAATCATTTTTCTCTGTGTGTTTCTCTATTCTTCAGTCCCTCTACCAAATACCTTCCTCTACTTTCTCTTTAGTTTATACATGGTCCAACATTGTCTATTCCATCTCCCAAGACCAAATGGACTTCTAATTCTAGAATATGCTACCAACCAACTCAAATTTAAAGTTTTGTTTCAATATCAAATCCCAAGGGAGGAATCTAATTGGCCTTTATTTCTTTGTTTAAAGTAGGTCTTACATAGGTGACTAAGACATGTCTACCTCTGGTCCAATCAGACAAGCTAAAGATTTTCTCATTTCCAAACGGCTCTGAATGGAGCAGCAGTGACTATCCTCTCCAGCACACCCCCTTTAAAGGAAACCCTTTAAAAATGAAACATGGGATCCATGGATGGGTTTCAGGAAAGCATGGTGTTTATATAACAAGCTGTAAGGAATCCATGAGCCATCTTGGAGAAAGCCCATAGCTGTCATCAGATTCTCAAAGTGCCCCATTTCTCCTCTCTCCCCAAATTAAGAATTGTTTCTTTAAAACCATCTTTAGGTTTATCCTCTCAGGGTGTGTTTTTTTTTTTTTTTTTCTTTCCGATTTGCACTTTAAATTACTGGTATCAATTATTAAGGGTCTTGGAGCAAATTACCAATATAGATGATTATCAGGTAACACAGATATTGTAGAGTCATTTTTGTTGTGTTGTTCTGTTTGTATTTTCTTTTTATCTATTAATTTCCTTAATAATTGTTTTATGTATCCACTTCAACACTAACTACATTGTTGGTAGTAATGATGTGAAATGAAAATCTGCCCAAAAGGGCTTCAGTAAACTAATCAATGACCATTTATTGTATATCTGTTATATACTTAAAACTGTGCTTGAAGCCATAGGGTACAACAGAAAAAGAAGTCCCACTGTATGCTCCTGGAAATCTTATAGTCTAATTAGAGAGACAGAGCATCCATACGTGAAATTGCTGCTGAGCAAGGAACATTATGAAAATGCTAAGCTATTTGTGTAGAAAAGATTGCACAAGGTTTAGGTTTGAAGGTCCTCGCAAGTTCCTCCTCATTTTACATATGGAGGACCTGAGACCTAGAGATATTCAGAGGTTTACCCTAGTAATTGACAAATATGAAAGTCCAGGCCAGGGCTCTTTGTAACACACCAAAATAGCAATTAATCATTGCACAAGGAATTAAAGAACCAAGATACTAAAATGGGCAATGGGGAAAGAAATAAACTGGATTTTTAGAAACAGTTGGCCCCTAGAAATTAGCAAAGAGGTAGGAAGATGCAAAGATGCAGTAGCTTTTAGCAATGGTTGGAAAGAAGAGTAAGTATGGGTTGGGGTGACGGAGTGTGTTGAAGGGCAAAAGAAGAGAGAGAAGATTCAATACAGGAACCTGCTCCAAGAGAGGTGAGGTTCGTGTTGGGGCAGAGGCAGGGTGTGAAATAATTATGATCAATTATGTATCTGCTTTGAGATTTATGGCCAAGGGCTACCATCATCGTCACACATGCTTTTTGTTTGGGTTTGGTTTTAGTCTGTGTGCACTCACACATCTGTGTATGCATTGGGGTGGATGCAGTAAAATTGTTCGGTGTCATGAAAGGGAAATATATGTAGGTTTCCCCATTTTGGTGTGCGCACGTATGAATTTTGTGGAATTAATTCAACTGGTGGCACCCTATGTTAAATTAACAAATCTCCTTATTCCACTCAGTTGTACTGTTTTCAAGTTTTATTTCATATAACGCTGAAATTTTCTTCACACATCTTGTATTTAATTTCTTTGCTTTGAAAACTAATTTTTCAAATCATGTATTGAAAACAGTATCACTATATATTTTATGACAGGGTAGTTAATCCAAAAGCATTAAAGTTTATCAAGACACCTGTCTCTTGGAACTGAAGCTATATTTTTAACCAGAAAATAATCTGAGTTGTGCTTATAAATAAGCTAAATGCTTTGAACAAAGATTGCAACAGCGATCCCTTCCTGGAGGTAAATTTTACAATGAAACTAACCAAAATATTATAATCATAAAACTTCCACAGAAAAAATCTATTTTAAAATTATACGAAAAAATATATCTTAAAACCTTATTAAAATAGGATTTTGTGTTATTTTATCTTCTAGTATAGATGCTACCCTTTCTTTCTCTAAGGCTATTAGTCTACAGAAAAAAAATATGGTGGCATATATATTTGGTATTCAAGACAGGACCCACCTCTGACCAGTCTCCAAGTCCATTGAAATTAGAGACTGTGTGAATAATAAACTTATCTTCTGTATTCTACTCACCACTTTATGGAAAAGGAAGGAATAAAGCTCAAATATCTAAGATCTTTGATTATCTCTTCACATATACACTTTTTGTTATCTCAGAGGTAATTGGCTGAAATACAATTATTAATCAAGATCTATACTGAAAAATTTAAACAGAAGGGGCAAGAGGGATGCCCCCACCCACCCCTCCCAGCACAAATTATTGCCGGATTCTAATACAGGTTTAACCACTGACTGCTGATTCTTCTATGGGTGATGAGGTAATCCAATCAGGTGGATTGGTAGCTCATGTTAAACACACCACACATGGAAATTAAAGTATGACTGATGGGTTTAAAAGCCATTAATCAATACATGGTAATAGCTAATTCAATTCCTTTGTGTCCCCATCCCATCCCGTGCCGCCCCACCCCCCGCCCCACCTTCTAAATCCTTGCCCAAAGCTTATTTGAAGTTCTCATTCTTCAAAAGATGTAAGGAAATATCTGTGTCAGGCTCACTTTTACCTCTTTTCCAACTTTTCAGACTACTAGTTAGCTGAATTAGGTCTGCCTAACTTGTATTTTTTTCTTTTGTTTAAATCAGAGGCTTTGAGACAATAGTATATTTACTAGATATATTCACAGGTCAAGGCATTCCAGGTTTCATTAATGTGCGGGTCTATACAACAGTTAATCTGCATCCATAATATATTCACTCTAAGATACACAGGTTTATTTCTTGAAGTACCTTTTTAACTAATACATTTAGAAGCATGCAAATAGCCAATTATCTGTACCTCCAAGACCATTAAGAGTCTACCTGCATCAGGGACAGGCAACAGTGGTTAAACAGTGATTATAAACTGGCAGCTTACCCAGACTATAAGCACTAAGGCTGGGATGAGGCACATAAGCAATTAAAAACATTCCCCAAATCTAAAGTATGTTTTCCTTTGAGAAATGTTCTTGGTTTTGTATGGTGCTATATATGGGGTTTTCAGTTGCACATTCTCTTGTGGTGCACATAAGCAAGCCATATAATTTGGAAACATCTTAAAAGACATTCAGCAGAAACAAATGCGCTTTTAGTTTTTGGTCAGCACACTCTCATTTTTCTTAGGACTCAGAATTAATGGGGGTTGGGGGAGGTGGGGTCCAGATGGCTTTTGATATATGTAAGAAGAATTTTGGTTTAGAAAGTTATTTGCTTTGTGATGACTTACTGATGTTTTTAAAAACTTGAGGTGAGAAGGAAACCTTAGAATGAAAGAAAAATTAGCCATTTAAGCAACGTTTTTTTCTCCTAAGATAGGTTTAGAACACCAATTTCAGTCTAATGAGTTTTGGTTAGAATATAGAACCTATTACATTGTAGCAATGTCTGATTTCAGAAAACTCATGTGATTTCCCATCATCTCTTTCAAAAAAGTGAGCATATACAGATTGACTTGAAAAACAAGTTTATTCTATTTAATGTTCAGTGATTTATAATTAAAGTATGTGGCCATGAGATGTTTTATTTGCAATCATTAGTTCATGCTCATAAACCAAATTTTCAGGCTTCTGGTTTGGTTTCTATCTCAATTATTTCCACATGCTTGGCTTGAAGCATGAACTATGCCATTGCCTGGATGCATGGACTCCTCATTGTTCCACTCTCCTGCCCTGTTTGGATGTCCAGAGCCAACCTCATCCTTGATCTCAAACATTTCACGTGTCTGTTTGCTTTGCCCCAACCTTCATTTCTGACCTTAACTCTCTCATTAGGTATTATAAAAATTACACAACTTTTGCACTTGAGATTGAGTATAATACCCACATTCTGCCATAGACCCCACCTAGCCTGTGGTGCCACAATTTGGTGTGGACAGATTTGAGGAATTTTTTTTCCCTTTTCAAGACAATGAGAGGGGCTATAGTTGCTGTATCTATGATTTCATGAGATATTAACATATTATTGCTCATAACTATGATGTATGAGAAAATACATGGCAGACAATGAAAAAATATATTGTAAATGATGGGGGTAAAGAAAGCACTGCTCTAAGACCCAGATCTGACATTTATTGTTACCATTGGCCTCAAATTCTTTCCTATAAAATGAGGGTTTTCCAATCTTACAATAGCTACTATTTGTTCATTGCTCACTATGTGCATTGATTTTTCTCATTTTCTCCTTTAAACAGTTCTATAAGGTATGTGTCATTTTAAACATAAGGAAAATGAGACTTAGCAAGTAAGCAACAGAGCTAGACCCAATCCCCAGCCTCATGTGCATTCCTAAGCAATGTATGAGACTCCTTCGTCACTTCCTGTCAGAAGGACCTCTATGATAATCTACCCTCCAGTGCAGATTCTAGGGAAAAAAAATGATGTAAGAAAAAGAAAAAAAACAAAAGAAAAACTACCTGCATATGTTTTTCCCTGATCTCTCACTATAGAGTGTGTTCTTCTGGAAGGCAGGTACTTCATTCTACATATAACTCTAATTTCTCAATAGTGTCTAAGGACAATGCCTTGTACATCTTAGACACAATAATAGATAATTGTTGACTAAGGGAATTATATTAGAAAGATAATATCAAAACTTACCTCAGGGTGGGAGAATATTGCAGACAGACACTGAACTATGAAATGTGGATTTGATTACTTATAGAATCAAACCTTGGGAGAGAAAGAAAGACTACACAAGTATGTAAATGCAGGAATATATAATAATAGCAATTAATTAGAATGTTCTGTTGGAAAATAGTGAGAATTCTAACTCAAATTGAGGTAAACAATAAAGGGTTTTTCGAGGAGGGTGCTCATGTATCTAAAAGTCCAGAAATTAGGCTGGCATCAGAAATGGATTGATCAAAAAAGTTTTCAAAGACTAAGTTTCTTTCTACCTCCTCCTTCTGTTTATTGTGTCAGCGTGTTCTAAGTCTGGTTTTCCTCATCTCATGGGGCTTCCTGCTTCTTTATTCATGTTCAGCAGGGACAAGACTCAGTTTTAGCACTCTCAATAAAATACTGAGATTCTCTCAAGTTGGTTTGCCTTGAGTCTCATGCCCACCACTGAACCAATCACTTCTTCTAGAATATTCTATTTGGCTTAACATAGATCACCTGCTCCACCTGGAGCAGGAATGGTGACATCTTCTCCAAATCCCATGGATTGCCAATAGGAATTAGGGGTTATTGGGATAGGCAAATGCAAACGCAACCTGGTACTGGGGGTGTACCCAAAAAATGTCCATTAAATAACCTTCCTGACCAATTCTTGAAGGCTGAGATAGTTTTTCTTTGTGATGGTTGTTCAGGTCTCCAATATACCTTGCATAGCTGTCATTGTTTGCTTTGAGGGTACATTGATACTTGGCTTATATGAAAACATGCTGGTTGGTTGTAGTATCCTTTACATGCAAATTGAACCAATTCGTTTACTAATTGAATTTTTTTCCATGTGTGAAATACTCTAGAATTTATAATTCACCAAAACACAAAGTATAATCATTGTGATTTTATTGTTCCCATCCATTACTTGCTTCTTTAACGTCTTTTCTTAGCATATACAATTTTACACGTAACCTAGAGAAGGAGAAAATTTCTAATCTATTCTGAGAAAACTCGTGGGTTTTTCCATAAGGTTCCCATGTTAAAAGATATAAAGGAAAGGCGACAAAAACTAGGTTAACTGTCTCAGGCATGCACAATTTCTAAACATTATTCTATATGATATTTCTTGTATACCTAACTTTTGGCCATCCATTTTCTGTTGGGTTTCCTTACGTAAAACAAATACACATTTATAATGATCCTAACTCACTCACTATATATCTAAAGAACATACAAGAAATAGGAAGCTAAAGATTTCCAGCTACTTTTCAGATAATCAACACTTTTTAGAGGAAAAGGGAATTTTAGAAGATATGTAATCCAGAAGGTTTTGACCTGAGTGTGGATCTCATGAAGTCTGTGAGCAACCAAAAATTGTATTCAAGTGCTTATGTCTATGTGTTTTGTATTAGTCTTCTAGACTACCATAATAATAAACCACAAACTGGGTGGCTTAAACAACAGAAATTTATTTTCTCACAGTTCTGGAAGTCCAAGATCATGGTGTTGGCAGGTTCAGTTTCTCCTGAGACCTCTCTCCTTGGCTTGTAGACCCCCAGCTTCTCACTCTGTCCTCACATGGCCTTTCCTCTGTGTGCATACATCTCTGGTGTCTCTTCCTCTTTTTATAAGGACACCAGTCATATTGGAATAGGGTCCCACCTTTATTGCCTTATTAAACCTTAATTACCTCTGTAAAGGACCTGTCTCCAAACACAGTCACATTGGGGATTACAGCTACAACGTGTGAATTCTAGCGGGCGAAGGGAGGACATAATCCAGTCCATAACATACTTATTTGGATTTTCCAGGACGAGTTTCCATACCACTATTAGATTCTGAACATGGTCTGTGACCACCAAATAGTTTAAGAACCATTACTTGGATCCAAATCTTTCGCTTTATATATAAGAATTCTGAAATCCAGAGAGATAAAATGGTCCATCCCAGATGGTACAGCAACTTTCTACTTAGCTGAGGCGAGAACCCAGGTCTCCCTGATACTTTGCCCAGTTCATGTCGTCTGTGGGTCTCTGGAACTAGTGTTCACAATGACTGAAAGCTAATTTAATACAAATTCACAAGGCCGAATTATACATGTATTGGGGCAGCTTAGCCGGACCTAAACTGAGATCACTTGAGCTCTAACAGAGAGGGGCTGAAGGAAAAGGAAGTAACTTAGGGCAGATTTAAGATCATGAAAAAATGGAGAAGCTTTTGTTTCAGGAGATGGTTCTCAACCAGCCCGATAGTGACTAATGCGGGATGGAATTCTCTCCATTTCTATGTGGAATTCAAGAGTATCCTGTGGAGAATCTGCAAGAAGCCCCTCTCAGGACAATAGCAAGCTGAGGGAGACCAGTGGCAGTGGGGCCAGTATGGAGGTATTTCTTCAAAAGACTTCTATTCAGTGGGCTTCAGTGAGGCCATCAAATGAAAGCAAAAAAAGCAGGCATTTCTGAATACATGTGACCTACCCCTGGATACTCCCAGAAATAACTGGTGTGGATTTAATAGGAGAGCTGATGTGCTACAGTCATGTAGATAGGGGCCACAAACAAGGCATATTTGGTAATTATGTTAATATGACCTTGCTGATCCTCAAGCTGGGAATGGGAAGCCTGGGGATATTCTCTCTTCTCTTTCTAAATAGATATACTATACTATAAATATATATATTTTTTCCTCTGATTATACTTTTTGGATGTGGATGTAATTCCTAAGGCAATGAAAACGCCCATGCAAATGAATACCCCTTCCATTTGCACTGTACTGAGAAAAATGTTGTCAACACTGACACTCTATTAATTTCCATTGAATGGTGATAATGTATGCCTGTTCAGTAGCTCTTTTTTAGGATTAAATCATTTCCTTCAGGTGACCTGATTTTGTTCTCCTACCACAAATGATTCACAAGGAAAATTAAAGATGCTAAATAAGGTTCCTTATGTTACCTAGTTCCTATGATATTGAGAGCTGCCACCTTGAAGAGGCACATGCAGAGCTCAGTCCTCCCCAGGACATCAAGTAACTATTTCTTGAATTACTAAGTGGTATACATGAGGGCTGAGAAATAGAGTTCAATTTCCCAAAGTTTCTGATATTTTTGAGAAGTAGTGAATGCTAATGCATCTGTGTCAATACAAGGGCCTCCTTATACTTCTAGTCCCTCTATTTCTGCTCTGCCAGAATTAGGGTGGTATACTGGCTACCACCTCTTCAAACTCCATCTCTAAACTGTGTATCAGGTACTCTGGAGAAATGAAAAATCTGGCAAAAGGCAAACAACCTCTGTCCTAAGAGCAGAGATTCTTTCCATATTTCCCTTTGGTTTTGCCAATGCTTCAAAGCCCCATAGTATCCTGTACTCCGGGCCTTGCTTGCCTTTGAGCTCAGCATGGTGCTCAAGACTTGCTTGATTCTTAAGGGTCAACTAACTGACAGATAATCAAACACCACCATCTTTCCCCTGTTGATGAATGAACTTGGGTTTTCCTTTGCCTGCTTTGACTATGGAGACCTGCCTGATTTCTCAACCCTAGACACCCACTTCCAGCCTTGTCAAATGACCCCTCTTTATTTCTTCCCAATCAAGTCACCCAGAAAAGAGGCTGACTATAAATAAAAGGACATTAATAATTTAATTTTAAATCAACACTATGAATTTAAAACTAAAAAAAAAAAAGCAGAATGTTAAATAACAACCTTAAGAAATAGTCAGTAACACCTCCTTTGATTAACTAATAAGAGTTCTGACAACAGCTGTCACATTTTGAGTGTATATACGTACCAGCAGGGTCTGGCTCTGCCCAAATATAATCTCATTTAATCCTCTCTTCCATCATGCTAGGTGGAGATACGTAATCTTATTTTATAGGTGGCAAAAGTTCTCTATCTTTCTTTCCCCCCACAAGCAATAAGGAAAGCAATTTGACTCAATGAATTCATGTAACAGTGTGTCCTTTAATTACTATAGTAATTCTTGCTTGTTAATTCAAATAAATCTTTAAATATTGGAATTTTAGGTTTGGAGGAAAAGTTTGGGGATGCCACAAATTTCTCCTTAAACCACCACGGTTACTGCCCGTGTGGTCAATTGCCAAAGTCAGCTAGAATGCATAGACAGACCCGAGGTTATGTTTATAGTCCTCATGTCTGAGCCTCTTATCCGGAGAGAGGGAAGAATGGAGGCCAGAAAGATAACTGGTGGTCCTGTGACCATCCTGGAGTGAACAGGCCCTGACCTACTGTAGGAGACGTAACCCAAGGGGCTCAGCATGTGTCTGAAGGAGGTGGGAGAGGGAGCTTATGTTGTTCAGTCTCCTCCACTCCTTCAGCGAGTTTAGGTTCCTCTGTTTCTTTCCTCTTTCGTCAGGGCTTTGCTGCTGCACTTGGAGCTTTCTTTGTCCTGCAATGTGGACAAGAGACATTTCAAAGCACAGAGAAGGGATCTCACTTTACCCTCAATCCAGCCAGTCACGTACTTGAGGCTCAGTCACTCATCATGCACGCCACCCTCATCCTCAGGGGGCTACCATGAGCCCCAGCAGCAGCCTGTCCTTGCCACCGGGTGTCTGAGAATTCAGAGGACTCAACACGGGCTTCAGCAAAGCAAAACCACCTTCCAGTGTTCCCTTCTCCTAGAAAACTGAAAAAATATTTATCCTGTAGAACTTAGAATAATTCATACAAATCTTGTACGCCTTCAGCATAATAATGAATAAAGGTAAGATCAAGCATTTACCAGAACTGATTGTACATATATTAGATTGCATCCTTTCAGGATATTTTGGCATCAGAGCTTGTTGCTCATCTGGCATAGTCACCTGCTGAAAGGCTTTATTTTTTTCACGAAAAGAAGTGATGACCATCACTCCATGCTTAGAACTCAAGGGAAGAAAGTCAGGCTAATGGGCTGAGAGTGCAGTAGATGGAAAAGGAGTAAACTACTAGCTCCAGGAAGAAAATTCACAGCATTAGGCTACTCTGGAAACACGTATCTGATTCCTCCCTCCGTGGAAAAATCTAGAATTTGTTATTCTTGTCCTCAAGCTCTCGTTAGGCAACATAGTTTCCAATCTGAGGCCTGAGGCCTGAACCCCCTTAGGTAGATTTGGGAGAATGAGTAGAGCAAGTGCTCAAGGCCTCATGTGTAAGTCAGATTCTACCCAGCATATGTCTTCTAACTACAGAAATTTTAGATCCACAACGGGAGTTATCTATGACTGCTCTAACCAATATGAAAAACCCATTATTACAGAACTAGCCTTCTAGATTTTGGTCTCTGG
Source organism: Diceros bicornis minor (assembly GCF_020826845.1). Lineage (NCBI taxonomy): Eukaryota > Metazoa > Chordata > Mammalia > Perissodactyla > Rhinocerotidae > Diceros > Diceros bicornis. The sequence goes on along the minus strand of NC_080772.1, from coordinate 16,615,625 downwards.
ATTTCTTAATATGAATTCCTCTTAAAGCGTGTGTTGCTTTCAATTTGAGATGAAATTATTTCCAACTTGTCTAATAATCCACAACATAAATCATGCCCATTGCTATTTCCTTCCTGGAATTCAGTTTTGAGACTTTGAGAAGAGTTTGGAGGCTACGGAGAAAGAGGTCTGGTTGGCTGAAACAACCATGGATAAAACTGTCCTCTTTTTTGCTAGTCAAGAAACTGAAAGTAGTTAACTGACACATGACTTTTGGGTTGTGTAAGAAACAATTCTATCAGGTAAGACCGAATCCTTGCAGATGGGCTATGCAATATTATAAAGTGGGAGATATCTTCTTTCCACGAGAACAATTATGGGAGATGCACAAGCCCAGATGACCAGCAATGACAACGATGAATTCCAGATTGACTAGGAAGACGGCTACTGAACGGCCCGAAGCCAAATGTAATGAATGTTATTATGGACGTGCCAATGCTACACACAGAAGAAGAAGGTATGGCTGCAACCTTCAAGATTTACCACCACTGGAACTTTCTTCTCATCACAATAAAATTTAGGGAATAATAGCTACTATCCAGTAATTAAAGTTTCAGGGATACTATGCTTGGCACTGTTCTGACAATGACCTTTTTCAGATGTAAGTACAGTCTTTATCTCAAAGGTACTCAATTTTTATTGAAAGGAAAAATGAATATCTCCTTTATTACTTTGTCAATAAATGGGAAAATCTAACGTTTCAAAGGGTGCTTAGAAAAGTTTCCCATAAGCAGCTTTCATTATGTATTTATTATGTATGAAAATGAAGATGCAGTTGAATTTTTAAAGGAAGTTTTCTGTAGTAGTGGAAAACTTCCAATGTGAGCGGAAACTCTTTCAAACCAGTGTAAAGATCTCAGCAAAATAATCCAGCATCCCAAGACCTTATTTTATGTCCCTGGTAGATCGATGGCTATTTTTCATAGTCAAATAAAGCTGGCTTGTGTTCAAGGAAGGGATTTAATGATTCTAAACATTTTACTTCATAAAATGTGTGGCTCATTTTTTATTATAACTCTTACTTTTATAACATTCAATATACAATCTGATTTCATTTTTACTTTTTAACAAGTCATATTTTTATGTAAAATATATTGAAATCATAGATGTTTCTTTCCTTTATCCTTGAAAACTATTGGAATCATTTGTATTTAAAATAATAGTACATACATTTACAATGTTATACAAATATCTTGACCACTTACTAGTGTATTTATGTTTCTGAAGAGCCATATGCCTGTGTGCACAGTTATATAATTTGAACTTTCTTTCATAAAAAATAGCATGTGGTGATAAGTGACATCCACAACAATGATAAAGTTTAGTAATTATTTGAACTGGACCAATGACTTCAATATTCCAGTGGAAGTTGTTTATACTTGCTGGTTAAGTAGCAAAGAAGAGCAAATACAAGCTCTTCAAATGGTCTGGTTTATGGATTGGAAAGGATGGCATCTTCAAAAAATCCTTTGTTTCTCTCTCAATTTTTTAAATAATAAATATTGGAAGTACTTTGAGCCCATAAAAGAAAATTAAGATTACCCATAATCTCACTAGCAAGAGGTAACCACGGATATTAAAGAGTACCTATCTTGGATGTCTTTCATTATAACCTTGTGTATGAGTATTTGTTTCCCTATGGTAGTGCCAATATTGGTTTTTATAATTTTTAAAGCTTCATAAACAAGTGATGGAGGGCAAAAATCACTTACTTGTAATGTATATTTCTTTGAGAATCAGTGAAGAAGGACTCTTTTCCTGTTCTTTATTGGCTAGTTTTATTTCTTCCCTTGTGTGGTAGACTGTATAATGGCCTACAAATATGTCCATGTCCTAATCCCCAGACCCTGCAAACATTATTTTATATAGCAAAAGAGACTTGGTGGATGTGAATAAGTTAAAGATCTTGAGATGAGGAAATTATCCTAGATTATCCGGTTGGGCTTGATATAATCAAAATGGTCCTAAAAAGAGGCACACGGGAGGAATCAGAGTTAGAGGAGAAGGTGATGTTACGATGGAAGCTGAGGTTGGAGTGATACACTGTAAAGATGGATGAGGAAGATACGAGCCAAGGAATACAGGTGGCCACTGGAAGGTGAAAAAGGTAGGGAAATGAATTCTCCTCTCAGAGTCTCCAGAAGAAACCAGCCTTGCTAGCACTCTGATTTTGGACTTCTGACCTCCATAAATGAAAGGAAAGAAATTTGTGTTGTTTTAAGCCTTATGGTAATTTCTTACAACAGCAATAGAAAACTAATACACCTTGTAAAATGTTTTTACTTATTTTTTTATTAAAACGTTTTTCTTATTGGTTTGCAGAATCTCTAGGTATGTTAAGACGATAACTATTTTTTTGGGAAACTTCATTGAAGCATTATTGGCATAATGTAAACAGCACATACTTAAAGTGTACTATGTGACAAATTTGACATACACATACATCCATGAAACTAGCACTATAATCCAGATATTGAAGATATCTATCATAACCAAAAGTTTCTGAGCGCCCCTTTGTCTCCCTACCCTCCTACCCCTACCTGCCCTCCTTCCTCAAACAACCACTGATCTGCTCTCTGTTACCACAGATTCCTTTTCATGTTTAAGCATTTCGTATCAATAGAATCATAGAGTATATACTATACTTTACTCATTTTCCACTGCCTTCAAATAGTTGTTTTTGAATATTTTGTCCAAAGTTTCTAATTGTTATCTCCTGGTGGATAGTTGACAATCTGTCATTATTGAAAGTTGAACTCTAGCAGAACCATTTGGATAACAAAACCCAGTAATATGATATTTTCGTTGATAATGTCAATTCAAAGAGTGGTAGTGTGATTTTATCCTGATAACTATGGGTAGTTGTTGATAAATTTTAGATATAATTCAAACGTGTGTTTTAGAAACATGTCACTCCAGCAGCATTATGGAGAGGCAGATTGAAGACCAACTTCCAGTCTGGTCTTTAGGATAGATCTTTCTTCCTAGCTGGAGCTCTACTGGAAAGGTCCTACTGAACAACTCCTTTGAGTATCCCAAAAGCATTTTAAACTCTTCATGTCCAAAACTAACTCATTAGCTTTTTCGTCAAATATTTCTATATCAGTTGGTTTCCATGGCCATCCATCCAGTCATTCACGCTACAAACCAAGATTCATTCTTATCCCACCCCCTCCTTTGTCATCATACCAAATGCATTTAGAGACTGTAGAAACTATATAATGCCTTTAAATGTGTTTTAGGGTTTAGGAGGGATTGTGAAAATGAAAGGTTTGTGGCTGACTCCATAATCAGTTAAGGGAAGGGACTGAGTAAGAAGACTGAACTGATCGCATGGAATGAATTGTGTGATGAAAGTTTTAGAGAAGAAAAAGCATAAGTCTGAATTCTTGGGACAGGGAACTATAGCAAGGAAAATATAAGGAGAGGATTTGGGGGACATCAGTACTATAAAATACCTATGGTGCTCAGCAAAGGAAAACTCCCAAGTGGGGAGGGATCTACCAGACAGATAGAAGAGTATATACAAAGCATCAAGGTAAAAAAATGTAACACCAAGAGCATGGAAGGATTGTGACAGAAAAGGAGAGAAGACACACAAAATGCTACTATATTACCAGGGATGTAATACATTTTCTGATGAGACAACAGATTACCAATAGAGATTTTTAAATAAGAGAAATTAACTTGTCCATATTTATTGTTATTTTATTTTTAATTTTTACTGTTTTATTAATGAAGATAACCTTGTGGGTAGTTTGTAGGATTAAACGCGGTGGGTGGAAAGACCAAAGCGTTAAGAATACTGTCAGAGGGCTCTCGTAAGAGTCTGTGAGGAAAGGTAATGTTGTCTGAACTGACTCAGTGGTAACGAAGTAGAGAGAAGAATCTAAACAAGTTTTAGGAATTGTTCTGAAGTAAAATTGACAAGTGATAAATTTAAGTATTGAGAAAAGAGGAAAAAAGGAAGAAATATGACTTCCACTTTTCTGGTTTGCATCATTAGTAGAAAGATACTAAATTCATTAACTCAAATAAAGTGATGTCTGTATATCTACTATCAAAGAGGATTAGTAAGATTTGGAGAAAGGGATGAAAGATTGCTCTGGATGTGTTGTAAAGCCTGGTGATTATTTCCAATTAGTAGATGGATCTGAAGCCAAGAAAAAAAGTGTATTTTTCATGTCTTCAGTATCTGTCAATGGGGACCTAAATGTTCACCTCCTGTAGCAGCTCAGAAAAATTGGCAGTGGCTGCCTGGAAGCCATACTGAACCTAAATTTACTTCCCGGTTCATTGGAGGAAAATGCCATGTTTAGTAACTTCTGTAATGGATAGAAAGTGGATAGTAGTGGCATGCATCTCTGTTCTAGATGGGCATTACATCATTAAGAAGAGTAGAGGAAGAAAAGAATACCTAGGAAAGAATTTTTGAAACAACAAAATTTAAAGTGATTGACAGACTTGGAGATGCAGAAGAAAAAGGCAGACAGTAGGAATCAATGGAGAAGAGAATAAAAGCAAAGCCAAGGAAAGAAATTTTTCCCAGACAGAGAAAGTAGCAAAAATATCAACAATAAGTAGGAAGAACTCGCCACTGATTCTGACACGAGACCATTATGGCCCTGATAATAGTTTCAGTTCCAGCTCTAAAAGTCTGTGGCTATTCTAAGCTATCCATGCTTTAGAGAGTTTCTCCACTCCCTTTTTCCACAGCAACCTGTCACTGGATCCTTCTAAGCCTTCTAAAATCAGAAGAAGAGGATAAAAAAGAATTAATCCAAGTGCTAAATAACTATGTTTTGATTAAAATTTTAGGATGAAATCCATTCTTCAATTGATTGAGAGCCATCTGCTTATATTAACATTGCATCTTCAGACTTGGAGATAGTTTGAATGGTGCAAATATGGTGAATGTTATTAGTAAATAACAATGAACAATCAATAACCTTTGTGCAATAAACATTGTATTATAAGTAATAGACAGTTAGCAACGAATTAGAAGTTGTTTTCCCTGCCATTGGGAAGTTTACAGTGTAGCTACATGAGAGTTGAAAGAAAGGATATTTATAAAGAAACCTATACACTGGATACCTTTACATAAGGCTTAGATAACATAAAATAATTAAATGAATGTAGGAAATGCACTTAATGAGAGATCAGCTTTTACTATTAAGTGGTAAACTAGATTTTGAAGGAAAAAAGGACCAGGGATAATGTATCAGTCAGAGTTAAATCTACAAAACAGAAACCACTCTAAGTATTTAAAACAGAATTTAATGCAGAGCGTTGGTTATGTAGATGATAGAAGTCATGTCGGAGGAGGGGACATCAGTGAGGCAACTCAGAGAGTAGAAATGCTAGGAAGCTGCTATTCTTTAAGATGGAGAGACCAAAGGGAAAAGGCAGCATTCCTAAACTCCTGGAGAAAGGGACCTTGCAGAAGCCAGAACTATGGTATAACCATCCAGAGGGAGCTTAAGCCATGGAAGAGATGGAGTTGTTGCTAGGACACGACACTGCCTGCAGCAGAGCAGAAGCGAAAATGAGAAATTCTCTGGCTTCTTCCCACTCGCTCTTCTCTCCAATTCCCACACCCTCCCAGTCCCCAGTCCCCACCTTAGATCCTGAACTGAGCCAGAAGCCAGTTGGTATGGAAACCTGGGAACTGCTGGCCACAGGGTACAGCCTTCCTGACATACAGGAGCAGGCTGGGAGAAGGGCTAGAAATGGAAGGCAAATAGGCTCAGGACCAACACAGAGGACACAGAAGGAAAAACTCAGATATAATGCTTTGTATATCCAATTCATGTTATATACACTGGAGAAATGGAAACTTTCGAGACCCAATGTTTACTGGTTTAGGATATCTAACTGCTGTAACAAATAGGCCGAAAATCATGGAATAGTTCAAAAACAATAAGCGTGTTACTTGTTCAATCAACAGTACTGAGTGGATGAACAGGTTTACATGGCATTTGTCTTCAGGTCTCCTTGCTGAAACTCAGACTGATGGAAGCTCTGCAGTCTTCAACATGTGCCTTGTGGGCGGTCCGGTGATTGTTCTCAATCTTGTCAGCTGGAAGGTGTGCACATGGGATAGCTCTCATGGGACAGGTCTGGAAGCACTGCTCGTCGTTTTTATGCACATCCCATTGTCTAGAACTCTGTCACATGACCGCAACTACCTACAAGAGAGCCTGGGAAATGTAATTGATCTGTGTGCTTAGAGGACAGAGAAGAAACTGGATGTGGGGGAGTAACTAGCAGCCTCTGCCCCATGTCTTTTCATAACAAATATTTCATGATGCTTCCATTATAAATGATACAATTTACATATATAATTTTAAAAATCAATAAAATCCCTTAACTATATTATAAAGGTGACACAAAAGGGAAGTGATGTTATCTCTATATATAAATGCATACCAGGGCCACACTAGAAGACACAACAAAGTAGTCAGATGTTTGTTTCTAGACATAGATAGTCAGGCTTATGCAGACTATCTAACAACAGAGATGTTGGATTAGTGACTCAAATGGCACTGCTACAGGTGACACGATTTTTTCAAGTGGTGAACAGCTTTTGGTAAAGCTCCAAATAAAACAAAGCAATTATTTTTTCTATTTATAGGATAGTCGTATTTTGAAAATATCAAGTTTATTAATAGTTCCAAAAGTATTCTGTGTTTATATGTAAAATGGTTGGGTTCTAGGCTTAGATAAATATCAACATTTTTATATAAATATAATATAAAAATAAAGAATTACACAAATTAATTTATTTATCCTATTTGAACATCCAGTGAGACTTCTGATAGTTACGAGGGCTGAGGGACAATTCTTTGTGTAGGACAATCCTGGCTCCCTCCTGTTATGAATATCAGCAGCATGCCCCATCACTGTGACATAAATATTCCCCCCAAAATTTTAAAAATTCTTCCTCGTGGGTTGTACTGTCCCCATTGAGAACTACTATGTAGAGGATATACATCTAACTTAGATGTCAGCTGAGGTTTTCCTGCCTCTTAAGGTAAAGATTAATTAGAAACTACATTCACAGCCCATAGAAGTCCTTTGTACTCCCAAAGGTTGATAGAAGGGCTGCTTTTTCAGATTACTACTACTGCTGCTGAATTACTCCAGTTTGCAGATCGTTATTCCAACTATTGGAACCATCTCTGTCCTGTGCCTTATCAACCTGCAAGTGGAATGTTGCCATGTTCTTCAGTTTCTGAAAGAAAACCTCCCCCATGATCTCCCGCACACACCCACCTCCATCACACACGCACAGAATGCATTTGTCTTTGAGACAGGTTTGACTGAAGCTTTGGTCAACAGCATTGCAAAAACACAAACAACTTTTATTACATATTAGAAATACTATTTCAATAGTTCAACCTCCACCCTCAATTCTTTATCTTCTTTCTGCTTTCACCAACTCCCAATTTACCAATAATTTCTAATCAAACCATATGATTATAGTGTGTGTGTGTGTGTGTGTGTGTGTGTGTGTCTGTCTGTCTGTCTGTCTTTCTCTGGCTACTCATACCTTTACTTTCTATCTCAGTGACTCATAAGGGTATTTTCTGGTACTTCCTATTATGAATACCTACCTCTCTGATATTTCCATTACTAGAAAGATTATGTTCAAATCTATATTTTCATTTGACTCATTGAACAAAGCTGCCAATTTCTAGAAAAGTGTCCATCGATTTAAATGCCTTTAAGGCCAGGTAGGTCGTGAAAGTATGTTCAGTTGTGTGTCTATAACTCAATAGGGTGTGATGTTCACTCTGGAGAACTGAAGAGGAATGCTCTGCATTCATAGCCAGAGGTATTAAAGTGAAATTGATTTAAAAGTCTGTAACTTTTATTTGTTTCCTACACATATAAATATCACACTAGATACGGTCCCTGTTAATAGTAAAAGATTATGAAACTGGAAAGACCGAAGCTGGTGCTTAGGCTACATGATGACCAGAAGACAAGGCCCAACTTAAAAGGATCTTTAAGCACTGAGTGCCCCCAGGAACACTTTCTGATAGTTATGCCTCCTGGAAACACTGGGTTAATGGAATGAGGGCAAAGTCCTTTCAGGCCTGCAGAGTCTCAGGAAAATTTATGGAATATGGGAGTAGCAGTGTGGGAGTAGATCATGTTATTTTCTAATTCCACTCTAAGAAATAAGTTATAATAACAGTTACATAGGCTAAGCCTGTCATTCTAAATGTGTTATAACATCTTTTCAGCTGAAATGCCTCCTGTATTAATACGAAGTAGTTTCAATGAGACACAGGAAGAGTGAACCTGAAAATTTTATCTTCAATAACTAATTTGGAGATGGTTTCCAAGAGCTCTCATCAGGTAATCTTATCATCTTTTGGTGAGTTCTAGGTATCTATGGCATCAATCACCTCCCTACTAGCACAAGAAAGATCTCTGGTTGCATTTGGGACCACTCAATGTCTTGTCACCCTAGTTGGATCATGCTTACATCTCTTTAATATCCAGCATCAGAATCAAGCCAAATACTCACTTAGGGATATGCTAAGTGTCCTCACATCTGTGTTTAGGCTTAGGTCCCAATAGAAGTCCAGAAAACAAAGGGATAAAGCATCTACAAGCCGTTTTTACCCTGCATCAATAACCTGAAAGAGCAGTGATATCTAAGGGGGATGCAGAACACTTTTGCTCTTTGTGGGCACCAGTGCCTGGGGACCCCAGAAATGCACTCTGTCTGCATTATGGGAGGTCTGGGGTGGTGTGGGAGAGAGATGTGGGAACTGAGGCTGGAGAAACAGGTCAAGATCAGAATCTGGAGTTCCAAGAATGCCAGGCTAAGTAAATTGCGAGCCTTTGGGAGTTTTTAAAATTGGAATATTCATGATGAAAATTATGCTTTAGAAAAAATTAATCTAGAAATGGATATTAGTGATAAGCTGGCATTTCACATTGCTAAAATTCTCAGAGTAATTACCTTCGCATTTTGACTGTGCTGCTATTGTTTAATTGTACTTAATTGAATAACCTTTAAAATTATTTCAAAATGAACCAGAATAAAAATATGATTGAAAGACTAACGAAGAGTTGCTTTCAAATTTTTTCTTAAAAAAAAATAATCTCACCTATACTCGTTGCTTTAGAACTTTTGCAATATATAAAATTCTTTCTGAAACTCTACCATAAACATGTCACTGTTGACAATTTTCTTAGCTTGTCTGCTAAAACTTGTGAAATTCTAAACTAACTATTTACCAATTTAAAAAATGCTCTGCCTACTTCCAAAAAGGATGTCAGGTGGCTGAAATCGGAATATGGCTCTAGGAAAACAACAAGTAAAATATGGTTTCTTTATAAGTATTACTTACATGAAAACTTTCTGAGCTAGCTGCGATGCAAGGGACATATCCACAATGTTCAAATACTAGAATCATAGGAAAAAAAAATTAATCTCTTATTAGCTGGATATGAATTAGGTCAAAGAAAACATGCTGTATGTCTTAGTTTCAGGTTAGATTTCATTTTTTTAAAAAATTTGGAATCAAAATCATGTGTGACATATCTGGGACAAACACACATACACAAACAATGATTTTATTATACTGCACCATTTCCCAGGAATAGTCACAGAATGTATTACATATCTTTAAAAGAAGAAAGTTATTCAGACTTGATCTCTTTAGGCTAATATGGATTGGCATAGAATGTCAGCACAAACCCTATCATTTGGGGAAATCTCAAGATAATAAAATAATTTAACTGTATGTTCTATAAAATTTAAAATGTCATTTTCCCAATCTTTGAGCATTGTCATGCTCCTTTCAAGGCCTTGTCTCCACATCTCTCAATCTCTAGCTCTCACTTTCTCTTACTTTCAATCCATCTCTTTCTTTCTCCCTCCCTCTCTGCAATCTTTTTAGTCATTTCATCTTTGAAATGAAATTGGAAAGCAGAGGCAGCCAGAAGAAAATACATGGTTCATTTTCTTCTAAATATACTCAAATTTCTGTTCAAAATAATAGCTTCCTTCTGTAATTGTTTTAGAAGCAGTAAGCTGACTCACAAACCACAGCTAATAACAAAAGCAACTCAATTTAGTCCTTTCTAGTAACTGCCTAAGGCACTGGCTAATGGTGAGAGAAAGCCACAAAGAAAGCTCCAAAGGAGGAAAAACAGCTACAATTAAATAGCTTTTGTTAAGCCAATGTTTTAAAAGGCATATACTACAATTATAAGTGGGTCAAATTTGGCAAGAGTTTATAGGGGAAGGAACAGGGAAGGTCATTCTCCATTCCTTTCCTCACACCCTGCACAGAAAGGAGTGCTGATTTGAACTGATCAAAGCCAGGAAGACTGATTGGGCTATAGTCACTGGGGATAGCACTTTCAAAGGAGTTAAACTGTTAGCGGCAGTTGCTTGTAGCTTCCCAGACTGTCTCTAGGACACAGAAAAAACCCGATAACTCCAAGAAACAGAACTGAGGTTTCCGGGGAGATTTTGACATATCTTGAATTTTGTAACGTGAATATATGGCCAATATGACTCTAAATTTATGTCTACTGTCGGGGATCAGAATTGGCCACCTCAAAATATGTCTCTTTACCTTGATTCTTTTCAAGGACAAAAGACTCTGAAAGAAACTTTGACCTCCCCTCCACTAACTGCCTAAAAGAAATGTAAGAGAGAAGGCCTATCCCCAGGACAGGCCATCACCCTAGATAACTCTGGGTATCACTAGACTGGGAGGGTCCTCGCTAAGCCCATTCTTATCAAAGTTCTGTTTACCAAACATTTGCTTTTCCATCTCCATGTGAATTGCCTTCCTCCCCTTTGAAGCCCCAAACCACTATTCCCAACACCCTCCTTTGCCTTTAGCTGAAAATGCTACTTAAGATGAGAGCCTCCACCATTTTGGTGAGTTATCCAGTTTCCTAGGTTTCTCCCATGTATACATGTCATAAAGCTTTGTTGTATTTTCTCCTGTTATTCTGTCTCATGTCATTTTAATTCATAGCCCAGCCAGAAGGACCCAAAGTGAGTAGAGGATATGTCTTCCTCCCCTACACTAAAAATTCTTTGATACTCCTCTCCTCAAGTGACAGTACTTAACACACCTCTCCATGAGGGTGGGCTGGACTTGGTGATTTGCTTTTATCAATTACAATATGACAGAAGAATAGGATGCTACTTCTAATCTTAGGTTATAAAAAGCCTGCAGCTTCTGTCTTGAGCACTCTTTCTCTTTCTTTCTGGAATCACTCACTGTAGAGTAAGCCAGATGCCATGAGGGGGTGAGCAAAATAATAAGAGGCCCACGTGGAGTTACCTGAAGTATCCTCTGATATTACTATAGCCCTGGGTCAACATCAAGAAACTCTGAGTGAGAACCATCCAGTTTCCCTCCCAGTTTCCTAACCTTGAGTAAATTGAGATAGTAAATATTTGTCGTTTAAGCTGCTAAGTCTAGGGAGTAATTTGTTATGCAGCAATAGATGACTAATACAATTACCAGTTTAAAAATATAAACAAACAAACAAATTAATTAGTTAATTAAATGCAAATGGAAAGTCATTGTACGTGCATGTGTTCTCTTTGGTCTAACTTGTTTCTACTGTGCTTGAGTGGTAACAACGCTGAAACTACTCCCAAAGGGGAGTGATCTGACTGTTTCTTTTCTCTCAGCCCCTTTTTCACTCTCTTCCAACATTTAAAGAATACAGGCTGCTCTGAGTCTGATCTTCCTGGCCCAGCCAAGTTACTTTTTTATTTGGCCCCCCCATGAGTCTCTCATTTGGCTATGCTTGCACATACATTACCTGGTAAAAAGATAACTTTCCTGCCTCTGAAAAGACCCGATGATACTCCAATGGGTTTTTTCCACTTCATGAAATTGAAAATATTTTTTTTGTTTTTTTGCTACTGCTCTTCATCTCTCACCCTTCCCAATGGTCCTCCATGATATCTGACCCCAGTTGGAGAAGAGAGTGGGTTATACAGGTCTTAAGGTTAAAGTAGGAGGTGTGGCCATCAAAATTGCCACTCACATCTCCTATTGCAAGGAGGGTAATTAATGGATAGCCCTAGTTACTGTGTTTTAAATCTGTCACTAAGGCCAGGCTTCTCATGGCTACTCTCAGTGAAAGACCAAACATGGTAGGAATGCAAAGGCAGACTCATTCCTGAAAAATGGTGGATCTCTCTAACAGAGGACTCCTTGGACAGGTAACTTTGGCTCAAGAACTTCCAGTTGGCCTGACCAAAGTACTTCTAAAACTTGCCAGATTCTGCCACTCTGCCTGTTCTATCTTCCTTCCTTCCTTCCTTCCTTCCTTCCTTCCTTCCTTCCTTCTTTCCTTCCTTACTTCCTTCCTTCCTTCCTTCCTTCTCTTTCTCTTTCACAGGGGTAATGCTGCAGCCCTCCTCTCCTCCTCCAGTTTCCTCCCCTCTTTTCCCTCACATGTGCTTTTGCCAGTATATCTCTTTCACATGCAAGCTTGGAGTGTCCTTCTCAGAAGACCCAACTAATGCATCCTCCCTCCATTCTAAGGCACTCAGGATGACTGAGCCTTAGTAAAGGAGCTCTCCGCTGCCAATCACCATATCACTGGAATGCTGGATCATGGTTTGGAGGCCAATAACACAAATAGTGATTAAGCGTTAATTTGCTTTACTTTGTTCTCTGTGCGTATATCTCAACCACAGTTTTCATGGCAAAGGTAGATGATCAAAGACAGGACGGATGTAGATGGCTGGATTCCTGCTCATTCTCCTTTGCTGTTAGTAACAGATCCATTACATATCAGCGCAGTGGTATACCCAGCCAAAAATAAAATTACATTTTTCGTGTCTGCCTTGCAGATATATTAGCCAGTGAGGTATAAGGAGGAATCATTGGGTAGAGCTTTTAGGAACCTTCCATAGGAGGTCCTGAGGCAGCTGAGACACAGCCTGTTCTCTCCTTTCTCTTTCCTCCTATCTAAAATGAGGATGTAATAGCTGAAGTTTGAGAGGCCATTTAGCGAACACGAGGTGACGTTGAGAATAGAACTCACCTTGGAAATATGGTAGAGACTTCTCTTGTGTGAAAGTAAACAAATTTCTATCTTGCTAAAGATACAAATATTTGAGGGTGTTGTTACTATCAGTAGAATCCAATCCTAATTGGTAGACAGATTCAATTATTTATTAGTCTCTGACTAATTACTACCTCTATTTGCTAACTCATTAATTGCACCCCATTGACCCCAAAGGCTGGTATAGCTAATAGCACCCCATTTCAAAATGACTTACATTTTACTTTCAGAAAAACCAATAAAGAAAAATTTGACATTGTGAGAGTGGTAAGTCACATTATAAAAGATTTTATATCCCAAAGGGATTTACTTCAGCATTCTGCTAAGCTCTACTGTATTTCAATATTAGTTCATATATCATTAAATTCATGACAGATACTGTTGTTGGGGAAGGGGAGAGGAAGCTTGTCAGAGAAACTTACAACTAAATTCTTTAAAGTTTTTCCCATTGAAAAGGGATGAGAAAGGAAGATAAAGGCAAGCTAATGATAGGCCTAATGCAAGGCTGTTATTGCCACAGTTTAAGCGCTATCCCTTTTCCACCTCAGTCTGCAGTAGTTTGTTAGATATCTGATGACTGTATTATTCACAAACCTGTGATGGTCTTCCAGTTGTCTATCAAAATCTGCTTTCCCTTCTCCCATTTATTCATTGCAATAGAGGAAAAGTGCAGCAATGGGGGTCCAAATAGAAACCACAATTTCCAGCCTTTGTTGCAGCTAGGGTTGGGCCTGCAATTAACTTATCATTTGCTTAGAAGGAAATAGTCTTCACTAAACTTCCACTCTCCTTTTTCTGTAAGCTGAAAGAGGAAGGGACCACCGCACTCAGCATTAACCATGTCGAGGAGGACAAAATGGAAAGGAGTCGGCTCCCCATAGGATTCATGAGAACAGAGCTGGCCCACAAGCCTAGACTGCTCACCTCACAGCTTTAGAGAAAAATAAATTTGGATCTTCTTCAAGCCACTGCACTCTGAAGCCTCTTTGTTTTAACAACTTCACCCTTTTCCTAAATAATAAGCCTAATAATAATATGGCTTTGCTTATTATTCTGAAATCATTAAAACAACGTGTGTGTGTGAGTGTGTGTAGGCTAAGGTGCTTTTAGCACCTCTAAGAACCACAGACTCATTCATGCTCTATTTCCCATAGCACAAATATATTAATACTTTAGGAATTCAAATTAGATTAAAACAATAAAAAACATAAGAATATATTACAGTACCCTTAGCATAAACAATAACCTTCTCCCGTTAGTTAACAATGTTTTAATCAGCAAAGGTATAGTCTGTTACAGGCTTATTTCTGAGTCACACAAGTTCATGATTTCTCAAAGGGGAGGGGTTTGGAAACCACCATGAATAAGAGTCATGATGTTTGAGAACCACAATCCTAGCAGATGGTGGATTACCATGGTTATATTTCAATGATGGCCAGGGTGGGTGAGTGACATTTTCTTCAACACTGATGTTCTATGACTTCTCTGAGGGTAAAGTTGCACATCAAAGTCAGAATGGCTCTGGAGTCGTGGTTCTTAGTCTTATCAAACCAAATAATTTTTTGCAACAGATTCCCATCCCTGCTAAGCACTAAGAGATAAGATCGGGCTGTGGTAAGAGGGGTCTATGTGGACTGCTTTCACCATTAGTCTACATAGTGAGGACATGTTCCATCTCAATTCTTGGCCACACAAGAATAATCTTTGGTTATTTCAACTACATTGGAAATAATTTATTTTGATATTCAGTTAAATAAAGTGCATCAGATGTTCTTTGTATATGATCACATCCTAAAATCCAAATGTATTTAATCTTTGTGAACATTAAAATAGTTGCTTTTTGAATAAAACCCAACTTCTTGAGCAATTCTTTTCACAGGGCTTCTTGGGTGCAATGACAATGTACAGAATTTTAATGTCACTTTTGATGTGATTATAGAAGTAGTGTGTTTTAATTGGAGAATTCCTAAAAATTTAAAGAATAAGACAAAAATCATCATAAATCCAACATCCCTGAAATATCTACTCTTAACAATTTGGTGTACTGTAAGTTGTAATAGAAGATCTGTGAGAAGTATGCAGAGGACCCAGGGGGGGTACAGAAGAAGTGATGGTTCATTTCACATAGAGAATGAGACAAGTGAGAGAAGGGATGACCCTAAAAATCTGGTCTTGAGAAATTACTAGAATACTCTGAGTGTGAGGAAATGGGTATCCCATCCTAGACAGAGGGAGCAGTCTAAGCTAAGGAAGAAATGTGTGTGGAGAAGAAACACTTCAAGTTAAGTAAACTTCAAACAGTTTACTGACACTAGAAATTACGCATCTTATGCAAAAGAAATGAGAAATATGCTTCAAGAATAATTCTATCACAAGCAGTAGTAAGTAGCGTAGATTTAAATATGCCACTCGTGTTGCCACTGTACCTAGAGCATTAAGTGCTTACAAAAGCCCCGTGAGGTAGGTTTATCATAATTCCCAACTGAGACTCAGAGAGGTTAGGTGACACGTACAAGGTAATAAGGTAGCAAAAAAACAGCTAAAGTTGAAAATTATATCCACCTGACTCTAAAATTTTAACTCGAGGTGAAGCTGGAGATAAGCCAGATACAGCACATGCATCTAAGAGGTGGGACTTTATAAGAAACGAGAAACCCTTAAACGTATTTTGAGGAGAGTAACATGATCCAATTTGTTTTCAATGGCAGGCTAGCACCAGTGAGGCTGGAGATAAGGAGTACAAATAGGATACTATTGAAGCAATGTATACCAGAAATGAAGAGAGCCAGGACTAGAGGGATACGAGCATGAGGCCCATACAAGCCGTGGTGGGTGGAATAATCCATAGGAGTTTGTAACTAATGAGCTGTGGGTAATAAAGGAGAAAGAGAATAGTCTAGGTCAATGGCTATCAAACTTTAAGGGAGCATCAGAATCTCCAGGAGGGCTTGTAAAATCACAGATTGTGTACTCATTCCAACAATATCTGGTTCCATAGTTCTGGGGTGGGACCTGAGAATGTGCATGTCTAACAATTTCCCAGATGATGCTAATTGCATTAGTACCAGAACTACATTTTGAGAATCCTGCTTTAGAAAAAAGATGTTTTGAATTTGTTGAATATTAGGCAAAGATTTCCAGGAGCGAACTGGATGTATCTCTTGGAGTTCAGAAGTGTAGTTAGAACTAAAGATACAGATTTGGGTGTTGTCAGCATATAAGGACAGCCCAAGATAAGCATCCAGAAGAATGCCTGGCATTAAATGAGTGTTGCATAAATTAATAAAAATAGAAAAGAGGAGAGACAAATATAAAAGTGGACTAACATCTAAATGACTAACAGAGGAGAAGAGGCTGGAAGAGAAGGAAGGAAGGAGAGTCAGACTGCTGGAGGAGGCAGAGCAGAGTGGTGTCATTGTCAAGGAGTGAGTCCCAGGAGAAGGGGGTATCAAATATTTAGAAGAGATCAAATAACATGGAAGTGGGGCAGGATTTTGAATGTGGCAATTAATAGATGACTCATCACCAGTTCCAGCGCAGTGATGGGAGTGAATTGAAGAATTAATTAAATAGAAGAATACAGAAAAATGTTTCTACACCAGGACTAGCCAATAAAACTATAATGTGAGCCATATATATAATTTTGAGTGTTCTGGTAGCCACATTAAAAAAGTAAAAACAAACAAATGAAATTGGTTTTAATAATATATTTTTAACCCAATATATCCAAAATATCATTTCAATATTTAATCAATATTAAAAGTATTTATGAGAAATTTTACAGTTTTTCATATCAATTATTTGAAAGCTGGTATATATTTTACATGAATAACACATCTCAATTCAGACCTAACCACATATCAAGTACTCAGTAGCCATATGTAGCTAGTGGTTACCGTATTGGACAGCACAATAACAGACTATCCTTTTATAGATTTGACTATCAAAGAAAAGGGAGAAATCAGATACTAGTTAGAGCAAAGCAGAAAACTGAGTCTTTATCATCTCTTTCTCTCTCTCTCTCTCTCTCTCCCCTCTGCCACCTCTTCCTCCATCCCTCTCTCCTTCCCTTCCTTCCTCCTTGCCTTCTCATTCTGCTGTAAATTTGCATATGTTTAGATCCTGTGAACACACAGCACTCTGCATTTACCCCTTCTGTGACTTGTTCCACTTTGTTTTAAAAAATTATTATAAAATGTTGCATACATATGAAATTATAAATAAGAAAAATATAACAACATAATATAACAATTTATCAAGCATTCAACTTAAGATATAAAATCTCTTGGCATCCTTGTAAATTCCTGCATAAAGTCATAACCCTCCCTTTCCTCCCAGAGGTAATCATGATCCTAAATTTCGTGTTTATTATTCCTGTACTTTTCTTTATATACTACTGAACCTTTAGGTATCTCTAAATAAAATATTGTTTTTTGTATGTTTTTAAACTTTATATATATGGTATCATACCATGTGTATTATTTTTCCACATGCTATTTTTGTTCAACATTATGTTTGTGAAAATGTTAATGCAAGTCACTACAGTTTATTTTTATAGTATCTCATTTTTTAAATATAAAAATATTTGAGTTATTTATTGGATATTTGAGTTATTTATTGTTTCATGCTCCTATGACAGAATCTTGTCATCAATTTTCTTACACTTATCACCTGGTTAGGGAGAGACATTGAAAGAGAGAGACCCTCAGTTCTGATTTCTCTAGCTTATATAACTGAGTGAAATCATACCTCCTCACCTATATTAAACTATGCAAATTATTTCCAAAATAATTGTATTAGTTTTTATTTCCCAGTAATAGTTATGATTGATCCATGTCCTCCTCAACATCTGATATTGTCGGACTATAATTTTTGCCAGTTTGGTAGATGTAATGGTGATTTTAATTTTCTTTCCCTTGATCACTACTGAAAATTTTTGGTATATTTAGTGGTCTTTCCTGTTTCCTCCTCTGTGAAATACATGTATAATCTTTTGAGGGTTTTTTTCGTCTCTCTTTTGTGTTTTTTGTTTGTTTGTTGCTTTTTGATTTGTAAGGCTTTTGTACATAGCCTGCATATTAATCGTTTGTCACTTGTATGTATTGGCAAATACCTTTTCCCATTTGAGTTTTGTGTTTTTACTTTTTTTTTGGTTAACATTTTTTAATTAAAGAAAAACATGCTTAAAAAGATACACAAATCATAAATGCCCAGCTTGATGAATGATGCTTTTTTAAAGTAAACACTCCAGTGTAGCACCACCCAAATATTACCATACCACAGATCCTCCCAACTGGCCCCAAGTCATAATTCCACACAAAGATAATCAATATTCTGACTTCTTTAACAATAATTGAGTTTCGCCTGGCTACTTTCACATAAATGGAATAATATAGTATGAACTCTTTTGTATCTGGATTCTTTTATTTAAACCAGTGCTTGAATTCATTCATGTTGTTGCATGTATCAAGAGTTTGTTATTTTTCAATACTGGAAGTTATTCCATTGTATAAACATTCTACAATTTATATAGCCATTTACTGAAGAGCACTGGAGTTGTTTTCTGTTTGGGGCTCTTGAAAATAATGCTATGGTCATTCTTGTGCATGTCTTTTGATATACACAGTATATATTGCTGTTGAATATATTCTTAGGAGAGGAATTGCTGCATCATTGAGAGTTGGTTTGAATAGCTACAATTTTAGTAGATACTGCCAAACAGGTTTTCAAGTTGTTAAATTAATTTTTACTCCCACTAGCATATGATAGGTTTTGTTGTTTTATATCCTCATAAGATATTGCTATTGACAGCCTTTTTAACTTCAGCCATTTTGGTGGATTTCTACTAATATCATATTTTGGTATTAATCAGCATTTTCTTCACGAGTAAATGTGATTGAGCACCTTTCCATATTTGGTCATTTTGATATTGACTTTTGTGAAGTGACTGTTCAAATGTTTTTTCTATTTTACTTATTAGATCACCTGTTATTTCTTATTAATTTGAAGAGGTTTCTTCTGGATAGAAGATCTTTGGTGGGCATATGCATTCCAAACACACTTCTGCTCTACGGTTTGCATTTCCAGTTTCCTAACAGTGTTCTTTTGACTAACAAAAGTTCTTAATTTTATCAAAATAGAATTTTCCAATATTTTCTTTTATAGGCAAGTGTGTTTTTTGTCCAGTTTAAGAAATTTTGTCCACTACAGGTCATGAACATATTCTTCTAAGTTATCTTCTAGTAGCTTGATTATTTCAGGTTTTATATTTAGGTCTATAATTCATCTGGAATTTATTTTTCCAATTAAGGTAAGGTCAAAGTTCAATTCCCTTACAGATAGCCAATTTACCCAGCATCATCTTTTGAAATGACAATCCTTTCTTCACTGCACTGTAGTGGTAACTTCATCAAAACCCAGATGACTTTACATACAATTTTGTACTGTTATTCTGTTCTCTTGGTCTATCTGCCTGCCCAGTGTGCTTATCATACTGGTCTTAATTACAATAGCTTTTTAGTAATTCTCCATATCAAGTAGTGTAAACTTTTCAAATTTGTTCTTTTTTATTCAAATGTTTTTTGAATATTATTGAAACTTTTCATTTTCATACTAATGTTGAATCGTATTTTTTGAAGCTTATTACTTTCCACACCAGAACAATCTCTTGGAATTTTGATTGAAATTGCAATGCATTTTTAGATCAATTTGGAGAAAATTGGCATCCTTACGATATCAGATCTTCCAGTACAAAAAGATGATATACCTTTGCGTTTGTTTAGGTTTTCATAATTTATTTCCATAATGTTTTGTGGGTTTCAATGCTGAGAACGTTTTTTAAGTTTTTTCCTAAGTGTCATTGTAAAATTCCATGTTTATTATGGCTTGTTGCTAGTACGTAGAAATACTTTTAATTTTTGTATATTAAACGTGCATCTAGCAGCTTTGCTACCTTCCCTGTTTAATTTTCATAGTGTCGGGGAAGAGGGAGAATCCCCCTCTGCCCTTTCCCTTAAGGTTCTCATGGCTGGCCAAATAATCAACAAGACAGGTTAGCAGGAGAAAATAAAACCAAGTTTAATAACATGTATACATGGGAGAAACTCAGAAATGAGCAACTCGTCCCTCTGTCTAAGCTGCTTGCTTAAGGATTGCAGCTAAAGGCGAGGAAGGTGTTGGGGGTGGGTTGTGGTCTGGGACTTCAGAGGGCAAGAAGACAATTCTTTTCAGGGTCCTCTATAGATAATGTGGTCAGGGAGAGAGAGTTTTTTGATAAAAGGGGCTTGATGCCCTTCCCATTGTAACATCTATTTTACATTATCATTACAGCCATAGTGATAGAAGATCTGTTCCAGGAAGGAGCCACCATGTCAAATTCTTTAGGCAGTTAGTGGGGGAGGGCAAATGTCCCTCAGAGAAAACAATCAAGGTAAAGAGATAGATTTCAGGGTGGCCAAATCTTGATCTCCCACAATAGCTTATGTGTAGAGTCTTCAAATTTTCTATATATACTATCCTGTTGCCCTGAATCATGACACCTTACTGTCTTTCTTTTCAGCCCCCATGTTATTTATTTTATCTTACTGCAATTCTTAAGACCTCCTATGTTAACACAGACCATAGGCAACAAAGAATAGAAGTAGTTTAAAGAATTGTTTCGCATACTTCAACATGCATATGAAACACCCGGCGATCTTCTTAAAATGCAAATTCTAATTGAGTCTGGAGCGGGTCCTATGATCTGCGTTTCTAACAAGCTCCCACGTGATACAGATATTGTCAAGCCACAAATCTTACTTTAAGTAACAAAGATGTAGTGAATATCATTGTCTGATTCTCAATCGAAGGGACAAAGCATTTATCATTTCAGCTCTAATCTGATGTGTGCAGGAGGTTTTGTTCATTTTTGCAAATATCATGTATTAGATTAAGAAATTTTTATTTCTACTTTATTTGCTAAAATTACTAACAATATTGAATTTTATAAAATTATTTTGCTTTTAATGAAATCATCACATAATTTTTATGAAGTATTCTGTTAATGTGGTGAATTACATTGATTGATTTCCAGACTTTAATCAACCTTGCATTCCTGAAATCAGCACAACTAGGTCATAAAATATTCTATTTATTTATTGCTGGATTCAATTTACTAATATGTTGTTTAAAACTTTTATGTGTATGTTCATAAGTGAAATTGAAATGTAATTTTCATTTCTTTTAATATACCTGTCAGGTTATGGTACTATGATCACATTAATCTCATAATTAATTCAGTTTGGGAATAGTTCCTCTATTTTTATCTTCTGGAAAAATTTATGTAAGAATGGTTCTATGTCTTCCTTAAATGTTTGAAAGAATTTACTGCTTAAATCATCTAGGCCTGGAATTTTCTTTCTATAAAGATTTTTAAGGCTGGCCCCGTGGCTTAGCGGTTAAGTGAGCGAGCTCTGCTGCTGGCGGCCGGCATTCGGATCCCGGGCACGCACTGACGTACTACTTCTACGGCCATGCTGAGGCCGCGTCCCACATACAGCAACTAGAAGGATGTGCAACTATGACATACAACTATCTACTGGGGCTTTGGGGGAAAAACAAATAAATAAATAAAATTATTAAAAAAAGATTTTTAATTAGGAATTCAATTTATTAGATAGTTTTCAATTTGTTTTATTTTTTCTTGTACTAATTTTGGTAAACACCGTTTTTCTAAGCATTTTTCCTTTTATTTAAATTCTCAAATTAAAGCTTTTTGTAATATATTCTTACGATCCAAAGAATCTGTAGGGATTCTTTTTTTTTATTCCTGAGATCGAGAACTTGTACTACCTTTTTTTCTTGATAAACCTTACCAGATATTTATCAATTATGCTATTCTTTTCAAGTAACCATTTGTGGTATGGTTAATTCTCTCCATTTGTTTGCTCCCTATTTCACTGATTTCTGTGTTATCTTTATTTCCTTCCTTCTATTTTCTTTAGATTTCTTTTGCTGCCCTTTTTCTAACTTTTTGAGACAATATTTAGATGACTAACTTTTCATCCTTTCTACTCTTCAAATATAATGCATTTAAAACTACAAATTTCATTCTAATTACCAGTTTAGCCGCACTTTACAAGTTTTGACCTATCTATATTTATCGTTATACAATAAAAATATTTTCTGTTATTCATTGAGAATTCTTCCTTAATACTTTGGTCAATTACTACCTCTAATTTCCCTAATCTCCAACATTTGGGGACTTTCAGATTAAGTTTTTGCTATTACTTTCAAGATTAATTCTACTGTGATCAGAATACTTATTCTGAATGATTTTCATTCTTTGAAAGTTTTGGGGATTGGTTTCATGTCCAGCATATGGTCAGTTTTGATAAATAGTTCATGTGCCCATTTACCTCTCCCCTACCACCACATTTTTTAATTATTATTATGTCTTTTAATTTTATATGTATTTTAGGTCCAAAACACTATTGCTATATTTTGTTTAGTCAATATTCACTTACTTTTGCCCACATATTTACTTTACCTTGTTTCTTCATTTCTTCCTGCAGTTTTGTGTTTCAAAAGTCTCTTCATCTTTTTTCTTTAATTCAGATTTACTGGCAATGAATTAAATTATGTCCGTGTTTTCTTGTTTGGAAATGTCTATATTTTACCGACACTGTTGAAAGACAATTTTCTAGAGTATAAAATTTTATGTTATCGTCTACTTTTTCTGCTCTCTAAAGCTGTCATTCTATTGCAGTTGCCATCTACTGTTTCATATAAGAAGTTAGTTACTTTTTCTTATTGCTTTCTCCTTGAAGGTAACGTGTTTTACTCTCCTCTGGCTTCTTTTAACTCTTTGCTTTGTTTTTCCCTTTCAATAATTTTATTATGACGTATCCAGGAATGGTTTGTTTGTATTTATCCTACTGAGGTTTCATATTTATTCCTGAATTTGTGAGTTGATGTCTTTTCTCCTTTTTAAAATATATTTTTGTCATTATCTTTTCAGATACTGCTTCTGTCAATTTTTTCTTTCCTGCCTGTCTGAGACTTCAGTTGCACATATATTAGAACTTTTTGCACTTCTAATAGGTTTCTTATACCCTTTTACACATTTTCCATCCTTTTTGATCTTCAGGTTTGATTCTAGATATTTTCTACTATTCTATCTTCAAGTTTACAACATCATTTTTCTACCATATCCAGCCTGTGTTCAAACCCATTTGCTAGTTTTTAATTTTCATTACTGCATTTTGTGATTCTATAATTTCCATTTGATTCTTTTTATAGATGTCAGTTTTTCAGTGAAATATTTTATTTTCGCATATGTTTTCTTGAACATGATAATTACAGTTATTTTAACGTTTGCGTCTGGTAACTTCAATGATTGGGTCATCTGGAAATATTTTATCACTTTTCTTTCTCTTGACCCTTTGGTATGCCTATAATTTTTTTTTTTTTTTTGTCTTTTTCTTAGTGAGGGACAGATATTGTACAAGAAAAATGGAGAAGGCTCTGGAGGGTACATACCTCATCTTCTGGTAGGCAGCCCGAGTTGGAAGAGATCACCTTAATCTAATTAATGAAAGAACCAACTGAACTGAAAATCTATAAGTCACTTTCTGCCTCTGGTTCTCCTCTGTTCCCAGGCTTGACTCTTATGGGTCCTAACTGATTGTCTAGGATCCTTCTTCCTTAGCAAGTCATGAACTCTAGTTCATGAATCCTCAGCCCTAGAAGACTACTGAAAACTCAGTGACTTTTGTTTGGTTTCTTTGCCTGTCATCTTGTACAACATTAGAATTCATCAAATGCCTCCAGAGGGAAAATGAAAGTATCTTGGACTCCTTTCTATGTGCATTTTTTCTCTAAAGGATCTCTCCTGTATGCTCCAAACTTCCACTAAAAAAAAGAATCATCAAATATTGATAATGTTTAGAAATTCAGACTCTATGTTGGAAAATAAGAAGGGGAGAGTTTTTAGTCACCTAATAGACCAGAAGAATTTGAAAGTGCTTTAGTTCAAATATTTTGTTTCTATAGAAATCTGCTTAAATATTGTCACAAAAATATATAGCTCTATTTATCAACAAATAGGCAGAGTCTAGGTAATATCTAATACTAAACTTAATTACATGTAGGATATACATAATTGACCATACTTCTTAATCGGACATACGTAGAACCCAAATGGTCAGGCAATAGCAAATCTCAAAATGAAAAAAAAGCACAATAAGAAAGAGTCACTGTACTCTGGCATACACAATAGCTGGTACTGAGATTTTAAAAATGGCTGATTTTGACTCACTGACAGATAGCATTTTTAAAGCTGGTTGTTTTTATTAGCTGAAGAGTAAAGTTGGCATCCTGTTGAAATGAGTTTCAGTGAGGTTTATGGTTGTTCTTTCCATTTCTGGGCTCTTGTCCTATGAGATATTATCCATTTCAAAAAGTTGTGCTATTTCAGCAATTTCTTGTTCAACATTGACAGTTGCCATTTCACAAATATTAGAGAGATTGAAAAGGCCTATAAGATCATTAAATCCATCCCCCTGGCACTGTAGGCGAAGCAAAACTATTTTTTTGTCCGTGGGTTATATTTGGTACGGTTGTTTCTAGTAAAAATAATATTGAGTGGAATGGGTGAGGGTGCCTAGATAAGTGAAAAGTTTCTGCAGGAATTTTCATTGTTTCCTTCTTCCTTATCAGTCTGAATAGCATTAATCATTAGGTGCCTATTTTGTATCCCAAATGCATATTTTAAAACAGTATCTCGGGCTTAACTTATACTTTTCATTTAAAGTACATGTTCTGGTTAATTTCAGCACTGATCAGATAATCTAGGGCTGAGTGGAATCCCATAACTAGTACTCTTGGAAATTGATTACCTCAATGTGTAAAGCGAGGAAAAATATATAGACTGTATTACCCTTAATTTAATAATAATTTAACAGATGTTTGTATTTTTTGTAACATTTAAAGATGGTAAAAGTGTTCTAGCTATTATTAAATAGCTAAATATTATTAATTTTACCAAATTTACTCTTTCATGTTAATGTTCCACATGATAATACACTAAAGAAACATCCATGTATCGTTATTCAAGTATCAGTGGTGTCTATTCATTATATTTAGTTAAACTTAAAATTTAGAGATTTAAGCATCTTAAAAATATCTACTTTATCATAAGATATCACTGGACCTATCTCTTGAGTACAAAAAAACACCTGAAATATTAAGTATGGTATTTAAATGCAAGAAGGATTCCTTTACAATCAAATAATCACCAACATACTTTCTGATCTTTCTTGTTATTAAATACTATTTAGTTAAATCACCAAAATTATTTTATAGCATAAGCTTTGCAATACAAATCTGGCTATATATAAATGAATAACAATATCCCTTAGGCTATATCAAAACATCACTTTTTATGAATAAATTTCAGGAAAAGATAGCAAGAAAATAAAGGAGACTATGTATCAACTATTACATTGTCATTAATAGCAGCTAGTTCTATAAGTTTTGACTTCTAAACTCTTGATCTAGAGAATAAAACAATTAAAGCTATTTCTTTGGAGCCTTACTACATAATTTATTTAATTTTTGATTACATTGTTTGGAAAGCACAAAGAACCAAACATTTTATTAAATAAAACCTTTAGCAGCTCCCAAAATGTTACAGAATAAATTATAGATCCCACTGTCACATGCCTGGTGGTAAACATATCCATAGAACATATTCCAAAATGCTGATGAATTGCTGGTACAAAGTAATTCAATATTATAACATCATACACTCAGATCACACTCAGAACACAGATATTGTAGGCAATCTTAACTCTTAAGGAGGCTTTATCACTACAGTTTGAAGTTCAAAGTCAGGCATAGGTTGTGGCTGCTCCCATTCCAGGAGCAAATAATGAAATGCCACTTGTAAGATTCCACTGCTCTCACTCTGCTTTGAACATGTAACCCAGCACATTATTTGAATAATTGAATAGATCTTCATCAGTAAAACAAAGTTGTCCTGGCATAACATTTAAAAAATATGCATGAAAAGATTTTTATAGGTAGAGAGTCCTTCTTTTATAAAAGAAATTATGTAAATCCACATATATCACGTTATATTGATATTAATACATTATCTCTAGAGATTTTAACAAGATGACTTTTTGGCAGGAGACATTTTGGCAGGAGAAAATGACAAATTAATAGGTGAGCAAAGCTTAAGGTAAACCCATTGGGTCAAAGAAAGGCATTCTTGAAAGATAAATAAAGAAAACCTTTCCTAATTAAGAGCTGTACAAATATCTTACCCTCTATAAGGGACATTAGAGTCTATACTTCCACTTCCTAGGGTCTGAAGAGCATGAGATCAGATATATTCCTTCATGTTTGTCTCAGGAGCATAGATTCTTCTCACAATGTGAGCATCTTTCTACACTGTGATTGTACTTTAACAACGTTAGTACGTATTTTTCACATATCATCATCCCTAAATACAAAGCATATCTTTTATGTGATGGTCACCCTTCTGCCCCCCGCATTGTAGTCTGCATCAGAAGGGAAAACTTGCAGTGACAGATTTATTGAGAAACTGCACATTGGTTTCCAGCGTGGTGCCCTCCTAAAGAACGTCCAAGTGTAAATTTGATCACACACCAATGTCATCTTCACTACCTTCTGTACCTTCTACACTTCACTTCTACACTTTCTACACTTCTACATGTTTTCTCTTCACTACATCTTCTCTACCTCCTCATTCTCTGCTTAAGAAACATCCTTACTGTAATCATACCTTAGAATCTTAAATCTTCAGGGGCTTAAATCTTCAGGAACTATTAGATCAGGTAATCCTATTCTTTCATTTAAGGAGAAACAAGATGTAGGAAGAACACTTGATTAGCCCAAGTTTCATCAAGTCACAGTAAAGCTGTCACTAGATAGAAAGTACTTTTGACTCCCGAGTTAATGTTGTGCCCTCCGGCATGCGGCTCTTGATGAACGACTGTGCTTTCTCTAAGACTGGTGGTATGTCCCCTCCCAGCTTGTTGTCCTAGAGATGATGGCACCTCTAGACCTTCATGTTGCTGCCCAGTTGGATCCTACACTGTAATGCTGAAAGAAATTCTAGATTTCCTACTTTGAAAGAACATGAAAAATAAGACGTATATTAAAGATTATTGCAGAAATTCAGGATAATATTTTAACTTTTGTTTATAAACTTAGGAGACCACAACTTTGAATGTTAGAATGCTGGACTAGGAACCAAGAATCTAGTTTTGGGCTTGCTTCTAAGTACCTTCGAAAGCTTGGGTAAATTTCTTAATCCCTCTGTTTCTCATTTGCCTTACCTGGAATTTAAGAGGATTGTACTAGATAATTCTTAAGGTCCCTTCCAGCTAGAAATTTCTGTGATTATTTATCATGTAAAGTAAAGTGGAGAACTGAGATAACCACACAGTTGTATCAAAGAATAAACAAGGTTCAGTACTTTGCTTTACCTGTCTGCATGTTTCAGACGAAAATTATTTTTTAATCCTAAATCACCAGTAAAATTACTTCTACTTTTACTTTACTCTGTGTGTGGGTGCAGCCAGAGTTCCATGCTTTACTCATATGTGCTGAGTCCAGTAGACCATGTTAAACAGAATGCTAGATTGAATTATATGAAATTGGCATACACTGTACTTATATTCAAATGGATCCACATTCCCTGTGGCAGAATCAGAAAGGCAATGCACACAAACATAAATAAATGAAAAACTTCAAGGCTTGTTTATATAACTACATTCTAGTATATATATGAAGATATTGCAATTAGGAAAACTTAGCTTGTCAAAACTGGTCATTTAAAATTTGTTCTCACTTCCTTTTCCCTGTGATTTTTTTTTTAGCAATGATTTTTAATCACCTCCCTCACCAAAAATAAGTTGAAGTGTCTCTTCAATTCATTTGCACTTTTACTTTCCCAGCTTTTCCTGACAGCTTCTTCTTGTATGTAGCATTAAATAGTTCTGCTCTGGTTCCCCTGTATTTACCCTGGGGCTGAATTTTGCTTTATATGCACGTACCAACACATCGGAAGTACAGTGAACTTTTAGTTGAGTCCTTTAAAGGAAATTTGACCCTATCATGAGAACAGTGCATGCATCTAAACAATAATTTGTCCATCATTTTCTGCATTTCAAGAATTTTCCTTAGAATACCCAATTTTTAAAAACTCCACTGTTAAATTCCCTATTTCCCAATGAGACTAAAATGGAAATAGGTTCTCAATTAAATGTTTCCCTTTACTGCGTCCTCCACCTTCAAGCCTAGTCTCTTTCATCGTCTGTTCAGTCCAGCAGTGGACACTATATTCAAAGCAGGAATCAAGTAAATGCCTTACAAAGGTGCAGCATCACTCTCTCTTCTCATCTCCTTCCCCTTTGATGAGATAACCTAGTAAATCCGGGTTGCTTTTTCTAATGCAGTTGTGCTCTATGCTGATGGTTTTGCAGATTTTCCCACAATATCCTCCAAATCCTTTTCTGGGTGTATGTTCTGCATAATTGGCTCCTTGATCCTGTACTTATTAGTTTGTATCTTCATACCTGAACTGCTTTTGGCATCCTCTGCCTTAATCATCCACAATTCAAATCCTCTTCAATCTGATAATATTGCACCTTATTATTTGCTAAGACTTCAATTTTAGTATCACCAACAAATTCCATGATCTTTTCTCCTCTGCACATGTCCCCAAATATGTAGGCCTTATTCCCAGAGCTCTGGAAAGCATGCTATTTTTAACCCCCTTCGAAGCTGAACTTGCCATCTATGACTGCCTTTTGTCTACCACTCTTAAATTGGTTTTCTGCTACAATATACTATTTTACCTCCCATTCCCTGAGTCTGCTTTAGATATAAATCTTCGATGTGAAACCTTGTCAAATGCTTTTTGAAAACAATTTTTTCTTATCTATTGAGGCAGTGGTGCCATCCAAAAGCTCTGGACAGTTAGAGAAATATGGCCTCTCACGCATGAGTCCATCTTGACTATCTTGAAGAAATCTTGCTAGGATTCTCTATTTACGTTCAGAGAAATACAAGCTGTCTCTTAAATTAGATGGACACATAAAGCAAGCAATAAGCGTTTCCTATTTTATTTTCCTACGTGTTTAGGGACAGAAAACTAGAGCGCGATTTTTCCATGCCTTTTCTGGAGAGCTCCACATACTGGTAACATGGCTTTGTCATATAAGTCTTAGATTCGGGACAGAGTGCAGGTATGTACAGTGTAGGAGTTCACGCACATACTGGATGTGGCCTGGCAAGGCAGTCTGGGCAGACTGAAGCTACAATGGCATTGGCAACGACTGACAAGCCTTTGTTAAGCATTTACTATATGCCAGGCCCTGTTCTAAGCCATTTACATGCTTTTAAGCTAAGCACATTATTTTGAAATAAATATAGGCTTTCAGAAAATTTGTTAAAATGGTACAGAGAATTTCTGTATGCCTTTCACTCAGCTTCCCCTAGTCTTAGCATCTTGCATAGTCACAGGATAATCATCAAGACTTAGAAGTTAACATGGGTGTAATACTATTAACTAAACTGCAGACTATTAAAATTTTTAGAAGTTTTTCCACTAACATCCTTTTTTTCTGCACTAAGTTGTTGTATCTCCTTAGTCTTCTTCAATCTGTGACAATTCCTTGTTTCTTCTTGCCTGACCTGTGACAGTCTTTTCTTGTCTCTCATGACTTGGCATTTTTGAAGAGTACTGGTCAGGTATTTTGCAGAATGTCTTCCAATTGTTTTTTTTCCCTGATGTTTTCTCACAATTACCTTAAGATCATGCATTTTTGGCAATAATACCAAAGAAATGATGTGACCTTCTCAGTGAATCATAACAGGGGATGATGCCAACCTTGATCATTTGATAAGATGGTGCCTGCCAGGTTTCTCCACAGTAAAGTTGTTATTTTTCCTTTTGTGATTAATAAATATTTGGGGAGAGATACTTTGAGACTATTCAAATACCATGTCTCTCTTCAAACTTCTGCCCACTAATTTTAGCATTTATCAGTATGGCTTACCTATAATAACAATCACTCTAGTGGTTGCCCACTGGTGATTTTCAACTTCCTTCATTTCTTCAACATTTATTAATCAGAATTCTCCTGTAAGGAAGAGCTTTTCTTTCTCCTCCATTTATTTATTCAATTATGTATCTATATCAGTATGAACCCACGGATATTTATTTCATTTTAAGAAAAAGCCTCCAAAAAATTCACCAATATAAAAATATATTGCTACTTATGTGTGAAAACATTGGCAATGTCTATGTAGGAAAAATAAGTCTAGAAAAATATGCTTAGACTGGTACTCAGCATAAATAGATTTGTCTGATGGATAAAATGGCTTACCAGGACTGCCCAAAAGACCAGCAGATTTGCCTCATTGGATTTAGAATAAAAGAGCATCATCACTCCAGTATCTTCTCTCATAAAATGTAGAGTTAGAGAGAGGTAAGGCAGAGGTGTATAGATGTAGTATTGGAAATGATTGACTAGTTGATAATTCTAATAATTCAGGAACAGAGCAGGTAGCAGAATGTGATAATGGAAAGAAACAAAAAATGGCCTATAAGCTGTCTATGGAGGAAGCCAAGTCTGGGAAGCGGGATGTCCTGGCATACAGCAGAGGATATTGAAAGTGATAGGAGGGATGATGAAATAACCCTGCCAAATGTGCCTTGCTCACCCAAGGCTGTTATTAACAAGTTGCTGACATGGTCCCAGAACTTATTCCTGATGCACCAGACCTTGGTAATCAACAAAACTGAATCTCAGGAGTATAGCACTGAGGCAACTGATATAATTCCTGTCTCTGTCATACTTAGAACTGGCATGGGTCTGAGCCTATAGGTATGTCTGCCAACATAGCCAGTTGCAGGGAGTAGAAGAAAACAAAGGCAGGAGAAATGAAATAGATGGCAATGATGCCTCTATCAAGCAGATAATCAAAGTTTTACAGCAATACTTTTGTTGACAGCATCTGTTCATCTATATATTCCTCTATTTCTTCAATAAATACTTATAGAGTGCATACTATATTCTAAGCATCTTGTTAATTTCTGAGAGCTCACAGGTAAACAAGAGACAACTCCTGCTTTCAAGAAGTATTTATAATCTTCAACTTCCCTCTAAGCCCCTGTTTGAGAATTGCTGGCTCCAATTTATTCATTCATCAATTTAAAAATATGTCGTAGAGATCTAAATGATTCCTGCCCTATGCTACGTTATGGAGATATACAGATAAAGGTCTCTGTACTTAATTCTAAAGGGGCTCATATGTGAACCTGATAAATAAACACAATTGTGAAAATGGTGTGATAAGTGGTACAATGGAGATATTCACAAAGTGTGTGAGAAAAAATGGAAGAGGCACCTAACTTAGGCCAGAAGTATCAAAGGTTTCTTAACAGCAAAGGCACTGACCTTAGTCATGAAGGAAGAGTAAAGGTTTTTGAGAGAAGGATCTGTAGAGAGGATGTCAATTCTGGATGCAAGAAGCAGCAAAGCCCATTTATTATAGAAATGCAAGTCATAGAGTGAGGCTGGATTATAGAGTTCAAGGAGGGAAGAGGTGAAATATGAGAGTGGAGAAGCAGGCAGGAACCAGATAATGAAGCACCTTGGAACATATTCTGTAGAGTATAAATTCTACTCTAAAGGCCACAAGAAGCTATTTAAGCACAAAAGGTGACTCAAGCAGGTTTAGATTTTGAATGATCATTTTGGAGGCAATGTGAAGAATAGATCTGAGAAACATAAAATAATAGACAAGGTGGCAATAAAGGATGTCATTAAAATAAATCAAGCAGGACTTCTCAGTATATATCCAAAAGAAACACAAACAGGATGTCGGAGAGATATCTGTACTTCCAAGTTCATCACAGCATTACTCACAATAGCCAAGATATAGAAACAACTTAAGTGTCTGTCAACGGATGAATAAAGAGGATATGATATATATATATATATATATATCTATTGTGTGTGTGTGTATACATAATGGAATATTATTCAGCCATGAGAAAGAAGGAATCTTGCCATTGGTGACAACATGGATGGACCTTGAGGACATTACGCTAAGTGAAATAAACCAGACAGAGAAAGACAAGTACCACATGGTATCACTTATATGTGGAATCTAAATAAAAAGTCAAAGTCATAGAAACAGAGAGTAGAAAAGTAGTTGCCAGGGGCTTGAGGGTGGGGGAAATGAAGAGAGGTTGGTAAAAGGGCACGAACTTTCAGCTGTAAGATGGATAAAGTCTGAGGATCTAACGGATAATATGGCGACTATAGTTGATAATATGGTGACTATAGCTGATAACGCTGTATTGTATAGTTAAAATTTGCTAAGAAAGTAGAATTTAAATATTCTCACCAAAAAAAAGTCAAATATGTGAAGTGATGGATGTGTTAATTAACTAGATGGGAGGAAGCCTTTCACAATGTATACCTGGTGTGTACTTCAAATATCTTATAATTTTGTCATTATACCTTGATAAAGGTGAAAAATAAACAAACAAACAAACAAATAACATAGAGTACTAATGTACTGATAAGGAATACGTGAATAGTAAATAAATCATATTTTAAAATAAAATTAATAAATCAGGCAAGAAATGAGTAAACAAACAAACAAAGGAATAGAATTGGTGGCCATGGTCTTAGAAAGAATGGAATGGATTCTATAATTATTAGGGGGTTAAGATATAATAATGGATTGAATGGGCAGTTAGGGACAGTTTATGACTCGAGAAACAGGGTGCTAGTCTCAGAAAGAAGGAAAGTAAGAGGTGTAGTAGATTTAAGACAGAAATCAATTTGCACATGTCAAGTTAGAGAGGTACCTATAAAAAAAATTCTGGAAATGTCCAGACAGAAATCATAATTCTAGGACTTGGGAGAAATCTGAGCCTGATGTAGAGATTTTGGGGTCATTTATTCCACTAGTAGTCATTGGTCATTTACTGTGTGTTAGACTAAGTACTAGAAATGCTGCTGAGTGATACCGACCCAGTCTGTACCTTCAAGGAACTTAACAGTCATGAAATTTAGATAACAGCAAAGCCAGAAAGTGGGGAAGACCACTGAGGGGTATTACAGGGCTTTTTTCTCTACTCTTATTTATGGAACATGTTCAGTTTTTCTAATACTTGAATGTGCTTATGACTCACCTGGGGATCTTGTTAAGATGAAGCTTCTGATTCCATAGTAGGTCTGCGATGGGGCCTGAGGTTCTGCATTTCTGACAGCCTCTCACACGATGATGATGAGGCTGCTCGTCTGTGGACCACCTTGTGAATAGTACACTCTTCCCTTCAGGTCAGAGTAGCTAAGAGTCATCATCAGAGTGAAATGTGCCAGAAAAGTCAAGTAAGGGAGGGTCTGACTGCTGGGAAAGGATGGAGAGAGCAAGCGGTAGTAGAGGGGAAACCAGTTCTTTACTGGAGGTGACCTGTGAGTATTAGCCACCCTCATGCAGCAAATATTACTCACTACACTCCCACGAACCTGCACAAATTCAAGCACATTGGATAATGGCTCTGTTAATGAGTGGGATGAATTCCAGTAATACACTTTCTTGTCTGAATTGTTAAAAACTTAATATGAAGACTCTAGGGAAGGAATCTGTAAGAGGCTGCCCTCCGTGGTAGAAAGCACTGGAGATGGAGTCAGAGCTTCAGTTTGAACCTCAGGTCTACAGCTTAGTCATGTTACTTGAATGGTGTTTATTTTCCCACTCTGGGACCCAGTTTCCTATTCTGCCAGAACCCAGATAGCACTTCTTTCCTCACAGGACGCTGCAAAGGCCACGTGGACTACAGGACGCTAGGATGCCCAGTGCAGGTCCTGGGGGGGCTGTTTGCCACTTCCCTATATTTTGTTCATCCTTTCTTTTCTTGGAGGAAAAGGCTTTTCTCCATGTGAGAAAGATGATTCCCTGATGCTCTGGGCACGTAGAAGTCATGTGTTGCCTATCCCTGAAACTCTCAAAGTCTGATTCTCAGACCAGCAGCACTGGCATCACCATGAACTTGTTGGAAATGCAATTTCAGGGGCCCACCCTGACCCACTGAATCAGAATCTCTGGAGATGGACCTTAGGAAAATGTGTTATAGCAAGTTCTCCATGTGATTCTTATGTACATCAAAGTTCAAGAACCACCATTCTACATGGACCCAACCTGCATGGGTTCCCTTACTCCAGGATTTGAGGGGTATGGGAGCCCTAGGAGTATTGCCTTCTCCTCAGCCAGGAGAAGATCTGAGACCCAAACTTGCCTATGAAAGAGACTTCACAACATCCTTCCCAGCCCTCATATCCTGTGGCCAAGCCAAAGGCTGAGGGGACCGGAACTTCCTCAAATTCCATCACCCAGGTTAATGTTATTAAATGAAACTTTATTTTCAGGGGCTCTGACAATTACAGTTTACACACTCCTATATAACAAAATCTCCCCTTCTGTGAGATTCAATGAGAGAGGTCTCAGAGAAGAAAAGTAACTCTGGTAAGTGACTGACCTGGGGTCCAAACCAATGCTCTAACTCCAAATCCTTTTCCTGCTTCTTAGAAAAGATTCTTGACAATAGCTTCCAAAGTTGAATCCTTCCTCTTCTTTTCTAAGAACATCTCATAAAATCAATACATTTTGTGAACCAGACTACATCTGGTGTTTGTTTTGAGAGCCTGCACAATTTGGGCTGTCTTCAGAAAAATCTCAGCTTTATAGAAATTATCCTGCACACATTGCCTTTTTCCTCTCAATTAGCAAAAGACCTGTTCATGGCTCAGTCACCAAAAAAATAACAATATATGTCAGGAAAATGAAAAGCTATTGTGCTCCCTTGGCAATTGCAGTGTTGCATAATAAGCACAGAGACAATGGAGAATTGTGTAGAAAGTCCTTCAGAATTCCAGCATAGAGACAGGCCAAAATCATTAGACAGCGTTAAAACTACAATCCTAGACTACTTTTAAAATATATTTTGCCCCCACTGCTATGATTATCAAAACTCTGTTTTAACCAACCCACTAAAAATTCTAATGCATAATAGGGAAAGCACATAAGGAAAGAAAGCTGTAAGACTTTTATATCAATGTCTCTCTGTCTCTAGTCTTTGTCTTGCTCTCCCTCCCCACCCCCGTCTCCCTCTCTCTCTCTCTCTCTCTCTCTCTATCTCTCGTGCGTGTGCGCACATACACACTCTCTTCACACACACCGACATCAACAAAAGGAAAAATTACCAATTGCTTTCTCCTCACAAGACTAAATTCAATTCCAAGCAGTTTTAAGGCAATGGACAGGGAGACAGGGATGGAGAAACTTCCTCAGAGATTGTGAAAACTTGCAAGATTCCTTGTGATTGAGGGATTGATTACTTTGAAGGCTAATGAATTCTCAATTCTGCAAGCTTATGGGAACAGGCCACACCTGGGTCTGTTTGAATATCCCGTAAAACTTGTTTTTTATGAAAACAGGGCATCCGTATCTTTCAAGACTTTGTATCATAGACATTGAATATTGCATGCAGGAAAACATATTTTACATTGTTATTACATTTCTAGCAGATGTGACAATCTTTACATAATAAAATGATAACTATAATGTTTTCAATTACAAATTTTAACCATGTGTTTTATTAATCAATTTATATATAATCTTGACAATTAAAACAGCTAACATTTATATAATGTTTCTACTTTAAAAGTATTTTTATATACATATTTCATTTTGAACCTAACAACTAAGTTACTTTAGATAGTCGTACTATCACCACTTTGCATATGAGTAAACTAAAGCAGAAAGGGACTAGGTGAAGTTTAGAAAAAGAGCTAGTGCCAGAACCCAGGTTGCCTGGCTCCCATTTTCAGCATCATTATCCAAGCAAACTGACGAATTAAATGAAGATTTTTGTATGAATAATGCTGTACATATCAGCCAGAATTATTTCTGATTGTATCTTTGATAGTTCCAGACAATCCTTAATTCTTGAAGTCTGTTATATCCTATATAAGTCTACCAATCGAATTCGGGAATTCAGACAAATAAAACACACATTCAAAGAAGAAGAAGAAAAAGAAGGAGGAGGATCCTAAGGATATTCTACCTGAACATGATACTCAAACTGGAGAGTAAGAACTAAAACTGAGAAGTCACCATCCCAAGTACCACATATTCATTCAATTTAACTCAAATTGATATACAA
The DNA here is from genome assembly GCF_020826845.1 of Diceros bicornis minor. NCBI lineage: Eukaryota > Metazoa > Chordata > Mammalia > Perissodactyla > Rhinocerotidae > Diceros > Diceros bicornis. The sequence continues at coordinate 16,579,249 of NC_080772.1, read as the reverse complement.
ATATGATTTATTAGTCACTGCTAGATACAGAAAATGAAATAGTTCCAGACTGCAAGGAGCTCATAATATGAAATTAATATTAGATAAAAATGAAAGTATGGAATATATATATTTTATACAAGCTATAATCAATATTATATGATGACAATTTGTTTTTGTGGTAGTTATCAGTTCATATTGATAGTTACTAGATTATTGTTATGTACCTGTAAAATGTTAATGTTTCTTAATGTTCCAGTTGAAATAGAAAAGTTATAATAAGACACTGCCAAATAGAAAAGTTCATAGATAAATCAAATAGGTGTATTTAATATAAAAGATTTGAATCATATAAAAAGTATATTTGAGCATTTAATTCTTTGGGAATCCAAAGATTAAATAACTAAAACCATCAGAAAAAAATAATAGCCTTCACATGACATTCTCTCATGCCCAATACTCTGCTGTGCTTTTTATGAGAAATTACAGCTGCTGACGTTAATTTAATTTAATATAATTTAATTGTTGAATTTGTATTTTGTACACATCATTGGAGGCCCGAAAGTAATGGTATGTTTTTCTTTAAATAAATAATTTTCTTTCACAGTTTAAAGAAATGATTGAGTTAGAAGACATTAGTAGACTGTAGAGAAGACCCAAAATATGCAAAGTACCATACAGAAAGATTTCCCTGACACCAGTCTACCAGTAAAAGCACTGAAAGAATTAAGTAGTCTATTTCTCTCCTTTTACAAAAGTGTGATTTAGTCTTAAATTCTCACCAAATACGACTTCCGTGGTTACAGAGTTGGAATAGATGTTACATCTCTCTCGCAACTAAACTTCCCTTGCCCAACTTTTCCCAACATGCACTCATGCTCCACCATCTTGCTTTGACTCTATGAATACAAGTGCATCGACACTGGTGTAGAAGCGTGTGTCTCGCATCTAATTTATTCATTCTGTAAATTGTCATTAATGTCAATAAAAGCACAATAATCCCTAACTCCAAAGAGGTTAATGGACTTACTTAAAGACACCGAAATTTAATGAAAAGAAGAATGAAAAATTACCTTATATCTGGCTCGAGTTATGAATAGTTGGGTTTTGACTCTTCCGTATGTCATTTGTTTTCAAGTCACATCGTCTCTCCTCCTGTCACCCAGGAAGCCCTCATCCTAACAGAGCCCCTAGTCTGAATCTCTAGGGGTCCAGAGAAAAAAGGATACACCTGCTCTTGACAATTCTCATTCCTTTTCCTTTTTGAAGGCAGAAGGGTATACCTAAATGCAAATGATTCATGAGATGGAGTTACAGGATATACTTAAGTCTTTAAAAATATATATATATATATATATATATATATATATATATTTTCAACTTATATATGTTTTCAAATTCTTACTGTGTTTTAGGAACTATATACTTATGTAATCATCATTAAACCTAGTGTAGGCAACATTATTATCTACATTTTACCAATAGAGAAGCCACGGCAAGTGACATTAATAACTTGCCCAAAGTATCGCCCAAAGTACTTACACAATAAGTAAAGGCACAGTTAGAATTTATTCCTTGGTTATGGCCAGCCCTGAGCTTGTGTTCACTGAGATGTTCAATTACCATACCTTGTTCTTTGTGCTGCCTGACCTCTACGCAGGTGTTCATTGAGACATCCATGACCATACTTGATTGTCATATAAAAACTCAAGCTGAATTCTGCTCTCATGTCTCCTCTCATGACAGTGAGATTGTTTCAGTATCCAGGCTCTTTTATTCAGCCAAATGCTCGGCCCTTCTCAGGAACAGAAGGAAAGAGCACCTTCTTTCCTCCATCTCTATCACCGAGGAGACTCAGTGTAAGTTCCTCAGGCCTGTCTGACACTGACTACACACCCATTTTTACCTCTTCCATGTCATTTCGGTTGTAAGATAGAGTTCTCAGAAGTTTCTGAAGCAAATTTGATTGTTCAGGAGTAGAACAGATGGGGCTATTTTACTCCTAGATATTTGAATTTAATGGGAGTTCTACCGACAATTACCTCTTGAAGCTAAATAGTGGAGTGAGGTAGTCAGTGAGGCCCCTTCTCAAAGAACTTTATCAGTCACTGTCACTTACAGTGGTGTAGGGACCGGCACGTACCAGCTTGGGAGGGCCGGTTGTTAGCATCTCCTCCCAACACCACGTTGAGTGATGGCACGTTGGTAGCTTGAAATTAGCCGTGGTAAGTGTATTTATTGCACAGAAGTTGGAAAACATTACAAATTACAGCGTTTTTCCCCCAAAAAGCTGCTTATTAAACAGTTACCAGCATTCCTTAAGTTTCTCTTTGAATTCCTTTTGCTTTCCTCAACCCAGAAGGGTTTTTTATTTTTCTTTTCCTTTTCTGTGCATAAAGGTGAATAAAACTGGATCTACATGTATTCTTTCAGATCTTTTAGTCTTGTACTTGTTCCAATCTTTCTGAGACCATTGGAGATCTTATATAGAGTAGTAAAATGAGAGAGGGTAAATAGGTTAAAAGAAAGTAGAGAAATTTGGTTCGTACTTCACAAAATATACTCACAGAAATAATGTGGTGCAATTGCACGTGGGACATGTCCCAACACTTTCCAGTGGGTACAGGATTGTCAGAAAGGCGTAGCAGTCCTGGCGGTGCAGAAACTCATTAGAGTCATCTTCTTCATGGCCTCCAGGGGCTGACATAAGTGCTTCCTGCTTTTGGATGCTCCTCGCCCTTAGTTAAGATTCTGGTGACAAAAAATCAGTAAGACTTCCACTTCCAGGAATATGGAGTAGGTGTATTTTCCCTGTTCATCCCACTAAGTACAACTAAAAACCATGAAAATTATATATAAAACAAAATAAGAAGACTCTGAAAGATGGAGAAAAGAAGACAGACCAGCTAGGGACCTTGGGACATGAGAAATGACACAGTGGAGAGTTCCCTGGGTTTTCTATTTGCCTCATATATCTCAGACATGGGGATAAATGAGGCAAATAGAAGTCAGCAACCCAGAAGAAGAAGTCACCAACCCAGAAATTCCAAGGGCACAGACAAAAGAACCCCCAACAAAAGTCTGTCTGTCTAGCCAAAGGACCAGGAAAGGGGCAGCCTAGAAACAAAAAAAGCTTTTAGACAATCGTTGTTCTCCTCCAGCAAAACACCACAAAAAACAAAAACAAAAACAAAAATAAATGAGTCCTTACCCCTACCCATGACAGTAAAGACTACTTGGGGAGCCCAGACTTGATGCAGCCCCCTGAGGCTTTAACAAATGGTCCAACATCTTTGCTGGGGTGGTGTCAGGGAAGGCCAAATGGAGAGCTGAAACTTTCATACTTATCAGCTGGTAAAGAGACCACCTCCTCCTTCATGGTATCAGTGGAGATGATGGCAACAGCATGGGGATCTTGAACCTCCACTCCCACATTGAGGCCACTCCCAATATGGTGTCAGTGGAAAGCACTTGGGAAGTCATAATTTCTTCTCCCAACTGGCAGTAGCAAAGAATAAGCTAAGGTGTAAACGGAGGCCAGTAGGGAGCCTGGATTTCTACCTCCACCTGGCAGGAACAAGGTGGTACACTCCATTCCCTGCTGGAGCAGTGTCAAAAAGCAAGCTGAAAGAAATTAAAAAAAGATCAAGAGTCTCATAAGATAATACAAAAATGTCCAGATTTCAGTAGAAAATTACTCATCATGCCAAGGACCAGGAGGATCTCAAACTGAATGAAAAAAAGATGTTCGATAGGTAACAACACTTGGGAAAACTGCATATTCACATGCAAAAGAATGAAATTGGCCCCCATACATCACTCATAAAACTTAACTCAAAATGGATTAAAGACTTAAATGTACTGCCTGAAATTATAAAACTACTAGAAGAAAACATAGGGAAAAAGCTCCTTGAAATCGGTTTTGGCGATGAGTTTTTTGGATGTGACACCAAAAGCTCAAGCAACAAAAGCAAAAATAAACAAATGGGATGGCATCAGACTAAAAAGCTTTTGCACAGCAAAATAAACAATTGACATAATAAAAAGGCAAACTATAGAATAGAAGAAAATATCTGAAAACTATCTATCTGATAAGGAGTTAGTATCCTAAATATATAAGCAACTCAAACTATTCAATAGCAAAAAAACCAAATAATTGGATTAAAAAGTGGACAGAGGACCTGAATAGTCATTTTTTCAAAGAGGATATCCAAATGACCAACAGATACATGAAAAATACTCAATATCACTAATCATAAGGGAAATGCAAATCAAAACCAAAATGAGATATTATTTCACACATGTTAGAATGGCTATTTTTAAGAACAGAAGAGATATCGAGTGTTGAGAGAATATGGAGAAAAGGGAAATCTCGTGGACTCAATGAGCATGTAAAATTGGTGCAGCTGCTATGGAAAACAGTATGGAAGTTCCTCAAAACATTAAAAATAAAACTACCATGTGATCCAGAAATCCCACTTCTAGGTATTTATCCAAAGGAATATATTATCTTGAAGAGATATCTGTACCCCCATGTTCATTGCAGCAATATTCACAATAGCAAAGGCATGGAAACAATCTAAGTGTCCAGGGATACAGAGAATGTGATATAGATAGATAGATAGATAGATAGATAGATAGATAGATACATAGATATAATGGAATATTATTCAGCCATAAAAAAGATAGAAATCCTGCCTTTTGCAGAAATATGGATGGACCTCAAGGGCATTATGCTAAGTTAAATAAGTCAGGTAGAGAAAAACAAACATTGTATGATCTCACTTATATGTGGAATCTCAAAAAGCCAAACTCATAGAAACAGAGTAGAATGGTGGTTACCAGGGACTGGAGGGTGGGAGAAATGAGGAAATGTTCATTAAAGGGTATAAACTTTCATCTATAAGATGAACAAGTTCTGGGCATCTGATGTACAGCATAGTGACTATAGTTAACAATACTGTAGTGTGTATTTGTATTATCTACTATATTATATTGCTAAGAGAGTAGATCTTAAATGTACTCACCCCAAAAAAGAGGTAATTATGTAAGATGATGGAGGTGTTAACTAACCTTATTGTGGTAATCATTTCACAATATATATGTGCATCAAATCATCACATCGTACCTCTTAAATTTATACAATATTATATTCACTACATCTCAATACAGCTAGAAAAAAATAAAGACACGTAAGAAAAAAATAGATGCCTACATTAAGTTGACATAGCTGTTAGAATAATCTGAAAAAATTTTAAAACAGCAATGATAAGAATGATTCAATGAGCAATTACAAAAACACTTGAAACAAATAAAAAGGAGAGATAAACACATCCACAATTACCGTTAGAGACGTCAACATTTCTCTCCCAGCAAGGGACAGAAGAACTAGGCAGAAAATCAGCAAGGATACAGAAGAACTCAAAAACACTATCAACCACAGGAGCTAATTGACGTTTATTGACCCCATTCAACGTTAGGGTACATGCTCTATTCAAATGCCCCTAGAACTTACACCAAGATAGACTACTTCTTGTGCCATAAAACAAACCTCAACAGTTTCAAAAGAATTGAAATCATACAGAGTGTGTTTTCTGATCCAATAGAATCAAACTAGAAGCCAGTAATAGAAAAATAATATAAAATTCTCCAAAAATCAGGAAACTAAACAACACCCTCCAAATAATCCATTGGTCAAAAAGAAAATGGTCTCCAGGGAAAAGAAAAAAAATATATGACACATTGAACTCAATGAAACTAAAACCACAATATATCAAAATTGGTGTAATGCAGCTAAAGCAGTGCCAAGAGTGAAATTTATCACACTAAAAGAATACATTAGAAAAAGAAGAAAACTCTTAAATCACTAATCTGAGCAGCCACCTCAAGAACCTAGGAAAAGAAGAGTAAAATAAACCCAGAGCAAGTAGAAGGAAGAAAATAATAAATATAAAAAGTGATATCAATAAAATTGGAAAACCAAAAAACAATAGAATAGATAAATGAAACAAAAAGCTAGTTATTTAAAAAGGTTAATAAAATTGATGATCTTCTTGCAAGACTAACAAAGAAAAAGAGAGAGAAGACACAAATTGTCAGTATCACAAATGAAATGGGATATTACTACAGACCTGCAGACAGCAGGATAAGAAGGAAATTCTACAATATCTCTATATGGTACACACCAATTTGATAGATAGCTTAAAAGAAAACTAAACCTTCCCCAACGTGCAATACATAATTTGAATAGCCATGCAACTATCAAAGAAATTGAATTCGTAATTTAAAAACAGCCCAAAATAGGGGCCGGCCCCGTGGCATAATGGTTAAGTTTGGTGTGTTCTGCTTTGGCCACTAGGGTGCAGTTCCTGGCACAGAACTACACCACTCATCAGCCATGCTGTGGTGGCAACCCACAGGCAAAATAGAGGAAGATTGGCACAGATGTTAACTCAGGGCAAATCTTCCTCAACAACAACAAAAAAGTCCCCAAATGATAACTCTAGGTCTAAGTGGTTTCACTGGAAAATTCTACCAAGCATTTAAAGAAGAGTTAACACCATACAAAGAACAGATTGATGGTTGCTGGAGGTGGGAGGAGTGAGGGGTGGGCAAAATGGTGAAGGTGATCAAAAGGTACAAACTTCCAGTTATAAGAAAGTCCTGGAGATGTAATGTACAGCATGGTGACTATAGTTAATAATATTGTATTGCATATTTGAAAGTTGATAAGAGAGGAGATCTTAAAGTTCTTATCACAAGAAAAAAAATTTGTAGCTCTGTGTGGAGACGGATATTAACTAGATTTATTATCATGATCATTTCACAATATAAACAAATATCTAATCATTATGTTGTATACCTAAAACTAATATAATATTATATGTCAATTATCCATCAATTAAAAAAATCAACATCAATTCTATACAATGTCTTCAAGGAAATACAAGAGAAGGGGACAATTTCCAACTCATTTTATGAAGCTAGTATTACCCTGTTATCAAAACCAGAGTGTACAAAAAAGGAAAACCACAGACCAATTTTCCTCATTGAATATCGAAAGAAAAATCTTTAACAAAATAATGGCAAATAGAATTCATCAATATACAAAAAGAATTATACACTACGACCAAATGGAGTTTATTCCCAGGATACACTACTGGTTCAATATGTGAAAAATCAATCAATGTAATCCACCACTTTAACAGGCTAAAGAAGAAAAATAATATGATCAAATCATTCGATCAAGAAAAAAACGTTTTACAAAATACAATACCCATTCATGATAAAAACTCTTAGAGAAATAGGAATAGAGAGAAACTTCCCCAACTTGAAAAAATTTCTAAAAAAATCCTACAGCTAACTATACTTAATGGTGAAATAATCAATGCTTTTCACTGAGATCAGGAACAAGGCAAGGATGTCCTCTCTTTTCCAGCATAGTACTGTAAGGTTTAACCCGTACAATAAGGCAAGAAAATGAGGTAAAAGGCATACAGATTAAAAATGGTGAAAGAAAATTGCCTGTATTTGCAGATGACATGATTGTCTATGTAGAAAATCCAAAGGGATCTTAAAAAAACACCTAGAACTAATAAGTTTAGCAAGTTCAAAGAACACATGATAAAATACAAAATTCAACTGTATTTCTATAAACTAACAATGAATCTCTTGATACTAAAATTTAAAATATTTGCAATCACTAAAAAAATAAATAAATGAAATATTTAAGTGTAAATCTAACAAAATATGCATAGGACTTGTGTGCTGAAAACTGTACAATGCTGATGAAACAAACTTTTAAAAAATCTAAAGAAATGGAGAGGCATACAGTGATCATGGATTGGAAGATTCAACACAGTAAATATGTCAATACTCCCTAAATTGATATACAGGTATAACTCAATTCCTACCAAAATCCCAGCAATATTTTTGTAGATACAAAGTTTTTCTAAAATTTATACGAAAAGGTAAAGGAACTATAAGAGCAAAAGCAATTTTATAAAAGAAGAAAAAAGTGGGAAGAATCAGTCTACCTGATTTCAAGACTTATTATGTAACTACAGTAATCAAAACTGCATGGTATTGGCAGAGGGATAGACATCTAGATTAGTGAAACAAAACAGAGAACTCAGAAATAGACCCATGCAAATACTGAGTTTTGACAAAGGTGCAAAAGCAATCCATTGGAAGAGAGATCGCCTTTACAACTAATTGTGCTGGAGCAATTTGACATCCATAGGCCAAAAAAATAAACCTCGGCCTAAGCCTCATGTCTAACAAAAAATGCAAAGTGTAAGACTGGAAACTTTTTGAGAAAGAACCGTGTGAGAAAACTCTTCAGGATCTAGGACTAAGCATGGAGTTCACAGCCTTGACAATGAATGTGTGATCCATAAAGGAAATATTGATGAGCTGAAAACTTTTGCTCCTTGAGAGACCTTGTTAAGAGGACAAAAAGAGAAGCTACACAATGGGAGAAAATATTTGCAAACCATACATCTGATAAAGGGCTGATATCTAGAACATACAAAGAACTCTTGAAACTCAACAGTGAAAACAAACAATCCAGTTATAAAATGAACGAAAGACTTGAAGAGACATTTCACTGAAAACAATCACATGAAAAGATGATCAACATCATTAGTCAGTAGGGAAATGCAAATTAAAACCACAATGAGATATCACTACACATCAATCAAATTGGCTAAAAAAAAAAAAAGTGACAACACCAAAAGCTGGTGAGGATATGGAGAAACTGAATCACTCATACATTACTAAGGGGAAGGTATGATACAGCCCCTCTGGAAAACAGCTTGTCAGTTTCTTAAAAGACTCAACATGCAGCTACCATACAACCTAGCATTTATCCTAGAGCAACAATGATTTAAATTCACACGAATACCTGTGTATGAATGCTTATAGAAGTTTAGTTTATAATTGCCAAAAACTGTAAAAAACCCAGATGTCCTTCAATGGATGAGTAATTGAAGAGTCTTTGGTACGTTCATACTATGAAATACTATTTGGCAATAAAAAGGAACAAACTATTAATGTGTACAACAACCTGGATGAAATTCCAGAGAATTATGCTGAAAGAAAAAAGCAAATCCCCAAAGGTTACATACTGTATGATTCCATTATATAATATACTTGAAATGACAAAATTGTAGAAATAGAGAACAGATTCGTGGTCACTAGGAGTACAGAAAGGGTTGGGATGGGGGAAATGAGTGTGACTATGAAATGGCAACCTGAGATCTCACTGTAATGGAAATATTCTGCATCTTGACAGTATCAATGCCAATATCTTGGTGGTGATATTGTGCTAGAGGTTTGCAAGATGTTGTCACTAGGGGAACCTGGATAAAAGATATGAGAGCTCTTTCTGTATTCTTTCATAAAATTTTGTATGAATTTACAATTATCTCAAAATTTAAAAGTTTCATGAAAAAGAAACTTAAATGTAACCAAATTATGAGACTATATTACGAGAACTGAGGTTTTGCTTGTTCCTCTCAGCCTGCCAATCTCATGCCAGGTCTGCCCCTGTGTCACCGAGCAAATACCCATCTAAAGCAGCTCTGACACCCTTGAAGTACCCGCAGTGTTAAGCTCACATCTCTGGTCATAATGCCCCTCATCCTATGCTTCCCAGACTTGACTGGTTTCTGGCCTTATGATTTGTCTTCCTGTTTATAATTTCAAATATTTCTTTATACCTGCCAACTAAACCCCTTCTCTGTCTTCAGTCATTCACTGATTTCCTAGACAATACAAGTTTTTTCTCTTACTTCCTAGATATGGCCATTCCTCTCCCTCTTGCCATGGGGGAGAAAAGCATCTCCAATGCTCCATCCAGAAACTGGGGCTGGATGTCCTGGGGGGTGGACATAAAATTGAAGCTGACTGAATTAGGTGGAGGTCACTAAGACGTAGTAACTGAAAATTTGAAAATGAGGTATTTTCTCTCTGCTTGCTGTTCGTGAATCTACCCATTTCTGTGGTCAAAAGGATTTGAACAGTGGATTATGCTTTGCACCAGATTCAGGTTCCTGAATATTTCCTTTTCCTCAAATCGTCCATGACCTTTTTCTATCCAAAACCAAAGCCAAACAAACAAGTAATAAGCATAGGGAGAGAACTGCTGAGCTTTTCCAATTTTACCTTTTAAGTTTTGTACTGTTAAAAAGTGAAAGTTCCGGGGCCGGCCCGGTGGCGCAAGCGGTTAAGTGCGCATGTTCCACTGCGGCGGCCTGGGGTTCGCGGGTTCGGATCCTGGGTGCGCACCAACGCACCGCTTGTTAAGCCATGCTGTGGCGGCATCCCATATAAAATAGAGGAAGATGGGCATGGATGTTAGCCCAGGGCCAGTCTTCCTCAGCAAAAAAGAGGAGGATTGGCATTGGATGTTAGCTCAGGGCTGGTCCTCCTCACAAAAAAAAAAAAAAAAAAAGTGAAAGTTCCCAAATATATGTGGAACAACAAAAGACCTCGATAGCCAAAGCAATCCTGAGAAAAAAGAACAAAGCTGGAGGGATCACACTCTCTAAATTCAAAATATACTACAAAGCTATAGTAATCAAAACAGCACAGTACTGGCACAAAAACAGACACACAGATCAATGGAACAGAATTGAGAGCCCAGAGGTAAACCCACACACCTATGGACAGTCAATCTTCGACAGAAGAGCCAATCACATACAATGGAGAAAGAAAAGTCTCTTCAATAAATGGTGCTGGGAAAACTGGACAGTCATATGCAAAAGAATGAAATTAGACCATTACCTTGCACCATACACAAAAATTAACTCAAAATGGATTAAAGACCTGAATGTAATACCTGAAACCAGGAAACTCCTAGAAGAAAACATAGGCAGTACTCTCTTTGACATCAGTCTTAGCAGTATCTTTTTGAATACCATGTCTCCTCAGGCAAAGAACAAAAGAAACAAATGAGACTGCATCAAAATAAAAAGCTTCTGCAAGGCAAAGGGAACCATCAACAAAACGAAAATACAACCCCCCAACTGGGAGAAAATATTTGCAAATTATATATCTGACAAGGAGTTAATTTCCAAAATATATAAAGAACTCATACAACTCAACAACCAAAAAACAAACAACCTGATGAAAAAATGGGCAGAGGATACGAATGGACATTATTCCAAGGAAGATATACAGATGGCCAACAGACACACAAAAAGATTTCAACATGACTAATTACTAGGGATATGCAAATCAAAAACACAATGAGGGGCTGGCCCTGTGACTTAGCGGTTAAGTGCGCATGCTCCACTACTGGCGGCCTGGATTCCGATCGGGCGCGCACCGATGCACTGCTTGTCAGGCCATGCTGTGGTGGCATCCCATATAAAGTGGAGGAAGATGGGCACAGATGTTAGCCCAGGGCCAATCTTCTTCTGCAAATAGGAGGATTTGCATGGATGTTAGCTCAGGGCTGATTTTCCTTACCAAAAAAAAAAAAAAAAAAACCACAATGAGATATCACCTCACAGCCGTCAGAATGGCTAGTATTAAAAAGACAAGAAATAAGTTTTGGAGAGGATATGGAGAAAAAGGAACCTTCATACACTGCTGTTGGGAATGCAAACTGTGCAGCCACTATGGAAAACAGAATAGAGATTTCTCAAAAAATTAAAAATGGAAATACCATATGATCCAGCTATTCCACTACTGGGTATTTATCCAAAGAACATGAAAATACTAACTCAAAAAACATATATACACCCCTATGTTCATTGAAACCTTATTCACAATAACCAAGACTTGGAAACAACCTAGTGGCCATCAATGGACAAATGGATAAAGAAGATGTAGTATATATATACAATGAAATACTACTCAGCCATAAAAAGATGAAATCTTGTCATTTTCAGCAACATGGATGGACCTTGAGGGTATTATGCTAAGTGAAATAAGTCAGACAGAAAGACAAATACCATATGCTTTCCCTCACATTTGGAAGATAAACAAGCAAACACATAGATAAGGAGAACAGACTGGTGGTTACCAGAGGGGAAGGGGGTTGTGGGGAGGGCAAAAAGGGTCAAGGGGCACATATGTATGGTTGATGGATGGAAACTAGAAGCCAAAATATAATAATGTACACCTGAAATTTACACAATGTTATAAACCAATGTGACCTCAATAAAATATTTTTTTTAAGTGAAAGTTTCTACTTTAAAAAAAAATTCTATTTTCTCTCTTTCATTAACCTTGAGTGATGGATCCAGATACTCCCTAAACTGACATTCTGATCTCCTACCTTATATGCACCACATTCACTGTGGTGCTAAGGGGAGGTGTAGACAGTCTGATTCCATTGGCCTTATTTAAAACAAGAATACACAAAGTAACAGTACCTGTGCTTTGATATCAGCTGATACCAACAGGGATTCTCACTGGAGAGATCTGAATGAATGTCATTGGCTTCCAGAAGTTTCTTTGATGGCCGGTAGTTTTTCAGAGAGAATTGCTGCACATACTACACATCTCTGCTGCACTGCAACAAGCCTCTCTGAAAGGAGAATTGGATCACAGAGCCCTCCAACTCCATAATGCTTGATCTCACAGGAAGAGGTGGTTTCCCCAGCTGGGTTCTGCCCGAGCTCCTCACCTCTGTGCACAAGCCGAGGCCTTCTCTGGCGGGCATTCACTCCTCCAGCCTGTTCGGGACACAGATGCTGTTCTGAACCCACTCTCTGGGCATTGTCCTATTTCCTAACGTTACAGTAAACCTATCACTGAACTCTTTGCTAAGAAGCAATTGTAAAACCAACTCATGTGGTACCAGTGAAGCATGGGAGAAATGGCGGTGCTCCTTCAGGGCAACAGAGGACGAAGAAGAGAAAAAAGAGCAGACACCCCAATGGGCAGTGTCCTGACTTCTTTGAATTTCTCCTGAAATCCAAGGCACTTTTAAAAATAAGTCCAACAGCTGTCCTGGGCATTCTTCCATCCTCTCCATCCAGGCTTCCCTCACCATCTTGACTTGCATAGAATTCTAGTTTCTAATTTTTTGTGTAAATTTTATAAAAACCTCAAACTATCTTTGGGAATGTTTACTTTAAAATTTCTTCCCTTTTTAAGCTGAAGAATCTTTGTCTCAAAGGATCATAAAATATTAAACATTTTCCCAAATCCAAAAAGGGAATGAGATTACACAGTATTTCAAGGATCCAGTCAGCCACCGAGCACGTTCTACACGAGGACAAGATGTTAGTAGAGTACCACCCAGAAACAGTTTAAGAGGAATGTTGCTTTTCAAAAATGTCAGCTAAACCACAATTTCTGTGTTCATTAAAATTAACATAGGATGTTCTTTCAGAAAAAAAAAATTCAAAATATTCACAATCCCCCTGGCTGATCTACATCTGTATCTGGAGCCAGCCAAACTTTTAATGACAATTCTAACTCCTCTCTCTTACTGTGCCCCTGGCACCTGCATTCAGTGATCCCATTATATCCCCAGCTTTCTCTTCACACCCAAGAGGTGACTCATTTCAGTGGTAAATGAACAAGAATATGCCCAAGGTTTAAAAATTTTCAAATCAGAGTGTTAAGTGAATGCAGAAGATTATACTTAAAATACCTGTCACAACTCAGGTGGCATCTGTTTCAAGAACACAAATAATGCAATATTTTGTCGTCTCATCATTCACGGCTCTTTGAGAGAAAACAAAGCAGAACAAGCTACACGTGAAACCAAATAAACAAATTTGGGTTTAGACAAGGGGGACAAGCCAGGCTATTTTAAAATGTGGAAATGTAATCACCTTACTTGCTTGTGTGAAGTGCACATATTTTGACAAACTTTTAAAGCCTGCTTTTTCTGAATTAACACGGTTGTCCAAATACCAGTTGATTTAAAGTGAGAATGATAGCAGTGAGAATGAAGATGGCATAGCTCCTCTGCTATATATAAGCTACATGTAAAAAACTACACATTTACACACACACATATATATAAACTTCATAAGTGATCAGACAGAACTTCTTAATTTGTATAATAAAAAATAACCATATGCTTTATGTTAGAGACCAGCTGATGCCTTTGGAGAATTTAAAATAGATAAAAATCCATAAATAGTACATTTTGTCTCTTTTGTATTTCATTTTCTATTTGTACAAACAAAGCAAAATAGAAATGTATATCTTAAAGATTGCCATGCAAGTTGCTGAGACGCATGATTCTATATAATTCTATCACTCCCATAGTCATATCAATATTTAGAAATTTGCTTTAGAAAGAGATTGATTTACCATATGTGGTGATAACAACCATTACAAACTCCCAATATTTCACAAACCATGATATAAATTGACTTTACTTCACACTCCTGGATGCCATTAGGCTCCTCCTCTACCAGGGAAATTGTTTCCATGGTAACTGAAGGGGGAAAAAGCAGAGAGGGAAAAAAAGGCAAAGAAAGCTAACGAAATGAGATATCTATGAAATAAACAAAATATGGACAAGTGTTGGATGTCATAACACTTTTATTGTTTCTAGATCCACATAGTTCTAGAGACGCTAAGGCCGTAGTGTCTGACAGATCAGACGAGAAGGGAAGACTGTGCCTGAGGTTGGACTTGTTAAAATGGCCAACACCCGGCAGGGCTGCCTGCTATTTCCCAGTGTAGATGACGCCTTGTAAATGGAGCCTGCTGAATCTTTCTATCGCCACCAACTCTGCAGAACCCGTGTGGGCATGGCTGGACTAATTCAGAGTACGGCAAATAGTTAGATTGGAAGCAGAGCTGTTCACGGGAGCACCGAATCACCCTTCCTAAGGTAGCTACCATCCTTGTTTCAGCCACACACAGAATTTTCCAGTGGGTGTCGAGCAGTAAAATCCATTCGGACCAGTTGGGGCACTCTGGAAATTTTCTAGAACGAAACATTAGGTTGTACCTGCTTTTATCTTTTTCCTCATGTTGCTGAAGTGAAATATGCAGCTAATGTAATTTAATTTTTATTAGATTCTGCATATATGTGGCTTTTAGAATGAACTCAGGGGAACACACATTACTTATAAACATATACTTTTTAATTAATTTTTCTTTGTAATTCAAAGTAGATGTCTAATGCATTCATGGAACGATATGCACTCCCTCTGGGGGGCAATTTTAATACCTGCAATTCCCTAGTTTGTGAATCAAAGACTTTTTAGCCTTGTAGATAATTCATATCTGCTTAATGTTCAGAAGGTTGAAATTGCAGCTATATGAATAAAAAATCCTTACCTCTGACAAAATCAGAATAGATAAAAACCTCACGCAAATTCTACAGAAATGGAAAATGATGGAAATATCCTTTCTTTCTGAGCTGCTTTTCTGTAAAATATTTTGTAGCATTTTTTTTTTTTTCCAGAAGACACAATGAAATTGCTTGGCTGAAAACGCAGCAGTGATCAGGAATGTCCATCTCAGAAGTGTGTATTTCTAATGGTTTTGTATTTTGAAAGGATATCTTCTTTGCTTCTTAGGCAAATATTATTGGCAAAACAATTACATGGGAAAAATGTAGAGTTTATGGGGGTTCAACTTAGTTTTCAGGTCAATTTCACTAGCTCTGAGGTTCCGTTTGTTTCTCTCCTGTTATGTGTACGTGTCACTCTGTCATTAAGCTCGGTTTTCTCCTGCACGTAGTCAGACGAGGTGAAAGAGTGGTTCCAACTGCACCCAGGGCAGTGGCTTTAGACACAGATCTGTGAAGAGGAGGTGCCATGAGTCAGAGAAGGAAAGCGGATGGAAACACCTTGTTTTCTCCATCTGTGATCCTTCTCTGTGGTGTGGCACTGCTGCTTCAGATGTGTGCGTGCTTCTGTGGGCATCCACACATATACAAACACATTCACCTGGACACACGCACGCACTTTTCCTTGTAGGTGCACAGCCACATTTAACTGAAAGTGGCAGTTCTACAATGGGAGCAAGGAATAGAATGGTGGGGTCTTCTGGATGGAAGGAAGGTCTGAGAATTCCCCGTCGAATCTCTCACACAGTGGGAGAATCCCCCGATAGCAGTGCTGTATGGGGATAATTCAACCTAGGCTTAAACACTCTAGGGAAGGGAAGCTCACTACTATATGAGCCAACCTAGAACATTGTGGGACAGTGGAAATTATTAAAAAGGTGTTCTTTATATCCATCTTATATCTACCTTTGAAAAAATTCTACAAGTATTGTACTCTGAAACCAAAGAGAATAAGACGATTTCTTTTCTTACAGCCTGACAGTCCTCAAGCACGTTTAAGGCAATTGCCACCCTGTTTTCTTGAGCTTAACACTCCCATCTGCCTCGTCTATTCCTCTCATGATATGGCTTTGGGAACCCTACTGTCTTGGTTGACATATTCAAGCCAATTTGGCACCCAAACTGGTTACAGTACACCAGATATGGTTATTATTTACGTAGTTGAGAGTGAAATAGACTCTGTTTTCATTTATTAGCACAGTATGCTTTTATTGGTGCAGTGGAAGATCAAATATGGCCTTATTTTCACAGCCAGGTCATGATGCCAGCTCACATTCAACTTGTAGTTATTGTAATACTCCTAGATCTTTTTACTGCTTGAAGTCCAGCCTTTCCATTCTGCACTTAGGCAGCTGACTTTCTGAAGCTAACTGCAGATCAGTTATGTTTATCAGTGATAAAGAGATTATGTTTATCACTGTTACAATTTACCTCACAGGTTTAAGACTTCCTTTTACCTGTTCATATCGTTTTCAATCCTAGTTCTATTATTTTAGTATTTGCAGGATGTTGAGTCAGAAAGTTGGACAGGATGTGATTCATGACTCAATCTAAGTTCTCAGTAAAATTTTACGCAGGCCCAGATAAAGAAAGGATGCCTGGGCTGCTGCTAGAGACTTCTCTTAGAGTAACAAGAGTATACATTCTCTGATGTTTGTGAATCCACCTAGCTGTGCTATCAGATCGCATTTCTAAACTTCACCCATTAAGGGAAACTGTGAAAGAGTGTATGAATGCTTCTGGAAATTCAGGAGTACTGTTTCCCATTTACTGTTTTATGTGTGTATCAAAAGAAAGGCAATAGCAAATAATTTGATGTGAGTGGTCTACCTTGTGTTGCTTCCATTATTTTTTCCTCTTTTTATTCTTTAGCTTTATTGGACATTTCTTCTTACTGGCATTTTTCTATGATACAATTATCTTCCTCCATAGGAATTATTTTAATAGTTTTATCTGAATATTTTTCTCCCTCAATTTAAAACCTTCTGCCAATGTAAGAAAATCTCTTGCCAGATGCATTCTTCCTGATCATCACACTGTCAGTCCCTTATCAAGAACCCAGGTTTCAGTGTCACAACCTACAGTCCAGAAAGCCAGATTCTATTATTTAACGTCATCTCTTTACCTTGCTTAAAAGTAGCAACATTCAATAAGAATGAACTGATGGCATCACCTACAACCTCAAGTTCTTTAAGAAGTGTGCTTTTGTCTTAAATATCTGTATCATTTCTTTACAAGAATCTTCAGAAATGGGAAGGAGCTAATAGATTTGATGACTCTGGATAAGTTCTCTGTCCTTGAGGTTGTCGTTTTCAGGAAGAAATCTCATGCTTCCAACATGTCGGGATGTCAATTGCTTGGCTGCCTCTTCTCTCTGTGGTAGGAACTCTGCCCCAGTTGGGCAGCAGCAGTTCAAATGGGCTGAAGAGATATGAGTAGAAGAAAAAGTAGGTGGAGATAAGGAAGCCAAAGAGTGATTCTGGGTCCTGACTGAGCTGAGTGCTCACCAATCGGTCCGCAGCCATCACCAAGGCCGTGAGTGCCAAACAAAAGATCTCATGACTCTGACCCAGAGGCTCAGACAATCCCTTCCAGGTCAATATCGCACCGCCACGTCTCCTAATTCAGAACCCTTGTTTCTATTCTGCGGTTTCCAATTTCCAACCTAATAACATATGGCTCATCTTGGCCGATCTAATTGTTGGCCTGTATTATTTCAAAACCTTTCTTGTGGCTCTCTGTTCAGCTTCTGAGCTCAGTTCTGTTGGAATAGACCCCACCCTACATCACTCTACACCCCTCACACCCAGGCCTGGCCCTGAGAACTTGGCCTTGAGTCCTGACTCTTACTTGGTAAGGAGAGGAGTTCAGATAATTGTTGAAACCAATTGAACTAGTTTTACTAGTTCAGCCTTTCCATTCTGCACTTAGGCAGTGGCCATTCTGGCCACTCCTAGCTTCTTTGTTCTTATTATATAGAGGGAAGAAAGCCAAACCCTTCTTTATGCTGCTCACCATTCCTTCACCAGCCCACACAAGAACAGAATCTGGGGCAAACAGCACACAGTGAAAAGATTTGGGAAGGCATACGAGTTCAAATATGGAGCCTGATGATAGAAATAGAGTAGTGGCTAGAGTTTGGAGCATGAGAATATTCCATAGATTTATACAGTTATTTTTGTATGATAGGACAATAAGCTTTCAGATGGCTAAAGAAAAATGTAGAACACAACCAGAAGTCAGTGATGGGCCACTTCAAGGGAAAGGATTATTTCTGTTTAGGATTACTGTGAGTTTGGAAGGCAAAGAAAATGGGACAATAAAAGGATATTTGATTTAGATCTTGAGTAACATTTAGAATTTTCCCGTGTCCTGGCCTTTCAGAGTCTCAAAGTTGGAGTTCTCTCAAATTTATATCAGTAAATAGGGATTCCTTATATTCCCTATGTTAGTAAACAGCACCATCATCCACCTAGTCCTATAGGAGTCCTCCTTAATTCCTTCACCTCCCACCCAATTCAACAGGAAGTCCTATTAGCACCTCCTCATAAATATATCCCAAATCAGCCCACTTCTTCTTACGTCCACTGCTACCATCTCAGTCCAAGCCATCATCATTTCTTAATTGGGCTACTTCAGTAGCTTCCTAACAGGTCTGTCTGTTGCCCTCCAGATCAATTTACATTTTTCTCTTGTTCAGAACCCTTCGATGGCTTTCAATTGTAGTGAAACAAAATAATGTGCAAACTCTTTTCAAGGCCTATTCGGTCCCATATGATCTGGTTCCTACCAGGCTCTCTATCTTCATCTCCTCCTACCTTCCCCCCACCCTATGCTGTCTCTTCCGTTGTTCATTCCTGCCAAAACTTTTCCCACCTCCAGGGCCTTTGCATTGAGCCTCTTTGCTGCCCAAAGCTTTCTTCCTTCAGATCTTCACATGATAAGTTCTCTATTATTCAGGTCTCAGCTCAAATGTCCTTCCTCAAAGGTGGCTTCCAACCACCCTACTTAACATTTCTGAAAGTCATTCTTGATCTCATTGCTCTGTAGTATGTTCTTCATTGTAGTTGCCACCTCAAGTTGTCTTACTTATTGATCTACTTACTTCTCTACTCATTTATTATCTGTTTTTCCCACTAAAACGTAAGTTCCATGAGAACAGAAACCTAATGTGTCTATTTCACCCCCACGTCTCTTGTGCCTGAAATATGGCACTCAATATATTCCTGATGAATCATGTAACACAATGAAAATCCACCTCTTCTTTAATTTCTAAATTCCCTTATTTAAATAAGTCTAGCTATACCTTCTGAATATTAACAAGATGCATAAAATCTTAGCTCACAATGACAGTATAGAATGTTATTGATTCAAATAAAAATTATTTAGCTACTGTAACTAATGAACCAACAGTTATTGATTTATAATCGTAAAATGTTTCTAGTGTACATTTTCACTAGAAACCATTAATTCCTTTTAATCTTCTGTAAGAAATCATGATGTAAGGTTGCAACTTGATACAAAGCAAAGTGAGTGGCAAGAGAAATAATCATTTTCGTCGGTAGTCTTACCTCATTACTTGTTTATAGATACCCTTGAAAAATGTAACAAGTTATAAAAAATATGAAACATTTCTAAATCATGATTTATAACCTGGGAGACATGATTTAACTGGCAGTGATCTCAAAATCCATATTTGAATAGTAGTGTGCCCAAGATCAAATAAAAAACTATTCATATAAATATGTAGTTGAGAAAAACTCAGTTTGAACATATATACCAAGTTTGTACATAGATGTATCAGTCAGCAGAAGCTCATTCAGGTAGAATAAATAGCAGATAAGAAGCCAGAAGTCCTGCATGCTAGCGAGGTGATCATCAACCAGGCCTATAAAAAACAATACAATTAAAGATATAATAGCTAGTGTTTACTGAGCAATTACTATATGCCAGGCACTCAGTTCTAAGCACTTTACAAGCAATGGTTCCACGTCTCAAATCCTTTTTCATAATGATCCAAGCATTAACAAGCATTTTTAGGATGTATCTAATAAGGAAACTCACAATATATTGATTTTCCCAACTTAAGACGTCAAAGATTAGGTAGTTGAGGAGGAAGATGATGTTAGTAAAAAAACTTCAGAATCAGGAGTGGAATCTGAATAGTATGAGGAATATCATTCAAATATCTCAACCTTATGGGAAAAGGCAAACCTTGGACCAGGTCAGTAGCTGGTTTTCAGAAACTGTGAATTTGTAGGACAAACAGCAGGAATGGATATTGAGAGATGAGAAATAGCCAGGCATAGAGGGAGTCCTTTACAACCTGCAACATCTGAAGTCTTACTTGGTCTACAGGCTCCACATATGCAGGCCTCTATCGTACCTCTGGCTCATCTGCTAGTCTCAGCCACTTTGACTTCCGGCTGTGCCTCCAACGTTCTGGGCATGCTCCAACTTGGAGCCTTTGTACTCTTCTTGTCTCCGCCTGGGATGCTCTCCCCAGATATCCTCATGATTAACTTCCTCATCTCTTTCAAGTCCTCCCTCATCTACCACCTTCTCAATGATGCGTATCCTGACCATCCAACTAATATTGAAACTTCCTACCCTCTACCTCCAGCACAACTAATCTGCTAACCCTGTTTAACTTTTTAATTTTTCCATAACGTCTATCACCTTCTCATATAGTAAATAATTTACTGTTTTTTATTATGTATATTGTTTATTCTCCACTCTGGAATTTAGGGTCTAAGACAGCATGGATTTTTGTCTGTTGTAATAGATTGCAAAAGAAATGTCCTTTATTTTTCATCCCTCCTTGTATTAGTCTCCTTGAGCTGCCATAACAAAACATCACATACTAGGTGGTTTAAATAACAGAAATTTATTTTCTCATAGTTCTGGAAGCTAAAAGTTCAAGATCAAGGTGTTGGCAGGTTTCTTTTCTCTTGAGGCCTTGGTCCTTGGCTTGCAGATGGCTGCCTTCTTGCTGTGTGCTCACATGGTCTTTTCTCTGTGTGCATGCATACCTGGTGTCTCTTTGCACGTCCAAATTTCCTTTTCTCATAAGGACACTGGTCAGATTGGATTAGGGCTCGCCCTAAAGACCTCCTTTTAACTTCATGACCTATTCTAAGGCTCTATCTCCAAATACAGTCACGTTCTGAAGTACGTGGGGTTAGGACTTCAATATGTGAATTTTAGGGGGACACAGTTCAGTTCATAACACACTCTATATCCATACACTTTGTCGCATACTTTTGTAGTGTTCTCCCACTCTGTCTCTGGGCTTGGCCATGAGATTTGCTTTGGCCAATGGGATGTTAGAAAATATGACACAAACAAAGGCTTGAAAAGCACATATATGATTGGATTTGTTTACCCTTGCTCTTCTGCCGTGGCCACAAGAACAAGCCTAGACTAGCCCATTGAAGAATAAATGAGACACGTAGACCAGAACTAAGTTTCCCCAGTTGTACCAGCTAAGGCCATCTAAGATCAGTCATAGCCAACTGACCCCACCTGTGTGAGAAAGCCCAACCAAGATCAACAGAACCACCAAGTGAACCCACAACTGCCTGCAGACACATGAGTGTCCCAAGTATGATTGACCAAGCCTATCCCACACCAGTTGAATCCTGCAACTCATGTTTACTGTTACATAGTGCCCTGATTTTGTGGTTGTTAACATGTTATTGGGGCAATGGAAAACTGATACAACTGTTTTTGTTCATTGATGTATTCCTAGTGGCGAGAACAATGCCTGGCACATTGTAAGTGGTCAATAAATATTTCTTGAATGAATAAATGGACCAAGTCTACAGTTAAACACATATAAACAAGTGCCTGTCTGCAGAGGGCTTCTCTTCAAGATCCATTATACATTTCTCATGAGGATGACTTCCTCTGGTTTAATATCTTGAGTTTCTAAGTGGTTTCATGAGCTAGCATCTAACATATGATTCATTCTAGTCTAATAGGTTTACTACTCTTGGAGAAGTTCACATTTCTTCAGGGAACATTGCCTTCAGGGAAACAGAAAAGTAAATGTATTAAGCCAATAAGGGAAATATTGTGGGAAAATCTTTGAAGTCCTGACTGCAGTATCTCAAATTTTATTAGGTACAGATGACCACTAGTCCAGCCATAGTAGCTGTTGGCCCTATACTGTCCTCATGAGTCCAGCCTCCCCACCCTACTTCCTCTAGTTCAGCCCTATTCCTTCTTCCAGTACAAACATCACCTCCACTGAGGGGTGGGTGGAAGGAGGAGGGGAAACCCTTTCATGACCTCCCAGCCTGACCCCCAGGATTTCTTATGTCCTCTCATATGATCTCATGTTTTCGTTTACAGCATTTTCCGCAATGTGTGACTACAAATTTGTGTGATTAATGCTTAGTGCATGTCTCTTGTAGTAGATTCCGACTCCATGAGAGTAACATGTCTATTTAGCTCAATATTATATTTCTAGAATCTAGGATAATGCTCCCAACACAGATTAGTATACAATAAACTCTTATTGAAAATTAGAGCAGTGACCAAATATTATTCATTGTGTGTCCTCCCCATTTATTAATAGATGTCACTGATAGACAGAAATCACAAATGAAATTAAATACTGCTGAAATAAAACATCTAAAAAAAAAGTCTGATCATTATCAAAGAATTTCTGAATTTCCTTACTTGAGGAAGGTTTTCAATAAATATTTGTTAAATTAAATTGACAAATTGCTTCCAAGAAAACATTCTGGAAAATTCTCTTTTCTGTTCTGAAACCCAAAGTTCTAGATTAATATGTTATTAAGGCTTTTTCAGGCTTTCTCTATTGAATAAACTTCCAATAACAGCTGACTCACGTTATTGATGAGCCTTTGGCAATCCTGTCATGCCATTCAGAGCATCAAGCCATGAGGCCAAATCTAGAATAAAGGCATTTAGAAGCAGAGTGTATCCTATACATGGAGATTATGCTTAGATACTTGGGAATGAATACAAGACAATTTATGAAAATCCTGTTTCATGAACATCAGGAGGCCTTGTACACAAACTTGGAAGGTTTGATTCTGACGGGGAATTCAATGTAGAGAGAGCAGCATTCAAGACAGCCCTGCTGCTTGGGAGTAACCGAGAGAAAATGAGTGTAGCTGGAGGGTATTGAGCCTGAGCTGAGGCTACAGTGGTGCACAGGGGTCAGATCATGTCCAGCTTGGAAGGCCACATTAAAGGTGTTTGTCCTCATCCTAAGTGCAGTGGGAAGCTGCTGAATATTTTCTGAGCTGTAACCACTCTGGCTGCCCTGTGGAGGACGGACTGGAAGGCAGAGTGGGGTGAGGCTAAGAGGATGGTCCAGCAATACTTGACGGAGCTTGTGGAAGATAGTCTGGCCACAGCTGTCTGCTATTTCTTTTTCACAAGCATAATTAGGAACGTGTTTTGAATTTAGTAAAAGCTTATTTTAAAGGGAATAATAGACTAGAATTGTTGAGACTTTTGCTTGGGGCCCTAAATATCTAGCAGTGAAGTCCTATCAGTGAACTGTACTCCCCATTAAAAGAGGTTGTTAATATAAGCAAAACTCTAGTGCTAACCATTACACCTGGCAATGACGTTGTTAATAGATACTTGCTGAATGAATGACTAAATGAATCAAGAGTTATAAAAAAAGGGTTACAAATAATGAATGACTCTAAGAAACATGTTGGAAATAGCAGACAGAGCCATTTTCCTTTCTAAACCTCTAGTTTCATTACTTGCAAGAATCCAATAATTTCTTTCATTTTTTTAAGCATTTGTACAGACGCCCAATCTATATGCTGAGCCATCAATTAAAATAGACTGTACAAAAAGCCCACTCTGCGAAGTGTGCCTGCCTTGGGCACACGTTCCATTTCAATACGGCATAACCAAAATAACTAATGTGGTTGCTCAATTCTAGAGTCAGCAAATTGTTCTCCCTCAATTTCTAAATCCCAAGACAAACAGCTTTGAGATACTAGAAGGAAGAGAGCTAAAAAGAAATTGCCAGTTCTTTTGTTGCCTTATTAAATCTGGAGTATTCTATTTAATCATATCTTCCTCTAGGAGAAATCAACTATTTGAAGAAAAATACATTCCTGGTATCTGGATGCTGTCTTTCAATATGGAGCAAAGATCAAAGAGGGTGCATTTTCTAATCTTTGAACATTAACAATGTCCCTTGTACCACAAAATGGAATTACTTAGAGCTGTTATGGAGACCCCTGTAGTTTTGAGCATATAAATGGAATATCTTAATACAGCATATGAAATTAATTGTAGCATATTTAATATCCTTCAAGTAAATTGGAAAGAACAAGGTATTTGGCATTGGATATTTATTTTAAACATTTCACCAAGTGCGTGAAGCTCTGTAACGTGTCTGAAATGTTTAACACAAATAAAATATCTTACCCAAACTCAGTAATTTTTTCTAATATTTGTTATAAGAAAATTAGACAGTTTTATCACCAGGTAATATTTGTTAACCAATGTCTGGGAAAGGGGAAAAGATGGATGACTGCTGGGTCAGCATGTGGCCTGCCAAGAAAATAAAAGGACACTCATAGTAAGTGATTTTAATCTGTTGGTCAGTGCTCTGTTCTAGATGTCAGATTTCTTTTATGAAAATGCAAAAGAAAAGGTTCATAACACATAGTGGTGACATATGTAAGTTTTGTTTCATGATTTGCAAAGAATAGGCAGCTCATTGACTGATGAATTTTTTCTCTGTATTTGAAAGACAACACTTCGATTACCCAAAGAGAACCTTCTCATTTTTGTGGTTGCTTTATCATTCTAAGGGGATTCTGGTGCTTGACTCATCTTTCCCCTCTTTCTAATGCCCTCTATACTTCTGCCTCTTAATTACAAGACACTTTGCACAAGAATGCATTTTCAGAAAATTGAGATACACATTCTGTAGAGATGAAGGCAACTGTGTCATCTACATTTTCCACGATTCAGCCATGCCCTTTGTTCTTGGACATGATAGAAAATCTGTTTTCACTCTCAATTGGAAAGCCAGCGTGAGTTAGACCAGATGGCTGTTGACCTTCAGGCAATAGAGAATGGGAGAGATTCCCAACTGTTCTCATTACTCGGGGCAGTGACCTCCTTTGGAGCAACAGCCTCAAGAAGCTGACACCTAGAAAACTTACTTTCTCCTTGAACACTAGACACTTTCCCGGTTATGTGTTGAGAAGTTGTAGGTTACCTCATTGTCATGGTGTCAATGCCTTGTGTCAGTGTTTATATACATTACTCTTTGTCCGCCGACGTCAAGCTGCTGCTGTTGTAAATGTCTTGATGAGTAAGAAAAGACAGCTGACTTCAGATGTCTGAAGATGTTAGAAAATTTTTCCTCCTTTTTATATCCCTGTGCATAACGCAGTAAATAAATCATAGTAGATACTCAGTGTGTGTGTATATGGGCATGTATGTGTGTGTGACTGAAGGATTAAAAGATGAATGAACGCCAGTCACCATACCTTACACCATTTGTAAAATATTTTCAGAAAATGTATATATACGTACGCACTATCTCAATTTGTTTCCCAATAGTACCAGTGAGATATGTTCTGTTATTATCCTCTTTTGCTAGATGAAGAATTTGATATTATGTAACCAGTAAGTGGAAGAAACGGGACTTGATAAAGTGTGTCTGTCCGATTCTGACACTCAAATATTTAACCACAATGTTCTACTGCTTCCCATTTTGTTACCATGGGGAGATGACTAACTAAAGTTAAAATTATATCCTGAAAACCATGGGATAGTTTCCCTGTAAATTTTCTTTCAGAGCCTATGTCTGCTCACTCTTCATTTATTTACATACTTTAAACCAATAAATGGCTATATGTGAGATATAATATATCAGTATACTTGCTGCAAAATTGGAAGAGCTGATGAATGCTTGACAGAGGTTGGGATAAGCATTTTTCTCTTCTATTTCTATCAGGGCAACTTTTAGATTTGATGTGATCTGACATCTCTCCCCAGGACATCTGAGTGTGCAGAGTTATCAGTTCTCTGTCTATTTCTCATCATCTAGCCAAGGAAAAACTGGCATCTTGCTGGGCTAGGTCTCTAGCTCTCTGGACTGCATATATTAAATGAATAAAACCAAAAGAACTAGGTTATTGGAGCAAGCATAACCATTTATTGGGCCATGGATGTAGGGATATTTATAATGTGCCCTTCATTATGGAATGTATCTGAATCCAGTGTTATGTCACATAGTGGATGAAATCATCTGCAGAACAGCCCTTTTCACCCACATAGCCACACAAATATAGCTTCTTGGCAAAAGTGCGTTTACATACAGGATGGCAGTAAGTAGAATTTTGTTTCTATGTTGATCTTAGAACAGTTCACTTTCTTTTCATCTTAGTGCTATAATTCTATCTCAGCAAAAGTAACCACCCCTCAGGAGGTAGAGCAGAGTGGCATAAGCCTCCATTATGAAAAGAGAGAAAATGTCGTGAGGCCAGGTCTTGGCAGGAGTGAGGGAACAAAGGAGTGGCCTGTGCTGTTGCTCCCCATCACACAAATCTGTTAACACTGCAGTTTGCCTACTGGGCACAATTGTGTTGGTCTTACGGAAGGCAGACCTCAAGTCAGAGTGAATCTCTCATTCCCATCTTTATCCCATCCATAGGAGAACCTCTGCATAAAGCTAAGAACTTCCATCGTCACCCTGAGTCTCATTTCCCCTGGCTCGCTTCTTAGCCATTCTAAGGATGTCGGTTATCAAGTACTTACCAGCTTAAAAGAAGAATTTTTTGGATATTTTCCTACACATTCAGGAAAAAATCATTACAAATCTTTAAGGCCTTAGTTTTTTCCTCTTAAGGAACAGTGTAATTGGGCAGAAGGTTATTTACCAGGTACTTTTGAAAAGCCCAAATAATAGCTTTCAGCCTATCCTACATTAAGCAGCATCAAAATGATGCATGAAAATAGTATCTGACAATGACTTGGTAACTATGTGTATACATGATTATGGCATTTTAATGCATCTGCCTCTATTCTAGACTCCATTCACAAAATTGGTCTGATCTACTCAGGGGTATTTTTACTTGAATTTTTATTTATTATTTGGCACAAACCTAGTCATTTCAAAATCATCCTTTTAAAACTAACGCAATCGATATGAAACCGTGTTGGATTTGAAGGAAATTAAGCAATCAATAATCTGAGACGCCAGAAAAACCCACAATTTTTTAAAATATTCCTCTTGTTGCATTTTAAGAAAACTCATTTCACAATTTACACACCTCACATTCTCATTCCTAAAAATGTTTAAAGACAGAGCTTTTCTTCTCTGAATTAAAATAGCTGTTTGCAATGATGGCTTGCAGGGAAGAAAAATGCCCTCTGCTCTCTTCTGGCTTTAATACAATCAAAATAATAATAGATTTTAAGGGTCAACTCTTACATATTGGTTTTAGCTGCTTGGAATGTTGAGAAGAATTTTGAGGCTTCATCCAGGCACAGTGGGAAAAGTGTTATCAATTAGTGATGTCTGCCTTGGGAGCACAAATGCGGAATTGCGTTCTATATGCCATACATTTGTCATCTGTGCTTTAAGGCATTTCTTAAATATTATTGCTTTTATTGAGTTGAACTATATGAAAAAATAGTTGCACATAATGAGATTAAATGATTTGTATTTATTGAATATTGCATTTTGAGAATATTTAAATTTTATTTTTGCTATATGCTGCAAATTATAAGACATGACAGAAATCTCATTAGCTTAATAAACATAACTTTTGTACTGCACTTTCCAGGTTTCAAAGCACTTTTCATAGACATGATCTCATATGTGCTCCAACAAACTGGTGAAGCAAGAATATATTTTTTCTGTTTATTTGTGCTTGGGCAAAGACACAAAGACCTTCAATAACTTTTCCAAAATTACACCCACGATGAAAATACCCGCCTCACAAAAATGGCATAGCAAGGTTGTTGAGAATATTCAAAGAGCTTAGAGAGAGGTATATTCTCTCCTTATCAGGGTTCTAAAATTAGTCTGGGAGGATGCTCTCTAGACCACCCAGGGCACAGCTGTGCATGATTGCTCCTCTATGTGATCCAGCCAAATCAAACTGCTTATAGGTCCATAGTAAGTCACCCAATAATTTTCTGCATCTGTCCCTTTGCTCTGAAATGTGCCCTGCCCATTTTTATCACCTGGCCAGCTCCTACCTATCTTTCAGGACAACTCAGGCATTTACTTCTCTTGAATGCCTTTCTTGTCCCTTGCCAGAACTGGAATAAGTTTCCCTCTTCCACACATTGATCAACTAGGGAATGTTCTACCACAACCTCACCCCAGGAAGCTTTAGACTTCTGAGTGTTCTTCTAGGAGAAATAAAAAATAGAGTTTTTATTTAATTCTTCTGATTTCTAGCACATTCATTGGGCTGTATGGGATCACCATGCATTAAAACACACAAAGATATACTTGATGCACTCTTTTCTACCTCTCTTGAAAATTCCTCTTTTCCTACTTGTGTGTGGTACGTGGAGCCTGGAAGGACCTAGCCCTCGGGGGCCATCAGGGAAACTTGTCTCTTCCACTCCACAAGGGGATGGGTTCTTCAACACAAAGTTTTGTCTTTTCTCTTTCGTTTCTTCCCCCTCACTCCTTCTCTGCTTCTAGAGATTGGCTCCGAGATTCAGAATATGGGATAACAAGATCTTTTTACATTTAATTCCCCACTTAAATATTTAGGCTCAAGAAACACCCTCCAATCCAATTTTAATGGAAATTCTTTGTTAAATTATTAGATACATACAAAGCCATGAAAAGTTACCTTGATACTTATTCTGCTGCTGTTTCTTGTGGGGTTAATTCCTCTAAGAAGGATTTTGGCTATGGAAGGATGTGGGCATTCTCGAATCCCTGGCTATCGTAGCATCTAAGAGCAATAAATCCCCATAGTTTTAATACTCCTTATACAGATTTCTATATTGCATTTATAAATTAATCTGAATAAAGTAGACCTTCTAACTCAAAATCTACTACCTCTGTTTTACTCAGTATTATTTTTTCGGATCTCAGTCACTTCTTTTGATTCAATCAATTATTTGATTCAATAATTTCCTCATGCTACCCCTATCAACACAGCTTAAAGTCACATTGAAGTCTTTGAACAGATTCACTGAAATGTGTAAACATAGTTCCCCAGTAGTTATGAGGCAGTGAGATAATAATCGCATGTTTATTGGGAGGGTCACTGTGGGCAACTACTGTCAGCTACTGTCAAACATTTTGTTTTACTGCTATTATTATCATGATGTGTAGTAACACAATGGCGCTCGTGTCAGAGCCAAAGGCCCAAGATATCAAATCAGCCCCATCATTATTTCCTCTTCTTCTATCAAATCTCTTCAGAATTCATCTGTCTTTGCAAAAAAATGCAAACTAGACTAGATAGGATTCAGCATGCTTTTACCTTGTTTGTTTGCAGGTTATTTTTAAATGACTAAAAAAGCAAGGAGGAGTAATATTGTCAGGGATACATCAAGATTGAGAACATTTACGTGTCTGTGCTAATACACCGCAAATATAGTTCACTATAGGTAAATGCAAAATAATGAGCTTTCGAGTAAAGGATATAAAATTGGAAATATCTGTTTAATGGCAGGTGCTACAGCATACTGATTAGGAACACGTTTGAGAATTTGCTACAAAATTGTATCCATTTAGCCTTTAGCACAACATGGAATTACAGAGAGACACCGAGTTAAATTACTAAAAAAATGTATTGTAAACAAAGGTAGAATTAGTGTAATAAAAAGTAAGTATACATTTGCCCATAGAAAATACAGAGCATGGGTCACCTTGCTGTTAAATCAAGATATCAAAATGGTTGAAATGGGCCACCTGCTGCATCCAAAATAACTTTGAAGTTCAAAACAATTTCTATGAAACCAAAAGATAAAATTATCTATAGGAATGGTAAAATAATTATACTAGAAACAAACTGAAAAGTAAAGAGATACACTGTTTCAATATTGGAAAAAGAGAAAAGAAGTGTAAAATTTATTTCACATAATTATATAAATGTGAATGTGTTTTAAAAATATCTTGAAGATAATCAATGAAACAAAGATACAATTAAATGCTTTTCAAGCTAGGACTACAGAATCGTGAATGAAACAATTCAGACCACTGTAGGAAAATCAATGGAACCAAACTGACTATTAGTTTTTTAGTTTTTGATATGACACTGATCTGTTTTAAGTTAATTCCATAGATGAAGTGAGCTGTCTTGCTAACCCCAAGACTACCAGTTGTTTGAATAAGGATTTATTGAGAAAAATCCTTAGCCAATGTATAAATGAATTGCTCCAAGTATAGAGCCTAAAATATTGCAAATTTTACTTAATTTGAATCCACATATTTAAATAAGAATTCTGTAAGACTTGTGTCTCAAAGAGAAAAGGCTAGGTGTCCTACTATATGATCAAAATTATTGGGCAAAATTACTTTTTGATTCACAAAAAGAGAAAGCTTTCCTAGTAAAAGTGTAGGTCATAAGAGTCCATTGTCACATCTAGATAGTTACTACAGTTTTTACTTGCAGAAAAAAGATGAGTGACAGAGTTAATGTATTCAAAAAATTAATTCTTCATCAATAAATTAGGAACTTTTTTCACTTTCTAAATTATTTTTGTAATTTCCTGAGATCTCATCAGAGTTCTCATTCTACCCGTTAGCTTTTACTCTTAAAAATATTTCACGTATGTCACATCTATGAAACTGTGTCTGACTACTTAGCCAACTATTGAACTTCAGATTCTCCAGTGTCCATAACTAATACAAATTTTCTTTGTTGTTGTTGCTGTTCTTTAGGTAAATTTCCCTTGTTCGCTATCATTGATTACCGCAATACAACAGTATGGACATTAACAAGCAGCCTCAAACACATATCTACATATATTTTGAGAAAAAAGTGCCGAAAATGTCCAGATATTTGAGGAGAAATACGGGACTTCAGTTCAATTTTATTTAAATTGATTCAGTGGTTAGTTTTTCAGTGACTGTTTTGTGAAAGGCTCTTTGATTTCTAAAATGTGCCCCTAAAAATCCACGAAATGGATAATCCTTAACTCAGATCATCAAAAGTGAAGCAGATTCGTGTCCTTTGCTGTGGGGGTTATCATGGTCTGCTCGGTCCCACAAACATTTCTTTAGAGGAGTGTCTTAGGGTTTCTTATCTGGCTTGCATGTCTGTGGGGTCTAGTTCAGGTGGAGCTCAGGAAATGTCATTGGCTGGAATAATCTACAAAAATTGGCCATGATATTGTAGGATAGGCCTGAAAGTAAAGTCCCAGAGCTTGTGCTCCACTTCCTCCATCTGCCCTTTAGAGTCTGTGCATTCAGAATGTGGTCTGGAGATGAAAGGTGAGTAAATGAGAAGGAGCATTTACAGAGCATCTCCCTCTGCTTCTCAGACTGAATCCTGAAGGAGCTGCTCCATGCTCTTTCATGTTTCTTATCTATCTGAGCTCCTTAATCCTCCCCACATCTCTATGAGGCAGGCTGTACTACTATTCTCAGTGTACAAATGGGTGAAGTTTGAGAAAATGAATCATCTGTCCCTGAAAAGCTGTGCTTATCTCCTCATGGGCTTCATCAAGGCCACCTGGTATTTGGTTTAATCTCAGGGGTGAGCTAGCCAATGCCTCAGGGAGGAGGAAGAAATAGGAAAACTAAATCTATGTTTTGCTGAAAAGGAAGACTGGCAGGGACTTCACCCCAGAGTTATCTCTTTCCCTTACAAGTCTGTAACCTTGACTAACTCTCAAGGCACCTCTCTAACCCTAAGCAGAGGGGTTGAATGAGAACTCTCTCTGATTTTCCTTCCAACATTTTTCTAAATCCTCTCCAGAAAAGGAATATTGTATTCACTTTCTAAACGTCCAAACACTTAACTAGGGATTTGGTAAACTCAACCTGGTCAATATCAGTCCCTCCCAAGAACCTATCCCAATGTCTGTGTTCAGTGAATGCCCGTTGCCTTTATTCATTCATTCAGCAAATGTTAACCCACCACCTACTGTGTTTCCTACGCTGTGTTTGACAATAGGGATCTATAAAGGGGATAGTTTTCTGCACTTAAGACATTTATTTTCTATTAGATGAAATAACCAATAATCGTGATATGATAAGTAAACTGCATAATCAAGATAAGCGTGGTATTATGGGAATGTAGGGAAATGAAACTTACTCAAACAGAAAAAGGTCAGATAAGGACTTTCAGAAGTTTTGAAGGATGAGGAAGGAGGGTTGGGAGAGAGAGAAGCATGCATAAAGGAACAAAGCTGTGGGTAGGTTGCTGGTATGTTATTACGACTGGAGGAACATTAATAGCATCCCGAGAGAAGATGAAAGTAGAGAGGAAGACAGGAGCCCTGATATGAAATATGAATTTTATCCTGAGGGCAGTGGAGAGCCATTGAAGTATTCAAAAAAGGGGATGCATTTGATAAAGATCACTCTGACAGCAATGTGGAGAATGGGTTGGAAGAAGGGTGATCTCACACGCTAAGGAGTAACCGACACAACTACAGTGGAATTAGAAACTCGCATTCTCCACCACTGCACACGAAAATTATTTGTAAACTGGAAAAGAGTGATTTTCATGTCCCTTTTAGAACCATGCAAACCAGTCTTGATAGCTGAGTTATGTATTTTAATCATATCTGATTGTATTTCCTGTCATATCTTTCTTCTTAGTCAAGTGCTGGTTCAAAGTCAGAATATGCTCTGGCTTCTAAAACTCTTTATATCCAATTCTAACAGTGTTTATAAGTTTACCAAGAAGAAATATATGTTTCCTTTAAAAAAATTTTACTTGGGGCCGGCCCGGTGGCGCAAGCGGTTAAGTGCGCGCGCTCCGCTGCGGTGGCCTGGGGTTCGCTGGTTCGGACCCCGGGCGCGCACCGACGCACTGCTTGGTAAGCCATGCTGTGGTGGCGTCCCATATAAAGTGGAGGAAGATGGGCACAGATGTTAGCCCAGGGCCAGTCTTCCTCAGCAAAAAGAGGAGGATTGGCGGATGTTAGCACAGGGCTGATCTCCTCACACACACAAAAAAATAAATAAATAAATAAATAAATTTTACTTGTCACTAGAGATGAAAACCACCAACTTATATAAAGAAAGAAATCTGATGGG
Source organism: Diceros bicornis minor (assembly GCF_020826845.1). Taxonomy (NCBI): domain Eukaryota; kingdom Metazoa; phylum Chordata; class Mammalia; order Perissodactyla; family Rhinocerotidae; genus Diceros; species Diceros bicornis. Next base: position 16,545,776 of record NC_080772.1, on the reverse strand, counting down.
AAGGTCATTATATACTTTGTGCATATTCAGCCAGATATTGCACATTTATTTGCATATTATTGCAAATGTAAAAGATATCTAGTGGCCATAGCATTCCAGCACAATTTGATATGTAAGAAAATGTGGTTTCGTGTGTAAGAAAGCCCAGGCACTGTGTAAGGTACCCTGTTCCTTGTTCTCTGGGTTAAAGTGTATCATTTATAAATGGAAATATAGATTTTACACATGGTCTGATTTTTTTAACTCAGGTTCATCAAAGCAACGTCTGGTACAATGCGTTATCTACATTTTGCAGATGAGCAATTAAGATTAAGGGAGATTAAGTAATTTGCTAAGGGTAACACAGTAAGGAAATCCGTGTTAGGGAAGACCTGACTCTACAGTCTGTGTGCTTTCTTCCACATCAAACACATGATTTGCAAAGTGATTTATACTTTACAAAATGTTTCCATATACATTTCCTTGTTTGGTCTATTGTATAGACACCAAAAGTGAGTACAATTGCTATAAAACTATTACATCACTTCTACGTATCAGGCTATGAAGTGCTAGGCACAACACTGCAACCCCATGTTTAGAACAGAGATTTTGCCTCCTTTCCCCTACATCTTGTTTCTCTGGGATGTATTCCTAGGAAATAAAGCTGGGAAATTACACGAAAGTGTCCTGAGAGAAAGGGAAGGACAGAGAGCTCAGGCATTTTTATTTTTCTCCCTTTATGATTCATTCTTGAAAATTTCACCCATAAGTAAAATCTTCCTTCTACAGACAGTGAAGAGCCTTCTTGTATCAAAGTCTACAGAAAAATGAGGGTTGAAACAGCAAATACAGATAGAAAATTTTAGAAATGGCTCTTCATATTTCTGTTTTATGCAAACAATTACAGCTTCACGGATTTATGAGAATTCACACACACACACATAGCAAGTTTATGTTATTCCTACCCAAAATCCAAAAAGATGAAAAGAACAAAGATTCCCATAAATTCTGTTAGCTATTTATATCCTGTAATTATAAGCTGCACAACACTAAGAAAGAAAAGTCTTACTCTTCCTGGTTTTTTTTCCTAATGACTAAATAAATTTAATCCTTTGATGACTTTGAATCCCTAAATTTTCTAGTGAGCACTAAGGGGAAGATGCGTGCTAAGTCAAAATGATACTTGTAAAACAAAAAAACTGTAGCAACGTTAAATGCATCCCCAATAACTTCACCAATTTATAAAGTATCTAAAATATTAAAAATAAAATAGAGGTACATGGGTTCTAGTGCTGCTTCTGTCACTTATTAATTGGTTATCTTAGTAGAGTCTTTTCATGCTCCTTATCTATTAAAAGTAGATGATAATTTTTTCCCAGTCTACCTCATGAGTTATTTTAATAAATAATATGATTTATGTAAGAAGTGTCTTGAAAACTATGAAATGCCACACTATGATATGTTGTTATTATAGCTATCACGTATTTATTTGGACTGAACTACTCTGTTCAATATGATCTTTTCAAAGGATAAAAATTTCATTAAAAAAAGGAATAAAAAATGCAAAGTATTTCCATCAAATTGATCATGGCCGTGAGTCAGGTGTAGGTGCATTAATGCAATCAAGTAGAGACAAGCCATTTTAAAAAAGAGAAGAAACAATCTCTTATTTCTGATATTTATATGCGGAAATATGTCTATATCACACACATAGTATCCCTTGCTTTATAGTTCCTTATCTTCTCAATTCTAAAGACCTTCAACGCTACTCCATTTCAGCAACCTAGTGAAATATTATTGTTACCCTAAATGGATTGGTTTCTGAGATCTTAATCTCCAAAAGTTCCCTCTTTTACCATAACTTCACTTCATCAAGCCCTCGTTTTCTCTCGTCCCCACCCACCTGTTTTCTAATGCCATCCATGCCTCCAGTTCCTTGACTCTTTCATTCCTAGTCAGTCAGCTTCTTCTTGCTTCACTACTAAGCAATGAACCCATGGTCTGTCTCCAAAATCACTCACCATTACTCTCAATCCTTTTGCTCCCTTTTCTTTCTACCTTAATGACCCAGCAAATTCCCGGCCTTGGATTAAAACAGCAATCCAGCTCCATGGCTACAGGTGAAAAGCACTGTACACTGTATACCTACACAGCTGCTGGGCAACAAAGTTACAGATTGGTGCCACAAACTAATTTTGCTGACCTAAGTGGTTCATCGAATGAACCAAGACTATTTTCAGACTCTGGAGTTGATTGAATCTCATTTTACAGATACTATATTTTACTCTAGTATAACATTTGTCACATTATGATCTACAACGAGACAGCACTTTTATCTACTCCCTCTCCATCAATACCAAAAGCTTTATTTCAAAGGCAGCTACCTTCATGTACCTCAAAGAGCTGCTATAAGCCCCACTCCCCGTGCTTCTCTTCCAGACTATCCTCTAGTTTCCCTATCTTTGTCCCTTTGGCTTTGTACCTCTCTCTCTGCCTAATTCTGTTGATTAACTGTTGAACATCTTTTCTGTTTAGCAAGACAGTTCCTTGACCCAACATCCCAAAGGCCTATATCCAACACCTGACTCAGACTGTAGACCTTCACAGAGATGGCAACTTCAGGCCTCAGCTTGCCTGGGAGGGATGTTCACACATATTCATTGTGATTGCTTGTTTGTACATCTGTTTCATTTGGTAGACAGTGGGGCACTTAAGACCAAGAACTGCAGTTGAAGAAGTTCAAGACATAAAAGTTAAAGAAATCCACTAAAATAATGTCTTCCATGGACAACTTGCATCAGAGGAACCCGGAGATTTTTTTTTAAATATCCTTTCCTGGACCCCACCCAATACCCATCATATTGCTCTCCCAGGGTGGGGCAGAAGCATTTGAACAATTTTCTCAAGTGATTCTTTTGCACCATTTGAGAAGCTTTGCTCTAAAGAGACATGTATAACAGTGGTAAGAAATTTAAGTGCCCTAGAGGGTCCAAGCAGGCTGTAAAAAGTAGAAGTAAATGTAGGTCCTGCCCTACTATTCGCTTCTGGAAGATTTTTGCCCCCTCAACAAGGTGAATCCAGGGTTACCAAAATTTTAATTTTCTGATGCCAGAAATCTAGGTTTTTATGTGAAATCTGCTGATTTTTATACAACAGCCAATCATTTACCACTTGCTAAAAACACTTTAAACTACAGAAAACACGTCTACAGTCAGTTTGTAATTCTGATTTTAGAGCAATTTGAACAAGTATAACTAGAAATGTATTTGAGGGCCAAGCAAGGGAGAGGGGACACAAATGAAACAGTCAAGGAAAGAGAATAATGAGGATGAGGTCAAGAGAAGAGAGGATTACAAACAAGAGCTGGGCAGCAGTGTCACATGGTGTGGAGACGGAAGGCAAGACAGGACTGAAAACAGACAATTGACAATTAGGAGGTCATTGGTGACTTTGGTGAAAAGAGTTTCAGAGTGGGAGGGCAGAAGCCAGATCGTAATGGGCTGAGAATGAGTGGGATTAAAAGAGAGACAGAGAGAGAGAGAGAGAGAGAAATCAAGTATAGATTATTCTTTCCAGACATTTAGCAGTGAAGTTAAGGAGGGAGATAACGTAGTACAAGAGAGTAAGACAGTACAAAGAAAGCTGCTTTTATAACATTTTCAATGAAATATAACAACATAGAAACGTGTACAAATCATACGTGTCTAGCTCAGCGAATTCTCCCAAAGCAAACACCCATGACCACGACCAAGGTTTAGACACAGAACATTAGAATATTCCCAGTACCACAGAATCCTTCTTCTGCCCTCTCAATCATGCCTTTCTTCTTCATCACCAGAAGTAACTGCTATCCTGACCTAACTGCTATCCTAACACCACAGATTAGTGTTACCTTTTGTGAACTTTGTGTAAATGGAATCATAGAGTATGTAATATTAAATGTTCGCTTATTCATTCAAAAATAATGCTAATAAAATTCATCCATGTTATTGCATATATCTAGTGTTCATTTATGTTCATTGTTGTATAGTATGGACAAATTACAATGTATTTGGGACCAATCTCTAGTTTTGGTAATTGTGAATAATGCTGCTATAAGTATTTTGTATATGTTTTTGTGCATGCGTGCATGTTGATTATATGCCTATGAGTGGAATTGCCATTAGGTAAGCATATGTTCAAATTAATAAATGCTATTCCATTTTTCAAAGTAGTTGTGCTATTCATATTTACATTTTCACCATTCAGCATATAAAAGTTCCTATTGCTCCATATTCTTGCAGCATTTAGTATTGATTTTTTAATTTTTAGCTACTTGGTATTTTGTAATGTATCTCATTATGACTTTAATTCACATTGCCTTGATCATTAGTGAAGTCTAGCCATTTTTCATATATTTATTGGCCATTTGGATAGCCTCTCTTTTTTGAAGCATCCATTCAAGTCTGCCCATTTTTTCTCTATTAAGTGATCTGAATCGTTTATTGTTGAATTGAAGGAGAACTATTTATATATCCTGTACAAGAGCCTCTTTTTAGTTATATGTGTTACAAATATTTTTTTCCACTCTAAACATTCATTTTCACTCTCTTATTGGTGTTTTTTGATGACCAGAAGATCTTGAATTCACAGTCAAATTTATCAATCTTTTTCCTTTGTTTTAGTGCCTTAAATCCTGTAGCTCTCCAGTAAGTCTTGATATCTAATACAGTATGGTCTTATGCCTTGCTTTTCTTTTTCAAATGTGTCTTAATTATTCTCGACCATTGCACTTTCATATAAATTTAGCACTAGGTGGTCAATTTCTACATGCATGTGCAGGTGGGCACACGTAAATAAAACCTGCTGTTGTTTTGATGAGGATTTCATAGAATTTATAGATTATAAATATGTCTATTTTGTAGTTGTGTTAATTTTTGTCTTATATAACTTTAAGCCACGTTATCAGTTACATGTTAACTTCAAATTGTTATATATTTCCAATGAATCAAATTTATTATAAAAGTTTGTGTCATCATTATTTATACTATCAATATTCACCTATATTGCCCAAATAATTATCATTTTTGTCCTTTATTCCTTTTGCATCTCCAAATAGTCATCTTAGACTATTTTCCTTTTGCCTGAGGAATTTTCTTTAGACTGCATCTCCTGGTGAAAAATTCTCCTACGTTTTCGTCATGTGAAAAGGCTTTTTTATTGTCTTTATTTTTTTAAGGATATGTGCATTATGTATAGAGTTTGATGCTGGCAATAATCGTCTTTCAGCACATTGACGGTGGCATTACTTTGTCTTTTCGTTTTTATTTTTTATGCTGAGAAATTGACTGTCCGTCTGATTGTGACTCCTTTCAAAGTAGTGCATCTTTTTATCTCTGGAGGTTTTTAGGATACTTGTCTTTGCATTTGCTTTGCAGCTATTGCTTTATTATGTACCTAGCCATGATTTTTGTGTGTGTTGATCCAGTTTCAATCAGAAGGTTAACAGTGCTTTTGAATTTGTAGCTTGTTTCTTTCCTTAGCTTTAGTAAATTTTGTCTTTATCCTTTAAATATCTCCTGTATTTTGAGACTTCAAGTACATGTATGTAAATCATTTTTATTGTATGTCTATGTATTTTATGTTTCTTTTCTTTTTGTATTCTCCATCCTTTTATCTCTCTCTCTTTTTTCTGTGTGTGAGGAAGATCAGCCCTGCACTAACATCTGCCAATCCACCTCTTTTTTTGCTGAGGAAGAATGGCCCTGGGCTAACATCCGTGCCCATCTTCCTCCACTTTATATAGGACGCTGCCACAGTATGGCTTGCCAAGCGGTGCTTTGGTGCGCGCCCGGGATCCAAACCAGCGAACCCCCGGCCGCCGCAGCAGAGCACATTCACTTAACCGCTTGCGCCACCAGGCTGGCCTCTCTCTCTCTTTTCTATTGTAGCTATTTTCTTCTGTCCCTTCTTCTAACTCACTAATTCAGCCTTGTCTCTTCTGCTGCTATTCCTAACTATCAAATCCTTAATTTTGATTGAGAAATTTTTCAGTTTGAGAATTTTAATTTGTTTCCTATTTATTATTTTCAGTTTCATGTAAAATTCTCAAACTTGTTTTTATTTCCATGATCATTTCAGGCATAATTAGCTTAAAGTCATTGTCTAATAATGTCATCATCAGAATCTCCTGTGGGTCTTTCTCTGTTATCTGGGGGTTTTTTCTTATAATTTTTCATGAACCTTTTTTTGTTTCTTCACTTGCCTGGTTATTTTTGATTGAATCCTGATCATCACATACAACAAATAACAGAGATAATTTAAAGCCTGAACTTATGTTATCATCCACCAGAGCAGATTTACCTTTATTCCGAGCAGGTGGCCAGGAACATGAGCAATCTCAGATCATCTTAACACAATCAGAGTCTGAGATAACGGAAAGCTGATCTTTGCTCCCTGTAAGAGCTGGTCTATCTCTAGTTTAACCTTACTCCTAGGATACTAAACTTTGGTGTTCCACCTAAAGCCTGGGTGGTATTGCAAGCATCCAAATAAAAAATGACAGTGGGGGCCGGCCCAGTGGCGCAAGCGGTTAAGTGCCCGCGTTCCGCTGCAGTGGCCAGGGGTTCGCCAGTTCCCATCCAGGGCGTGCGCTGACGCACCGCTTGGCAAACCATGCTGTGGCGGCATCCCATATAAAGTGGAGGAAGATGGGAACAAATGTTAGCCCAGGGCCAGTCTTCCTTGATAGAAAAAGAGGAGGATTGGCAGATATTAGCTCAGGGCCATCTCCTCACCAAAAAAAAAAAAAAAAAAAATTACTGTGATTTGGACAGAGGTGGTAGCAGTAGAATTAGTTAACAGGGGTCAGATTTGAAATATATTTTGTAGTTTGAGACAAGAGGATTTTCTGGTGGTTTAGATATGGGAAGAGGCAAAAAATTACCCCTAAGTTTCTGACATGAGCAAGTAAATACCATGTACTGAGATAAATAAGAATGATGGAAGAATTTGGTGGGTACGGAATAAGAATTTTGTTTCCATACACAGAGCACACAATCTTTTCCTCTGAAGGCTATGTCTGGAGCACATGTCTGCAGCACCATTCAGATGGCGGCTGCAGGATTAGCTACTGTCCATAGTTAACCAAAGTTTTAAAGTTTGAAAACTGCCCCAGAAGTCACAGTGTTGTCTTCTCCACTGAAAATATTTGCTAATTCAACTGAGTATGTTGACAAATGGAAGAAACATGCCATTTTGTGTACCTAGTACGTACCAGGTCACAATTCTAAGAAGTTTTCCCTGTACAATTTCACTATTATTTGCCATGCATTATTCCCAGAATAATATACAATCACCCCATTTTAGGGCATGGATAAACAACCAAGGCACAGAGAGGTAAAGTAACTTGTCCAAAGTCACACAGCAAATCAGTGGGGGAGGCAGATTTGCAACTATGTCTGTGGGCCTCCCAAAGCTCATGCAGAATATTTGTGGAGATATAAAAACAAATAAAAAACCCACAGTCTTTAGTGTGGCTTTGAAGGCCTTCGCCGCTCCAGCTTTTCATCCATCTTCTCGACCTTCTCAGTTACTCCTTACATGGAAAAAAAGGAAAAGAATTTTATTTTGAACCTGTTAATTTTGAGATGCTTATGATACATGTCATCTACCATGCAAATCCACTAAGACAATAACACATCTTTATTATCATATCTATTACAAAGCATATCTGTTCACAATCCAGTCGTGAAAGAATCATCCTTATCTTGGACTTCTAAAGGTCTTTCTTGCTCTAATCATCACTAAGTCATATCATGGCACATGTTCCTCTCTGAGAGGACTCTTCACTCATGTCTTCTCAAAGTAACTTCTGCTGCATAAGTTGTGACACTATGGATCCTATAGAAGGGAGAGAAATACATTTAAGATTGGGAATAAGAAAGAGAAAGATTGTGACATAGAATTTGACCTATAGGTGCTCAAAACATGCAACAGAGGATAAAGAAGTGTCAAACTGGAGAGCCAAACACCATCTGCCATGGATCCACAAAGCCCTAGAAGTATATCTAACCTAGAGGTGCCATCTCAAGGAGCATCAAAGGACAATGAATGGCTGCAAATTTGAATTGACTGAACTGTGAAGTCATTTGTGTCTTTTTATTTTTTATTTTTTTATTTTTTTTATTTTTTTTTTTTACATTTTTATTGATATTTTAATGGTTTCTAACATTGTGAGATTTTGGGTTGTACATTTTTGTTTGTCCTTCACCCCATATATGACTCCCTTCACCCCTTGTGCCCATCCCCCACCCCCCACCCCCACTTCCCGGGTAACCACAGTCCAGTTTTCTCTGTCCATGTGTTGGTTTATATTCCACATATGAGTGAGATCATACAGTGTTTGTCTTTCTCTTTCTGGCTTATTTCACTTAACATAATACGCTCCAGGCCCATCCATGTTGTTGCAAATGGGACGATTTTGTCTTTTTTTATGGCTGAGTAGTATTCCATTGTATATATATACCACATTTTCTTAATCCAATCGTCAGTCGAGGGACACTTAGGTTGCTTCCACTTCTTGGCTATGGTGAATAATGCTGCAATGAACATAGGGGTGCATAAGCCTCTTTGGATTGTTGATTTCAGGTGCGTTGGATAGATTCCCAGTAGTGGGATGGCTGGATCATAGGGCATCTCTATTTTTAATTCTTTGAGGAATCTCCATACCGTTTTCCATAGAGGCTGCACCAATTTGCATTCCCACCAGCTGTGTATGAGGGTTCCTGTTTCTCCACATCCTCTCCAACATTTGTTGTTTTTTGTCTTGGTGATTATAGCCATTCTAACGGGCGTGAGGTGGTATCTTAGTGTTGTTTTGATTTGCATTTCCCTGATGATTAGTGATGTTGAGCATCTTTTCATGTGCCTATTGGCCATCTGTATATCTTCCTTGGAGAAGTGTCTGTTCATTTCCTCTGCCCATTTTTTGATCGGGTTGTTTGTTTTTTTGTTGTTCAATTGTGTGAGTTCTTTATATATTATGGAGATCAACCCCTTGTCAGATGTATGTTTTGCAAATATTCTCTCCCAGCTGGTTGGTTGTTTGTTCATCTTGATTCTGATTTCATTTGTCTTATAAAAGCTCTTTAGTCTGATAAAGTCCCACTTGTTTATTTTTTCTTTAGTTTCCCTAGTCTGGGTAGGCATGTCATCTGAAAAGATTCCTTTAAACCCAATGTCAAATAGTGTGTTGCCTATATTTTCTTCTATGAGTTTTATAGTTTCAGGTCTCACCTTCAGGTCTTTGATCCATTTTGAGTTAATTTTTGTGTATGGCGATAGCACATGGTCCACTTTCATTCTTTTGCATGTGGATGTCCAGTTTTCCCAACACCATTTATTGAAGAGACTTTCCTTTCTCCATTGCATGTCCTTAGCACCTTTGTCGAAAATTAGCTGTCCGTATATGTGTGGTTTTATTTCTGGGCTTTCAATTCTGTTCCATTGATCTGTGTATCTGTTTTTGTACCAGTACCATGCTGTTTTGATTACTATTGCTTTGTAGTATGTTTTGAAGTCAGGAATTGTGATGCCTCCTGCTTTGTTCTTTTTCTTTAGGATTTCTTTAGCTATTCGGGGTCTTTTGTTGCCCCATATAAATTTTAGTATTCTTTTTTCTATTTCCGTGAAGAATGTCATTGGGATTCTGATTGGGATTGCATTGAATCTGTAGATTGCTTTAGGTAATATAGACATTTTAACTATGTTTATTCTTCCAATCCACGTGCATGGGATATCTTTCCATTTCTTTATGTCATCGTTGATTTCCCTCAATAATGTCTTGTAGTTCTCATTGTATAGGTCCTTCACCTCCTTGGTAAGATTTATTCCTAGGTATTTTATTCTTTTTGATGCAATTGTAAATGGTATTATCTTTTTGAGCTCTCTTTCTGTTAGTTCATTATTAGCATATAGAAATGCAACTGATTTTTGTAGATTGATTTTGTACCCTGCAACTTTGCTGTAGTTGTTGATTGTTTCTAACAGTTTTCCAACAGATTCTTTAGGGTTTTCTATATATACAATCATGTCATCTGCAAATAGTGAGAGTTTCACTTCTTCGTTACCTATTTGGATTCCTTTTATTCCTTTTTCTTGCCTAATTGCTCTGGCCAAAACCTCCAGTACTATGTTGAACAGGAGTGGTGAGAGTGGGCAGCCCTGCCTCGTTCCTGTTCTCAGAGGAATGGCTTTCAGTCTTTCCCCGTTGAGTATGATGTTAGCTGTGGGTTTGTCATATATGGCCTTTATTATGTTGAGGTACTTTCCTTCTATTCCCAATTTATTGAGAGTTTTTATCATAAATGGATGTTGTATCTTGTCAAATGCCTTCTCTGCGTCTATTGAGATGATCATGTGGTTTTTATTCTTTGTTTTGTTGATGTGATGTATCACGTTGATTGATTTGCGGATGTTGAACCATCCCTGCGTCTCTGGTATAAATCCCACTTGATCATGGTGTATGATCTTTTTAATATATTGTTGTATTCGGTTTGCCAATATTTTGTTGAGGATTTTTGCATCAATGTTCATCAGCGATATTGGCCTGTAATTTTCTTTCTTTGTATTGTCTTTGTCTGGTTTCGGTATCAGGGTGATGTTGGCCTCGTAGAATGATTCAGGAAGTGTTCCATCTTCCTCTATTTTTTGGAATAGTTTGAGGAGGATGGGTATTAAATCTTCTTTGAATGTTTGGTAAAATTCACTGGAGAAGCCATCTGGTCCTGGACTTTTATTTTTTGGGAGGCTTTTGATTACTATTTCAATCTCTTTACTTGTGATTGGTCTATTCAGATTCTCCATTTCTTCTTGGTTCAATTTTGGGAGGTTGTATAAGTCTAAGAATTTATCCATTTCTTCTAGATTGTCCGATTTGTTGGCATATAATTTCTCATAGTATTCTCTTATAATCCTCTGTATTTCCATGGTATCCGTTGTAATTTCTCCTCTTTCATTTCTAATTTTATTTACTTGAGCCTTTTCTCTTTTTTTCTTAGTTAGCCTGGCTAAGGGTTTGTCTATTTTGTTTATCTTCTCGAAGAACCAACTCTTTGTTTCATTAATCCTTTCTACTGTTTTTTTGGTCTCAATATCATTTATTTCTGCTCTGATTTTTATTATTTCTCTCCTTCTGCTGGCTTTGGGCTTTGTTTGTTCTTCTTTTTCTAGTTCTGTTAGGTGTAATTTAAGGTTGCCTATTAGGGCTTTTTCTTGTTTGTTAAGGTGGGCTTGTATCGCTATGAGTTTCCCTCTCAGGACCGCTTTTGCTGCATCCCATATGGTTTGATATGGCATGTTATCATTTTCGTTTGTTTCCAGATAGTTTTTGATTTCTCCTTTAATTTCATCAATGATCCATTGGTTGTTCAGTAGCACGTTGTTTAATCTCCACATTTTTGTCACTTTCCCAGTTTTTTTTTCCTGGTTCATTTCCAGTTTCATAGCCTTATGGTCTGAAAAGATGCTTGTTATGATTTCAATCCTCTTAAATTTATTGAGGCTTGCTTTGTTTCCCAACATATGGTCTATCCTAGAGAATGTTCCATGCGCGCTTGAGAAGAATGTGTAGTCAGCTGTTTTTGGGTGGAGTGCTCTGTATATGTCTACTAGGTCCATCTCGTCCAGTTTTTCATTTAAGTCTAATATTTCTTTATTAACTTTTTGTCTGGATGATCTATCCATTGCTGTAAGTGGGGTGTTAAGATCCCCTACTATTATTGTGTTGTTGTTGATTTCTCCTTTTAGGTTTGTTAATAGTTGTTTTATGTACATTGGTGCTCCTATGTTGGGTGCATATATATTTATAAGTGATATGTCTTCTTGATGGAGTGTCCCTTTTATCATTATATATTTCCCTTCTTTGTCTTTCTTAACCTGTTTTATCTTGAAGTCTACTTTGTCTGATATGAGTATGGCAACACCTGCTTTCTTTTGTTTGCCATTAGCTTGGAGTATTGTCTTCCATCCTTTCACTCTGAGCCTGTGCTTGTCTTTAGTGCTAAGATGTGTTTCCTGAAGGCAGCATATTGTTGGGTCTTGCTTTTTAATCCATCCTGCCACTCTGTATCTTTTGATTGGAGAGTTCAATCCATTTACATTTAGGGTAATTATTGAAATATGAGGGTTGAATGTTGCTGTTTTGTCACTTATTTTCTGGTTCTTTTGCATTTCCTTTGTTTCTTGTCCCATTTGTTTTGGACTGCCAATTCAGTTTGGTTGTTCTGTCTTATGATTCTTCTAGTTTTCTCTTTGTTTATCATATGTGGTTTTAATTTGATTATTTGTTTAGTGGTTACCTTGAGGTTTGGGCAAAAAATCTTCTGTATGAGATAGTCCATTATCTGATAGCCTCCTATTTCCTTATACTAAGTCAATTCAGTCACTTTCCTCTTCCCCTTCTAAGTTGCTCTTGTTATACCTTATTCTATCTTGTGTTGTGGCTGTGTGTTTACAGTGATGAGGTTAAATTTATTTTTGGTGAATTTCTTCCTTTGATCTTTGAGTTTAGTATTTAAGTGGTTGCTAACCTATTCCGGTAAAGATCTACTATTTCTCTGATTTTGTCTGCCTACTTTTCTCCTTACTCCAAGCTTTGTGTTCCCTTTCTCTTCTTGTTTTCGGGCCTGAGGGCCTTCTTGAGTATTTCTTGTAGTGGCGGTCTCGTGGCCATGAACTCCCTTAGCTTTTGTTTATCTGGGAGAGTTACTATTTCTCCATCATATTTGAAGGATATTTTTGCTGGATAGAGTATTCTTGGCTGAAAGTTTTTGTCTTTTAGTATTTTGAATATATCATTCCAGTCTCTTCTAGCCTGAAAAGTTTCTGTTGAGAAATCCGCTGAGAGCCTGATGGGAGTTCCTTTGTACGTTATTTTTTGTTTTTGTCTAGCTGCCCTTAATATTGTTTCTTTGTCGTTGACCCTGGCTAGCCTTACCACTAGGTGTCGTGGTGAAGGCCTTTGTCTGTTAATATATATAGGAGTCCTGTTGGCTTCGCTTACTGGTATTTCCTGCTCCTTCCCCAGATTTGGGAAATTTTCAGCTATTATTTCCTTGAATAGGCTCTCTGTTCCTCTTTCCCTCTCCTCTCCCTCAGGAATACCTATAATTCTTATGTTACATTTTCTAATAGAGTCCGATATTTCTCGGAGTCTTTCTTCATTTCTTTTTAGTCTTAGTTCTCTCTCTTCTTCCATCTGGAGTATATCTGTATTCCTATCCTCTAAAGTACTAATTCTTTCCTCCATATTGTCAGCTCTGTTCTTTAAAGATTCCAGATTCTCCTTTATCTCCTCCATTGTGTTCTTCATCTCCATCAGCCCTGATAGGTTTTTCTTTATGATTTCAATCTCTTTTGTGAAGAAACTCCTAATCTCATTGAATTGTTTGTCTGTGTTGTCTCGTATTTCGTTGAGTGTTTTTATGATAGCTATTTTGAAATCTCTGTCATTTAGTTTATGGATTTCTGTGTCTTCGGGGTTGATTTCTGGTTGCTTGTCATTTTGTTTCTGGTCTGGTGATTTCATATATTTTTGCATTGTGGTTCCTGTGTTGGTTTTGGTTTTCCTCATCCTGGAAGTCTCTGGTTGCACTTTCCACCTGCCGCCCCTGTGTGGTGGTGAAGGGCTGTGTAGTCTAAGCCCCCTGCGCTCTGCCCCAGTTTTTCTGCTGCGATCCGCAGTTTTGTTTTGTTTTGTTTTGTTTCTTTTCCCCACTGCGATCCACGGGTCCAGTCCAATTTATTCAGGTCTGCCTCGGACCGCTAGATCTGGTCGAGCTGCAGACTCCGGGTTGTGGGGAGGGGGGAGCTCTCTCTTTTGCCCTCTGGGTCCCTGACGTGGGAGGCTTCTCGTTTGCCCCTCTTTATCCGCTCTCTGGGTTGCTCAGATGTTGATGGTAGCCCTGTGGCTCCTCTGAGCCCTCTGTGCGGGAGTTTCCCACTGGTTGAGAGCGCCCGAAGAGCTGCAGTTTCCCGCCGAGGGCCGCCCCTCCCCCCTCTCTGGGAGCCGCGCGGACCGGATCGCTGATCTGATGGGGAGGGAGCGGAGTTCTCCTTACCTCTCCCCACTTCCTCCGGGGGCCCAGCACGTTCCGCTCTCAGATGTGCGGCAGTGTGGATCCCTCCGCTCCAGCTTTTGACTGTCTGGGATTCCGTTGTTTGTCTGTGGCTGTTACTTTTGTTGTATTTTGTGGGGGAAGAATTCACGGGAAAGCTCACTCCGCCATGATGCTGACGTCACTCTCGTGTCTTTTTATTTTTACAAACACAATTCCACAGGGTCTTGTATAACATTTCCTCTTACAGTAACCTTTAAAAAGGTTATATTATGCCATTGTGGAGAATTATCTGAATAGACTTTTAGCTGCCTTTAGGGACTGAGAGAAATACTTTGTCCAAGTTAAATCAGCAGTATTCAAGTGTATGTATTACATCCTGAGATACATTTCTTACCTTCAATTATCTCTTCAGACAACAGAGAGTTCAAAATAAGCAGAGTTTAATTTTCCAAAGCATTTAGAATATTGGCAGCATTGCCAAGAAAAAATCCTGCTGAAGTCTCACTTTAAGTACTGATTCAACATTTAGAGTAAAGATATTTTTTAGCGTTTCAGTTTACATAGACATCTTTAAGAAAATAAAGGGTTTGAAAAATTCTAGGAAAGTAGTACTAAATCTATTCACTACTATTATGTTCCTTTTTTCAGAAAATGTGGAGTAGATCAAGAGGGTAACTGATACCTAGAGGAAAAATGGAGACTTAGAAAAGAATAATAGAATATCACAATCTTGACTGACCTTATAAGTAAACTTGCCTGTAAATTCATTCAAGTATAAAACGGCCCTTTTAAAATGTACTGTTATGCTATATATTTTCCATATTTTAATGGGAACATTTATAATCACACTGGATAAAAATGTTATACCTTAGAATATCATGCTGTTTGTGACAAACCCACAGAACTGAACTTTCTAGCATTTCCCCTTCCCTGCTCACTTTCAGAATAGCAGAACCAAGCTCAGTATTCATTATAAAAGGTCAAATAATATGTTTTCTATTTTGTTGTTTTTTGTTTATTGTTTGTTGTTGTTATTGTTTTGCTTTAAAAAGTTTGACATTGGGGCCAGCCCCGCGGCCTAGTGATTAAGTTCGGCATGCTCCACTTTGGCGGCCCGGGGTTCAGTTCCCAGGCATGGACCTACACCACTCGTTGGCAGCCATACTGTGGCAGCAACCCACATACAAACCAGAGGAAGATTGGCGCAGATGTTAGCTCAGAGCGAATCTTCCTCAGCAAAAAAAAAAAAAAAAAATTGACGTTATATATTTATTGGATGACTGTATTAAAAGCAACTCAATAGGATCATGGAGGAATTGGATTTTCAGGGGCTTGGCAACAAACAAAAAATTAAAGTAGGCCACTGTTCAAATTCAATCAAGGTTGGGAAAGTCTAAAAATCATTGATATTTGATTACTTATGGGTGACATGAATTACGATTCTTAATTCAGCATCCATAGGCATTTATGTGTGTCATAGAATAAGCATAAGTATTTGATTTCTTCTTGAAAAACAAACTGAACTCTCCTTCTACCTTACAACCTCTCTAACTTAGAGAAGTGGCCAACAAAGGGTGATATAAGGGTGATAAACCTTTCCATAACCAATTTCTATCTGTTTAATAAATAAACAAAAATAATAGATGTCTCCCCAGGAAACAAATTGACTGGAGCAGAAAACAGAGAAATAAGTATTTGTACTATTTACAACAATCTATAATGTTACAGATGTATAACTAATATATAAAAGAGATAACTACATTAGTAATTAGGTTTGGAAATCCTTAACCAACGTGACCAATTCAGTACTAAAATTCTGCAGGATAAAGATTTTAATGAATGTGGTTTGGGTTTGTTTTATTTAAAATATTATAATGAAATCTATTATTGAAAAAGTTAAGTCACTGTTGAACATTTCCTGCTCGTTATATATTTTACAATTGTGCCTTTTCCTGTCAGTGACACAGAAAATGTACATGTTGAATAAAAAAGGGGAAAGAAATATTAACAATTACTTTTTTCCTTTTGGAGTAAAGAAATTATAAAGATCATTATTATTCCTATCCCAAAGATCATGTTACAGGAAGTTTATAGGTAGATTTCAAGTCCTTCTTTCATGAGATCCTATATACTAGTAAGAATGTATTTAAACCAGCAATAATCTGACAGAAGGCAATATTGGCACTAGAATGAAACAGTGGCTTTTGCCAAGAACACCTGGGATGAAAGGGTAAAGAAGTTATATGAGATGAAATGAATTTTACTCATGCTGTAACATTCGATCTGAATCTTCTCTGGATGTTTTGATGAGAAAGGGTAAAAGTATGGGATGGTTTTATTGCATAAATTTAATTTAAAGGAGAGAGTAAGGGCAATAGACTAACTATCATACTTCTATCATTTGCTATAGATGTTGTATAATTTAACTCCCAGATTTTTACATGAACAATTTTCTCTCCGCAATATACTTGGAACAATTCCTTCCTCATTCCATTGGTGGAAAGCCAGAAGAAAATCTTGTTGCAGTAACTTGGGTTCATTTTTCTTAGAAAGAATAGATGCAAATTTGAAGGACCAAAAAAACCAATGTTCTACATATAGTATAAAAAGAAGACAGCAGATTTCATGTCTATGTATACACACATACACACACACATACACATTCACTCACCCTTTGCTTGATGCAAGTATGGCACAGAGCCCTGATCTTTTCACTGTAGGAACATGTAGGGCAGTATGGAACTCACACCTTCCACACAGAGGCACAAAATACACAATATTTCCTCAGTAAAGTGAGTTTTATATTGTGTTTTTACAATTATTTAGTTAACTAAGATGGATTTTAGGATTTTTTTTTTTTTACAATATCTAGAATACTTAAGTAATGAAGGAAAATCAAACAGAATAGAAAGCCATCAATTATTTTTCCGGTCAATAAACTAGCCTAGCACGTTCCAGTAGAAATATAATATAAACCACATATGTAATTTTATGTTTTCTAGTAGTTGCATTAAAAAAAAACTAAAAAGAAACGGGTGAAACATTATCATATATTTTATGTAACCCAAAAGATTTTCATTTCAATATACACTCAATATGAAAATTATTGAGATATTTTACATGTTTTTTTCAATTGTCTTCAAAATCCAGTGTGTGTGTTACTCTTACAGGACATCCCACTTTGGACTAGCTCCATTTCAAGTGCTCAGTAGCCACATGAGGTATAGTTGTATGAAGACTATTGCTGTTTCTCAAATCTATACCCTTCCCAATCTCTCTCCTAAACTCTTGACTCATATTTCCAATTGCTATCATTCATTTCCAATTACATATAATATATCATGACTGAGAGTAACATTTTTGCGCTCCTCCTCTAATCTTGTCACTTCACTTCTTAGATTCCCTTATTTTGGTCAATAGTATTACTATCCACACTCCCATAATTGTTCAAATTAGAAATCTGAAGTATATTCTCCACTTTTCCCTCTCCCTCATTCATCTTCAATTGAATGAGGCAGAAAGCATCCTGAGTTTGCATCCTCTTTTGTTTCCCCACTGTCTCAACTTTATTCAAAGCCTTAAACATCATGTACCTGGATCATTAAGGGCTTCTTAACTCATCTCTCTACCATCCATCAATCCCCACTACTTCAAACCACCCTCTGCACTAAAGGCAAACTGGTCTCTTGAGCCTGTGTACTATTAATTACTTTTTAAAAAATTTAAATTGAATTACATTACTTTCTTAATAAAGATGTCATACTGATTCTTTTGGCTATATTTTTATGAAAAAAACACTTGTTCTATTTTCTTTATGTACAACTGTTAGAGCTACAGCAGTAAACAAGACAAATTGTCTTCCTGTTCTCAAGGAGCTTAGAGTGTAGTGCCTATGAGTTGCCCACTAGGACAAAAGGAATGTTTTTAAAAATATGACCCCATACTATATGTCCAGTTTTCCCTGTACAAGTAAACACATGACTAGGTGTACTACCAAGCGAAAAAAAAAGGAAATCATCTTTAGTGATCTAAGGCTTTCAAAAATACTTTCATCAGAATCATTGAACAGCTAGTCAAGCTGGTTTTCTTAGGTAACTAATGAACAGTCTAGTTTATCACTATAGAAAGCTGAGATCCTATATATAAACCTTCAAAGGGAAGAGAAATGGTTCTAACTTTGAACAAGAGTGTTATATATCATTTTCTGATTGTATCTTACCTATGAATTATAATAACATTGATCTGTGGTCTCTTTTACCTTGTTCATTTGTTTCAATTCTCTCATTTCTGCCTAGTTCCAATCCCCATTCACTTTATTGTTTCTTGCTTGTTTTCATTCCTGTGGAAATCTACAAAGAAATTACTTTTGGGTTATTAGAAATAAGACATCTTTTAGGGGACATATTCCACTCTATAGTCAATATGAATCATACTGCTAAATTGGATTATTGTTAAGACACTTTGAGTTATGGAGCTTCGAGCTTCTCATTGTATCCTTTGGATCTGGCTGGAGTGTAGAGGACTGTGCAGAAAGTTTTATGGGCTAGGCCTGGAAATGGTGAACTTCACTTCTGCCAAATAGTTCATTGGCCAGAATGCAGTCACGTGGTCTGGGAAATATAGTCTTCCTGGATGTGAAGGAGAAAAAAGAAAGGATTTTTGCATATAAAGCTATGTTGTTTTCTGCTTGAGGAAGTGGATATTTTTATCTTTACTTTATAAATGAAGATAGGAGGTACTACATAGCTTGCCCAAGATCACATAGCTAACAAGAGGGAAAAATAGAATTCAAGTCAGACTAAGTAGTCTGACTCGAAAACCGTTTATCTTTCTCTAAATTGTTTCAGACTGATTGCTTCTTTCTTGCACCTTCCCAAATTAATGGGGCGCCAGTGATTGCCCTATTTTCACTTCATTACTCTTTGTAGTAATTTATTTGATTCATAAATTTGAAAGAAGCACCCAAGCATGCTTGACTCAGTCCCCCTATTCTGTTTAGAGCATCCTGTTTTCAGAATGTTCTTGTTCATCTTCCTGCTGTCTGGGAAGTGCCTGCCTAGTGAGGGACACATTACAGTCATCTTACAGCCTGCGGCTAATGTTGGGGAGTAGAGAGGAAGTGGTGTAGGGTGGGAATATTAGAAGGACTTGGCCATGGATCCGAACCACTTCTCCAATAAAACCATTCACTAATATAGTTGATCTCTTGATCTCTCTGCATCTCAATCTTTTCTCCCTAATGGTTCTAAACTTCATAGGGGATAGAATGGAGTATAGCTGGGCTTATAGTAATCTACTATTTTATTTATTTTTCTAGAGTAGTAGTTTATTAGTAGGCAAAATTAAAAACTCCATGTACCCCTAGGGTGACTAACTCCCCCCAAGAAGGAAATGTAGCCATTGGAAAGTCCAAGAAAATTAAAACAATAACAGCAGTAATATTGCATAATACTTGAAATTTTTATTTTTAATCAAGCTACTTAGCATTGGTTATAACCAATAATGAAGCAGTATCTTGAAATTGATGGTTAGTAACATAAATGATCCCAAGATAGGTTTGTCTTTCTTTAGAATGCATAGAAGCTTGACATCTTAGGATGACCTGGTGACTAACACAGATGCTCACATGATAGGCGAAGAAACTGAAGCTCGAAGACGTCAGACTAGACAAAAAGTTTGGACAAAACAGGTATGAGGACAAAGGCTTCCTGGGACTCGATCCAGTTTTCATTATTTGATTTTTGAGAGCAAATATATGCTTTATTATGGGTAACTTAATTCACATGTAGTGAAAGAAGGTATCCTAACATACACTCAATAGCAGAGGGTTAATATTTCACTTCAGTTAATCCAAGAAGTGATCTAAATGCAATTAACCAGGACTGAATTTTGGATTATATTTTCTAATGCAATTTTTTTTAATGAATATCTTTTTTTCATAGTGGAAAACAAATATGAAGGCAGCTCAAGTACTGTGTTTTAGGTCATAATATAAGTGCAAAGCAAAGCTAGATAATAAGCTAAAAGTCCCTCTGTAGCACTTATAAGTACAATGTAATAAAATTCATTATAATAGCATTCTAGTTTTGTCATGAAACCATAAGAAACCATAGTTATTACATGAAAAATAGAGTAACTAATATTTTGCCTGGTAAAACTATAGTAAATTGGTTCTAGTAATAACAACACCGTTATAATCATACTGAAAAATAGCTGTAAGTTACGATCTGTATATTTACTACGCTATTATAATAATTATAGTTCTACCATAGATTTCTTTTATACAAAAGCTAAATTTACTCTAGTAATTGCATTCTCCTTTCTCTTCTGCAGAACTATAAGAATGTAAAAGTGTAACTTTTGATTTGAAGTATGAAAGCTTCAAATTTGTTATTTTTTTTATCATTATTAAATGATTTTGAACTAGGGGAGATTATTTAAAAAAAAACAAAAATTTTCCAAGAAGAAATATACCTGCCTGTGTAAGACTAGTAAATAGTTTGTAAGATGTCAAAACCAAAAGGTAAGTTATTGTCAAAATTTAAGTATAAAAGAAAGTTTTCTAAATATGTAGAGTACAGAAGAACCTGAAATAACTGAACTTAACTCTGAAAGAAGACCTTAAACCTATTTTATGTCACCTCCAAGAGAAGTCTCTCCATCTTTTCCTTGAATGGTAACACGGACCAACGCACCTACACTCTGTCTGCTGCTCCGGCCCTCAGACAGGGGTGAAGACTCACCAGGAATTTCTAAGGAAAAATGACCTAGAGGGGCTCATTGATGTGCTTCAGGAGATACAATATACTGTTGAATGGCAATGAGCCTAGGAAGAAATCAAAACAGTTTCTTGGCCATGGCTAACCTCAACTCATTAGATAGAGGCATATTTTATGAGTATTTAGGTCTAAAAAAATTTGATAAAGGAAACTTCAGCTTCTATGGAAAGTAAAGTTCCTCCTCCTCTGTCATTTGCTTCTACTTGTCCTTAAACTGCAATGATCATACTGTGACAGAAACTGTCTGGATGTTCACCAAATCTGTTTCCATTTCCCAGACATACAGTTGAACTACGTTTCCCAGCCTGTTTCTAATTAGATGGGGGCCATATGACACTGTTCTGACCCAGGGACATTTGCCTCTTCCAGGATCACCTGGAGAGACCTCCATTGTGCTCTCCGTCCTACAGTTAGCAAGGATGGTAGCACCATGAGATGAGAAGAACCTGGGTCCCTGTGTCTCCAGCTTGCAGGAGAGCTTCCCAACCCACATGGGTTGTAATGCGGGCAATACAATGTATTGTATTAAGCCATTGAAAATTTGGGGTTGTCTCTTACAGCACTTAACCCTCCCTGACATTGGAAGCCCAAGGTCCAGCAGCGTCTCTACAGTCTGCTTTAACGCTATTTGTAGAGGCAGTCACAGTAAGCAACTTTAACTATATTATTTTTTTCTTTCTCTTCCCTCCCTCCCTCCTCCCTTCTTCCTTTCTTTCTTCTTCTCTTCCTTTTTCTTCTTCCCTGCTAATGGAGACGGGTAGGTAGAGGGCTGTAATTCTCCCTTACCCCTTATTTTCTTGTTTTTCCTTTTTTTCCACTCTCAGTACCATCTCTTTGCTTGTGCTGAATTGTATTTAGAGTAATATTGTAAACTCAAATGTGTGATGTTTTGACTGTAACCCTCTAAGAATCTCTGCCGAATATCCATACAAATCTAGCACTGAGATTTAAGCAATAAAAGGCTTCTGTATAAACTGTCTAAATAGCTTAAGGATGTATTGCAATAGTGAATTTCCCATTATTTAACACTACTTAAAGTAAGGGAGAAAAACACCAATGATTTTAATTTTGAGCTGTATAATTCCTAAGGCAGAACAAGAATTATGTTTCAATATGTTTCCAGTTGTTTTCTGTAATTTCTTGCCTGTTGCTTGTTTTCAGAACTTGCATTATGTTGTCTGCTTCAACCCAGCTTCTTGTACACACCTCTGTTGCGTTGTTCTAGGGAATCTCTCTCACTTCTTGCAAGCGAATCTGCATATCCAGCTTCCCACCCCACAATAACTGCTGTATTTTATATGAATTGTTTCAGGATATTCCTGAAATTGAAATGGATCACCTCACTGTCTTCCCATCGCCCTTGTTTTCTTAAATGGAATTCATCTTACTGTACCTCTTGCAGTCTATTAAAAGGTATTATTCAGAACACACAAATATCTGTCAGAGTCTTTCTGCATTTGGTAAATCTCCCTCTCAAGAAAAACTCAAGAGAAGAAAAAGCAGTAAAGCCACAAATGCTATATATGCATAGGTAGTAGACTGGGCTTATTATTTTTTAAATTGCCTAGAGAGGAACACATTTTTTATAGAAACTGTATAAAGCAAGTTTTGTTCTAAATGAAGTTTGCAGTTCATTTTTTATACACTGCTAACATGAGATAATCTGGGTTAATTCTTTTGGAAGACAGCCAGCAAGGGAGCACTTTGAAGCTACTGAGCTGTTGGTTTGGGCTGGGGAGGCTAGAACAGCATTGCTGAGAAGGAGCTGTCCACCCAAGTACTTCAGTGCTCTCCTCCTCGGCCTGTGGCGAACACTCAGGGTCATCTCGGAAGTGGCCCCTGAGAGTGACACCAGAATCCTTAGCACAGTGTTAAGTGCGGGCACTGTCGATTGATCAGAATTAAACCTTGAGTTAGAAACTACTTGTTGTCTCTTTATTACCGCATTACTGAACATGAATTTTAAGATCACACAGGCCTATGTTCAAATCTTTGTCACTAACTTGGTATTAAACCAGAGGACATTTTGGGCACTGCTACTTACAGTGGGCAGGGTGACATCTGGCCTCTAGAGGTGATCCCAGAATATGGTATGAGGCTGAGACTCATCTTTCTCCTTGTTTTGCACAGCCCCCTTCCAGGCAGGAACATGACCTCAGAGGGTAAGGTCATGGCTGGCTCAGGTACCCGCCATCTCATAGATCCAGAACCTCAACAACTTTCCTTTACCAAACTCCATCTGGCTTTGTTGGCTTCTTTTAAAAACCTGTAATGGGAAAGATCTGACTTTCACCCACCCTTAATCAGAGACCCTGCCAACACACCAATTAAAGGGTGGCTACACTTCTGTCTAGAGGGCTTATACCTGCCCTTCTTACAATAACAACCACTTCTTTTTTAGACAGTTCTACTGCTATAGCAAAAACATACACACATGTGTTCACACGTACGTGCACATACTCCAGGTAGGGCATCCTGCACTATATGTCAATTACCTAAAGAATGTCCTGCACATGATTAGGTATGACATACGTGTTAGCTCATTTGTCTTTCTGGGGACATCTATGACTCTTCCTACTATTTTATACTTTATCAAAGGGGCTGGAGGTGGAGGGGTGTCGTATTCAAACAATTCAAATGAACTCCACCTAAGGTGGGTAGTTGAAATGGAGATCTCTGATCACTAGGAACAGGCCTATTAGGGAGTTTCTTTCAATATTCTTTCTTAATTATGTAAATCTAAGAGGTAAATAGCCACTCCTGCTATTGAGAGAACAACAGAATAAGAATCTTCAGGAATTTGTTTGCTTTTAGAATTCCATACCAAAACATATCCCTCCCCCTTTGGAATACAGAGAACTGGAGTCTATGACCAATTTACAAAAGATACTCAGGAATCTTCAGATAGAAGGAGATCCGTGGGGGTGAATGTGGATGCTCCACTTAAGGTTCAGTGGCTGGGAAGAGCAATAATGCTTCTAAAATTAAATTATCTTGAGGAAAGGAAGAATCTAGGTTAATGTCCTGCTCTCTTTACAAGAGAGTAAGTGTTCACTAGACAGACTTTTTGTATGTTTGTTCATCTGCCACTGTTCCTGCCAGATTCTGGAAGCTTTTTCTGACCCAGCCATGCTGGCACAGTGGTTGGAGCTTGGGGAACGATGGCCAAGCCTGTGAGTATGAACTGGAGAGAGCTGGAATGTGGGCACTCTGGCAGTGCTGGCAGAGATTGGAGCAGCGCAAGCAACTTGGCAGAGTAGACCAGTGTGTCTTAGACACTGGAGTCTACAAAAGTGACCCCGCATGGCGGCAACTGGCAATGGTAGTGTCTAATTCCAGGTCCTAGACCAGATGCCCAAGGCAGGACTGGTTCTGCTTCAGAAGGAGTGAGCCTTTGATGTATGGGGACTTCAAGAGCAACATCTAGGATTTCATTGCTTGTATGATGATTTCCTTGCTCAAGAGATTAACTGAAAAACGTTAAAATGAATGTTTATAAACTGAACTGGTGAAGCAAGACATTGGATAGGTTTACATATGCAATGTCATCTACCCCCTCCTTGCTTCTTGCTTTATAATATAGAAAACAGAAGAAGCTAATCTATGCTTCCATAAATAGCAAAAGTCTTCTTTACTATAGTCAGTAACAAAGAGGCTGAAGAAAACACTCCAAACTCAAATGGGTACATGAGGATTCAGAACTATGCTTACAGGGACCTACAAAATTTATCACCAGAGGTAGTGAGACTCTATATAATAATGTGGATGATTAGATCCAATCCATAGTTGTTAAACAGTAATTCTATACAAGGCACTACGCTTGAGATTTCAACCTTGAGAGTCAGTGCAGAATTACGAAGTGTTGATTCAAGAGCCCTACTGCCTGGTTCCCACAGCAGCTCTGCCTCTTGCTGGCTTTCTGCCTTAACTTCTCTGGCCCTCAGTGTTGGCAATAGGAAGATGAGGGCGATAATGGGACCTATTTCATAGATGTTACATCAGAATTGAATGACTATATAATTCAAAAACCTTAGAACCATGCCTGGCACATCATAATAATCACGTATTGTTATCATTATTATTTTCATAGTTATTATTACTAGTAGTAACAGCAGTGGTATTATGTTACTTGACTTGAGTAAAGAAGTAACACTAGACCTTTCCTTCCCAGATAAAAGGAGTTATAGACTGAGAGGAATATGAAGAAAAGAAAGGAAAAAAAATTCAAAATGGGGCAAAGAGTTGAAAGTACACAAATACTAATTTGCAGCAATTGGGAAGAGAAAAATTTTCAAGCAGTTTTACACATTCAGTCAGCATGCAAAATAGATTCCTGAATCAACCCATGAAGAAACGACAGTAAAACAGAAGTCTAGGATCCATTGAGTCTCTATTGGATTCCTCTCCCAGTGTAATAATGCCTTTCTTCGTATTCAAATACAAAATATCCACCAAATAACACACCCTCCAAGCCTCTGCAGCCACAGGGTTTGGGGTTCAGGAAGTTAGCTTACAGCAACCAGTTGTTAATTAGTGAGCAAGATGATAGTTAGTAACAATTACTACACTTCAAAGAAATTAAATATAGCACAGTTTGCTATCTTGATTGTGTTGAGTAGACATGGCCTCTGGTCTGAGCACAAGCAGGAACTAGTCACAAAAATAAGTTGAAAAGCTGAAAGGTGTGGTGATTTTTCTGTGGCTTTTGGCATTAACTTCCTCTTTGGACTCCTTCTCCTCTATATGATGATTTCAACCAAAAAAAGTTACAGTGAAAAAAGAGGGAATACAAAAATATTATTTTTGCTGTATCATATAACAGAAAAACAAGGAGAAAAATTACTTTTTTAAAAAAGATATATTGGGGCCGGCCCCGTGGCTTAGCTGTTAAATGCATGCGCTCTGCTACTGGCGGCCCGGGTTTGGATCCCGGGCGCGCACCGACGCACCGCTTCTCCGGCCGTGCTGAGGCCTCGTCCCACATACAGCAACTAGAAGGATATGCAACTATGACATACAACTGTCTGCTGGGGCTTTGGGGAGAAAAAGGAGGAGGATTGGCAATAGCTGTTAGCTCTGAGTCGGTCTTCCTTAGCAAAAAGAGGAGGATTGGCTGGATGTTAGCTCGGCAGATCTTCCTCACAAAAAAAAAAAAAAAAAGATATAGAAGCATATGTTTTTCAGGAGGAAGATTATTTTTAAGTTGTGTCTACACTGTCTATATGGGTGATAATTTGGTATTTTTTGTAACTATTATCAAACAACAAATTAAATTTGGCAATTTTTTTCTCTCAAATGCTCTATTTCTTTCTTTTTTTTTTCTTTGATGTATGAGGAAAGAGGTGCAAGTGTCAAAACAATAGCTGGCTCTAAAAACCAATTCATTATTTGATTTTTGCTTTATTTTATACCATATCAAAAACTCATACAAAGAGTGTATCCCAATTCAGAAGAAACCAAAATGTGACTAATGATCTTACCACATTCAGAATCTTGGGATTAGTAAATGAATCACTATTCTCTGGCTTGCTCAGGCTCTAAAATTGGGCCCATTTTTCTTTCTTTATCTTTCAATTGGCTCTGTCTGCTAATTTTAAATTTTTACTTTTTGTGTGTATGTGGGAGAGTGGTTTTCAAACAACCTTTCAGTGACACAAAGGAGAAACTGGAGTTTGCAGTTGGAAAAGCTAGGGCTTCAAATTAGTAACTGCATCTAACATCAGCAGCTATGATTAGAAACAAACTCCTGCCAAGATGACCAACGGCACCAACAAAGGAGAAAGAGAAGCAAAGACATACGTGAGGAGAACCAAAGTCTCCTGCTGTAGGGAGAGGAGAGTCTAGAGAAAATGAACTTACTATGTCATGGGTTTAAAAAGTGGGGAATAATATTTATTCATACAAATGCAATTGCCATCAGGATTAGGGGACTGTACAAACTGCTTTATGACCTAAGCAAATGATTTAATACATGAGTATCACGGGATCTTCTACTGGGAGCTCAGTAGGCGGGTCATCATATTCTGGAACATATATTGGGAGAAATTGCGTATACTGATTGTTAGAAAAATATGTTGTTTTCCTTTGGCTTTTTTGAACAATTTTTTAAAATTCTGATTATAAAAGTCATGCATTGGAGAAAATCTAGAGCTTATAGAAAAGAATAAAGAAACCAAACATAATCTCACAATCCAGAGACAAACTTTGTTAATATTTCACCTTTTTCTTTCTCACTTTTTTCTTTTTCACATGTGCATGTGTGTGTATATCATTAATATTATAATGTAGAAAAGAATTTTGATTGCATTTAAAACTGTATTTTAGTATAGAAGTTAGTAGATGCTTATTGTAGGAAATTCAAAGATCCTGGGGAAATTTTCAAAAAAGAAAAATCACTTATAATTCTACTATCCATATCTTTAGGTATCTTGGTCCAGATTATTTTTTTCTTCTTGCATCTATGTGCTAATATTGTATACCCTTTTTTAACCTACTCTTTTTATTCAACAACATATCATGTCTCTTAATGGCTGAATAACATTCCACTGAATGGCTGTACCATCGTTTAGCCAATATATTGTAGGATATTTTGAGTTATACGAATGACTATTTTCTAACACGTTTTCAATAATAGGTTTTTTTAAATTGAGGTCTGTGTGTGTGTGATTGGGAGTATTATGTGATAGGAATAACCAACTAGTCTGCAACTAGAGAACCAAGAGATCCATTATGGTGTTTGCATCTAACTTTGTGTCAACAATACTAACCTGCCGAGCTGCCATTGACTGAATTATTAACAGTGGAACTTACCCAAAGAAGCTCAATAAAATAGCAGCAGTTTTGAACCAGAGTAGTCAACCTCCACCCAAAAGAAAAGTCTATATTAGCTGCTCTCTCCTACACAACAGCACTTTTATTTACCAAACTACCAAAGAGAATAGGAGGAATACTTGACATTTTAAAATCAAACATCATTTCACAAATGTCCATACCCAAATTCATCCTAATCATTGAAATTAATTACTATTTACAGCAACTATAGGAATTAGCTTCCTGTTTCCTATTCTGTAAAAGGAAAAAACGAATAGGTATAGGACAATGTGACTTTCATAAGACAAAAGAGGAAAATACAAACAAAACAAAACAGAAATCTTGACTTTTTCTCTTGCTTCCCCATTTAGAAAAGAGTTAAAGCCAAAAGCAGGAAACCCACGTTAAGAATGTTTATTTGAATGAGTCCTATTCATTCTTCATATACATCTGAAGCTACCCACTCTTATGGAGAAGTTTACCCTTTTCAAAAGCATCTAGATTGTCAGGGCATCATACTAAACAATTAATTTAATCAAGTCTATCAAAGCATTAGTTAATTTTAACTGTACCATCAAACTGGTCATTAGTGATGATTAGATAAAATTCCAAAGAAAAAGGATGTGTGCATGTTTATGTAAGTGTATAGTTTACAATTTTTACATTTTACTGCATTTTTTTGATTAACCCATTCAATATTTTTTAATCAAGTAAACCAAAAATATTAGTTAAATCTAACAGTATTATCAAACGGTCATAGTTGTTGATTAAAGTCCCCAGTGATGAGGATTGCTACATGCAAATATGGGTGTGTTTTGAATGCATAGAGTTTAATTGCTTTTTCCTTTTTAAGTGCACATATATCTTCATGTTTGAAAGAAAAATGCTGATTTATCTATAATGTTGCTGCAGACTATCATCTCTCCTTTCCAAAAACCTGATGAACACACAAACCCCAGGCTCTTCTCCATAGAAATCTGCTGAACAATATTGCTAATACTATTTAACTAAATCTAACAAAAAATAAGTTTAGAAAAAATCAAACTCCTTTTCTTTGATCAAAATCATTGGTAAATTCAATCAAAATAATTGAACTGGGATCCTCAAATAGACAACATTTTGAAAATCTCCATAGGTTTGGCAGGACAGAAACAATCTTGTTTTAAACGCAAAATACGCGGTGTAAGAGAAAATGTAAAAGTATCCTCACAGCAACAGTACTCAACTGAAAATAAGCAGGAGAGATTCAGCCATGTGGAAGAGATTCCACCTTGCAAATCCCTAAGGGTTTGAATAAGGAAGCTTAGAATAACAGCTGTGTGTGGTACAGTGGGAAAAAGAAGCCCTTCAGTAAAGCAGTGTGCTGTGGGGTTAGGCTGTGTCCAGTCAACTTATTATTCCCTTCCTCTCTCAGAGAAACAGAATTCTTGAGCTATAAAAAGAATAAAGAAAGCTAGATAAATTTCTGTGTGGTGCTGAAAATGAGAATTATTCTTTGTTCTTAATATAAAGAGGCACGGTGCTGCTCATAGGGCCTGGGCTTTGGAATGAGACGAGCTGGGTTTAAAACTCAGCATATCAGCTGTGTGACCTTGGGCTAGCAACTGAATTTCACCTTCCTTTTTTGTAAAATAGCGATGATAATACCTGCCTACCTCCCAGGGCAGATATAAGCAGTCAATGACCCACTGAGGGGGAAAAAAAAAAAACAGCTTAGCAAAGTACCTAGCACCTGCTAGATACTTAACAAATGTTAGTTTTGCTTCTTCCTTTTTAAATACAATGCTATAAATACTAACACTTGGGTGTCTATATATAATATACTTCAGGATTTTGGCATTTCTTAATTTTCCGTTTGATCAGGCAAGGTCAAAATGTTCCCTTAGTTTATATGTGTTTTTCTCATAGACTTTCCTGTTTTATTTTACTTCATTGCATTTATCATTGCTTGATATATATTTATTTGTTTGTTTTCTACTTTCTGCCATTAGAATACCAGCTGCAAGAGGGCAGGGACTTTGCTCAGTGCTAAATCTCCACCCCTGAAAAATATTCCTATCGTGTAGTGGGCAATCAATAAATATTTGTTGAAATAAAGAATAAATGGCTTATAAATTTGTTATATTTAAAGCTGCTTACAGCATTTCTACTGAAATAGTTGACAACAACACATCCAACTATTTGTAAATAAATATGTACATGAATAGGTAGTATCACAACATCTACTTCTACAGCTCCATATAGGATTAAGAGTGCCCTGAATATAATCACCATTTAATCAATATTTGTTAAATGTGTTAATATGAGCTTCTTATTCAGTCAATATATATGTATAAGTATGTCTTCAGATAGAAGAAAGCTATGGTTTCTTATTTTTGTGCAGAGAAATTAGTGGTTTTTGTGGAGATAAAATACTATAATCATATATTGCCTAGTAACATATTCATGATTTACCATAACAAGTACTGTAGGAATCTTGTAAAAGACAATAATCTGGGATTGAGTTATCATTCATACATGTACAAACCCACAAATATAATGTCATAAATGTTTAGGTGTGTTATGTGTGCATATGTGTATGTGCTTGTTAAGTAGATCAGGCTATTTGTTGAATAATTCATTAATATATTCACATATGTGTATATAAAACAAGCTATAAAAAATGTTTAGACATTGTGGAATGATCCTGTGAATGTTGGGATAAATGGTATATGCCAAATGTCACTGGATTGAATTATGAATGAAGAATGCTGGAGTTTGATTAAAAGAAAAGAGAAACTATGTGAAATAAACTTAAAGGAAGAAAGATTTATATCATGTGTTTATTTACCATCCTATTAATGTATATTTTTTTGCCATAGATGAGAAAGAGAAATGGGTCTTTGCAAGACAAGGACTACCAGAAATAGAGAGTGGACAGTTATGCTTGTAGAGAGAACACGACCCACCTCCCTCCCCCACACCCTCAACACTTCAACTCCTGCCAGGCAGGAACCAGAATCTTTTGTAGAGCACCATTATAGTATTAGAAAGTAACACAATCACAAAAGAGAGAAGAATGGCTTGATCCACACTGCCGGGATTCTGAAAGGCCCCCCTGAGAGGAATACTGTGGCAGCACTAAGTCAGAAGAAAAGACCTACCCAGCTAAACTGTCACGTCTAAGAGAAGCTGGCTAGGAAAATTATTTCTCCACCAAAAGGCTTTCATATATTTTATTTTTTAAAGTTGGTACAAGAGATAATGCAGCACATTTGTGTAATTTCATCCTGAAGCTCGACTAGACTAAGGGCTCTCCGATCTCATGCACACACAAAATCTTGGAAGCTTCTCTCTCCCGTCTCTCTATCCGTTAGAATACGCTCTTATAGCTCCCATTCCACATCACCTTATCTTGGCTCCTTTATGCCCCCCAAGAATAGTCTGGGATCTTCCAAATTGGTGTGCTACTTTCTCAGTAAGGAAACAGGAAAAACCCAATAAAATAATTATTAACAACCTATAACATTGCCTCCTCCACAGCCCCCCACATACATACACACACGATGCACACACGATTATTTGTCCCACCTTACGATGGAATTCTGGCTGTTTCTTGGGGCTTTGATAGTGCTAAGGCCCAGTACATTTGAAATCGAGAAGCTGAGGGAAAAATAAAAACGAGGTATGCAAAAGAGCTGGAAGGAATTGTTGCCTTTTCTTGGATCAGAGCTAGTGAGAACATTCACTTCTGTAATTTCCTCTCCCCTTAACAGGGCTGAGAAAAGTACCCCTAAAGTGGGGAAAGAGAAGAGGGGAAAGAAAAGGTTAAAGAAAAATGGACAACCATAAAAAGATTTATAACTTACTTTTGAAATAAATCAGCAAAGGGAGGCCCAATCTGCCATTTGCTCTGAGGGCTCTGGGATCCCACACTGAATAATGTGCCACAGCCCATTTTGATCTGCACTGAAATTAACAATCAGTCAGCCACTTTATGAAATATTATCTTTGTTAGCTTTACCACTAACAAAAATATACTTTCAATTTTTCACATCCACACACTACATCTATTAGAGCAATCTGGGAAATTAGTTTGAGATAAACTGTACAGCAATTTTATTCATAGCTTTCCTGTATCTCACACTGTTACTCTGCATCACAGCTCACTAAATAGTGCCTAATGTTTATTGCATTTAACTGAATGTATACGATTCTGAGGGTACGCCAGGGACCGATTATCATAATTATACATGTTTCTATGGAAACCCACAAGTCTATCAGTTTTGATTCATTATATTGTTATACCTTCTAGCACTTTCTAATTATTAGGTGCCCATAAAAAGTCTCAGTCTTGCTGTTACTATAGAAATGAGCTATAGACGGGCCTGAATTGTTAACCCTTAAATGACCAAAATATATAGACAGACAGCTGGTAACTATTCATGTAACTGAAATAGCTAATAATTTCATCTATTACTTAAATTCATAGTTGATTTACTGTTATTAATTTCAGAAAATATTTCACTTGGACAACTCATGAATGATTATCTCAGATTTTATAAAATTGTCCTGACTTTGAGGTTCCTCAACCCTGATGTATACCCTCAGGTATGATAATAGATACACAAACACTAACGTAACACTGAATTAGTGAGCACAAAGTACAAAATCAGAAGTCTTTCAGGACAGATTTCTTATTTCAGAGATAAAGACACATTTGCTAGTATAAACACAGAATTATATGTTAAGTGATAAAACAGATAAATCAGAATATAATAGTGAAAACTCCAATGCACTGAGAGTCTTTAAATCAAGCACCTAAAATTACTTCACAGCAATATGGCTATTTAGGTACAATTTAATATTGTTACTTAAATTGCAATTTGTAATTTAATATTTTCATTTTACTTTTTCTCCTATATTCACTAACAGAATCCAGTGAAAATTGAAAGGGACTGAGCAGTTTCATTGTCTCTCTAACCCTCCTGCTATTATAGTTTTCAATTAGAAGTGCCTTTTAATTTAGACCAGGAAAGCTCTCCTAAAGTGACAGCTCGCCCTTCACACTGCATATCTATTTATTTCGGAAGTCAACACACCATTCAATAACCTGAGAACAGCCCTGATTGCTATGCTAATAGTATTCAGAAATATGTCGACACCGATGGAAACAAGTAAACTAAGGCTAATTCATAAAGTGAATAATAAAAGGCAGAGGGAAGCCTTTCATACCTTCTACTACTTCAGCTGGAATCTTCAGCTTACAAATTTAATTTTTTTCCCTCCCTTAGGGAAATGAACACTATATGATAACCAAACTGAAATTAGATTTTACCTAATATTACAGCCTCGCCTATTTGATGCGGCTTGTTTTATTATATAAAGCTGCAGTGGGAAGCAGGAGACAATGACCGTGTATGTTAATGCTTGTGTGATCCAGGAGATGCTGGCTTCAGCGGCAGCTTTCTTCAGCTCAAAGCTAAATGCATTTTGCTTTTCGAGGTGGGGGCAGGAGAGGGAGAGCCATAAGAATTTTAAATATATGCCCACATTAAAAAACAACAGCACATGTTAGGTAACCATTTTCTTCATATTACAAGCCCAAACCACCAATGTCCATAGCAGCTCCTCGCCAATTAGGAATAAATCAGATTGTATAAGCAACAAAAGATATGGACATTTGCATGTTGAAGTTCAAACTCTTTTAAAAAACAGAGAATTGATCAAAGCCTTTTGTTCCCAACACTTACATCCCCATTAGCATCAGAGAAAAGTAGATTTACCACTAAATAGAAAATTTAAAGTAGATTAGGAGTAAATTAAATCAGATAGTTTAAAAACTCCATTCATCAGTACATGCATACATTACTGCATATATGTTTATAGCCTGCAATTGACCATATTTAATTCACATTAAAAATTAGTCTCCTCCCCATTCCCAGGTATTGGTTATCCACAACAACTGAACTATATCTGTATTTTTTTTTACCTAACCATAAAAATTAAACTAACCTTTAATAATAAACATCTTATTTTTCCTCTTGATTATACTTTTATTTCCACGATTATCAGTTACTCCACTCAATTCACTAGCCCCCTCCAAAAATCTATAGAGCTTTTTCATACATATCAAACTAATCAAATATATACATACATTGATGAAATCCGACAAAATATATGTGTATAGAAAATATGTTAATATTTCTAGATGAATCAAGGAACTATATGAGAACAATGAGACTAGGGCTCAGATTTCATACACTTGATTAATAAACCTTAAGAGGGACAAAAAGAGCTGAATGCAAGCATAACCTGGTGTGTGCATTTTGAGAATACCTAAAGCTCACTGTTAAGTTAGTGAATCCTGGAGAGGGGGTGAGATGGGGGTCAGATACCGAGGTCTCGAGGGTGATTAGGCAAAGACAGCAGAGAAAGTAAGTCGTTCAAGCAGCGAGGGTATTACCACCTGGGATGTCGTTTATTTCCTAGAGATAGAGTCGAGTTAGGTCCCTGCATGGTAAAACCATGAATTAATTATATTCTGCCCCCCCAGTGAGCATAAAGTGCTCAAATTTTCTTTTTGGGTGGTGGGGGAAAGATGACTCATCATTCATGGTTGGATGTTAAAATCCCAGGGGAGAGAGCCAATAAAAGTAGCTCCTAGTGACAGAAACCCAGGAGCTGTACCATCACTATCCATCAAACTGAAATGTTTTAGAATTCATATTTATTTGTACCACTTTGCCACTGAGAAAAATGTCTAGTCAACTAGAGAATGTATAAATTCTTGTATTTTTATGCTTAAAAGAAAGATGAAAAGACGTTAGTGAGTTGTGATTCCCTTCAGCAGAAAAGGAGTTCCTTTCGAGAAGGCCCGTCCACGGTGAAGGGAGGCTCACAGACCCACACAGCAGGCCTCAGGCATTGTTCCCAGCCCCCTGTGTCAGTTCTCCAGAACAGCACCAGCCAGGATCTGGACAGAGAAGCCGCCAGCCTCCTCTCCTTGGAGTGTCAAGGGTAAAGTGCAAAGATAGCGTTGTTTCTGTAGGTTTCTATTCAGGGACCCTTGGGCAGTGGATCTTTTTCCAGTTTAATTACGAGACATCAGAAAAGGAAATAGATGGCTTGCTCCCAGACTAGAAAATAGCCAGTAAGCATAACACAGTGGGGCTGGATAAAAGAAAATGGATGCTGATCCAACTGAAGGAAGATGTCCTGGGGAGAAAAATGTAGGAAGAGAAAGAAGATAAGGAGAGACTCAGCTAAGCAGCTGCCACCAGCAAAAAGTACTCACCTACTCTCTTCCTTCCAACACCTTTGCTGATTTTCTTCCGTGTACATTTAACACAAGCACGTGTGTGCCTTTTACTGTCAGTTGCCATGCCTATAAAAGCACTAAGGTTCTGGGCAGGACATGGCTGCAAAAATAAAGCAATAAAGGAGTCACTCCTGCACTAGGTGAAATGTGATCACTACATAAGAGGAGATCAAAGTATTTTAGTGTGTTTATTTTTCTCAGGCCCTATGTATTATTTCAGTAAAATACTATATTGCTATTGCTTGAGGAACACAAAAAATTCAAATACTTTAGTTTCTTCTATTTAAGTGTATAAAGAAAGAGTGTAGTTCTCTCTCATGTTCTCGGTCTCCCTCCCTCTCTCCCTCTCTCTAGCTCTCTCTCTTTTGCTCTTTCTTTTACTCTATCAGTGTATCAGCAAAACACTCATTATTATTCACTGGAAAACAGTCATTTCAAGAGGCTAATCAGCAATGCTCACAATTTATGTTTAATTTTTACGCTACTTGGAGTTTAAAAATGAAAAATCGCCAGTATCAACAACCGTTTGTTTGAGTCTCACTGTCTGACTGATAGAAAGAATTCCTTGGATGTTCCATCTATAGCATATATGGGCACACAAGTTCCCTACCGGCAAGTGGCTTTCATTGTGTCCCAGAGTTAGTGCGTAGATGCTAAACCACTAAATATACAAAGTGCTTACTGAAAACCCATGTGTCACGCAGTAATTGCTCTGTGACCCAGCTGAGGGTGGGTGGTTAGTGAGAGCTGGGCTCCCAGGAACCTGGACTGCAGTGAAGGGTACGTTTAGCTCATGGAAGGGAGATGGAGAAATATATTTGACAAATCTGAAAATTATGATCACCTGAAGTGGATAGTTCATGTAGATGGAGAAAAAGCAGGGAGACAAGAGGATGTTGACTGACTGGTTAAGGAGTTTGTGCATTATTGTATTGTAACAGAAAGTCACTAACGATATTTTTGAATAGAAGAAGTAGCTTGTGTTTTAAGGAAGAATGAGTTGGAAATCTTGTGCCAGAAGACTAAAATGAGAGAAGACTTTGGCTAAAAAGCCAGTTAGAGACTCTTACACTACTACGGACAGGAGTTTTATACTAGAGTGTTCATAGGGAGAGGAAAAAGAAGTGAGCACGATGAAAGAGAAATAAGATGAACAAATTATGTGAGGAGAGAAAGAGATAAAGGGTGAGGTTAAGCAACCAAGGCAAAGTCAGATACGGAATGACGATGCATTGATAGAAATAGGTTTTGGGGGTAAGAGGACTAGCTTGATTGCTGACAGATTGTTGTAGGCTGTGATGAAGTCCACCAGGCAGTAGGACTAAAGATCAGAAAATTATCTTAAGCAAGAAGTCATTAACTTTTATTCTCATAGTCATGCACATGGTTATTGTTTTGTGTCTCAAATGATAAAGTAGGTAAATGAGTATGAATGAATAAAAAAAATTGAACCGTATATTTGATCTGATACTTGACATCATAAGAATTAATAAAATCTACAAGATGTGGAAAGAGAAAGAAAATAAGAATTAAATCTTACAGTTTTCATCCATCTATGGATAAAGGAAAAAATAAAATAAGGAAAAGGAAATAGAGGCAGTGACAAAAGTGAAAGGAGAACAAAGACAATAGGATATCAAGAAGGAAGAAAAATAGAGCAGTAGCCTAAGGTGAGTATCAAGGCTGAAAGAAGTTTTAGTGATGTTGAATTTGTGTGTGTGTGTGTAAAATAAGAGAAAACTGAGCACATCTGAAGGCACAATAGAGACACCAATGAAAAAACGACAGATTAAATGTTCCACTGCGAGAAGCATTAGTTGATGCTCCCAGAGGCAAAAGCATAGGGAGGAAAGTTGGGTGTCAGGAGGATCTGGAAATGGGGGAGGAGGAGCTCTTTTTCAGAAAAGCAAAGAAGAGAAAATAAGTAGTGATCCAGAAATATTTTGAAGAGACTATATATACAAAGATATAAGTAAGGAAGAAAGAATACATTCCAGATGGTCTCAAACTAGGGTGAGTAACCAAGCTTTAAAGAACCAGCTGAATGAGGGCAAAAAGTAAAATTAATGTTTGAGAGTAAAGGGGCAGGGACCTAGTATTGCTAGTGTGGACAACAGTCACCTGGGTTTTTATTGCTAAGTGAAGCTTTCATCTGCAAATCTTGGAAGACTACCAGGTGGGAACAGTGAGGCAAACAAAACTGGCAGCAAAAAAAGGGACCGTCTTAAAACTCAATTCAATTGAAAATATATTTCTTGATCATTGATTACATCCCAGCCGCTATATTAGCTGTTAGCAGGAAAATTCTAATGGAATTCTAGGACATGGAAGCTTGCAAAAAATGAAAATAAAATGTGCATTAGTTTCTTAAAACTCTAAAAATGAGCATCCTCTAACCAGGATGACTCAAGATGACATGCAACTGGCCTCAGATGAGCCCTCCATTCCTTTCTATATTAGCTTATTGGGAGAGCTCTGTATTTCCAGCAAAGAAAAAGAAAAGAAAATGAAAAATTGAGGATTAGATAAACTAAGATACTACTAATAATAATGCTATTGTGCCACCAAAAGCCAGAGAGGAACAGTGTGGGCCCATTACTAGCCAACTTCCTTCTCTCATCAGTCCCAAGAGCGTAGGTTTCCTTATGACCTGCAACAAGGCATCAACAGGGAGCGTACCGAAAAGCTTTCCTACAAAAGTTAACACATATTACATGGCCACTGTATTAGGATGGTATCTATGTCATCTCATTTAATTTTCACATCTATATGAATCAGATATTATCATCCCCGTTTTACAGGTGAGGAAACTGCTGCTAAGAGACAATAAGTAACTAACTGCCCACGGTGACTAAATCAGTAAGTGGACAATGATCGATTCGAACATAGCTGCATCTTTTTCCTAAGTACTTTTTCCCCTGTGCTAGTGACACTCAATCTTGGTTGTATATCAGAATAATGTGGAGAAGTTTCAAAACACATCAATGCCTGGGCCTCATCACAGACATAAATCAGAATGTCTGTGGGTGTGGAACCGGCATCTGTGTGCTGAACGATCTTTCTGGGTGATTCGAGCGTGCAGCCACCGTTGAGAACCACCCTTCTACATCAAGCTGCCATCATTCAGTCGTCTTTCATCCCTCTGCTTTTCCCTGACCTCCTCAAAGTCAGTCTACTTCTTTATTAGTGTTTACACTGGACAAAAGAGCGAAAACTATGTCTTAGTGATCTTACATTTTCAAATTTTTGGTTATTTCCTTTGTAATTGTCCCTTCTAGCTGAGACTTTGTGATTCTGTGATTGGTATGTGTAACATGTCTTTTCTTTTAAATCTAAATTGAGTTACACATATATCTATTATACACATAATATTTATTATTCTTAGAAAATTATTTATCAAATATCCACTATTTTTCAAGTACTGTTCTAGCGGCTACCGAAATGGTAAGAAAAAGGTAACACAGGCTAAGAAGAAGAGTCAGGATTTGAATCCAGCCTTCTAAGTCTTAGTTCAGTTCTCTTTCTACTCCCTTACACTCATATAGAATATATTTATGTAGCTAAAATTATTGAGGAAAGCTATTATAGTCCTAGGGTTGCCTATGCAAGCATGAAGTATTTTATATTATATATTCTGTATTGGACTCAATCTGCCCCAAAAGATTTTCCTACTATTCTGTCTATTCTAATTCTCCTTCCAATATAAAGCCTGAAATTCCCACTACTCTTTTGAAATAGACATCAAATACAAAATGATGACGTTTCAGTAAGGGTTATTACCACCTGCCGGTTACAGATCATCTGATTAAGAGCAGCTTAAGCAAATCAGTTCTTTCCTACCAAGAAATCTGAAGACAGGTGGCTATTAACATTGGTTCAGTGGCTAACAGCTGTCAGAGCCAGTATCTCTGTAATTCTCATAAGCATAGCGACAAGATGGTGACAAGATGGATGCTGCAGTGCCATCACTCACATCTACATTCAAGGCAGGAGAAAAGAAAAAGGGGCTGTCCACACCAGCTGTGTCTGCTGATTCGATGAATAAAGCAAAAACATACCCTGAATCCCCAGCTTACCTCAGCTTACATCTCATGTAAACTGTGTTTCATGATCTTCCCTAGCTGCAAGGGAGAATTGGAAAGTATGTTCTTAGCTTTCCTCATGTCTTTAGAGATAGGCATGGGAGACTACTTCTAGCTCTAGTCATACAGTCTTTGGAAGCTATATTTAAAATGTACTGCATTTGTGAGGGGAGGTGAACCGTAAGGAGCTCTAGCCTTTTCTTGTCTGTTCATTCAGATTTATTTATTAAACAAGCGGAATGTTTTCTTGGAAAGCACAGAGCTTCAAACCAAGGAAGCCAGGAGTCTTTAGACAAGAAGAGACGGAATGCCGATGATAGCTCAATGCATCTGGAAACATCAAAAGGGACTAAGGATTCAGCCCCTGTGATGGGTAGTAGGCGAGGCAGCTGCTGGTAGACTAAAGGAGCCCCAGAGGAGAGGTCTGTGAAAAGGTCGTGGAGACATGAGGACAGTTTGGATGAGAGTCGTCCCTCTCTCCATGTAAACTGATTCTAATATTGTAAAAGCCATTTCATATCTTAACAGCTTTATTAAGATATAATTTAAATACCATATAATTCACACGTTTAAAATGTACATTTCAATGGTTTTTAGCATTTTCACTGATATGTGCAAACATCACCACAGCCAATTTTAGAACATCTTTATCATCTCAAAAAAAATCTGCGAATATTACCTGTCTATCCTCTGTTCCCTCCAGCCCTAAGCAACTACTAATCTACTTTGTATCTCCACGGAGTTGCCTATTCTGGGCATTTCATTTAAATGGAATTGTATAATATGTAGCCTTTTGTCGCTGGCATCTTTCACTTAGCAGTACGATTTCAAGGTTCATTCATGCTGTAGAATGCATCAGTATCCCATTTGTTTTTGTAGCTAAATAATATTCCATTTTACGGATATAGTACATTTTGTTTATCCATTCATTAGTTGATGGACACTGCGGTTGTTTCCACCTTTAGGCTATTCTAAATAATGCTGCCATAAACATTCAGGTGCAAGTTTTTGTGTGGACTTATGTTTTTATTTCTCTTGGGAATATACCTGGAAGTGGAATTTCTGGGTGTTGTGGTAACACTACATCTATCACTTAAGGAATTGCCAGTGTTTTCCAAAGTGGCTGTTATCATTTTACATTTCCACAAAGAGCATATGAGGGTTCTGATTTCTGCAAATCCTCGCCAACACTTGTTATCTGACTTTTTTTTTGTTCTAGCCATCCTAGTTGGTGTGAAGTGATATCTCATTGTGATTTTGATTTGCATTTCCTGGTTACTAATGCTGCCAAGCACCTTTTCATGTGTTTATTGGCCATTATTATATCTTCTTTGGAGAAATGTCTATTCAGGTCCTTTGCCCATTATTAACGAGGTTATTTGTCTTTTCATCATTGAATTGTAAGAGTTCTTTATATATTCTAGATACAAGATTTGTAAATATTTTCTTCCATTTTTTGGATTGTCTTTTCATTTTGTTGATAGTGTCTTTTAAAACACAAATGTTTTTACTTTGGATATTGTACAATTTATCTTTTTTTCTTTTGTTGCTCATGCTTTTAGTGTCATATCTAACAGTTCACTGCCAAATCCAAGGTCATGAATATTTACTCCTATATTTTATTCTAGGAGTTTTATAGTTTTAGCTCTTACATTTGAGTTTTTTTTTTTTTTTTTTTTTTTTTTTTTTTTTTTTTTTTTTTTTTTGTGAGGAGATCAGCCCTGAGCTAACACCCGCCAATCCTCCTCTTTTTTTGCTGAGGAAGACGGCCCTGGGCTAACATCTGTGCCCATCTTCCTCCACTTTATATGGGACGCCGCCACAGCATGGCTTACCAAGCAGTGCGTCGGTGCGCGCCCGGGATCCGAACCAGCGAACCCCGGGCCGCCGCAGCGGAGCGCGCGCACTTAACCGCTTGCGCCACCGGGCCGGCCCCAACATTTGAGTTTTTGATCTATTATGAATTGATTTTTGTATATGGTGTGAAGTAAGGGTCCAACTTCATTATTTTTCATGTGGCTATCCATTTGTTCAAAAGACTATTTTTTGCCCATTCGATGGTTTTGTGACCCATGTTGAAAATAGTTGACCATGGACACATGGGTTTATTTCTGAAGTCTCACTTCTATTTAATCAATCTATATATCTATCCTTGTGCCACTACCACATCGTCTTGATTACCATTGCTTTGTAGTCAAATTTTGAATCAGGAAGTGTGAGTCCTCCAATTTTGTTCTTCTTTTTCAAGATTGTTTTGGATATTTTGAATCCCTTGCAATTCTATATGAAGAAGAATCAGCTTGCCAATTTCTACAAAGAAGCCAGCTGTTGTACTGACAGGTATTGCATTGTATGTGGTCAATTTGGGAAGCATTTCCATCCTAACAATATTAAGTCTTCTGATCCATAAACTGCTTCTAATATTGTAAAAGACGTTTCCTACTGTCTCTTTGTTTGCCTTTGTTCAGTCTATTTTCAGTTTATTGCTAATGTGTAAAA
Source organism: Diceros bicornis minor (assembly GCF_020826845.1). Lineage (NCBI taxonomy): Eukaryota > Metazoa > Chordata > Mammalia > Perissodactyla > Rhinocerotidae > Diceros > Diceros bicornis. The sequence goes on along the minus strand of NC_080772.1, from coordinate 16,504,228 downwards.
GAAGAGTATAATAGGGAAAGAGAATTGAAGTACGGTGGTATGGACAAGGAACCATAATTAGGAATAGAATATGGTTCCTCTGAATAAATCCAGGTAGAACAGTTCCCTGCAAGATCAATCTTTTGTGTTTGAGGGGAAATCCTAGAAGCATTCCATTCCAGCGCCTCATTTGGGGTCATCTCTGTCTTCCACATGCTGCAGCCCCTGGGTTCCCTTCCTTTTTATTGTCGTGGCTGCCATGGCAACGGTTCATATGGGCTGGAAGAGAGAAGATGAGGCATCTCTGGAGCCATCATTAGTGCTTCTCTGGCCAGCAGGGGGTGCCAAGAAGAACAACCACTCCCATCTTCTGTTTGTAACTATTCACACCCATCCCCATGAAGGCTGAGGACCTGGAACTAACTGAGAGGTGTCGTGTGTACTACTACAAAAGGAAATCGTGAACTCTCTGGAAAGGTTTTTAAGAACTTATGAGTATTGCACTAAGAATTCATGTCAGAACACAATTTATGAGTGACTAACTAGACAGGAAAATTAAAACTTTTAAATTCTAACTACAAAATATGATCTTTTGAGAAATCACAGATTATCTTATTTTTACTTACTTATTTTTGCTACACAGATTTAATTTTTACATTTCCTACACTCAAAAGATTCACACACATTAGCTTCTCTTCTCTTTGTGCACAATGTATTGAATATCCTAGGGAATTAATAAATGTTTATTAAGTTGAATTCAAATGCCCAGTCTCTAGATGCTGAAGCAAATTCTGTTTCCATTCAGCATCTAGCAGTGGGTCTCCCGCCAATGCTTTCCCAGCACTGTAGTATGAATTTCAAGCGGACAGAGAGTGGTTATTTTACAATTCCATTTCATGTATGCATCAGAATATTTTACCTCACACATACGGGCAGGCAAGCAGCTATTAAATTAAAATGCGATGTCAAATTCACTTAAAAAGAACTGTGGAGAACAAAGTAATGGCCTCCTATCACCCTCCTAGAATAGCATCATGTGAATAGTCATGGATTTATATTGCTGGATTTATATTATGTGGAATAATGTGCACATCTCTGGCTTGTGAGCCTGAAATCTCCAGCTCTTTGATGCCTATGACTGGCAGTTTTTACCTTTGCAAATTCTTTGGTATGCAACCAATGCTGCATGATACACATAGTTAACTAAATATTTATCAAATATTCATACAGTTACACAGCGGATTAATTATTGAACAAGCTTCCACTGAACTATTCTTCTTTTTGCTACAGCTAATTCTCTGTTGCTCCGTTGACATATGTTCTGGGGAGGCAAGGAAATAGCCAACTCAGCAAATTTTATTACTTTCAAGGTTATGCATTTACGTGTGAGAAAGCAAGACACACATGAAAGCCCACATCACCGATTTGGCTTGCTTAAAAGATTGTTTAAAGATATAGATGAACCTCCTAATGGATTCATTTTTTTCCTTTTTGAACAAATTTAATTTTTTAAAGTAAATTTTTAATAACCTATCAACTGACAGGGAAAAGAAATTCTTTCAACAGTTAAAAATAATTACTATTTCCCTAGTGACTTATTACAAAATATTCTCTGTGCATTATTTCTTTTATTTTTCTGTAGGAAACCCAAGATTGCTTCTCTATTCCCATTTTACAGAGAAGGCAGATGAGGTTCTGAGTTACCCATTGATTTTCCCAAATTCACACAGCTGATAAGTGGCCAGATTGGCACTGGAACTATTGTTCTGTTATATCCAGTATAGATTAGCTATGTATATTAAAGAAAAAAATGAAAATATTTTCTATTTGGATAAGTAGGTTTTTATTTTATGAATATTTTCATCATTTTCTGTATTCAGAACTGGAATTCTACTATGCACAATTCTTCTCCTGTTTTTGATAGGCTATACCACCAAGAAGTTACTGTCTCCATAAACCAGGTAAGAAGAAATGGGAGAGCAGGGAGACCTGAGATCTTTGGCCTCTCGTAGAGCAGCCATGCTATAGCATTGGGATAGTCAGAAGCATGTTGAGCAGGTCTCCTGTGATTACCAATTAGTCATCAAATATTTGGTAACTTTAGGGAGGATTGTAGAAATAAGATTTGGTTTCTTCCCTCCTAGGTGGGAAGAAACCAACGTCAGTCACTATCTAACTGTGGCGTAGTATCAAATAATAGGGCTGTCTTTTGGATCTTTAACATAGAATTGGCACTCCTTGGAAGAATATCAGTTCCTTTACAGAGTTTGATTTCTGCTTTCAGTTAGATCTGGGTAATTTATATCTCCTTCTTGGAAGAAGAATAGATCTCAAGCATCCATGTATCATGCATTTCAGTATTTCTATATTCAAATCCAATGCAGTGTTCTCGTTTCCATTCCTTTTAATTGGGTCATCAAGTTTTTTCCATTAAACATTCTCAACAAAATATTATGGTTTACTTCTAAATGCTACATCTCTTAGTTTTTTCCCTAACAACATTTTCATAATCTACTCATTTTGACAGTCTGCTTAAAATCTTAAAAATAGGAATTTAAACAATACTCTTGGTATCATAGTAAATAAATATATTGAAACGAAACACTTTAACATGCTTCCAAATTATCCTTTTGTGAAGAAATGTTTAAAAGCAAACTATTTCCTATACACATGATAATTAATGTCTGTTATAAATAGGTCAGGATTTCAAGGTTACTGACCAACCATTAATTACTAATGTATTGTTTCAAATAAATAATAATACAGGTTACAACATCATCAGCAGATGCGTTCATGTTGTAAAACATGGATGATGTATTTAATTAGTTATAAGTAATACAAATACTTGGCATAAACTCTTGAGACTTCAGATGTGGAGATGTTTTATCAAAAACTTTGAAATCCACTGGCATACGCCATTCTTTCATTCAAGACAAATATGTGGGCGAATCAGCAAGAGTCCATTCTGGCTTCCAGAGAGTGCCCTGGAGCTGTCCACAGGAAGGTGCTGGAAAAGGCAGCCGCAGATGGTCCAGGTACACAATTATTTCAGCCTGAAATGCAGCAGAATAATCAGACTCATGTTAGAGTATTGCTAGTGTACATGACCTGGAAACTGCTTCATGAAGGTTGCAGGCCCACTTTCAATCTCCTCTGATAATTATAAACAAAAGATGCTTTCTCTAAAAAAGAGGGAGAAGATTCAAATAAGACAAGGAATCATTTATTTAGTCTCAGAGATATAAATGACATTCCTAATAGGTACCTGGCTTAACTGCTAAATAACTGGCATTTTCTCCCAGAATATTTAAGTTCTTTATCTAAGAATGTAAGTTCAGACTCTATGGATTTTCCTAGTATTTCCAACTCCATATTGGAAAATCAAACGTCATTTAAAAAATCAGCTATTTACCCCCAGTAGAATTGCCCTCCTAGTAAACTGAAAGGAAAGGGGACAAAAGGATTTGTAGTTTTAGCAATATACAAGGACTGACTTTTAGATCCGTGGTAAAGGTCAGGTGTAATATTCAAAAACACATTAAAAGGCAGCCATTCTATTGGACTCACAAGATTCCAGCAAGCATTGGGCACCCATGGGCATTGGCTCAAAATGTGTTTATTGTGATCACACCCCAGATGATGCTGCAAGCACTATTAAGGACCTATTCACCAACATCCTTCTTGCATTATGTATGCAGTTATTGTTTTGCATTATGCACTATCTAAAATGATACAAAAACATTTTGCTGAAAAATAAACCACTGGTTTTATGCTTAACACCAGGATTACAAAATGTGATGTCATGAATTATTCATATCATTGTATTTAATGTAATCATTTTCTCCCCAGTGCCAAGCCTCTGTGAATGGTGTCCTATGCAGCCACTGTTTTGAAGAACTTAATACTAGGGGGAGAAACACCTGGCATTAACTGACACTGAATTAGGCTCATTGTCACTTTGGGGAAAAAAAATTGCAATTTCATCTTTGATCTTCTGTACATCCTAATTCCAAAGAGCATTTATCAGCACTACAAAATGAACCAACCTTAGGAATCTATAGAAATATTGACCTCGATATTTAGACACAGACATATATAAAAGTATACACACACATTCGAAACGAACTATAGAATGGAATTCATCCTGTTTCTTTCAAAGCAATAATGGGATATATTTTCAATGTGTGTAGGCTAATAGCAAATAGATTTTGATACACATTTATAATTTATTTAGATCAAATATTTCAAAGAAGTACTGACCTTAGGACAAAGCATGTTGAGAAAGATAAATACATCGATGCAGACTAGCGAACAGATTAAAGTAGTTTATCTTCAATGCAGTCCAAAAAAAAAAAAATCATAACCAAGAGAAAACAGTGCTTCTGAATGTTTGAAACTCTATAGAAAAAGGGCAGACGTTGGCCTAAAACTGGTAGAAGCAAATTTTAAAAATCAGAGTCCCCTTCTGGTGGCCTATCTTTAACTTTTAATCCATGTTTTAATCTGGCAGTTGTGTCTAAATGTTTCCGTTACTCTTAAACTAGAAGATGCTTCCTTCTGAGATTGAATATATGACCACGATATAACGAGAAGAGCGGAGATCCAGCAAACCTGATTCTTAATGCCAGCTCCTTTCACTGCCCAGCTCCAGAGCTTCTAAAAATGATGGTATCACTTATTCTGCCACCCTCGGGATGGTGTAGGAAGACCCAAACGACATAATGTGAGATAAAATACATCAAAAACTCAGAAGAGATCCACAAATATGAGGTGTTGTTATTTAAAACCAAAAATGTCTATAATCCATACATATTTGTAATCTACAGAAGTGTTAGAATGGATAAGTCAAGGTATTTATAGGTAGCAGTAATAAAGTAAGGAAGATTTAAAAAAGGAATTCACTTAAGAAAAAAGAACAACATTGCAATTTAAGAATTAAATGGTACCCAAATCTACGTGGAATAACTCACCCATATAATTAGCAAAAGGAAGAAAAGTTTGTACATAGTGTCAGGAAAGATCACAAGTACATTTCCAGAACAATTTCTCTCCCTCACTGCACCTAGCACAGCATCTTGCACACAGTTGGAACTCAGCCACTATTGCCTGATTGATAATGAAGACAGTTACCATGGTCAACCCTACCGTAACTGAACGTTCGTTTTTTATAAGGTCAGTGTAAAATCTGTCAACTGCTCCTCTGTGATAACAAATGCCTGAAAAACTTGAAACTCGGTCTTTACCAAACAATAACAAATTGACAATGTTCACCACTTTCCAGAACTGCAATGGGGTATTTTAAGGTGTGGGGGGAGGCAGTAAGGGAGGTAAAATGGTGGATGGAAAATATTCCTTCAGCTAACGGCTTATTCGATTTGCTTCTATAACATGCTCTCTTTTTTACTTAATACCCTAGGTAAAGGAAAATTTCTCTGTCCCCTAAATAAAAATTGTTAGGTTTTTTATCTATTAATCTTAGAAGCATACTTCAACTAGTCTCATTAACATTGTGAACTGGGCCAGAAGAAACCGTGTCATGTTATAAGAGCCGCCGTCCTTTCATTTGAAGAGCACCTTGACCTTCTCCAGCAGTCGCGTCATGTGCTCCCATCCTGGTTCTCACTGCTTCCCAGGGCGGCCCCCTGGTCTCCTCAGAGCCCATCAGCACAGGGTGGTCTCCAGAGACAGACTGCTCAGGAAGCCTCTGGGGTCGGCTTTTCATTTGCTCACTCTCACACCCACTCACAGTTTAAAAAAATTATCATGTATTCAAATCCCAAAAATGTTTGTGCTTTAAAAAAAAAAAATCTGGAGAACTGAGAACCAGAGCCCGTGCTTTAAGCCTCTCAGTGAAGTTACAGCCTAATTACTGCCTGCTGCGTGGCGCAGTTAAACACAATCAGTCAGAAAGCCTTAAAGATACAATATCCCTTTTCACAAACTGTCTGCTTGTCAATTCCAAGTCACCCCCCTGCTTTAAATCAACCAACCACAGAGCTGTTATGAACAGCAACTGATTTTCCATGCAGTGCTGCAAAACAAAATCACACCGTATCCTATTTTTAATGGTCACAGTTTTTCAACTGCATAACAAGAGTTAGCTGGCACTGCTGAGCTGAACAGTATCAAAAAAATGGGTTCAAGTAGAAATAGCACGGAACCCTTGAAGTGAACAAGTACAGACCCAATTACAAGTGCATTGTGATGCTCAGTACCAATTACATCCAAATAACAGTGGAGCAAATTTCCCCTTAATAGTTATATTGTAGACATCAACTTCTTTTATTTTTGTTCCTCCAGGATACAGCTTGATAGTTAAAACGAAAAAAAAAGGCTGAATCATAAATATTATTTTATTAACACACAGTCTATTTACGCTCAAAGGCTTTTGTATGATGTCAGCCTAGGGACGTGGTACCTCGGTCACCACCGAGAGAGGTGTTCTGCTCCCTTCCATAGAGTTCATGGCTTGTCAGGAGTTTCACTTGGGAAAATCAGATTTTCTTCTTTATGTATTGCTCATTAGAAACTATCTTTCCTCAAACAATGTGCTTTTTAGTTATTAGAGCCTTAGGGATATAAAGAGGCTGTACTGGGATTTTTTTTCTTTTTTAAGGAAACCTAGCCCCATCTTCCAAGTGGTGGGTAAAATTAGGCATTCCATGAATGGAGGAAGCTGCCCCTTGGGCCCCTGGGGGTTGACATGTGACAGGTTCCTTAATAGCTAGAAGAAAAAGGAAATAGAAATGGGAAAACAAATGAGGCGAATGGGAGTCGAAGAGATGAAAAAGAGTGCACACAACAAATTGATCCTTAAAACCCAGAGCCAAGATATGGGAAAAGAAGAGGCAAGGGAGACCAGAATAGACAAAGCAAACTAAGCAAATGTAGCTACAGCATATGTGTTGTGTTTTGTTGACTGTCAGAGAATCAGAGAAACAGGGCTCTTCAATGTCATCCTGTCTAACCCTGGACCACGTAACTATCCCAGTGGTCACCCTCACTCTTCTGGAACATTCTGCCACAGACAGCCAGTTTCCATTTGTTCCTCAGGTATTAACTTCACTTTCAATTTCTTCCAGGCCAATATGGGCAGTAGAGTAGAGGACCACATCTTTTCAAGGCTGGCCACTCAGGCCTGAAGAAGGTAGCAAGAGATATTAATGATGTCTCCAGGGCCTTATCAACATGCTTCAGAGGACAGGAGCACAATGTGAGCAAACAGATCTTTCCTTATTTGTCATTTTGCTCTGCCCATTTCCTCTTTATTTGGAACCATGAGATGGAACATGTGGTCCAATATTTCCCACCAGCTTTGTATCCTCTGCTCTTTTCTCTTTTTCAATTTAGTGTGAGCTTCATCCTGAAGCATAACAAAATATGTTATTTGAGAGGTAAGATAAAATTTAAGTTCTTTAAAAGTTTTCATTTGGAATAAAAGATAAGAGACATACCACTAATTATAAATAAATGCTAGAAAACAACCAACCCATTCAACACTCTCATTCTAGAGATGAGGAAACTGAGGCCTCAAATGCACGTGAATTCTACATTTATCATCAACAGGCAGCAGCCGCAACAGCCGAGACACCTGGCACTGATTCCAAGACACGTGGTAGCAGTGGGAATGCTATTTATTGTACATAGTGACTCACAAATCTAGGTTATGTGAACTATAAAAAGCCTGACTCAGAACTCCAGAGAGTAAGGAGCTAATACTACTTGAAATATAGGCCATAGATTGCGGTATAAGGATGTTTGTAGGATTATTTTTCAAGGTAGCATTGTCCAAGCAGCATTGAATATAGTTCTACCTCCACTAATGAATATGTATCAAGAACTTCATGACATTAACCAAAATAACTTTTGATGACAATCAGCATATATACTTCTGGACATTTTTTGGTGAGAGGGAGTGAGAATCAGAGATGTGGCTGAGGTGGGGGTGGGGAAACAGCCTCGAGCAGAGGAAGGAAGATGCACCGTGTGAAGGGAACGGGCCTGGGGGAGACCAGTAAGGGCAGGGCGAGCAAAGGCTCCAGACCCACCAGCAACCCAGGGCCAAGTCTCTGTCTGTCTCTGTCGAGATTTGTCCTTCTGGAAGGTCAGGAGAAATATTATGAACCTTTCCCCTGTCCAACTTCAGCCTCACCCAAGAACGGTAAATCAAGTCTATCTTCAGGGCCTTTGAATGATTTTGGTCCTTCCTACCTTGCCTCAACCATAGCCTCCTAGCTATGCCTCCATAGCTGCCATTCCTTTAGACACTGAGAGTTAAAATGACCTAAAATGCAAATGCTTGGATGACATAATGGTTAATCAGTGAAATAAAAAATAGAAGCAATCCATCAAACTGAAAAGACTGATGTGTGATCTTTTCCTGTTTTGACTGAGGAGAGAGTCTGAAAACAGAAGGAGGGTACTGGCCACCTCATGCAGGGGGAAGAAGAAATAAGTTATAAAAAGAGGGAGCTGGAGACACAGAAAGAAAACTTCAACGACAGCGCAGCACAGCGGGGGCGTAGAGGGAGGCTTAGCATCCAGTGTATTTTAATCTGTAGCTAGGAAAATGGAGTTTTATCCTCAAATGATTTAGGAAGATTTTTGTGGGGGTGTTTTGTAGATATTATGGGGAGTTTTATTGTTTGCTGCTTCTGTTGTTTTTAACATTGCTTGCTTCCTATAAAGAAATTTTCCCCCTGGGGGATTCTATCCCTGTAACTATATTGACTTAATTCTGAAGCACCAATGCAATTAAAAGACGGTTCTAATTAATAGGCAACAGAATGGTTGTATGTAAAAGATTTAAGCAGTTTATGCTTGGTGCACTAAATGAATCTGAACAAAGTCACAAAAGGCATCGGAGCTCCATTAGAATTTATCAGCTGAGATGCCTGGAATATTTTTCACACTGGGTAGTCACAGTGCTCCCTGCATTTGGGATTGGACTGACAGAAAAAAAAAGGTCGACATATTTTTCTGTATCAGGGGCAGTAAAATGGCTTCTCATTTCAGCTAAGTGCCAACCACCAGAGCAAAGGCACCTTTCCTGCAGGAATGGTACTTCTGATGCACCAGAGAGGAAGCTGAGAGAGTCACCGTGTTCGATTTTCCACTAGGCAGCTCAGCTGAGTGGGTCAGACTCTCGGCTTTAGAGTCGGGCTGCCTGTCTTCCAACCCGGCTCTGGCCGTGTAGAGATGTAGCACCCTGGGTGGGTAACTTACTCTCTCTATTTCAATGTCCCCATATGTAAAATGGGATAAAAACAGCCTTTCCTCCTAGGGCGGTAGTGAAGATTACATAAGCTCCTTCACGTGAAGCACTCAGAATGCTGTCTTGCAGCGCACTGAGCACTTGATGAATTTTGTACTATGATTTCTATCTAGGTCCATCATTACAAATCTGTGATGGTGTTGCAAAGAAGCTGCATGACTAAGCATATCCCCTATTTCATATGATTGTGTTTTGTCCCGTGAATCTAATAATGCATGGCCAGGAGTGGAAGGGAAGAAATTCTGAGCTCACATCTCCCAAATAAGTGAACTTCTGCAATGTAATGCTGTACAGACCATGACAATTCCACCTTCTCTTCTGTTAATGCCAGTGATTTCTGAGCACTTGAAAAAAAAGATGACCTCTGATTATCCACAGAGGCTAAACACGGTAAATCGCAAATTCTTCGTTGTCATTATTTATTTACTTTAAAAATAATGTCCTTGATAGTCTTACTCTTGAATGTAGTCTGTATGTAAACTAGTAAGAAAAAGTATTATTTAGAAACTAAAACATTTAATTCCTTACCTACCACAGGACATTTAGAAAAGTAACAGATTTAGGGAGAGTTTTGGTCTTTGCATGAGTCTTTAGAGCGAGAAGGTAGGAGGCAAGGAGGTAAGGGGGCACCAATGGTCATTTTGCTGGTCTTGTTGTCTACCCAGCTTCTGAATCCTCTGCCTGTGTTTGAAGAATCCTTCCCTTATTTGGTACAGTGTGCCATTCTCGCAGCCATGGCACAGACATGAGTCCTAGCCATACTCAGAGCTGGAATAGGAAGGTCTGGGCAGCTGCTCTGCAGTGCCCAGGCAGTGGCTGCTATGATTCTACAGGCAGCAGCTCCAGGCTCCAGATTCTGTGGTGAAACATGACTTTGGACTCCAGTCCTGGCTGCATAAACTCTGAGCCTAGTTCTCTGGCCCTGGTGGAGATTTTGTAAGCCATCTGATATCTTTTTAATAAATTTCGTTTCTCCATACATCAGTCACAGTAAGTTTCTGTTGCTTGTAGCTAAAAACTCTGATGGACTGATACACTGGCCTCAGAGGGTTTTTTTTGAGCCAGGCATTCTCATAAATCTTGAAAAGTATGAATTGAAGGGAAATAACCTAAGCAGTGTTGCCTGGATGCTTCATCTAGGACACATCTGGAAATTGCATTAATTTCTGAGCGCCAGGTATTGGAAAAGATATTGTCAAACCAGAACTTCATCCCAGTGGGGCAAAGCTAGGATAAGAGTTCTGGGAAAATATATCAGATAAGGAAGGTACTGAGGCTATTGCTCCAAACTGCTGCTTCCAGGCTGGAAAAACAGTATCTCCAAGCCCCCTTTCCTTCAATAATCCATTTCAACCCTTATAAGTGTTACTTTTCCTAGAGTAAATGTCCTCAGGGATTTCAGCATGGGGTAGTAGGTTAGATTAGATTACGTCTAAGATCCCTTCCCACTCTAAGATGCTAGTCATGCTTTGGAAGACCTAAGTTGCAAAACACTGTCTAAAATCCACTAGCAATGACTTGTAATCATCAGTACCACTATCTAATATAAAGGAGAGAGAATATTTGACATCACAAGGAAATTATCATGTTTGTTCACCAATTTTTCTTTCTTAAGTTTTCAAAATTACAAGTGGACTGCATTCAACACCTAGGAGGAATTCAATCAACACTGCGCTGAATTATGCTGAATTACGCCCATGGCTCCATTCAGCCAAGGACATTTTTTCCAATTTCTCAGCTTATCACCCTCACCGGTTCCTTGACTCTGAGCCCACCTTCTTCGTGACCTAAGTTTGTTGGCATCGCTTTAATCACTCAGTCTTCTTGGTCTATCCCCTGCAGACAAGCTCATCTCAGCTTCATCCTGACCCTGAGTCACCAGCTTTCTTTGCCAGCTATGTTTACTTCCCTTCCAATTCATCGAGTCCAACAACCCAGGAGTCTCTTACAGCTGTCTAAGTATCTTTCTCAGGGTAAAGGCTCAGGAAATATTTGTTGAATAAGTGAATAATTCACTATCTCATAATGACTTCTCTTTTTTTTTTTTGGTGAAGAAGATTGGCCATGAGCTAACATCTGTGCCACTCTTCCTCTACTTTGTGTGTGGGGTGCCACCACAGCATGGCCCAATGAACGGTGTGTAGGTCCATGCCCAGAATACGAAGCCATGAACCGTGAACTCCAGGCTGCTGAATCACAGCGCGTGCACTTAACCACTACATCACCAGGCCGCCCCCCATAATGACATTTTTTTAATATCCATTGGCAAAAAAAAATGTATGTATCACTTTTCTGATATTTCCTGTATGTCAATGAGTGCATATTTTAAACTCTTCTTGAAAAGGAAAAAAAATTATTAAATTTAAAAGCTTTCAAACGTCACTTACGTTTGTACTTATTTTTATCCTGGGTCAAAAAGAACATGCTTAGAAATAAGGCTTAAAAGGCTATCTGTGGTAAACATTCTATAAACTTGGAAAATGATAGCTCATTTTCGATGCTATTACTCATAGCTTATCATATTCCTAAAATTATGTGATGTAATAGTGATAATTAGCACTGCTGTAGGCAAAGCTCACAAATAAATGCCTCTTTTCGTAACAGTAAATAAATGTAGAAGACTGTGCCCTTTATGTAACGAATCAGGGCCATGCTGACCTTCTATGAAAAGGTACTGGCATTAAGTGATTGAGTGTGGGACTTTTCCAGTTTGCACTTGAACACTGGAAGTACTAGTTAAGCTATGTACAAGTCTTTCATTTTAAACATTCCATCACAACGTTGGGGAAAATAATGCTGCTTCCACGTTCCTCGCAACCGCCCAGTTGTTTCGTGAGATGCAAAGAGCTGGATTCATCAAAGGAATGACAGCAGGTAGTCTTTAAAAATTTTAGCCCCTAAAGAAAGCATTTCTATTAATTTTTATCTTCCTTCAAATATTAATGAATAGTTCCAGTGATAATTAGCAATTTTCTCTAATTACAGAAAATTGGCACTTCACAAATAACGAACTCTGATATTATCTAGTATTGTGCCAGTTTTCCTATTAATTTGGAAATTCAGCAATTATCACCAGGACTATGTAGGTTAAAGTGTGTCAGCTTCTGGATAAACAACTTAAAATACCCAGCAATATGAGGTTCAGCGTTAAGGAAAGTTCAATATCGGCATTTAAAGAAAAAAAATATGTTAGTGACCACCCCTCGCTATTGCGGCATTGTGGAAAGGCTTTCCAAGTTTGTTTTATTTCAGCCTAGCCCCTGCAGAACCTGGAGAGTTTGCCTCATTGCCAATTCAAAGAAAACAACAACAAAAATGCAAATTGGAAAACAGCATATACGAAAGTGCTGTATCAGGTCTTAAGTGGACATTGATATTAATTTTCTTTTAAACCCAACAAAATTTAGGAAGACAGAAATTCTCCAGCAGCTTTGTTGGGTGAGAAATAACTGACACATTCATGTACTTATCAAGTCCTAACATGCAAATATTTTTACTGAATGCAAACCAATCTCTATATGAACTGTGTCCTTCAGCTTTACCTTGATGTTAAGAAGTCAGGAGCTGGAGAAATGCATTATATCTCAGTTCACTTCAAAATAGCTTGTTTAACGCTGACCGTCACAAGCCCGTAATTAACTCTGGTTAATACTAGGAATTATAAGATCAACTATTAGTTTTTCATCTTGCAGTGTCAGAATTACTCTCAGCACAATGTCACTTACTTTTTTCTGGAACAGATCCTCATAAGTTCAACAGCTGAAAGCAAATGCTTGACTAGGCCTCCCAGCTTACAGAAGTCTTTCCTGAACTCAGCAATTCTGAGACCAAAATTCAGGCTGCATTTGCATGTCACCAAAATAACTGGTTTTCTGAAATGTATAAAACTCAGTCAACTGAATCAATCCACAGGAAGCCAAATCAGTTTGACAGATAATTTTCCATTAAATTGATATGTAGTATGCGTGTTATTCAACCCTCCCTCAAAAAGGAAAAATGAGGTCAGGTGACAAGGGTGATCAGATTTCTATTACCACGATAAATAAAACTACAGTTTCCAATAAAGCCATTCAGAAAATAAGAACAGATTAAAAATCAAACTATGACTATGTTGAAAAATATTGTAATCAATTTTCCACCTTTATGAGGGAAGACAAAAGAGGAAATGGACTTAAATTTCAATAAAAGAGATTTAAGTCAAATCAAAATAAAATCTTCCAGTCTTTGGGAATTAGGAAACAATGAACTATTTTAGAGAGGGTGAGATAGTATAAAATGTTCTTTCTTTTGATATTGTTTCTAAAATACCGGAATTTAGAAGTGAGGGAGATTATTTTCTGTGTCATTCCCCTGTGAAAAAAGGAAAACCACAATGCTTCCCTATTTTCCCTCAGATCAGTCCAAACCAAGGCCTTGACACCACCTAACCCATTCAAACACGCCTCCCACAGCTCTCAGTACCCCCTCCTCTCTTGTTTCCTCTGCACTGATGCTGTAGCTACTCTTATTCATGGCCCCTTTAGCTAAGATGGCCCTCTCTTCTTCTCTACTTAGGCAAAACCTGCTACATTTTCAGACTACCTGTTAAAGTTATATAGAATATATAAACCAATGCTTCATTCAGTTGGACAGTCCAGCTGAACATATTTCCTCTATTTATCTGAATCCATTTAGTATTCGTAGTTCCATTTCAAATCCCACCTCCTTCTTGAAACTTTCTGCAATAACTGCAGGTAATTATGATCTCTCCCCTCTGACAATCTCATAATACCGCATGCTTTGTACCATATATTTTGACACATGAATTTCACATTAGAATTTTATTATTTCACTAACTAGTACCATTTTCTGATTATTTTGGTACATGAGACATGTGTCCCTAATAGGATTACAAGGTCCTTGAGAGCAAGAACAAATCTCACCTTTCTTTTGTGTCATCCACAGAGCCTAGCGAGTACTCAGCAAAAGAGGATAACGGTTTAGGGCAAGGCTCTGAGGTTGGACCAGAGGTCATTCTAGTCCTGTATCACTGAGCAGCTAGGTTATGTTATACAATTGGGAGGTAGATACTAAAAAATTATCATCTGTTAAAGGGACATAATAATTTCTACTTCACTTATTTGTGAAGAGAATTGAATAAAATAATCTCTAGAAATTCTTAAATTTAATGGAATATGGTACACAATAGGAAGCTATTATTATTTTATCATTGTCTATATCTTACATTATAACTTACATTTGTGCTATAAATATTTGTAGTCTTATCTGAAAGCAGAGGATTCAACATGTAGCCTATTTTATTTTTTAAAATAAAATATTAGAGGCTCTATTTTGCTGTATTTTTAAAAATAAACACCTGACTCTGTGGTCTTTCCCTGTGAACGACATTATTCCTCCATTCATCCTGTTTCTCTTTCACTGAGAATACCTAACCACTCTGGTAAGTGTGGAGCAAAGGGAAATGTCAACATAATTAACTAGCTTCATCTAACTATACTCAACAAATAGAGAATTCATACCTGATACATTTACGAAAATTGATTATCATTAAGAGTATAAAGCAGTATTCAAAAAATTTAAAGAATTGTTAACATTAACAGTCAATCATATCTTCTGATCACAATTCTATTAAATCAATAATAAAAAGATAAATTTTAAAACACCTTACATTTGGAAATTAAAAAATAAACTATTAACTCAAGAAGAAATAATGATGGAAATATAGGGAAGTTATAATAATTAAACTGTAATTAGATTTCATAACAGAAAGATAATAACTTTTGATATAAGAAGCATATCAAAAGTTGTACCATATAGTAAAAACAGTATCTACAGGAAAATTTAGAGTTTCAAAGTGTTTACATGAGAAAAGAGAAAAGGTTGAAAACTAATAAGCATCCAATTTTTAAAGTTTTAAAGTATAATAAAATAAACGATAAATTAAAAAGAAGGAAAAATAAAAGTTGCAATCAGTGACTATAACAAAACAAAAATTCAATAGAAAAGATCAACCAAAAAAACTTTTTTTAAAAAAAGACCAATAAAGTAGAAAAATATTTAGCTAAGTTGTTCAAG
Source organism: Diceros bicornis minor (assembly GCF_020826845.1). Lineage (NCBI taxonomy): Eukaryota > Metazoa > Chordata > Mammalia > Perissodactyla > Rhinocerotidae > Diceros > Diceros bicornis. Next base: position 16,488,900 of record NC_080772.1, on the reverse strand, counting down.
GGAAAAAAGAAAAAATGATAATAGTCAAAATTAGAGTTCAAATAGTACTGACACAACAGGAAAAACAAAGATACTAATGCATAAGAGAAAATTCTGAGATTTTTTTGCAAGAAAATTTGAAGCTCTTGATGAAGTGAACAAAGTCCTAGACGTATATAATGTACAACAGATTTAGGAAGAATGAGAAAACCTGAAAAGTCTTATAACTATTAAAGAAATTGAAACAGATGTTTAAAATCTTCACACAAAAAAGTAGAGACAGTTTTAAGATTAATTCCACCAAAGTTTAAAGGTGAATATCTTTTATGTTATGTTTGCTCTCCCAGAAGATAAGAAAAGGGAGACTTCTTCCAACCCATTAATGAGGTTAGTGTAACCTTAATATCAGGATGAGAAATGCAAATTACCTGCCAATCTCACCTACCGTGTAGGTGGTTTATATGAGTTAAATCTTTATTTTGCATAGCATGGTATCACAGGACAGAGTAGTATTTAAAAATCAGGAAGTAAGAGTATAACAATATTATTTAAAATTATGAATGGGGGCCAGCCCCGTGGCATGGTTAAGTTCACATACTCTGCTACGGCTGCCCAGAGTTTGCCAGTTCAGATCCCAGGTGCGGACCTGCACACTGCTCATCAAACCATGCTGTGGCGGCTACTCACATACAAAATAGAGGAAGATGGGCACAGATGTTAACTCAGGGCCCATCTTCCTCAGCAAAAAAAAAAAAAAAATTATGACTGTAATAAAACACGAAAAGGTCCCCTTTGAGGAGGAAAAGTAGAGTTGATGGGTTGGGTGAACTTCTTCATAAGCACTTTTGAACTGTTTCACCTATAACCAAATGACAAAATGTGTATTTTATGAAAATCAGAAGAAGAAGATCTGTAGTTAAGAAGTAAAGACAGCAATTGGAATATAACATATTTTCAAGAAGAGGAACAGGTCAAGGAGTGTCTGAAAGTTTAGATCTTATTTTCTTTCCCCATTACCAGGCTGCCTGCTTCATAGTTGGCTGGGACAGGGCTGACCACAGAGCTAGGGCCTCTATAATCATAAGCATCATGTTGCTCCGTGTTCAGATCTATCCTCTCTTTTTCAAAATAGCTATCAAGGCATTGTCATAAATTATTACCTCTGTTCCCCATTTTGTTTTGTAGTTCTTGAATCACTAGAATTATTTGGATTGATACACACAGTTCCCTCATTTGCTTTTATAATGATAAATACAAATATAAGTGATGTGATATATGTAAAGTACCTAGAACGTGGTAGACATTCAATAAATATAAATTTTCTTCTCTCTGCTTGGGCTCCCAAACCCATTCGCTACTTCTCAGTGAAAGATTTAAAGAGAAAGATAGGATCAACCTGAATTTTGTAGACTGCAATTAAGTACTGCCATTTTTTTGAAAACTGATATTCTTTTATTATTAGAGCCCGTAACTGATATTTGCAATTCCAAAATTTTCATTAATAGATAATAAGTACTACATTTTGTTTGTATATCCTTAAAGAACTAGTATGTTGGAATTGTTTTAGTGTATAAGATTCTGGAAAGCACATTCAATAGTTTTCACGGAGTGAGTGGTTACTAAGATTGAGGAGCACCCAAATAGTTACCATCTGCTAAGGAGCGAAGTCACGATCATCATATTAGGACATTTGAGAAAACAAGGGGTAGGAATTCAGAGTTCTTTATTGTTTAAAATTTATTTTTAATTTTTTTATTCAAGTTACATTGGTTTATAACATTATATAAATTTCAGGTATACATCATTATATTTCAACTTCAGTACAGACTACATCATGTTCACCACCAAAAGTCTAGTTGCCATTCATCATCATACAAATGTACCCCTTTACCCCTTTCACCCTCCCGTCACCCCCTTCCCCTCTGGTAACTACCAATCTATTCTCTGTATCTAAGTGTTTATCTGCTGTTGTTGTTTTTTATATTCTACATATGAGTGAAATCATACGGTAATTGTCTTTCTCTGTCTGACTGACTTCGCTTATCATAATGTCCTCAAGGTCCATTCATGTTGTTGCAATTGCAAGATTTTATCTTTTTTACGGCTGAGTAGTATTCTGTTGTGTATCTATCTATCTATCTATCTATCTATCTATCTATCTATCTATCTATCTGTCTCTATATATATACATCTTCTTTATGCATTCATCGTTGATGGACACTAGGTTATTTCAAGCTTTGGCTATTATGAATAATGCTGCAATGAGCATGGGGTGCATATATCTTCTCAAATTAGTGTCTTTGTGTTCTTTGGATAAATCCCCAGAAGTGGAATAGCTGGATCACAAGGTAGTTCTATTCTTAATTCTCTGAGGATTCTCCATAATGTTTTCTGTAGTGGCTGCACCAGTTTACATTCCCACCAGCAGTGTACAATTGTTCCCCTTTCTCCACATCTTCTCCAGCACTTGTTATTTCTTGTCTTTTTAATAATAGCCATTCTGACAGACAGGAGGTGATAGCTCATTGTGGTTTTGATTTGCACTTCCCTAATAATTAGTGATATTGAACATTTTTTCATGTGCCTGTTGGTCATTTGCATACCTTCTTTGGAAGAATGTCTCTTCAGTGACACTGAATAGACGCTGAATATTTTGTGTATTCAGACAAAAAATGTCTGCCCATTTTTTAATCAGATTGTTTTTTTGTTGTTGAGTTGCATGAGTTCTTCATATATTTTGGATATTAACCCCTTATTGAATATATGATTTGCAAATATCTTCTCCTAATTGGTAGGTTGTCTTTTCATTTTGATGATGGTTTCTTTTGCCATGCAGAAGCTTTTTAGTTTGGTGTCTTCCCATTTGTTTATTTTTTCTTTTGTTTCCCTTGCCATAGGAGACATACTCAAAAAGCTACTGCTAAGACCAATGTCAAAGAGCTTACTGCCTAAGTTTTCTTCTAGGAGTTTTATGGTTTCAAGTCTAACATTCAAGTCTTCAATCTATTTTGAGTTAATTTTTGAGTATGATATAAGATAGTGGTCAACTTTCATTCTTTTGCATGCGGCTGTCCAGTTTTCCCAACACCATTTATTGAAGAGACTTTCCTTTAACCACTGTGTGTTCTTGGTTCCTTCATCAAAAATTAGCTGTCCAAGATGTGTCAGACTTCTTTGTTCAGTTGCCCTTATTCTATGTGGTGAAAAAAAATCTTATTGTGATTCAAACATTAGTAAAACATTCTAGATAGCTCTCAATAGCTACAATTATGTATATTTCTGAAAATATTAAGTTATTGTAGCTATTTTCTTAGCTATAGACAGCTTTTTCTTTTTAGTTATCACAGCAAACGACACTTTCTCTTTTGCAGGAGATAAGGTAAGTCCAAATGGATCCTGGGGCAGAAATGATCCCTGTGAATATTTCCTAACAGCAGAAAGATACCTCTCTTGCCCATTTATCCTTGTGGTAGCAAAGTGATCTTAATTTCCTTTAGTTTGTTTGAATAAAAAAAGCATTCAATGGGGCCGGCCCCGTGGCTCAGTGGTTAAGTGCGCGCGCTCCGCTACTGGTGGCCTGGGTTCGGATCCCGGGTGCACACCGACACACCACTTCTCCAATCACGCTGAGGCAGCATCCCACATATAGCAACTAGAAGGATGTGCAACTATGACATACAACTATCTACTGGGGATTTGGGGGAAAAAAAGCAGGAGGATAGGCAATAGATGTTAGCTCAGAGCTGGTCTTCCTCAGCAAAAAGAAGAGGATTGGCATGGATGTTAGCTCAGGGCTGATCTTCCTCACACACACACACGCAAAAAGCAGTCAAGTAGAGGCTCAGTCAAGAAAGTAAAAGCATTGCATGTTCAAATATAACACTGCAGTTCAAAATGAAACAGCGAATTTTGGAGCCAATATCCTTAAATCAGAGGAATGAGAGCTGAAGATCAAGAGCGATATTCTCCTTTCTTGCTAAAATTTTGCTTTGGCAGAAGGTTTGGAGGTGGGATATTAAATTATTTGTTGTATTTTATGACTGCTGTATAGCATTCTAGAGCCTCATATGTGAAGAAAGCTGATGAAGATAAAATACAAAGAAAGAGGTGAAAATGTTGAAACCCTTCATCTGAGATTCTTTAGACCAGTGGCCAGAGAAGAGATTACAGAATATCTAGAGGTCATTGCAGGCTTACGATTCAAGGGATAAAGACGAAAATCCATACGCCTTCAATTACTGAACTATTAGCTGACACATGAACAAGGCATTAGGATACTTGGCTGAATTTTTCTCATTTCTTCAGGATTTCTGGAATTATGCAGATGTTAAAATAATCCCTTTGAATCAAATTTATTCTACTATCTGATAAATGATAGGTGAGCATCCACTTAAGAAATTCACTTGAAAGGAATTTGATGAAAGAGTTGATGCCTTGATCATCTCCTATCTCTTTCAGCCTATGCACATTTGGCAATGGATAGTAAAGCAGAGTCTTCACAGAGCATGAATCAAGCATTTGTACTATTTTTCACACCCACCTAAAATCTGAGCCCTTTGAAAAATAGGGATTTAAACTAACTTTGTGAAAAAAACTGATCGCAGCAATCCATAATCTAAAAGATATTGTGCTGTAGGGAAATAATAACTCTGAGAAATAAAAAAACGAAATAAAATAGAAACACACTCCCCAGAGGCATTAGCATTATACTTGGTTTCCTTCAGTGTCATATGTCATAATTTATAATGTGGGGCATCTCTGCTTACACAAAGCTATTTCAATAAAGTTGTTGAAATTCAGATTGTGAACCTCACCAGTCACTACCTTATGGAATTTTTATATTTATGTATTCCTCTACAAAAGAGCTTTATCTGTGGATGGAGCAAGTGCTGCCTATTTGTAAAGTCCCAAATGAGTCTTTTTGTGCCAAAACCTATTATGCTTCCATTACAATTCCATGTCTTTGAGTCCTGAAAACTTTTTGTATTCAGAAGTTCCCTATTATATTTGTATGTACATCTCCTCAAGCTTGTGTTTCTAAAATTGCAGTAGATTACCACCTGGCACATGCAGAATTGTGTCAAGGGAATGAGAAACTATATAGTAAATATGACATCTCCTCCTGGAAAATAAATTTTACTTGAAAATTTTGAGGCAGAAAGTTAAGTAATTTAAATGAAAATTTAAACATGTTTTATATTTAAAAAACATATATTTATATTGTGGAATAGAATGCTAAGTGTGCTTGAATTCTTAGGCTAAAACCAAAAACTTCAAATAATTTCAAGGATGTAGGGTTTGTGCTAGTGAATCAGTAAGGATTTTTGTTTGTTTCAAATGACAGAAAGTGCCCAGGTGGCCGAAACACAAAAGAACGTGGTATTTGCTTACATAAATGGAAAGTCCACGGTTGGGACTGGCTTTGGGTATAGCTTGTCCAGAAGCTCAAAAGATGTCTCCTAGACATTGTTTTTCTTCATCCTGTCTCAAAAGCTTCTCTTTTCCATGTTGACTCCATTCTTATAACCAAAAGATGAATGCCAGAGCTTCAGATTTTATACCATCTTTGTTTCAAATGTCAGGGGAAAAAGCAAGAATCTCTTTCCTCTAAGTCTCAGGAAAAAAGACACCTTGAGTCTCACTGGCTCCATTTGTGTCACTGAACAAATCACTGTGGCCAGCTGTGGAATGTTCTTCTTGGTCAAACCTCCTCCCCACCCTGGACCTTCAACAGAAGTCTATAAATTCAACAGAAGAATGTCCTCCCCACTAGGTAAATTGCAGTATGTTTTCCAGAATAAAAGTAAATAATGCCAGGTAACATGCTTTACACACACACACACACACACATACACACACACACATACACACTGCTGTCCACCAGAGTCCACCTACCTCACCCCATACACACACACACCCCTTTCCAGGTTTAGTTCCACATATCAGGGGTACACTGGTGGAAAAAATCTCAGAAACACTGCTTTAACCTATCTGCTAAAACTTTACTGGGGATTAAAAGCTGGTAGAATCTAGGAATGCTCACCAGGCAATAGAGATAGAAGTACAGGGATGAGAGGCCTCAGGGATGGGCAGGTGCACTGATATCAGGCATACCAGACATTCTTATCTATATTTCCCCTGGGTCCTGATTTCACTTACTGCCTGCCTCACCTAGTGTGTTGCTGACTGGAGGTAAACCTATCAGTATAGGCAGGGCTGGAGAAGTACTTGCAGAGCGAGAGGCTTTTCTGAACCCATCTTCAAGGTTGGCCAAGATGGTTGCAAACAGTATGATGAACCATAATAATAACACTGCAGAGACCCATAAAATGCAAGATGATCAGTGCTGAGTTCAGAAAGCATCTGATCCTCTGGGCAAACCACACAACTGGGAATTCCTTGCCAATGGGATGAACTTCATTTCTCTTAAAACTTCAACAGCAGTGGGTTTTGTTCCACATGCTATCGTACTGCACGTTCTTTCCTGCACTCCTTTTCCCCAAAGAGCAGAAATCCTGCTCTGACTCAAGAGATTACGTTAAGAACATATTTATGCAATTCATTTGCTAATTTCTACTTGTTAAATACAGGCCAGGTAGTGGATTTTGCTCGTTGTCTATTCTTGTTCCATTCTTCTCTTCTCCTTTAAAGAGAGAATCCAGATTTTGTTTAAGGAGGCAATGTGCCCAGAAAACTAAACCCTCGATATCCCAACCTCAATCACAGATAAGCTTGGCCTTGGGACACAGTTCTGGCCAATAAGATACAAGCAGAAGCCTTCTATGGATTTCTGGAAATATTTTTGATTTTTGATAGTGTACCCCCTTCATTTTTCCCACTTCTTGTGACTGCCTGACACAAGATATAAAGGTGGAGCTGAAACAGTCATTCTGTGACAATGTGGTGACAAGCATGAGGGAAAAACCATGCACTAAGGATGGTACAGGGGAGGAAAGAGCCTGGAACAATAACAGAATGTGCTGTACCACCCTGGATCCAGGCGTAATTGTTACATGAAAATATTAACATATATGTTAAGCCACTATACTTGAGTTTCCTTCTATTGCCTACAGCTAAATGTATTCTTAATCAATAAAGGCCACTTTTCAAAATCCTGCAAAGTCTGACGATTTCTCATAACTATAGCAGAAAATTACTCCAAAATAATTCATTCCATTGGAAGTTCAGCCTGTAAAAATTTTACCCATTTTTCAAGACCATATTAACAGTGGCATCTAGGACAAGTCACTTAATCTTTCTAAAACTCACTTTCTCCATCTCTAAAGTGGGATTAAAATATCACCTACTTCATAAGGCTGTTATGAGGATTAACTGAGACAATCTGTAAACATTTCCTGGCAAAAGATAAGCACTAAAAAATTGAATCCACTATTGCTAATTATTATTTAAATCATATAATCTTGACTGGAAAGGTACATATCAAAAGTCATGTAGTAAACTCCTAACAGACGTTAATGAATGAATGGTTAACAGTGGTGTCTAGGTGGGAGTAAGAAAGTTGGTGACTTTTCTTCTGCATTTTCTAAATTTTGTTGAATAAGCACGTATATTATTTTGTAATGAAAAATCACTTTATAAAAAAAGAAATACTTGAGCGAGAGCTGGTGCTACACATTGAATATAAGAAAACTCTCCTAATTAAAACCCAAACCCTACAATGTACATCTCCCCAGCTGCCTCCTGACACTTGTATATTACTTACACTTTTTTGCAAGTACTATTACAAGCACTTTATATAGATTAACTTATTTAATTCATACAACATCCCTATGACATGGGTACTATTCAAGCACCTTTTTATAGTCAAGGATACTGAGGCAGTATGAGGTAAGATAACTTGTGCGTGGTTTCAGTCTCCGGTCTGGGCCTCAAGCCTGGCAACTTCTGCTGGACTCCAGACTCTTAGCCCATATACTCTACCACCAAGCGAGGACTCACATACACCCACGGTCCGAGATGGTTCATAATAAGTAGTTAACTTTGTCTTAACAAATTCTCTACACAAATTTTGATCTGTTCCTTTTCTCTTTAACAAGTCTGCAATAAAAGTGCCTATGTGCTTTTAGACACTGCAAGCAAGAAGTAAAGCTGTGAAGTTAATTGAGTTGCTGATAAGATCTTTACAGCTCTTTTGCTCTGCCCTCAGTTAGCATCCTTCGACTTTCTAACATCTTCTCATCTCAATAATGCCAATGTGTACCAGAAAAACTCACCTAAATTTCTAAAATGATTCTAGTAAAATATTTACAAAACTATTCTCCAAAGAGTGTGTATAATACATAGAAGAAATTGCACAAAGGAAGACCCATCCCATCACTGCTTGGCAGAACGGTTGGAAGCTTATGTGACGTAATTTCAAAGATGCTGAGAATCAATTTTTGTCTCTCTCTCCCTCTCCTCTCACCCTGTTTTTTTTCTCTCTCTCATCTTCCTCTTTCCTCCCCTTCAAGAGTGTGGCATAGTAATTACATGTATGCTCTGAAGCATGAGATAAATGCATGAGTTAGAATTTATCTTCCCTATGTACTAGCTGTGACCTTGACAATTTTCTTTAGCTCTGTGCTTTAGGTTCTTCGTATGTAAATTATAAATAATGATAGTACCTAACTCATTAAGCCATTGAAAGAATTAAATAGATCTGTGCATTTCATCTAATAGTTTATTACTCTTATTATCTTCTCTGACCTAGTACATAAAATTTTACACCCTTTCCAAGCTTTACTTACTTTAAACTTGATTAAGAAATATCCTATTGGGGCTGGCCTGGTGGCGTAGCAGTTAAGTTCACAGGCCCGCCTTCGGCGGCCCAGGTTCACAGGTTCAGATCCCAGGAGCAGACCAATGCACAGCTTGTCAAGCTATGCTGTGGCGGCGTCTCATATAAAGTAGAGGAAGATGGGCATGGATGTTAGCCCAGGGCCAATCTTCCTCAGCAAAAAGATGAGGATTGGCAATGGATGTTAGCTCAGGGCTAATCTTCCTCACACACACACAAAAAAACAAACAAAAAAAAAAAGGAAGAAATATCCTACTTTAAGCTGTTAGTGGCACTGTGGCCAGCAGCTAATTAAGAGTCCAATAGATATTAGAGAAAAGGTTGACTACTGGGGCTTAAGTAGAGGGACGGGATCCCCCAGAAAACTCTGACCACTAGAAATATTTACCACTGTTTCTGCCATCTACTTTGCCCTAAGCAGTTAAAGACATTTCTTTATCACTTGCTAACTTATTGACAAGACTTTGAGCATCAATTTTGTTTCTTTCCATCCCCTCCCACTGAGAGTAATATTCTAGTAATATATTCACTTCAATACACACTTATTTTTCCTATGCATATGAATGGCCATGCATCTAATTATTAGAGTAAGCCTTCATTTTAAGGGTTATTTGAACTCTTAACTGTGATTTTTAAAAATTTCTTGTAGTTAAATCTTCTTATTCAAACCATTTTAGTTGTTGTAAAAAAAAAATCAAAATCAATAATAGTTTGGATCATCAGGGCATAAGAACATTTGTTTACCTCTCCTTCCACCCCATTATTAGGGATAATCAAATTTTACACATATATAAATTTATAGCAGATCTGAAGCTCTATTTAAAAGACCAAGAATGTTAGAATGAGGAAAAAAATGCAGTGATGGCTATGGGGATACAAACACATATGCACATACACATGCATAAAAAAGCACAGATTTTAACAATAAGCTATTTGAAAAAGGCACACCTACATCATGGCACCAAAATTTTAAAAATAAATACGTATTTTATAAATAAAGAAAATAAATGTAACAAGAATATTATATGACATATAAAATTCAAGGTGACATGCATTAAACAGGGCAAAGACGAATAGTTCATATTGCCAAATTGTATCATCCATTACAAAGAATTCTGAACTTCTATGAACCTCACAGCACAGCTTCGAAATACATAATAGAAAAAAAATTATATAAGAGTAACAAAAAAATCTACAACCACAGCTGAAGATTTATTGCATCTCTTTCAAAACTCAACAAATCAATAAGGATGCAAAGAACTTGAATTATATAATTAACAGTGTAATCTATTTTTATGTAGTAGAATATAGCAAATATGTAATTCTGTTGCTGTTTTTAGGAATTAAGAATTTTTGTGTATGAAAATAAGGTTTCAAAATAAAATCAGGGCCTGGCCTGGTGGCATAGTGGTTAAGTTCGTGCACTTTGTTTTGGTGGCCCAGGGTTCATGGGTTCTGATCCCAGGTGTGGACCTACGTACCGCTCATCAAGCCATGCTGTGACAGGCGTCCCACATATAAAATAGAGGAAGACGGCACAGATGTTAGCCCAGGGTCAATTTTCCTCAGCAAAAAGAGGAGGATTGGCAACAGATGTTAGATCAGGGAGAATCTGCCTCACAAAATAATAATAATAATAATAAAATAAAATTGCAAAATCTTGTAATGCTAAATTTGAATTGGAAATAGTACTAAATCATGACTTTTTTCTTTAAAAATATGTACTTCCTAGTCCTGTCCACTTGAAGGACCTAAAAGCAATGACCACCTAGTAACAATGCATATGCTACTGTATGCAGATTGTGCTCCATAATACCCAGGTTCTTTGGAGAAGTGGGTGATTACAAGTCTGAAGCATAAAATATAGATTTGACTGAGACTTCTTGTTCCAGAACTCAAGGATACTATCACACACTGATGGGGTTATGTCCAAATGACACAGGAACCAACATGAAGGAAGATGGGACATATAAACACCAAAGAGAATAGAGTATACAACTTATTGAAATCTAGTGAATAAAAAAAAAAACATGAATTAGAAAAGAGAGAGAAAAAGCAAATAGTGAGAGAGCTAAAATAAAACAAATTCAAATCTTGAACATCATTAGAAACAACAACTAAAACAAAAGAAATCTAGCTAATAAATGTGGAAGAGAAAATAGAATTTAAAAAACAAGGGGACTTTTAGTTTCTAGTTCCATATGTAAGGAGCTTGGAAGTTGCTACTCCATCCTGACAACAAGAAAAAAGCTGAACAGACTGAAAAATCAACAATTCTTCATGGATCCGTAAGAGAGGTAAGGACACAGGACAAACCGCTGCCCCTAATGTTGGAGAGACAGGTGAATACAGGGACTCACAGCCTACTAGAACATAGTCATAAGCAGAAACTGCCGAAGGAACCAGTGCAGGGGTAAGAAAACCTGAACTGTAATCAACAAATTGCTGGAGATTCAGTGTGGACAAGCCTGAGAGTTAAAAACTGCAGAGGACCCAGTCATAGAGGGGCCCCCACACATTTGTAAGTTTTACTTTCGGGAACTTGACCAGATTCTCACAGTAAATATTGGAGAAAAATCCCCTCATGCATCCCAGTAGGGGGAGAGGAAAAGGAACCTACTGAAAATACACTAGAGCACTCCGTTCTTCTTAACAAGGCCTGCCCTCAGGGGAAACTACTTAACTATAGCCTAATCTGCTGAGGTATTACCAGAGCCTAACTAACCTGGGGGAAGAAAATAATCAACTCCAGTAAGTCCAGCCTTCCCTGTGGGAAGGGAAATACCCAACACCAGCCCATTCTATCCATCCTGCCACACCTAAAGGGAAAGAAAAAACTGGAAAACACTGGTGAAGCTCACAGTCTAGAGGCATAGGCTCACTTACAGATTGAGACCCAATAATAGGACTATAGAATGTTCCCCTCTCCCTACACATTACCACCACATGACTAAAGGCCTATTTACAGAAGTTCCTTTTAGCTAAGACACCATGTCTGGCTATCAAGAAAAATTTACAAAGCATACTAAAAGGCAAAAAACAAAATTTGAAGGGAAAAAGCAAGCATCAGAACCAGACATGACAGCAATGTTGGAATTATCAGACCAGAAATTTAAAACAACTATGATTAATATGATAAGGGCTCCAGGGCTCCGCATGCAAGAACAGATAGGCAATGAAAACAGAGATATGGAAGTCCCAAGAAAGAACCAAAAAGAAATGCTAGAGATCAAAAACACTGTTACAGAAATGAAGAAAGCATTTGCTGGGCTTATTAGTAGACTGGACACAGCTGGAGAAATAATCTCTGAGCTTGAGAATATCTCAATAGAATCCCCCAAAACTGAAAATCAAAGGGAACAAAAACTGAAAAAAATAAAATAAAACGAATTATCCAGGGACTGTAGGACAACTACAAAAGGTATAACATACACATAATGGGAATGCGGGAAGGAGAAGAAAGACAGAGAGGAACAGAAGAAATATTTGAAACAATAATGACCAATAATTTTCCCAAATTAATATTAGACACCAAATCACAGATTTAGGAATCTCAGAGAACACCAAGCAGGATAAATGCCAAAAAAAAAAACTGCACCTAGGCACATCATTTTCAAATATTAGGAAGTCAAAGATAAAGGAAAAATTCTGAAGGAAGACAGGAAAAAAAGCACTTTGTCTAGAGAGGAACAAAGAAAGAATTGCATTCAACTTGTCCACAGAACACATGCACGCAAGAAGAAAGTAGAATGAAAAAGAAAGTAGAATGAAATATTAAAGTGTTGAGGGGAAAAAAACCCACTGACCTAGAATTCTATACCCTGCAGAATTGTCCTTCAAAAGTGAAAAAATAAAAATAAAAACTTTCTCAGACAAACAAAAAAATGAGGGAATTTGTTGTCAGTAGACCTGCCTTGCAAGAAATGTTAAAAGAAGTTCTTTAGAAGGAAAGAAATAGTATAAGTAAGAAACTCAGATCTACATAAAGAAAGGAAGAGCACTGGTGAAGGAATAAGTTAAAAACTTTCATTCTTCTTATTCTTAATTTGATCTAATAGATAACAATTTGTTCAAAATAATAATAGAAACAATGCATTCAATTATGTATGCTTAGGTATATATGAGAGAAATGAATGTCAGCAGTGATACTAGGGATGGGAGGAAGAGATTAGGATTTTTTTGTTATTATAAGCACTCACGCTACAAATGAAGTGGCATAGAGTCATATGAAAGTGAGCTTGGATTTGTTGTAAATATATATTGCAAACTATAGGGCAAGAATTAAAATGGGAAAAAAGTAAAGTATAACTGATATTCTAAGAAAGGAGAGAAAACAGAATCACATAAAATGCTCAATTAAAAACAAAGACAGAAAAAGAGTAGGAGACAAAAATAAGAACAAAGAAAATGGCAACAAATAGAAACAGTAGCAAATATGGCAGATATGAATCCAACTATATCAATCATCACTTTGAACATCAATGATTTAAATGAACCAATTAAAACACAGAGATTGTCAAAGTGGATCAAAAAACAAGATCCAACCATATGTTGTCTACAAAGAACCCATTTTATGTGGAGAAACACATATAGATTAAAAGTAAGTGGATGGAGAAAAGTATACGATACTAACACTAATCAAAGGACGCAGTGGTAGCCATATTAATTTCTGACAAAGTAGACTTCAAAGCAAGAGAAGTTATAAGGGATAAAGAAGGGCATTACATAATGACAAGAGCTTAATTCTCCAAGAAAATGTAACAACACTTAATGTGTATTTGCCTAACAACAGAGCATCAAACCACATCAGGCAAAAATTGATGGAATTGCAAGGAGAGATAGATGAATCTGCTATCATAGTTGGAGATTTCAACATCCCTCTACCACAAATGGAAAGATTTAGCAGGCAAAAAATCAATAAGGACTTAGTTGAACTCAATAGTACCATCAATCAACTATATATAATTGACATCTATTGACTACTTCACCCAACAACAGCAGAATACACATTCTCTCAAGCTCACATGGAGCAATCACCAAGAGAGACCACATTCTGAGTCATAAAACACACCTTGACAAATTTATAGGAATAGAAATTATACAATGTTTGCTCTTAGACCACAATGGAATTAAACTAGAAATCAATAACAGAAAGATAACTGGAAAATCCCACAACATGTGGAGATTAAAAAACACACTACCATGGGCCAGCCTGTGGCCTAGTGGTTAAGTTCGGTGCACTCTGCTTCAGCAGCCTGGGTTCAGTTCCTGGGCACGGACCTACACCACTCGTCAGTGGCCATGCTGAGGCAGTGACCCACATACAAAATAGAGAAAGATTGACACAGATATTAGCTCAGGACAAATCTTCCTCAGTAAAAATCAAACAAACAAAAAAAACACTTCTAAATAAGTCATACGTCAAAGAAGAAATCACAAGACAAATTTAAAAGTCTTTTGAACTAAATGAAAATGAAAACACAACTTACCAAAATCAATGGAATGCAATGAAAGCAATATTTGGAGGGAAATTTATAGCATTGAATGCATATTTTAGAAAAGAAGCAAGATCTAACATCAACCATCTAAGTCTCCACCTTAGGAAACTAGATAAACAAAAGCAAATTAAATCCAAAGTAACCAGAAGAAAAGAAATAATAAAAATTAGAGCAGAAATCAATGAAATTGAAAAAAGGGAATCAATGAAACCAAAAATTGATTCTTTGAAAAGATCAATTAAATCTATAAGCCTCTAGCCAGGCTCACTAAGAAAAAAAGAAACTGGACAAAAAATTACTAAAATCAGAAATGAACTAAGGGACGTAACTTTAAATCTCACAGGCATTAAAAAAGTAATAAAGGAATACTATGAACAACTCTACACTCACAAATATGATAGGCTAGATGACATGGACCAATTCTTTGAAAGTGTTCTAGGTACTTTCGCTGTAAGCATCTTTGATGTAGACATCTTTACTGCAAACATTTTTGCTGCATATGTAATTTGCTATAAAATATAAAAGAATTGGTTGACAGTTTACTCCTATCTTCATATTATATAAATCTTAGCTCCACGCTTCCCCTAGAGCTTTGGAACTTTGATAGATATATCAACAGACATGTGACAATATGCAAGAACAAAGAGTGTAGAAGGCTTTTCACAATGCAATACAAAGGTCAGTTACAAATATGTATCCTAGTATTTGGAAACTGATATCTCTTTTAATGAAGGAAGAAATTTTAGCAAAAAAGGAAAAGTGCAATGGATGCTGAATGAGGAAATGAACCAATAACAATAAAAAAGTATCATACTATGAACAAAAGACTTCAAAGACAAGTACTTAGGTACAACCCACAAAATCAGTAATTTGCACAGTATTGCCATGAATCTACACACATTTTAAATGTATTCAAATATTTTGTATTTCACAATAAAGTCCTTTTAATTTTGTTATTCATTTTTCATGTTTCATTATGTTCTTTTTAATGTCCTTATTTTATTTTTTATTATTTTATTTTTTATGGCAAAATTGCCTTACAGCCCATTAGATAAGTAGTCAAAATGTTTGTGGCAAAAATGCTTGTAACAAAGACGTCTACTGCAAAGCTGCTTA
Organism: Diceros bicornis minor; assembly: GCF_020826845.1. Taxonomy (NCBI): domain Eukaryota; kingdom Metazoa; phylum Chordata; class Mammalia; order Perissodactyla; family Rhinocerotidae; genus Diceros; species Diceros bicornis. Next base: position 16,473,510 of record NC_080772.1, on the reverse strand, counting down.
TGGCAAAAATACCAAACACACATTTTGAAAGATACAATCTGCCAAAACTCACATAAGAAGTAGTAAACAATCTGAACAGGCCTATGTCTATCGAAGAAATTGAATCAACAATTAATAAACTTCTAAAACAGAAAGAACAGGCTAGATAAGTTCACTGGTGATTTCTACCAAGTATTCAAGGAAGAAATTATAACGATTCTCTACAATTTCTTTCAGAGGTTAGATGCTGAGGGAATATTTCCTAACTCATTCTATGAGGCCAGCATTACCTTAATACTAAAATCAGGCAAAGATATCACAAGAGAAAAGAACACACAAAACTACAGAATAATATCTCTCATGAACATAGATGCAAAAATCCTCAATAAAATATTAGCAAATTGAATTGAACAATGTATAAAAAGAATTATATACCATGACTAAGAATTATACACCATACTTGAGATTTACCCCAGGTATGTAAGGCTGGTTCAACATTCAAAAATCAATTAATGTAATCCATTACAACAACAGTCTAACTACGAAAAATCACACCATCATATCAGTAGATGCTGAAAAAGCATTTGACAAAATCCTACACCCATTCATGATAAAAACTCTCAGTTGGGCCTGCTCCGTGGCTTAGCAGTTAAGTGTGCACGCTCGGCTACTGGCGGCCCGGGTTCGGATCCCGGGCACACACCCACGCACTGCTTCTCCCGCCATGCTGAGGTCACATCCCACATACAGCAACTAGAAGGATGTGCAGCTATGACATACAACTATCTACTGGGGCTTTGGGGAGAAAAAAAAAGATCATTAAAAAAAAAAATTCTCAGTAAACTTGGAACAGAGGGGAACTTCCTCAACTTGGTAAAGAATATCTATAAAAACTGCCAGCTAACATCATACTTAATGGTGAGAAACTCAAAGCTTTCTCAATAAGATCAGGTACAAGGCAAGGATGTCCACTCTTACCATTCATTTTTAACATCAGACTGGAAGTCCTAGCTAATGTAATAAGACAAGACAAGTAAATAAAAGGTATACAAACTGGAAAGGAAGAAATAAAACTTACTTTGTTTATAGATGATATGATCATCTATATAGAAAATCTGAAAGAATAGACAAAAAAAAAAAACAAAAAACCGCCTGGAACTAATAAGCAATTATACTGAGGTTGTGTTATACAAAAGTTAATAGTTTTTCTATATGCCAGTAATGAACAAGTGGAATTAGTAATTAAAAACATAATTTCATTTACATTAGCACCCAAAAAATTAAATACTTAGGTATAAATCTAACAAAATATGTATACTGTCTATATGAGAAAAACTACAAAACTCTGACAAATGAAATCAAAGAATTAAATAAATGGAGAGATAGTCCATGTTCATGGATAGGAAGACTCAATATTGTCAAGATGTTACTTCTTTCCGACTTGATCCATAGATTTAATGCAATCCAAATCAAAATCCAAGCAAGTTATTTTGTGCATATGGACAAACTAATTCTAAAGTTTATATGGAGAAGCAAAAGACCCAGGACAGCCTACACAATACTGAAGGAGAAAAACAAAGATGGAAGACTGATACTACCTGACTTCAAGTCTTTTAATTATAAAACTACAGTAATCAAGACAGTGTGGTATTGGTGAATGAATAGACAAATAGACCAAAGAAACAGAATTGAGAGACCAGAAATAGACCCACATAAATATAGTCAATTGATCTTTAACAAAGAAGCTAAAGCAACACAATGGAGCAAAGATAGTCTTTTCAACAAATGGTGCTGGAACAACTGAAGATCCACATGAAAAAAATATTTATACACAGATCTTAAGCTCTTCACAAAAATTAAATCAAAATGGGTCATAGATATAAATGTAAAATGCAAAACTATAAAACTTTTAGAAGATAACATAGGAGAAAGCCTAAATGACCTTGGGTATGGCAATGATTTTTTAGATGCAATACCAAAGACGAGATCCTTGAAAGAAATTACCAATAAACTGGACTTCATTAAAATTAAAGAATTCTGCTTTGCAAATGACAATGTCAAGAGAATGAAGAGACAAGCCACAAACTGGGTGAAAATATTTTCAAAAGACACATCTAATGAAGGACTGTTATGCAAAATATACAAAGAACTCTGATAATTCAATCATAAAACAAACAACCCCTTAGAAAATGGGCCAAAGACCTTAACAGACACTTCACCAAAGAAAACATACAGATGGCAAATAAGCACATGAAAACATGCTCCAATCATATGCCATCAGGGAAATACAAATTAAAACAACAATGGGATGACACTACACACCTATTAGAATGGTCAAAATCTGGAACACTGACAATACCATTGCTGGTAAAGATGTGGAGTGATAGGAACACTCATTCACTCCTGATGGGAATGGAAAATGGTACAGCCACTCTGGAAGAAAGTTTGGTAGTGTCTTGCAAAACTAAACATACTTTTATCATATGATCCAGCAATTGCACTCCTTGGTATTTACCTTAAGAAGTTGAAAACTTATGTCCACACAAAAACCTGCACATGAATGTTTATAGAAGATTTATTCATAATTGCCAGAACTTGGAAGCAACCAAGATGCCCTTCAGCAGGCAAATGGATAAAAAAACTGTGGTACATTCAGAAAATGGAATATTATTCAGTGCTAAAAAGAAAAGGAGCTATCAAGCCATGAAAAGACATGGAAGAAACTTAAATGCATATTAGCAAGTGAAAGAAGCCATTCTGAAACCGTTACTGTATGAGTTCAACCACATGACGTTCTGTAAAAGGCAAAACTGTGAAGACAGTAAAAAGATCAATGTTTGCCAGGCATTGGAGTGGGACAAGAAGGATGGACAGGTAGAGCACAGAGGATTTTAGGGCAGTGAAAATATTCTGTATGACACTACGATGATGAATACATGTCATAATATATTTACAAATATATTTTTTACACTTTTATATATATGTTTACAAATTGTATTTATTTATATGCACTTGTCCACACCCACAAAAAGGAAAACACCAAGAGTGAGCCCTAGTGTAAACTATGGACTTTGAGTGATTACGATGTGCCAATGTAGGTTCATCAATTGTAACAAATCTATGTACTTTACTCTCAGTTTTGCTTTGAACCTAAAACTGCTCAGAAAAAATAGTCTTTTTAAGAAGTAATAAAATAAAAAATTCAAAATAATGATCATCAATAGATAAGACATGAAATAAAAGCTCGATGATAAACTTAATGAAAAGAACAGACTGTCACCACCTGAAACCACTTATCAATTTTAGCATCCATAAAGTAGAAGAACCAAACATTATGTCTTCTAAAGTGATTCAGTATTAATACATAGAACTACCTATGAAATATTCTTGTCTAAAAAATGTTGCCGTGAATATAACCAAGGTTTTAAAAAGCAAATTTCCAATTTAGAGGAAATACGAGATGTAGAAGAAGAGGTTTTATGACACTATGTGAAAACAAGCAAATCCATAATGTAACACTTTCTACATGACAACTGAACTGGTTTCTTGAACAAGTTCAATGGCATGAAAAAGCAAGGAGTAGGGGAAAATAGAACACAGTAGACTAAAGAAACGTAGACTGTATAACAACTAACTGCAATATGTGGACATTTTTTGGGTACAATTAAAGCATGTGAAAAAGAATTTTCGAGACAATTGCAGAATTTGACTTAGACTTGTTATTGGATAAAACCAAAGACTAGTGTTAATTTCCTTAAGTGAGGTAATGTCATTGGCGTTATATAAGAAAATATCTAAATATTTTAGAGATATTCCCTGAAGTATATGAAAATTAAGTAACATGATATATATTATTTGCTTTTTAAAAATTCAGCAAAGGAAATAATGAAATGAAATGGAAGACAGGAAGGAAGGAAAAAAGAAGGAAGGAAAGGAAAAAGGAAAAAATGAAGCAAGTTTGGCAAATCTTTATCCAGAATATTGACTGTAGACGATAAGTATACTAGGATTAATTCTACTATTTTTTTTATAATTGAACACATTCAGATTAAAAAATTAAAGCTTCTCAGATCTAGCACCCACCTTGTGAGTACTGTCAGTAGTAGCTGTGTGGCTGAATTAGAGATTCTAGTGGCGAAGGGAATTGGCTAAGATTTGGTGCATCTGCTTTTGCTCTATGTAGCCACTTCTCTTCCTAATAAGTTAACTTATCTTTGTCTAAATACTTCAGAAATGTAATGCTATTTGCATTGGGAACAGGGTGAGGGAGAGAGGATGTCTATAATTTAATCCATGGTACATCCAAAATGCTATCACAACCTAATAAATCTGGACAAAATTATGGCTTTCAATACCCAGGCTAGGAATCAAGAAAGAGTGAACAAAAATGGCCTAAGCATATAACTTGAGCACCTATTTTTTTAATTAATGAGTAAACTTGAAAAAGCAAAAGTGTAAATTCTCACAAGTTTGATCAAGAAAAAGTGGAGAGAGAATATAAACAGTCACCATTAGAAAGTAAAAAGGGACATGGGACACAAGAAACTTTTTAAATTATAAAATAATAATATAAATATATGCCAAATTTTGAAATGTAGAAAAACTAAACTTTCAGAACAATATATATTACAAAATTGATGTTCAAAGAGATAGAAAGCCAGAATTGCCCAATAAACTTAGATAAATTTGAAAAGCTAGTATAACATTTTTATTTTAAAAAGGCATATGGCCCAAAAATTTTTGCATAATGACCAGGTGAAATTTAGCCAAGAATACAAGGTTGTTCTGTGAATTGCTGAGCTGGAGCTGACTTATATCAGCACATAAAAAATGATCATTAGATGATCAGTAATTTTGTGAGCCAATTGATAAAACATTGGCTGCTTGAAATCAGCTATGACGGAAGTATGCACAACACGGAAATTGGCAAATGCTACAAATCAGGGCAGTTTTTTCTTACAGATGATCAGTTTACCAAAACACCACTGGTTTTGTGTTAAAAAGAATGGCCAATGGCATTCAATGCATAAAATAAAGAAAATATGTATTATCTTAAAAGATGCCAAAAAAGTATGAAGATCAATACCTATCCTTCCCAAAGGTCCATAGTAAATGGGAATTAGAAAAGCTTCCTTAATTTTTTAAAGGATTTCTTTCAGAAAACTTCAGGAAAATTATATTCAATAAATCTTACTAAAAGTAAGAATAAGACAATGTATTTATCTATTACCACTACCCTCTAATATTTATTGACAGTCCTAAGCAGTGTATTGAGAAAAGTAAAGAGGGAAATAAAGAGATGGAACATTTATAATCTTCAGACAACGTGGGAGAATTAACTGGTAACACGTTAATGTAAGTGACAGAGTTCAGCAAGATGGCAAATACAAGACTGTCATAGATGCATTTTAATTAGAAAATGCAGTTGAAAAAATTTCTAGTTATAAAATTTCAATAATAAAATATCTTCAAATAAACTTAATAAAATTATTCAAGACCTAAGTGAAGAAATTATCATACTTCCTGAATCTAAATAATTGAAGATATATACTACATTCTGAGTGAGAAGACAATATTGTAAAATTATAAATTCTATTCAAATTACTGAATTATCACAAGATTTTTTAATGAACCTGTATGCTGGGTGTTGTTTATACGTAAAAGAAAATGTGTAAGAATAAGAAATTTGACAAAGAAGAATAATTGGTTTTTTTCCAGTTTAAATAAATTGAATAATTTATAAGAAAAAATAAATTAAAAAATAAAATGTCAAAAAACAAAATAAAATAAGCCAAGAAATGATTATCTATTCAATAATATATAGGAAAAAATTTGCTATCTCTTTGGAGTAAAGTTAAGCTAGACTCATATCCCTCAGGGTACACATGAATCAATTCCGGATACATTCAGGAAATAAAAGTCAAAAACAAAATGATAGAAAAAAATTGAGAATCATTTTCTAATCTTGGGTTGCAGAAGGCAGGGATCTAACAGAGGGCTGTAGAGGGGACACGTTCTCAGTCTTGAATGTATGGGAGTATTACAAAGGCGCTAACTAATTTTCTGCAAATTCTGACACAATGAATGAATAGAAGGCATAAATATAACGCATTGCCCTCAATCACCTTTACCTTCTCTGTATTACCAAGGAAAGGCAAAGCTAAACATGGAAAATGCTATTAAAATTCTCCTTATTTTCCAACTCCCTGTCTCTGTGAGGCCAAATTTTCTTCAGCTACTTCAACAAAAGCAACATATCACAATAGATTAAATGCAGAAGCAGATATGCAAATCTAGTTGTCTTTCATAAAACCAAACATTAAACAGATTTGCAAAAATGTAAAAAAAAAAAAGACAGAGAGCCATTCTATTCAGATATATATATAAATGTAGTGCTGTTTTTATCATTATTTTTAATCTTGCAATAAACATATTTTTAAAATTTCGCTTTTGATTTCTAATAGAATAAATATCAATAAATATATAACCTTCATAAACAAAATCATGTTAAGAGTATAAAGGGGGAACGTGACCAGAAAGTTTGAGAACTACTGGTCTAAAAACTCAAATTAAAAGGGAGGGATTGTCAGATGAAAGCAGGACCCGACTCTACACTGTCATTAAGAAACCCCTTTAAATACTAAGACTTAGATAAGTTAGTAGCAAAACTACAGAAAAAAAAAAAATACATGAAACCATAAATTGAAAGAAAGCTAGAGTTGCTATGTTAAATATCAAATAAAATAGATTTCAGAACAAGAAATATTATCATGAATAAAGACAGACATTTTATAATGATAAAGAAGTTGTTTCACCAAGAAGGCACAACAATACTAAATGTGTTTGTACCAACTAACATGTATCAAAATATAAGAAGCAAAACTGGTAAATATAAAAGAAAAAATAGAGGTGCCAGCACAGTGGCATAGTTAAGATTGATGCACTCTGCTTCAGTGGCCCAGGTTCGTGGGTCTGGATCCCAGGTGTGGGCCTATACCACTCATCAAGCCATGCTGTGGCAGTGACCCACATCCAAAATAGAGGAAGATGGGCACAGATGTTAGCTCAGGGCCAAACTTCCTCACCAAAAAAAAAGACAAAATAGAAAAATTCAAATTATAATTGGATATTTAAACACTAATCTCTTGGTAATAGAGAAGATATATAGAAATTGATAAGAATAGGAAAACTTGAAAAACATTATCAACCAATTTTTTTCTAAATGACATTTATAGAGTACTCTACCCAGCAACAACAGAATATCTATTCTTTTGAAGCGTACATGATATATCACGATAGACCATACTCTGGGCCATAAAACAAGACTCAATAAATTTAAGAGGATTGAAATCATATGAACAGTGTTCTCTAAACATAACAGAATTAACCTAGAAATAAATAATAGTAAGCTATATGGAATATTCCCAAATATTTGGAAATTAAACAATGTCTTATAAATAACCTATAAATTAAAGAAGAAATCACATAAGAACTTAGAAAATAGTTTGAACTGGTTGAAAATGAAAGCATCAAAGATAACAATCTGGTGGATGTAGCTAAAGCACTGCTTAGTCATAAATTTATAGCGTTAAATTCTTATATTAGAAAATAAAAAAGGTCTCAAATCAGTGATCTAAGATTCCGTCTTAAGATATTAGGGAAACAAGAATCAATTAAATCCAAAGTAAGCAGAGGAAGAAAATAATAAAGACAAGGGCAGAAATCAATGAAATAGAAATCAAAATAAAATAGGTAAAATCAAAAGTTGGTTCATTGGGCTGGCCAGGTGGCATAGCGGTTGAGTTCATGAACTCTGCTTCAGCGGCCCGGGGTTTGCGGGTTTGGATCCCGGGCGTGGACCGATGCGCCACTTGTTGAGCCATGCTGTGGCAGCATCCCATATAAAATAGAGGAAGATGGGCACGGATGTTAGCCCAGGGCCAATATTCCTGAGCATAAAGAGGAGGAATGGCAATAGATATTAGCTCAGGACTAGTCTTCCTCACAAAAAACAAAAAAACAAAAGTCGGTTCATTGAAAAGATCAATGAAATTAATAAAACTCTAGTAAAACTTATCAAGAAAAAAGAAAGAAAACACAAATTGGCAATTTCAAGGGTGAAGAAGGAGATAGCACTACAGATCAGTCATACATTAAAGAGATAATAAGGGAATAATATGATCAACTATATGACAATAAATTTGGCTACTTGGGTGAAACGGACAAACTTTTTGAAAGATGTAAATTACAGAACTTAACTTAAGTTAAGTAAGTAATAGATCTTAAGAAGTAATAGATCATCTAAATAACCTTTTATCTTTTAAGGAAATTGAGTTTGCAGCTAAAATCTTTTACCACAACGAAAACTTCACACTCAAATGACTTCACTACTGAAGTCTCCAAAATATTTAAAGAAGAGAAAATAGCACCTCCAAAAACAGAATCCCAATTCATTTTATGAGGTCCGTATTTCTATGATGAAAAACCAGGCAAAAACATAAGAAAAACAAACAAACACAACAACTACAGACCCATATCTTTCTGTCATATATGCAACTATCTTTAACAAAATTAAAAAAAAAATACATCCAGCAAAATAGATAGATAAAGGATAAAATATTATGACCTATTTGGGTTTATTCAAGAAATGCAAAGTTGGTTTTACATCCAAAAATCAACCAATGTAACTCACTATATTAAAATAATAGGAAAAAAACAAAATAAACCATATAATCTTCTCAATATAAGCTTAAAAAGTATTTGACAAAATTCAGCATCCATTCACGGTAAAAACTCATAGCAATCCAGGAATAGAAGAGAAATTCCTCAAACTGACAAAGGGCATTTATGAAAAACCTACTGCCAACAACAAATTTGATGGTGAAAAACTGAAAGCTTTCCTTCTGAGACTGAGAACAAGTCAAGAATATTCACTCTCACCATCTCTATTAACCATTGTATTGGAGGTCCTAGACAAGGTAAAATAAATAAATAAAAGGCATAGAGATTAGACAGAAACATGTACAACTGTCTTTATTTGTATATGATATGGCCATCTATGCAGGAAATCCTAAGGAATCTACACCAAAGCCAGCAGACAAATAAGTAAGTTTAGAAGGTGAGTGGACAAATGTCTATATATGAAAATCATTTCTATTTCCATGTGCTAGGACAAACAATTGAAATAAAAATACCATTTATTATAGCATTCAAAGACGTGAAATACTTAGATGCAAATTTATGAAGGATGCACAAGACTTGTACTGAAAACTACAAATTTTGATGAGAAAAATTAAAGAAGACCTAAATAAAAAGGGAGAAGTGGCATGTGCATGGATTGGAAGATTCAACGTTATCAAAACTCCCAAATTTATATTGTGATTTAACAAAATCTAAATCAACACCTCAGTAGACTTTTGGAATAGAAATTAATAAAGTGATTCTAAAATTTATGGAATTTCAAAGCCTAGACTATTAAGAAGAATTTTAAGAAGAACAAAGTTGGATGACTTATACCACCTGACTTCAAGATTTACAATAAAGATAGTGTAATTAAGATAGGGAAGTGTTGGCAAAAGAATTGACATATGGATCAGTGAAATACAATAGAGAGTCTAGAATTGGACCCACACATAACCAATTGACTTTTTACAATGTGCCAAGGTAATTTAACATAATCCAATGGGGATAAACTAATCATTTAAATAAGTGGTGTTAGAATAATTTTGTGTACACTTGGAAAAAAATTGACCTTGACTCGTACTTAATATCAAATACAGAAATTAACTCAACTAGATTATAAATCAAAATATAAAAGATGTAGAGGAAATCTTTGTGACTTTGGGGCGCAAAACACAAAAAGCACAAACCATTAAAAACTGATGAATTTTATCAAAGTTAAAAATGTTTGACCTTCCAAATAAATGTTAAAAAAATAAAAGGCAAGCCACAGACTGGAAGAAGATATTTGAAAAACGTATGTCTGGTAAAGAATTTGTAACCAGAATACATAAAAATATATGAGAATATATAATGAATATTTAAGGAGATAAATTGTGTTAAAAATGAGCAAAATAATTCAACAGATACTTCACTAAAGAAGGTGTATGAATAGCAAACAAGCACACGACAAAGATGTTTAATATTATTGGTAATTAGAGAATTGCAAATTAAAGCCATAATAAGATACCACTGCAAACTCACTTTATAGTGAGTTTAAATTGAGCTAAAATTTAAAAGACTGACAATGCCAAGTGTTGGAAAGAATGAGGAATATATTAGAGTTCTCTGGAGAAACAGAACCAACAGGACATATGTAGGTATATAGAAAGAAATAGATGATGAGGGATTGGCTCTCCAGATTATGGAGGACAAATCCCACAATCTTCCATCTGCAAGCTGGAAGCCCAGGAAAGCCAGTGGTGTAAATTCTAGTTCAAATCTGAAGACCTGGGAACCAGGGGAGTGGATGATGTAAGTCCCAGTCCAAGTCCGAATGCCTAAGAATCAAGAGCACCCATGTCTGAGGCAAGAGAAGACAGATGTCTCAGCTCAAACAGAGAGCAGATTTGCCCTTCCTCTTCCTTTTTGTTCTATTCAGACCCTCAATGGATTGGATGGTGCCCACCTGCCCTGGTGAGTGTGATCTTCTTTACTCAGTCTACAAATTCAACTGTTAATTTCTTCCAGAAACACCCTCACAGGCATACCCAGAAATAATATTTTACCAGCTATCCAGGCACCGTTAGCCCAGTCTTGTTGACATAAAATTAAATTAACAATCACATGAAACAACTAGAACTCTCATACATTGCTTTTGGCATGAAAAATGCTATAGCTACTTTAGAAATATGTTGAGCAATTTTTTATAGTAAAACCTACACTTAGCATCCAACCCAGAAACTTAACTGCTAGAAAGTTAAAGAAGAAAAATGAAAACATACATCCACAAAAAGACTTGCCAAATGTCCATCAGCTAATGAATGAGTATACAACTGTGGTATATCCATACGATGGAATAGTCCCCAGCTATAAAAACATGAATTAGTGACACATGTAATAACATAGATGAATGTCAAAAGAATTTTTCTAAATGAAAATCCAGGCACAAAAGATTACATATTTTATACCATTTATATGACATTCTATAACAGTCATACTTGTTCCCCAAGCGTATTTCCTGTATCTATGTGAAATGCACTTTTCCTCTTCATCTGGCAAATTCTACTCATTATTCTTTCTACAAGCCTCCACCAAAATATATCAATCATTTGTTTCCCATGCAACTTTGCGGAAGCTTCACTTATAGGAATTACTTTGTTTTAGAGATTTTTTCCTTTGTTCTCCCTAGTAAATGTGCATTCCTCAAGGACAAGGAGCCTGTCTCCTTTGTACGCCTAGTGTTTGACAATGACTGACATGGAAGCATCTCAATACATGTTGAACAATGTTTGGTTTCCTGTGTTCCAGGTCTCCTTTTAGCCAGCATTTCTATAATGAAAAACAATTCAACTACAATTGTTTCTATTTTAATTTATCAATCTTGTCTAATTATATAGAGTAATCCAAAGAACCAAAGATCTTGTCTTAAGAATGTACACTAGAGTTTTATTTTAACCAAATGTTATTTTTCATATAAAAATACAATTTTAAGTAGACTTTCTCTTGGTCATTTGATGGTAGAAACCGTTAGCCTTTTCTGCCTCTTCTTCCTTCCTTCATTTTTTTTTCTTGTCAGTATTTCCAGCTAAGGAAATGAGGTCATATCTAAATAGAGACAGAAGAGATATAGAAATCTATATATTGGACACTGAGAAGATTCTGAGAGCTACTGTATGATAAGGTTGGTGATAATTATATTTTCACCGACATGTTGCCACTGATATTTATGCAAATTCACTGAGAGGAAATGCTTATAGAAACATGGCATTTCGTTTCCATTTTCAAGCAATTTACAAATTCCAAAAACTTTAGAAAAGACCAACATGAATTCTCATTTATTTGTTAGGTTTGATTGCTCTTGAGAAAATAGTTAAAGGTTTTTGTCTTTTAAGATATAAACGTGTGTCTACCGATATAGACACAATTAGGAAAAGTGTGCAGAGTTAAAATGACTTTTATAGCTTAATAAAAGATACTTTTATTTAAAAGCCTTAAGGTAGAAGTACCATATAATATAGAGTTAACGACAACATTTAAGATAACCAAGAGCAACAAAAAGAAAATAGAAAAATAAGATTAAACAAATATAAAAGCAATTATACACATACTCATACACACTTTCAGGAAAAATCTATTTTAAAGGGGAATTTTAACACTGCATAGGACAACTTTAACAAAATTTTCACTATGAGAATAAGCAAGGAAATCCTAAAATATGGGCTTTCCACAAAGTTTGCTTTGCTAAAACTATTGACCACTCAATTCACGTGTAGATAGTCTTGGACTACAGTCTGGGAAGAGTGGTCAGACCATTGAGAAGAGGAGAAGGAGACTGAGTAACACAACTTAATACTCATGGTCCAAAACACCCAGCAATCCCTTTCACTGCTCCTACCTGCCCAGGTTCATTATCTAGAACCGTCTCATGGGCCTCTCTGTTTGCTTCCCATGACATCTCGGAACCTTTCCTGGCAGTGCCTCCAGAATCCACCAACTTCAGCTTGTCAGTTCGCTGTTGGCACCCCTTTGCCTGGGCTCTCCCTGCTCTCAAGGATCCACTGCTTCAGATTGTTCCTTTCTTATTGCCCCAGACACATCTAAAATACCATTGAAGTTTTTCTGTATGCTCTATAATGGGCCAGATTTACCCATTTCCTACAACTCAGCTCAAATTCCTGGAATCCCAGTGTGGGACAACCCTGAAGGGCAAGAAGGGCAGACACAAAGACTGTGATATTTACTCAACAACAAGAATGAGATTTTACATTCCTCTAGGAAGCAGGAAGGGCCTGTCACCTACTTTATTCACCTAGGAAAGAATACTAAAGAACATCAAAAATCAACACATTGGAGTTCTACATGAAGGCTGAGGAGGGTAAAACAAATGCCAAACATAACCGATAGGAAATAATCCAATATTGGCAGAGATGGTCACAGATATCTCTGTACTTCTTAGAACACTCTCTTTCTCATCCTTAATTTTCTTCAAAATAAAATATTTGTAGATGTGGATAAATTTCAAAGTAGCCTGGAGGGGCCATTGAGATGTTTGAGTTCTTGAGAGATTTGAACTCCAAAGGCTTATGGAAGGAATTTCAACTCGTGAGGTCTCTAGGTCACCTGAGATTATTGGGTTAAAAGGAGAGAGAGATTTTCTATGGCACTGAACTCTAAGGAACATAGTACATCCCAGAAAAGAAGAAGTGGGGGCTAACTGCTTAGGCCTTACTCCAGTAAAGGCATAGGAGATGTTTGAGTTCCAACTTATGCTGCTCCTGCTTTTCAGGAAGCAGAATTTCAAGGCAAAATTCATGTCTATAAATTAGGAAGATGATTTTTTGGGCGCATTTACCACACTGCATCTCTTGGGACCTAACCCTGTGAAACGGACATTGTTTGGAACAATAAAGTACTTTAATAATCTCCATGCAAATTCCTGAGAGGAAGTTTCCCGGGGAAAATTATCTCCACCACAAACAATGAAAATGCACAACCCGAATCCTTTCAAGGCCCAGGGGAGACATAGAGTGACAAACTTACAATGCATCAAGTCCCCCCAAAATGTCATGAAGTATGAGTATTAATGAGTTTATAGTATAAAGTCACCCCAATACAAAATACAGATATTAATTAGAATTACAAAATTAGATACAATACAGAATATAAATTAGTGGCAATGCTACATAAATGGTTTTGTTTTTATTAATATCTATTCCCCATCATCCTGAATTCTCCTTTTAGTATATGCTGTCTTGAAAATCTCCAAATTTCTAATCCCATCACAAACCAATGTCAGAAAGACCCATCGCTGGATCATTCAAGATAGTGGCTTCTACACTGCCCTTAACATTGTGGATGTGGGATATGGATCAGCTGCAGTTACATTTGAATAGAAATGGAGATTCAGAGCACAAATTTAATAGCAAGGCAAGGAAAGTCTACCAGAGCAGCTCATTAATTACATGTACCAAACACTGTAATAACATAGCATCTATCCATCCAGGAAATGTTCCTTTACTTGCTGTTTGAAAGCAATGATTTCCATAGTTGACTTGTGTGCAATTATTCCTTCAGCGACTGAATATCTGCTTAAAGTAGCCCAAGAGCTCAGAAAATTCCCTCTGATGTGACTATGAGGCAGGCATAGTACTTAGGATATTATAAAATTGCCTCTAGAATTCAGGTTAGCAAACATGTAACAAGCACTCTATACAGTGTCAGGCACTGCTGGGGGCTAGGAAAATAAAGACAAGACAGGGTAGAGAACACCTTCAAGGAGCTCAGAGAGACAGACAAACAGACGACTTCAGTACTATATAAAATCAACTGTTACGATAGAGAAGGGGCACCAGATCCAGCCATCCGGGGAGTGAGAGGCTTGGAGAGGTAACTTGTAAGACAGGATATATAAGAAGAGTCTTAGGGGCCGGCCCAGTGGCAGTAGTGATTAAGTTCGCGTCTCTGCTTCGGCAGCTCCCCGGGGTTAGAAGGTTCGGATCCCAGGTGCGGACCTACGCACCGCTCATCAAGCCACGCTATGGCGGCATCCCACATACAAAACAGAGGAAGATGGGCACAGCTGTTAATCTTCCTCAGCTAAAAGAGGAAGATTGGCAGCAGATATTAGCTCAGGGCTGATCTTCCTCACAAAAAAAAAACAAAAGAAGAGTCTTAGACAGTGAGCTACACAAGCCAAGCAGAGCAATTTGTTTTTTTTTTTCTGTGTGTCTGTGTGTGTGTGTGTGTGAGGAAGATCGGCCCTGAGATAACATCTGCCAATGACTCTTCTTTTTGCTTGGGAAGACTGGCCCTGGGCTAACATCCATGCCCGTCTTCCTCTACTTTATATGGGACGCCGCCACAGCATGGCTTGACAAGGGGTGCGTCAGTGCGCACCCAGGATCCCAACTGGCCAACCTCGGGGCCACTGCAGTGGAGGATGCGCACTTAACCGCTTGCACCACCCGGCCCGTCCAGCCCCTCAAGGAGAACAATTTGGAACAGAGTAGAGTGTCTGAGACGGGAATGGGGGCAAGTGGAAATCAGCGGGAGTCAGAGGGAGTAACTATCAGGGCATAGATAACCTCACTTATATATTACATGAAAGCACTTAGAATTCAAACTAGGATGGGCAGGGTGCTGCTGGGAAGCTTCAATAATGTCGTGGCTCAAGCTGCCTTTTAGATAGATGACTCTGGTAAACAGATTTGATGCTGCAGTTAAGAGGTTGTTGCAGTGGCCCAAACAAAGGAAAAAATAAAGTCCAAATCTAGGATAGGAGCTGTAGCTTTGGAGGAGAGAAGAAAGGTTGAAACATATAGGAAGTAAACACCATAATACTGGGTTATTCATTAGGTATGGAAGGTAAGGGGGAGAATGAGTCCCGGCTTCTTCACTTGAGTGCGTAGTGATAGCAACAAACATGACAGGAATACAACATAATTCTCTTAATCAATAAGCTGCCCATAATGCCAAGGGGCACCACAGCATATTGACGAAGAGCGTGAGCTTTTGAGGCAGAGCGGCTGCGTTCAAATTCCACCTCTGTTGTTTAGAACCTGGTTTATTTATTTATTTTTTTAATTTTTTGTTTATTGCAGTAACATTGGTTTATAACGTTGTAAAAATTTCAGGTGTACATCATTGTACTTCTATTTCTGCATGGACTACATCATGTTCACCACCAAAATACTAATTACAACCCATCACCACACACATGTGCCAAATTATCCCTTTCACCCTCCTCCCTCCCCCCTTCCCTTCTGGTAACCACCAATCCACTCTCTGTCCCTATGTGTTTGTTTAGTGTTGTTATTATCTACTACTTAATGAAGGAAATCATACGGTATTTGACCTTCTCCCTCTGACTTATTTCACTTTGCATTATACCCTCAATGTCCATCCATGTTGTCACAAATGGCTGGATTTCATCGTTTCTTATGGCTGAGTAGTATTCCATTGTGTATATAAACCACAGCTGGTTTAACTTGGGCTAGCGCCTCAATCTTTCTATGCCAATTTCCGCATTGGTAGAAAGGAGAGGGTAGTGGTGGGACCTATCTCGTAGGATTATTATGAGGATTTCATTAGTAAACGAATTTAAAACTCTTAGAATAGTTTCTGGGACACAGCAAGCAATAAACTACAACAACATATATATATATTTACATATATATTACATACACATATACATATATATGTTTTTCATCTATATATATGAGAAACAGTCAAGGTGAGAAGACAAGTGGTATAAACCCAAACTGCAGGGAACACTAAAGTTCAAGAACAGAGAGAGTAAGTGGGGCATAAGATACATCAAGAAGGAGAGAAGGAAGATAAGCAGTGTGGCATCAGAGTCCGGAGCAGCATAGGTCAGGGAGGAGCCGTGAGCAAGTGTCAGATGCAGTCTGAGACATCAAGCAAGGCAAAGATAGTGAAGGATTTTAAAGGCAGCAGGTAGGTATAAGGTGAAATATGACTTCTCATACTCTTCTTCAGATGAGGCTCTATTGCATTTTGAAAGCAAAAATTATGACTACTTCTCTCTCAGATGTTGTCAGTTCCATTTCACCAAACCAATAAAAGGCATAGAGCAAATGTGATTTGGGACAATTGGCTAACTATTCAGGAAAAATAAAACACACACAATGGGATCCCTACATCACTCCTCATATCAAAATAAATTCCAGGTGTATCAAAGATTAATATGCAAAATATGAGGTCAAAATATATGACAATAAATTCGTGAACATTTTGTACTCTAGGGGTAAAAAAGTATTACCGTTAAACATGACAAAATATTCAGACACTATGAAGAGAATGATTTACAACTTCTCTACAGAAAAAGAAAATATATAAAGAAACTGAAAAAAACCCTCTATGATGTAAAATTTGTTGACTTATTTGAGCAATAATATGGGCAAGACGTCTAATATATGAAAAATGTATTATGAGAAATTACAAGAAAAGAAATTATGAGAAATTTAAGAAAATATAATAAGAAATTATATTTCTTATAATGCTGATAAGAAGTTACAAGAAAAATTATAAGAAAAGTCCAATATTCCAGTAGAAAAATGGGCAAAGGACATGAGTGAGTAACTCACAAGAAATGAAAAACAAATGAATAATAAATCTTTGAAAATATTCTTAATGTAAGTGTAAATTAAATTCATGGAGCAATTCTATTTATCAACATCTAGGTAGGCAAGAAGAGAATCTCTTAAGAAGAGATAAATATCATCCAGTGAAGGGTATTAGAAAAAATAGTCACTAACCTTTACCCATATTCAGAGTATAGATTATTAAAAAATTTGGGGGGTCATTTAGCAATAACTATTAAATTTTACGTGCAAATATTAACCAATCCATCCTATAAAATACCTGGCCAGTACTCTTTAGAACTCTCAAGGTGATCAGAAACAAGTGAGAACTAGTCACAGACCAGAAGAAACAGGAACCATGATGACTAAATGCAATCGGTATCATGAATTAGATTCTGAAACAAGAACAAAATACATTAGTGAAAACATCCTACTGAAACCTGAGTTTAGTGAACAGTAATATACCAGTATTGGTTTCTTACTTTTGACAACTAAACACAGTTTATTATATTACCATGGTAATATAAGATGTTAATTTTACAGGAAACTGGGTGAGGGGTGTATTATCTTTGCAAATTCTCTGTGTCTAAAATAATTCCAAAATTAAAACTTTGTTAAAAAATTCAGTTAACTAGCAATTCCTCTTCTGAGACATGTATCCTAGAAGAATATTGCAAAGTATGAAAAAATATGCATATAAGGATATTCATTACACATTCATTGTAATTAGAAAAAGCCCAAATGTTGTAGAAAAGAAGATTAAACAATTAAGTGAGGCTATAACTATAAAATGGAATGTTAGACTATTAGAAAGGATGTGTTCTAGACTTATAACTACTGGCAAGAAAGTTGTCTATGGTATATTGTTAAAAGAAAAAAGCAAGTTACCATATACAGATATAGATAGAGAGAGAGACAGAAATACACAGATATTATGGCTAAAATATACCTGTATATGTATAATAAACATAGAAGAAATATGGAAAAATACATATAATTGGTTTTTAAGAGATAAGAAAGTAGAAGACTTTCACTTTCTGAGTTTTTCAAATTTTTTCCCTTGAACATTGTTACTTTAGTCACTGGAATTGTAAAATAGATATGTTTCTTTTCAAATATTGTATTGTAATGGAAAGAATAATGGGGAATCAGAAGATTTAGGAAAGTTCCAAGTTTGCCATTGGCTAGCAATATGACTTTGTGCATGTGGCTTAATTTGTCTGGCCCCAACTTATTCAGATAACGGTGGGATTTGATGACCTTTTGTCTTTTTCAGACCTAAAATTCTGTTAGTCTATTGTCTTGAAGACTGGATGATCCTTCCACTCTAATATCTGTAGAAATTTGTGTATTTGTTCTTACAGTATCTCTGTTAAGAGGTAATAAATGTTATCTTCTAGCTAATGGAGAAGGAGGTATGGGGTAAAAATGGGATATATTGACTCATTTATTCAAGGAGATTTATAAAAGTAACTTCAGACTCTTAGTGTCCAATTTATCAATCAGCCCGTTTGTTGGAAATACCTTAGGTTACTTGGAATATTCATCTTTTAGAAAATGATTTTGACCAAATTACTGGACAACATCAGCCTGAGGGGCTACATATACTCTCAGAGGTTAATGGACATTTCAAAGGCGCCGTGATTCAAACTTTCTTTAAACTATTTTATCTACATTCATGAGTTTCTCCTAGTCAACCTTGGGCACACTCATTACTAAGGAGAATTCAAACACATTCTTTCCATTCCTAACAATTATATATTTTTCTAAAATCTATTCAGTTATTGTAGGCAGTGTAGGTTTATCAATTACCTCTCCAAGCTGTCCATTATCTATTTTGAGAGTATAATTTGTTTCCCGCATAGAGTATGTGTTAACAGCATGATGCGTTTTACATTTGTAATTAACTTTGAAGTGACAAAGAAGGTAGGAAAAATTCTCCCGTAAATAAAAGTAATGAATGCAAGTATTTAAACAAAAGATCCTAGTAATTTCCAGCAACTTAAAGAAAGAAAAACTCAATCTGCTCCATCTTTTAAACTAAAAATACCAAGATACCTTTTGTTCCTTCTTCATGACACTCTAGAGATTTTGAAGTTCTAATACTAAAAGGGATAATAAATGACAGGTAGACACACTACATTGAATCTGTGAATGAGAAATTGTTTACTTCTCAATAAAATTAATAATGCCAGTTTTACTGTATATAACTAATTGGCTAGTTCACACGAAGTTTTATCAGAGCATCATTTTTGAAGACATAAATTCCTACCCATGATGGAACTAAATATTTCGCTACTCGTAGCACTTTTAAAATGATAGAGAGCTTGAAATTAAATTACACTAAATGCCTTTATATTTATTTGGCATTAAACCTTATTTTCCTTACTGTCATCCTGCCAGCGTGATATCATCGGAGTTGAAGAGGGATGCTAATGCTATTTATATTACACTGCACTGTCCTCTAATTGACCTTGTTTGTGCAATGGAATGGCTGCTTTTCTCAAGCTGCCAGCCCTTTATTGCAGCATTTTGACCATGCACTAGTGGCTCTTTGTGCTGCTGCTGAGTTCAAGAATCAATACTGCATTCCCCACAGCCAATAAAGCCAGCTGACAGCATGAATTAACTGAGTGTGGCCAGTTGCATGGAGGGCCATTGTCTTTAAGGAAAATCTGGACGTGATTACCAGCCTCCATCTCTGAGTGAAGGTTTTAATGCAAAGTGCGAGGTTGCTGTAATTTAATTTTGGCCTGCTGCTCTGACACACTCCCCTTTGCCACTGCTTCATGGAATCCAAGCTATTAATGGCTGCAAACCAAAACACATACGGAGACAAAGGCAAATACCCACAGTCATACAATAGCAGCCGTTTCACCTGACTTGGCCATTCTTTTCTGATAGTATTCTTATAACAGATTTTATTTCTTCCAGCCAGTCTTCCTGCCATAGTAATAAGTCAAGCCAAAGTTAAAAATTAAACTTGTCATGAGCTCTATACCTAAATAAAAGTTTTCATATGTGGCAGGGTTGAAAAATCTGCATAAAGAACCCATTGCTTTTGATTAGACTGTCAAAATTATGGAAAAATTTGTCTACGCTTCCTCATCCCCCACCCATAGCAAGATGATTTCTACCCCCTCTATTCCACTGAACCTATTTTCCCTTGAAACAAAATCAAATCGATTCTTTTTAGTCTCCTTTTCTCCAAAGTGTTTAATATTGAACACTTCCTCCTTCATAAACTTTCTCATCTCTAGGATTCTGGTTCCTTTGATCCAGTCTTCTCAGTGCTGGTATTTATTCCTCTCATTTTCCTCTAGGCTTTCTTCTCTTCTCACTGTAATGTGGCCCCTCCATGTAAGAACATATTCTCTTTCATACCTGTAATTACTTTTAATTTCCACATATTGACTCCCAAATCTTTGCGTTAGGCCTCTTAATGCATTTGGTCGTCCCACTGGTATTTTGAATTCCACATACCTCAAACTGAATGCACCATCTTCTGTTGGGTTTTCTAGTTCAGTAAATGACTGTCTGTTAGATGTGCAAGAACACAGACTTTATCTTTAAATCCTTTCTTTCCTTTACCCTCCACAGCCAATCAGTTATCAAATCCTTGTAATCTACTCCTTAATCTCTCAACCTAGCAGTCCCCCAATCTCTATCATTTCCACTGCCTCTACACTTGGGCACTCCTTCAAGACCTTCCTAACCACTCTTCCTGATTCCAGGCTTGTCTCTGCCCCCACAATTGAAATCTCTACAGGGCAACTAATCTTATCTTTCTGAAAATCAAATCTGTTCCCATTACTTCTCTGTTTAAAACATTTCAAAGACTTCACACTAAGACTTTACTCACCTCTTTAGCTTCAAAGTATACAGTGTTTTGTCTTTTACTCTTCCCCGATGGCATATATTTTGGTTCCACAGCCCCTAATTCAATGATTTCAGCATAAGAACATGGACCATGGCGGAGTCTTAGCTTGTAACCAGCACAAAGGAAAACACCTATTAGACACTTGACTGCAATCATTATGCTCCATGGCTGCTGTTATTGCCTAAGCTTCCAGAATTATGTTAGACAGAGGGAAAATCCACAGAAAAACAAACTGGGATTTATGTAAGCCTTAAAAAGGGGAAATGACATGTCATTTCTTGCTTTATCAAAAGGCCTATATTTCTGAGAGAATTTTGGAATTGAAAACATCAGTTCTGTTTATAACAGGCAATGCTCTTGAAATTAATTCAAGCAGAGTTATTCAAGGGACAGTGTATTATATACAAACCATTTAACTTGAGCTTTAAAACGATTTTTCATGTCTGAGAATTATCAAGAAGATACCAGTTTGGATCAACACTTTCCATAAACTGGAATAAAACCTGTGGGTTTAAAGGCTTTTATTTTAAAGGCAAACATTTGTGAGTCACATACAGGCATGGTATCTGATCTATTTCTACTCAAAAATTATGTTATTATTTTTTTCAGGAGTGTTTTATTTTACCTCTATTGTCCCCAAACATCTTACCCATTGAAAAACAAATTAAAGTATATAATTCTTACTAATTCTCCCTTCCAGAAAGGCTGAAATGAAGATGGTAACACAACAGCTGCCTCAGCCACTTCATTTCCCTCGGAACATTCCTCCATAAGCTAAGAAACAAGCATGTTCAACTTTAAATCAGCATGTGATTCTCCTCTTAGGATATCTGAAGAAAAGATGTGTGTTGCTTCCCTACCCTTCCTCCCACAAGTTCTTCCACCTTTCATATGATGTACTTACCTGGCCAGAAAAACTTCAAGGGTTTGTGGCTTGGCAGCTCAACCACATTTGAATGTTCTACTGAAAATACAGAGGCAGAAAAAAGGAAGCATGCACAATTGTCTGTCCCTCTCCCTATCTCTCAAGGTTATAGCATGGAAGGAGACTCAGGCCACAGCCAAAGAGACTAGGTTGCTGCTTTTGTAATACATGCTGAGCTATTGGGCAGGAGTGGGAGGGGTGTTTTGAGATACATAGATATATTCACTCTGTGTTAGAAGAAGAGGAAACTTAGTCCAAGGAGCCCAAGGAGGAATCAACAAGTACACATCTCTAGCTCACTCTCCCTTATTTTTTCTGTTTGTTTGTTTTTTTGTTTTGGTGATGAAGATTACTCCTGTGCTAACATCCATTGCCAATCCTCCTCTTTTTGCTTAGGAAGATTGGCCCTGAGCTAACATCTGTGCCCGTCTTCCTCTATTTTGTATATGGAACGCCACCACAGCATGGCTTGTTGGGCTGTGCATAGGCCCAAGCCCGGGATCTGAAACTTCGAACCCCAGGCCACCAAAGTGGAGCCTGTGAACTTAACCACTACACTGCAGGGCCTGCCCCTCACCCGCCCTTATTTTGTCAGGAGCCTCCTGGCATTAAAGCATGGCTACTAGCTTTCTTAAAGAAAGTGGACATGAAGAAGGAGAGAGTGTCTCACCCCCTCTATACTTGGGAATGTAAATTTGTGTAGCTATTCCCAAGACTTCAAAGTGACTAATTAAACCCATTAAGTATCTTTGCTCTTGATTTATTTTACCATCTTCTGAGTAGCAAGATGATTTTTGCCAAGTCCTCTTAATCAAAGGCAACGTTCTCCAGATCAGATCTGCCTAAAAATATATTTCATAAAATTTAACATACTTTACACCTTCCTGAAACAACCCTATGTTTTTAATGACAATTGTGGTTGCCTGGCCTCTTGACCTGATAAGAAGAGTGATAGCAGCCTAATTCCTTGAGACTGCGTGAGTCTGGATCGGGAGTGGGGGAGCGGAGACCCATTCATCAAAGTCCTCACTATGAATAGGCCTACATGAATTGCTGTTCACCAAAGCCTGCAAATGTGTAGGCTTTTTCTCTCTCTTTGGTAATGAGCAAAAGTCATGTTTATTTGTTAATCTGTTCTGCACCCACGACCCCCACCCAAAAAGTTATGTTTCCATTAACAAGAAAATGTGGCTGCTTTTTGTTTTTCAATCTAAGCCCCTGAGTGAATTATCTAGCCAGAGCAAAAGGCCAGGGGACCTTCTGGATGCTCTTGATGATATACGAGAAGGCTATATGGCATCAGCTGGGAAAACCGCAGCCAACATTGGAATAATCAAAAGTGACCTACATGCAATAATAGCCTGTGTGACAGTGAAGAGGGGACACCGGGAAGCAGGTGGTCTATATGACAGAGGATCAATATTCCCATAGAGGCAATAAAATAGATTCCAAATGGAAAATAAACTCATGGAAAATACATACAGAAGGACAAGAAAAGGGGAAGGAAAGTAAGCTAAACATGCAGGACACAACACAACAAAGAGAACATGAGGGGGTGTGCAGGACCCAACGCCGATGTGATGATGAAAACTGACTGCACGAGAGTCTGGGGGAGAAGGCAGTCAATACGAATTTGCTTACACAGCAAAGAAAGGGGGCAATGCAGGCACTCGGAAGCTTGGGCTACCCAAATTAGCCAGGATCTTCTCTATTTTAATTTAACATGCCTAAAAATTTTCATCATTTGTAAGAAAATGTTGACAGCCTCAAAAACTTGAGGCCCTGTTTAACTTGTTCAGTGAGGACTAGTTTTAGTAAGAAAACAAGGACAACTCATATTTCATTTCTTTTGAAAATATATTTCAAGGAAAAGGGAGATGGAGAGAGGTAAACCTAATTTGCATTATTTAGTTCAAAAGAAATGTTGCTTTGATGCCACTGTGTATATTTGCAGTGCTTTCTTGCTCTCTTGGGAGCTGGTGTGTATTAACATTCCATTCTTCTTGTTCATTATTGCTATCACATATATTAAAACATGCACGCACACACACGCACACAGTATTAGCTGATAAAACCATAACGGCAACCTCCAATATGAGAACTTTCTCCAGAATTCAATGCCAAACATAAATAAAACTAAATACTCTGACAAATGTTAATAAAATTTCATTACATTAAAAAACAGCATTAGAATTTCATGACTCTGTGTTCCTGTCATGGGCTGTGTGAATCTGTGCTTTCACGAAGTCACACTATTCTGTCGTCAGGCCTGGAGAATATTTCAAATCTCATTCAAACGGTGGAACATTGCATTATCTGCAACATCATCTTGATTTCTTCCATTTATTTTTTATAAGGGAAACTTGCAGTGCCTTGTTGCTAGTATGCCAGGGCAGTAGTGGGGCATCTCATTTCCCAATTGCTTGCTGATGCCCAGGGAGGATTTTTCTCCCAACCACTGAAAGCCTATGCGGAAATCAGAAGTCAAGGACTGTGATCTTCCTAAAGAAACAGCTTTAAAAACCTCTAGCTATTCCTGCAATGCAGCAGATGTGCGGGTTGCTGCCAAGCCCCAGCTAGCTCTCAAAAATGCTGACACGAAGGCTGAGGCTCTGCAAGGAACCAAAGTAATGCTTACGCAGAGCTGGTAAGGTTGATGAGATGCCCTCCTTGGAGCGCCCTTCAGGCACATCATTTCATTCCTGCACCTCCACGTTGCTTCAACCAGGCTTGCTTTCTGTGTCTCTCTGCTCACTCTGCCTCACCTGTGAGCTCCATGAGAACAGGTCTGTGTGTTCCTCTCACAGTGAGCACAGAGCCTGACACACAGTAGGAGCTCTGCAGTCACTTGCTGGATGAATAAATGGAACGAATAACCTTGAAGAAGCCTTCTAAAGGCTGAATCTCTTCCTGAACCTGGCAGGGAGCTCTATGTTCCTAAAGGAAGATATGTAATTGAGAATAGGTGACTTCCCTTTTACCTGGAAGGGAAGAAAACCAAATATGCCCCTGAGGCTGATGACATGCTCCTTCTGTCCCTTTCTATGAAGTGCTTGGAGCACTCAGCCTGTATGTCTCAACACAGCCCTAGGTTATATGCCACCCGGTTCCTGACTGAAATTCCTTTGCTGCTAAGGAGGAATCTCCGGCCGTGGTCTGAGCTGCATGAGTGTCTCTAACCCCACCAGGGAGTGTGACCCTGCTTACCAAGTCAAAATCAGGGTCGAGTTTTTCCCTCTTGACTCTATTATTTTCATGTTGGATGAGTAATAAAAAGTAGAGGTGACACCTGGATTATTGCAGCTCCCCCTCACCTCCAGCTCCAGCTCCAAGTTTATTGCAGAGCTAACCTCCATGCCTGCTATAAAAAGGCCTGGAGATATGTGGGCCCCTCCTGCTCCTGCCTTCTTCCTGATTGCCCAGCCCTGCTGGCCAAGCCGCCCTGCTGAAATGTGACAACGCGTGATTCATGGCTGTCTGCGTTAGAGCGAGCAGGGCTTTCGCTGTAGTCTGCACATCTGCTGTATCCTAGGAAGAGCCCACGTTTTATCAAGTCTTTCCCTTAGGAAGATCACAAACCACTTTATGCACCATCATCTCTTCCTCCAGCCCCGACACTTGGGAAGTGAAGGCTACAGGGAGCCTTAGATAAAGAGGCTGTAATAATTCTAACTAAAATTTGGCTGGTATGTTGAGGGTCACTCTGTCCTCCAACAGAACATGCCATATGTTCTTCTGTAAGCACGAGTGACTGAATCCTTGAATTTATTCTTTATCTGAAAGTGAGTTAAAATGAATTGTCAAACACTTTCAGTTCAGTACCATATTCAAGACTCACTTCTTTCAAATGGCTCTTTGGGTAATTAGGACATTCTGATATGTAAAAAAAAGACCTTTAGTCTGTTTACCTATTTAACAGTTTTCAAATTTAACTGTCAGTCAATCAAGGAAGATATCTAATACAGAAATGCCTTCTATATTATTAAACAATGCATTTAATCTCCAGGACATTCAGATAAACATTTTAGTCTGGAGTGGGTGGACAGTGAGAGCAGCCCTCCCCACAATGCACAAACATACATGCATATACACATATATGTGCACACACGTGCATGCACACACGTACTTTTCTCTTTCTGAGAATTGCTACAAACTCTTTTTTTATGCCATAGGCTACAGAGTATATAAAAGTGAGAATTAAAGTCCTTTGTGGTTTTATAATGAGTTAAATGAAAAGAATCAGAGTTTCCCTTTCACTCAAACCCCAGCCTCTACTTGTTCATCCTATATGGGTTTTAAATGACCTCACTTCCCAAAGACTTAATTATGTAATTTCGTTCTCTGTGAACCACCTGTGGGGACCTCACCATGGGGACTCGAATACTTTGTGGGAAGTGTCAAATGTGTTTTATAAGAAAACTATTTTTTACTCTTCTGAGTCTATCAAAGATAGAAAAGGAGTGCTTTTAAAGTATGAACCAACAGATAATTCACTTAGCCAAAGAAGGGAGCTTCTGACTTGATTTCTACACATGCTTGATGTTCACTTCAGCCTGTCCACCTGCTGCTGTATACAAATGAGGAAATTGGGAAATTTTTTTCTCTTCCTTAATTCGTCAAACTCCACCTTGATTCCTGAAAAAATAAATATTCTAAGGAAAAATTTTGAAAAATGTCTGCTTATCTCGCCTTTTTGAATAGAGAACAACAAAAGACTTAGCATGAACAAGGGACTTGCCAAAATGTGGCTTTACAATAAGTCATTCACAGTCTGAGTAACAAAATTCATCCCAGGTGAAATCTATGCTTTAGAGAAGTGGATGATTTCATTGAGGCTCTGAACTCAAATTGTATGAAGATATTCAGGCACTTTGTCTAGCCACCTGGATTGGCTTTTAGACTGTAAAATTTACTTTTCTTCACTCCTAAAACATCATTTATTTTCCCTATCTAGATATTTAAAGGGGAAAAGAAACAAGCAATAAAATAAAATTTTAAATAAAATTTACTAAAATAAAAATTTATTTTATTGACAATAAAAATTACTAAAGAGGGAACGTCACAAATCGTTCCTTCAGCAGTAATGAGTGTGGGAAGCGTCCTTTCACATCTACTTTTTCTCTCTGAGTGAAAAACAAACACAAAAGCAAGTCAAAGATATTTTCTCTTGAAAGCTGCAAAATGATTTGTATTCTTAGAATTATCAAAATGATTTGTGTTCTCAGAAGCATCAAATGATTCATAGGAAAAACGAGAACTACTAACCTGTCGTAATGATATCTTAAAAAGTGAAGTAGAGACCACAGAGGAGGGAATTTTTCTAAAAATGTCAGCGTAAGAGAGATAAGAGACTTAAAATGATCTGTCAATCTTAGAGCAAGATTTTTGAAATAATAATTTAGCAATCCTGATCTCTAGAGTTTTGCCTTTTTATGCTAAAAGTGTTATATCTATTTTTGTTTAATCTTCCTTTTTCATAAGGTTTAAGATAGATTTTCTGATATAAAACTACTGAATTAGACAAATGACATTTGCTTGATTAATGTCTCTCATAAGCAAGGACTCCATGACCTCTGCATGTTTCTGTCAGATGTCATTTAGGCTACATTTAAATTTGGGCTAGGATAAGGAGAGACTGGATAAAGGCTTGATTTCAGTGTCGTGATGTACCTTTCTTATTTGCAGATAATTAGTGTGAAATAATTTTTCATATATATGGGATGCCACAATAAAAGGAACAGTGTCAAATCAGAGCATATTTTATTTCAAAAACAAAATAGAATAAATTTGAAATAAGTTCCCCAAGACTTGTAAATAGCTTTCACTCACCTATTTGGCATCTATTTACTTGCATTTATTTATCATATTTTTATTACTATGTGACCCGTATTAAACCTATTTAGGTTTTTGTTGAGAAAAGTCAAGCTGATAATTTAGATTACCACATATGTTATTTCCCTAATGTAATATTTTTACTCACTAGCAAATTGAAATGGTTAGAATTAAGATTGTGATTATAATCTCTGTTTTACCTGTTAGGAATGTATTTAGCTACAAGTAACAAAGTACTAAACCACAATATCTTAACAAAATAAATATTATGTTTTTTTCCCACAAAAAAACAAGAAGTCAAAAGGCAGGATGTTTCTGATATATGTTCAATGGCTCCATGATGTCAGGCCAGACGTTTCTGTCCTTTCTCTTATAGTCACAAGATGGCTGCGCAGCTCCAGGCACGCACATCTGCATTCAAAACAGGAAAAGAGGTTAAAACTGGTGCCAATTGTGTCTGTTCTGTTTTATAAGAAAGAGAAAATCCTTTCCAGAAACAATTTTAACAGACTTCTTCTTAGATTCCATTGGCAGCACTGAGTCTCATGGCTACTGCTTATGCCATGGAGACTGGGAAAGCAAGGAAAAAGATTGTCGTGATTGGCTTTGACCAATGACAAGCTACATCAGATCCAGGCTGGCAAAGGACATTGCCATTCTGAACAAATGTGGGGTTCTGTTAGAAAGGAAGAAAAGAGAAAGGATGTTAAGCAGGTAATAACATTGTCTGTCCTACATCCGTACATATAAATTAATGGCTCTCTTGGTTATTGCCAAAACATGCAACCTGGGATGTGGGCTTCAATCTTCAAACTCAAAGTGTTTGTCACACTGACGACAGTCAAGGACATCATCTTGGTATGGAAAGAAGCATACTTCCTACCTATTTCCACAGAGTCCTTAATATCCATCATCAGAACTGATGTCACATGACAGCAGAACTTAACTGAAGTACAAATGAAATCTTTTTATTTTCTTACCATCATTTGAAGATGGCCTCATGTGGGCCTATCTACGTCTTCAGGGTCCACCTTCTCCACATTTGCTCTCCAAGCTAGTGAGGAGCATGTTGTTTGGTTAGTTGTACGGTGCCCAGACCATCATCAATGGTTGTTAACTGAATTGACAGAGCTTAATGGAAAGTTCACAGACATTGGCGTAAGATAGACCTAGGCTTTCAGCCAAGTTTCTTCTCTTACTTGCTGCTTGATCTTTTGTAAGTTACTCACCCTCTTTCTACCTCTTTTCCTCATCTGTACATGAACATAACCATCCCTAACTCACCAGCAGCTGCGAGGATGGAACGGGTTATGCAGACGAACGTTTAGGACACATCCTGGTGTGCCTCTCTCTCTCTCCCTTGAAAGTGTAGCCTATCCTGGGGGCCAACCCAGTACTAAGGACTGGGAGAACCCCTGTCCTGTTTAGGATTTCAGTACTGGTTTTAAATCTTGTCCTTAAGGGTGCAGAGAAAACATTTCATGTCTTACATTACAAAAGCTCTTTTATTTCTGAGGTAAAGAATTGATTCAAATCCTTCCAAGTTTAAAACCACAGTCCTAGAAAGTAGAAAACAGACTTGACAAGTCTTGGAAGGTGGAGTTTGGATACTTAGGAAAACAGATATCCAAATTGCTGGTGTTGAGGGAGGGAAACTGAGGGACTGAGTCACTGTAAGAGAGAAGGTGAGCAGGTTCTGAAGTGACGGTCCTCTCTCAAGGCTTGCTTAAGATCTCTCTTCTCTGACATCTCCGGCCCTCATTAAAGGAGCTGATGTCTCCCTTCTCTAACTTCTTTCTCCAATATAACTTGTCAGTTTTATAATTATTTCATATATGTTATCTGCTTTCTCAACTATAAAGATAGAATAATAATAATATCTTTTTCAGTGGAATTATATGGGGATTAAATGAGATAATGTAGGTAAAAGCGCTGAGCCCAGTACTTGACTTATTTTTGGTCCTTCAAATATATGTATGAGTGTGTGTGTGTGTGTGTGTGTGTATTTTCTGACTACTTACTCATCAGAACATCCCAAAGTAATTTTCATCATTCTTTGAATAGTTTTGGGGTTTCTATAAATTTCCAACTTTCTCCATTTTATTCATTATAGTCTTTCGGAAATCTTCCCAAGGGAGATGAAATACTAACAGATGCTCTGCCTACACTGAATAAATATTTCCAAACCATTACATTTATATTTAAAATCTTTTTTCGTCTATCTGTAAAATTTTGTCTATAGCAAAGACAGCAAAAGTTAAATCAAGGGGGAATGGACTTGACGTGACTTTTGTCTAGAAATATTTCCTAAAAATAGCAAAAGTCACTTCTCTAAAAGAAGGTTTTGAAGAAGAGACTTGTAGGGCAGAACTGATTCTCATATTAAAAAACTAACACTGCACATGCATCAGTAATTTCTTCCCAAACATTCATTTTATGATGGGTAGACACAGCCTTACTGGCAAGTTAAAACTGTATTTGAGGGATTGTTTTTGAAAATTGGAGGCACATTAGGCATGAATCTCATTTATGTAGAAGTAGAAAGAGCAGCTATGTTACTTACGAAGCTTTAGAACAAAATTCTTATCATAAATAAAATAAAAAGTCAGACGTAGTGTTTTATAGCTACATTGATTATGCTGATTTGGGTATGTTTTCTTTCCTGTTCCCAAAACAGTTTAAGTAATAAAGTTTTAATTGCTAAATGTACCAATTAAGAGTCCTTGGCAAAATGTTTGCAAGCAAATAATAAATGATTCAAACCTATAAATAAAATGAAAATATGCTAAAATAATAATGATAGACTGTACATACAAATGAGCACACTGGGGGCTTCCCTGCAGAAGAGACGAGAAGCCTCCCTCCTTTTAGCTTTGTCATTTTCCTTTTCTTTTTTTTTTCTGTAGCAAGGGAAAAGGCAGCGTTAGCAAACAAAAATTGCTTTTCATTTTGCCACCAAGATAAATAGAATGAAATTTCAATGAAAATGACTGGAAAATGTACATGATTGATGCTAAATTTGTGAAAATTCCAAAGATATGGGTACAGCTTGTCATAAAAATGATGTAGAATTCTTTTTGTTTTGTCAGAAAAATTATGCAAAGAAAAAATTGCCAATTTTCCTCCTCCAGCTCTCGTCCTTGCCTATTCTAGAATCTGTTTGCTTTTTGAAGAAAAGAGACAGGAATATTTTTACTTTTAAACCTTTTATTTTGCTAATCACTAAGAAGATGTGGCAGACATGTTTCTGTGGGAGCTTTCAGGGAGATAATGGGCCTGCATCTGTCCCTCACAGCATCCAAGGAGACCAAAGGAAGAACGGTACATGAAAGCCCTTTGTAAACTTCAAAATGCCCCCAAAATGTTCATTTTCCTTATTAGCTAAATACTGCGTTAGATACATTTAAATACTGATTGTGGGGAAAAAAAAAATGAGATTCTAAACTCAGAATCAAAGGGAAATTAGATATCCTTAAAAGTGGGGATAGAAGATAAGAAAAAACAAAACACACCTTTACTAAAATTTATAGATCAGGCCTATAGACAGTCCTTATCTTTTTTAACAACTAACATTTTTTTTCTCCACAGATCAGAAGAGTGCAGATTCTTGTCTGTCTGAGTCTTCTCTCAAAGCCCAGCCCTTAAAACTTAGGAGGTTTATAGGAGGAGGTCTCTAAATACATATTCAATGAGTGAATAGATGTTCACTAATGAACCAGGTATAGGACTGTTTATCTTTTCTTGCAATAGCTTATTTAATCCTTGCATTAAACCTATGAAAGAGGCTTGATCTTCAATTTTTGATAAGAAAACTGAAACTTGGAAAGGTACTTGATTCGTGCCCGATCCTGTTGTAAGCATTTCACGTAATTATATCATTTAACCTTCACTGCAATCCTATGGGGTGAGTTCGATTATCTCCATTTAAATATAAGAAAACCGAAACAGAAAGAAGTAAAATTACTTGCCCAACAAAGGGGCTTCACTAAGCAGGATTCTAATCCTGGCAGTCTGACCCCAGAGACCTCACTCCTAATGCTAATATTATTCTGCCTTCCCTGCTGAGGACACACAGTAAGAATGTGGTACAGACACACGGTAAGAATGTGGTACCGTAAAAACGTGTATCCAACTCTGCTTCAGTTCAAAGTATGATCTCTTTCCATCCCATTTCCAGAAGAGTATTTCAAAAAGTTGCCAAAACAGAAGAGTGGAGCAAAAATGATTTGGAGGATTGGGAAAGGCTTGGTAGGAAAAACTGAAGTTGATAAGCCCTGCTTTGGGGTCAGTTTTACCAAAGGCGCTAGGGGTCTGAAGAGGAAGACAGCATTGACTTGATGTGACAGAACATTTCCAGACCCAGAAGAGAGTCTGAATTGCATCATCTATGAGTGGATGATGCAATTTATCTAAGACTCAGTTCCTTAAATGAGCGAATCAAGTGAAAGAGTGAAACAAATGCTATGCAACTCGAGTTTTATACCAATGAAACCTAGACACGTGAAAATAGAAAGTGCCGCTGTTAGAGTGGCGGTATGGTTTAATTCTTTTATAGGAACTATTGGCTGTATTTGGAAAGTAAATAGACCATGTCTGGTTTGGTGGGAAGGAGCGTGTGGTGTTCAATCCTGCTTCATTTGAAGGCTTTTCTGAAAATCAGCTATACTTTTCCATTGGACCATAAAGTCAGCTTCTTATATTTTTTTAAGTAAAACAGACTACACTAGTGTCAACATTATTAAAAATTCAATCTTTTTGTTTTCAAATCAAATACAAGGTCCTTTTTAAAGAGCCAAAGAATCAGAACAATGAAAGGGACTTCAGAAACACATTTAATCCAACCTTGTGTTTTTAAGCTCTATTTCCTTTCAATGTCTTTGAACGGCTTCAACCATGAATCCTTTCAATCAACTAGAGTCTACTGAATACTCATTGTGTAACAATAACATTTATTGAACAAAGCTATGTATCATGTACAGTGCTAACATTAGTTTGGATTATCTCATTTAATCCACACAATAACCCTTAGAAAGGGTGCTCTTATTATTACCATTTCACAGATACAGAGCCTGGAGAATAAAGAGCTTAAAGGACTGTCCACGAGCACAGAGGTCATGAGTAGTCAGGCCAAGATTACAATTGGGTGTGTGTAATCCTCAAGCCATGGAGAAACTGTATCTGGTGCTCTGTTAATTAGTAAAATTTTATTATTTAGAAACAATACTAAATTTATAGAGAACTTGAAAGAATAAGAGTAGTAAGAATAAGAATTATATAAAGAACACCATTTTTCCTGGTACATGATTCACCGATTAAAAGTTTACCCAATTGCTTTGTCATTTGCACGATAGATAGATAGACAGAAGATAGGTGACAGATCAATAGATGATAGATCAATAGATGGGTAGAGATAGAGATACATCGAATAGGTAGGGAGGTAGGTAAGTAGGTAGGAAGGTAAATAAGTAGGTGATGGATAGATGAGAGGGTGGGTTAATGGATAGATACAAATTTATAGATAATAGATACAACTATATACCATTTTTTCTGCATCTTTAGAGGGTCAGCAGCATATGTTAGGGGCATTATCTCTATATTCTTTTTTGTCTAATTTTTAAGAATAGGATATTTTCTAACATAAACTACAGTAGAGTTGTCAACATCAATAAAATTAACATTGATAGGATACTTTTTTCTAATCCACCGTGTGTACTCCAATTTTGTCAATTGATCCAGTAGTGTCTTGCACAGCATTTTTTTCTCTCCAGTGCAAGATCCCATCTAGAGTCAGGTAATGCATTTTATTATGATGTTGCTTTAGTCTACTTTATTCTAAAACATTTCCACGTTTTTTTGTCTTTTATGACATCGATGAGTTTGAAGAAAACAGTTCCTTTTTTTTCATTGGGATATTCTTCATTTTGGATTTGTCTAATGTTTCCTCATGATTAAATTCAGCTAACGCATTCTGGGCAGCAGTAATATATAAGCGATGTTGTGTCCACCTCAAGTTATGGCATCGGGAGGCACATAAGATCTGTCTGCCCTTTGTTGGTGATATTAATTTGGATCACCGAGGCAAGATCTGTCTGATTTCATCATTATACATCGCTATTATACAGTTAATATTATATATAAACTAAATTGTATATTACTATCTATATAACTATTATATTCAATGTATAGCTATAATATAGATAGTATTACATTGGTACTGCTTTTCCCCTTTCAACTATAAGCAATCTGTGGAGACACACTTTAATACTACGAAAATACCTTGCTCCATCAAACTTTCCCTCTGGATCACTGATTCTCCACTGATCCAATCTTTAGCATGATGGTTGTAAAGTGGTGATTTTCTAACTCCAGCGCTTCTGTTACTGAACCAAAGTGGGTCTGCTTCTTGGTGAGTTGCAGTCAGACCCTTCACCAGAAGTAGTTGTCACATCAAGTAAAGTTTATTTCCCACAAATCAGGAGCCCACAGGGAATTATTTCCCAAAGCCGTGGCTCTCCGAGCATGGGAAAGCAGAGGCCTTTTATTTAGGATGGGGAATGAATATTCAAAAGTGAGAGGTGGGTATTAGCTTGCACAGGCTCAGTTGGAAAACACGCTTCCACGTATACACTGCATGTTACGTGACTAAGGCCTAAGCTCCTCATGGGGCGGAGATCTTAACATTAAAATGAAGCAAAGGTCATCTCTTGGACACTTTTCAGCCATTTGTGCATGTGTCACTCTTGCAGTGGGGTTTGGACCGATTCAGGGTGGTTGGTAATTGCATCTCTTAACAAAACAACAACAAAAAAATACAATTTGGAGAAACAGTAAAATGCTTCCAAAACCTCCCTTGAGTCCCTCAGGGCAATTAGTCGGTGACACTTCCTCCCTATTTACCAGGAGGCACTTGAGATTCTACTGTAAGCAAGAGCCCTGCCTTTTCCCCCATTTATTTATCTATGTCTATGTTTGGCATGAATTTATGAATTCTTATTTTTCAATGGTTTGTGACTGTACTTAGCTGTTTTGTTGCTCAGATTGTCTTAGATGTGGCCAGTGGGGGCCTCTTGGAGCTGTTCCTGTGTCCTTGTAACATGCTCCATCATTTTATTTATTTTGGGACAGCACTTTCTTACTTTGTGGAATAACAAGATATTCCTGAATTGTCTTGTACCTACTGTGCCCCAGCCCTGAAATCAGCCATTTCTTCAAGGAAGTGTAGCTCCTTTTCATAGGGAATAGTATTAGAGACCAAGATGCTAGGATAATAAGCTTTATTTTTAATATTTTATCTTTCCTTAATGTGGAATTTCTAAAACTTTTTAGAGCAATCAGGAATCTTCCACTAATTAGACCGTGAGCTCTTTCTCAGGTCTGTGGGTTTTTAGTGGGGTCTTGACGGAGTTTTAGAAGGATAACAGAAAGGGGAAGTACGAAGACGGAAAGTAATGAACAGCTTTCTGACTTCCATTTCTAAAATTTTCAAGTGGGGAAGCCTCAACCCTGAACATTAAGAAATTGTTCTTTAGAACTGGTAGGCTAAATGTATTACAAAGAAATTTCATCTCCTGCTTTTCTACATAATTTGTATTATCATTTCTCAAAGTTCATTCAGTGGAAATTATTTCTGTAACATTCTCTTTGAAAAAGGCATTGTGGTCAAACAAGTTAGACAGCGATGCTTAACAAAACCTGCTACATAAATTAACAGCACACATTAGCAAGTTAAAGGCTCTGTTAAGTCCTGCATTAAAGAGACAACTGGCTAACTTTAACTCAATATTGCAACATTTACTTGAACTCCCCAGTAACATCTGTTTTCATCATTCAGAGCATTATTTGAAAATGCTAATTTGTATATTTGTAGTGGACGTCAAGTTTCCTTTAAGGTCTGTCCTCTTCTGTCCTTTTCTCTTCCATAGCCCTCTGAGCGTCCTTCTATTACAGCTCTTAGTAAATTGCTTTGCACCCAGTTATTTGCTTATCAAACAGTTCCATTTGACAGAAAGATCCTAAAGGATAGAAATTTGTTGTTCTCAGTACTCGCCGTTGCTGCTATAGTACCTGGTACTTAGGCATTCAAAAAATGTTGTTGAATTGAAGTGTTGAGTTGCCTAAGAGATATCAAATTCATCCGAAATTTTGTCTTAGTTCAGAAGTAGCTCTTCCCTCACTTCTTTCCCCACTCAGTAAATTATTTTTAAATGAATTTAACCCTGGAACCATAACAATTACTCTCCTTTATCCTTCAAGAATAGATACCCAGTTGAAAAATAAAGCAAAACATAACCAATGAGTGTTGAGAGCCATTGAACCACTTGGAGCAATGAAGTTTTAAGCGAAAGGTGTGGCCTCCACCTCCATCTAGCCCAAGACTAAATTAAATCTAGTGTGCAGAGCAAATTGTCCATCACCTCAGAGTCCTTTCACACTCTTCTAGGTGCTGGAGTTTGAGTGGGAATAAGACAGACAAGATCCCTTTTATCATGAAGCTAATATTCTCAGTCGATGAAGACAAATGAAAAAGAAGTGAGCAAATAAATAAACAAAATTCCCCAGAGCCCTAAGCACTTGGAAGACAATAAAACAACATAATAAGATAGACAGTCAAGTGAGTGGGGTTAAAATTTCAAGGATGAGAAGAAGCCAACCCTATGAAAATCTGGGGGCTGCGAATCTCAGGAGGAGGGGCCAGCAAGTGCAAAGGCCTGGAGGCAGGAAGCAGATTGGAGGGCTGAGCACTAGAAGTGGCAGAGTGACAATGAAGCACGGGCATCATATGACATTCTATTGCTGTGGCGCGAGACTATTCTTAACAGCATCTTGTGAGGGAGGAATAGGATGAGGGAGTAAATGATAAAAAAAGGCCTGAGAGCTGTGAACAGCAATAAATAAAGGAAGCAAGGGTTTAAAGGTAAGTGATTAATGGTAATGTACGGAACCTAAGTGAGCCACATGGTGGGAAAATAGTGTCGCTGCCTTAGCTGTTTATGCCTCAATCTCCTTGCTTCCTCTCCATTGACTTTTGCTTTGTCTCTTTGTCTTCTGCTCTCAATGTCTTACCTTCTGTGTGTATCTCCCTCAGTCCATCAGCTGATCAGATCACTCTTCTTTTCTATTTTTCTTCTCCCTTTGCCTTTGCTTGTTCTTTCTGTGTGTCATAGCTTCCCCTTCAGCCTGCCTTTCTCATTCATATTAATTTATTTGACAATCCTTTACCAGATCACTTCTACAGCAAGTCACTCTTCTGAGCATCCAAAGATGATACTAAGATGAATTAGCGTTAGTGCTCCCTGCCCTCAAGGAACTTGTGGGCTTCTGCCAGAGACAGATGAACACATTACCGTGCAGTCTGTGCTATATAAAGGCGTATCTACTTAGAGGGCCCTTCACTGCCACACCCTTTCCTCTCTTTGCCATAAGCAATGGTAATACTGCAAGTCTCCTGACGTTCCTGCTTTTAGCTCTCTGCCCTAAAATCTATGTCACATGTTGCCTTAAAATTATTCTCCCTGAAACACTGATCTTGTGGATTTTGGAGTGAGACAGAAATGGGTTCAAAGTATGCCCTCAAAAATAAAAACTAAATGCAATGTGAGATCCTGGGTAAGATCCTGCAACAAAAAAGGGACATCAGTGAAGAAACTGATGAAAGTCAAAGAGGTCCACAGATTAGTTAATAATTCTGTACCAACGTTAATTTCCTGGTTGATATTTGTACTATGGTAATGTAAGATGCTAGCATCAAGAGAAGCAAGGTGAGGGGTCTGCGGGAAGTCGCTATGATTTTTGCAGCTGTCCTGTGTCTAATATTCATTTAAAATATTAGTTAAATATTAGTTAATATTAGTTCACTAAAACTAGTTTAATAATATTAGTTTTTTTTAAAAAAGAAAGAACAGGGGCCAGCCCAGTGGCACAGTGGTCAAGTTCGCGCACTCCACTTCGGTGGCCCGGGGTTCACAGGTTTGAATCCTGGGCACAGACCTATGCACCACTCATCAAGCCATCTGTGGCAGTGCCCCATATACAAACTAGAAGAAGATGCTCACGGATGTTAGCTCAGGGCTAATCTTCCTCAGCAAAAAGGGGAGGATTGGCAACAGATGTTACCTCAGAGCCAATCTTCCTCAAAAAAAAAAAGAAAGAAAGAAAGAATGCACATCTTTGAAAAGGTTCAGGAACAGGAAAAATAATAGAGTATATCTAGCAACATTGTTCTTAGTAGGAAAAACATAAAACAACCCAAATGTCCAACAGAAAAGTGTCAACCAAAAAAATATTCATACAATAGAATTCAGCGTGGCAGTGGACTGCAACCGCACCCATCAGCATAGAAGGATCTCGTGGGCATATATCAAGCAAAAGAACCAAATGACAGTGGAATTACATGTGGTCTGAGTCCATTTGTCTAAAATCTGAGAACAGGCAAAACTAACTAAAATACTACTTAGAGACGCATACGCGGGCGGCACATATATAAAGAAAAGCAGGGGGATGCTGCTCACAAAAGTCAGGGTGGGCTACCTCTGGTGAAGAAAGGTGCACACACGAATAGAGAGGAGCCGCACCCTTTGCCTGGTGGTGCACACACATGTGTTTGTTTAATTTAGCGTTCTTAAATCGTGCATGCATTCTTATTACCCTTATGAATGAGTACTGTGCCTAACAGTGTTAAGTGAGTACGTAAATTACGTATCATTCAAAAATAAATGTGTGCTCCAACACTAGCCATCTGTGTGACTCCGGGCAAGTTACTTTGTTGTTTATTCGTTACTCAATTGGTTGTCACGAGGATTAAATGAAATAATGCGCAAAACGCTTAACACGAGCTTGGCCAAAAGTAAACTCTCAATAAATGCTAATCCACAAATAAAGATATATATATATATTTTTAATATATAACAAAATAGTAACAAAAGTAATAAGAAAAAATAAGAAATGGTCTTCTCAAACCAGAAGCAAACCATCTTATTATTGTTACTACTATCATTGTCATTATGGTGTTAAAGTAATAATAGCGAGCATTTATTGAGCTGCCACTATGTTTTAGGAGCTGTGCTAGTTCTAAGGTGGCCCAGAAATCTGAATGTTTAATTTTTCAGGTGATTCTACCACAAGCGACAGTGGATCAGACTTGGAGAAAGAGAATTCTAGTAGCACTCTCCCTTAGAAATAAGTTACAAATGTTTTAAAATGTAGGTTTTATTATTATTCAGGTATGGCAAGGCCAACAGTTCAGGAAATGACTGCCATTGAGAAGATAGTTTGTGATAGTTGTGGATCCCCAGAGGAGGGGGCACACCATCCCAGGGGGGCCACATGGCGAAGTACCAGGGTCAGGCAGGATGAGGGGAACATGTGCAAGAGCCTTTATTGTGGTTTCCACAGGAAGGAATGAGCAAGGCAGGGTAAACAGAATTGGCTAGTCTGAATAACTTCAGCAGACTCTGGGGCACAGGGTCTGTTCCTAGTTGTCTGGAACCTGGCCCTTGGATGATGAGGGTGGGTTGATAGTGGCTCAGAGTGTGAGAGCCAATAAAGGACATAGCTGGGGATGTGGGCTCTGGATTGGTTGGTTTGCATATAGAAGGTATGCTCATATGCAAGTCCTTTACTATTTCTAGAAATCACTTGGCATGAGAGTGGCGGTCCTCAGGGCCAGCAAGTTTCCAGGACTTCAAAGCATCAAATACAGAAACCAGGAAATGTGGTTATTAAAGCAAGCCACAGATGTGATTTTAAATTTCCTAGTAGCCACTTTTAAAGAGTAAAAAAAAAAAAAAAAAAAAAAAAAAATGAAATGAATTCTAGTGAAATATCTTAAATATTATCATTTCAACATGTAATTGATATGAAAATTATTCATGAGATATTTTGCATTTTTTAGTACTATATCTTTGAAATCCAGTATGTATTTTACACTTAACGCACGTGTCATTTTTGCCTAGCCACATTTCAAGTGTTCAATAGCCACATGTAGCTAATGGCTACTTTGTTGGACAGCGTAGCACTAGAGTCATAGAAAAATTCATTGAGGTTGATGGAGACTTAAGAGAAATCTCTGAGCATCTGTTTGGTGGTGGCAACCATGTGGCTCATTAAAGTCATCTCTATCCTCTCACCCCGACCCCACCTCAGCACATTATCAGCACTGCTCTTGTCTTTTGCTAGCCCACTCCTCCAACCCTCCCCCTCACTACTATGTCCCCCATCATGCTGTCATCTCCTCATTCTCTGTATCTCCCTGTTATTGGTCTCTCCTGGGTTAGACAAAGGAAAGATGCTACTATTGCTTTTCCCAGGTTACTATCATAGAAATCACTGCTCCTGGGGAAGGGTCTGAGAGTGATCTCAGCAGAGAGAGGGATGCCAGAAGAACTTCCTGAACAGGATTAGAGTGCCAAAAAATAAAAATAAAAAACGATAATCCCTGGCCCCATATTAATTGCCATAACCATGAATGGCACTTAACAATAAAACTTATTTCTTCGTGATTTGGATATAAAGAAAGAGAACAGATTTTTTGTTGTTTTTGTTGCTGCAATGTATATGTCAGCTAAAGGGTCACAATAGAAAAACTGAAAAATAATGATTCATATTATATTAAAGGGCAAATTTTTTTAAAAAACAAACAAAAGAGTAGCTCGCTAGTTTTAAAAAAATTAACTTCAAATCATGTCTTGCTTTTTATTTTGATGAGATTCTTTTGCCTCTGATCGTTTGGAAGTTTTACCAGCAATTTGGTGAAATTTAGTACAATTCAAGCAGTTTGAATGCCCGAATCAGCAAGGTCTATGGAGCACTTCCCAACCGAGGCACCACATGACAAGCTAAGTTCCCTCAGACAGTGTTCCCTTGGTTCCAAGCTCATTCCTCATCCTTGATCTCTATTTTTAAGGTGTAAATCTGGCACACAGGAAAGTGAGAAATATGTAGCTTTGTCCTGAGCCAGGAATCCTGTGAATATATCTCAGGCAAGCTAATCCACAGAGCTCAGCACACGCCCCGAGACCTGAGAGATGCTCCTGTCTTCACTGTGTTTCCTATAAATAGCGGTTGACTAGTGAACTTCACAGAAAATGTCAGCTCCAGTGACATTTTCCAGGACTAAGAATTTAGGTCTACCTTAACATCTTCTTGAAGTTTCATAAAAGATTAACAAATATATGGCTATATGGTAATGGACACTATAACTTTGCCTAGCTTGTTAAATATAAAATTCTTGTTTACAGTGTTATTTTCAATCAAGTTACTCATCATGAACACCTTTGGTAAAATTCCCTGAAGAGATAGAATGAACTTGAACTTTAAATGGTCCTGAAAAATATGCATTGCTTTTTCTTATAAAATATTACTTAAAACGCACATTCGTTATATGACAATGCAAAGCAAAAAGTATGGCTTAGTTCTTGTTCTCAATTACTCAAGTGATACAGAACAGGATGCTTCAAAAGATTTCTCAGCAATGCTCCACATCCATGATTTCAAGTGAAATCACTAGTTTGTCTTCAAAACACTAGTTTTGCACTGGTGGCATATCTGTCTGATAAAAGGCCACAACCCAGTACAAGGTAATCATTAGGGAGACATTATTATTATTTTGCTAATTAGTCAAAAATCATTGGATTTCCCGTGGCTTCTTCCTGCTGAGCAATCATTTGATCCTGCTTATGTTGACAAACACTCGCGTCACCAATTCTGCCTCGTTTATCATTTGACAGGGACAGTGTTTGCTTCTTCGAGTGTGAAGAAAGGAAAACTAAGTGTAAGGAACCAGGCGGTAACTCAAACTCGTTTTCTTGCTTAAAAATAAATAAGTAAATAAAAGGGTACAATGTCTTGTTTTCTAACAAACTTTCCCTTGTGTGCTCTGGCATGTGCTAACATAGGTTTCATATCCCCTAAGAATAACCCAAATCAGAAACTGAGGAAAATTGGTGTGCTTAATATTGAGAGAGGGAGCAATTGATAAGCTAATCAAAGACTGAAAATTCTTATTAAATAGTCAAAGATGTGGGATGTTCTTTTTTCTGCTTGGATTAATATTATTGAACATACATTTGGCTAGAAAAAGATAAAAAGGACCTTCTACTTGCCTCTACTTGGTTAAAACATAAGAAAAATGTTACATTCTGTGTAAGACAGACTTTCAAACTCAGTGCGACGATCATTTGAAATTCCAATCAGGCTGCTTAGATTCTGTTGCTAAAAAAAAAGTAACTAAAATAAAGTGTCTAATAACTACTTTGGGAAAAACACACTTGCTTCTAGAGAAGAAGGCATCAGACAGAGCTTCGCAAAATTTCGTGGTTTGGGCAGCCCTGGCCAGTTAACAGCATCAAATGCTTGGTTGATTGATTGATTATTTATGCAGAACTCATCATTATGATAAGAAAAAAAGCAGTCCAAGGGTTTGAAGTAAGAGGGCATCTGTATGTGGCTAACGGGGTGAGTCAGGACAAGAGGAAGGAACTGGGTACATTCTGGGTTAGAATGAACTGGGAGATCAGCTGAATTTTTAAAGTGAAGAGCTGGATTGGGAGCTTAATGTTCCCAAAACACAGAGCCTTGGTTCTATGTTGTCTGTAATCTCAGGTGGATTAAAAATTACTTTCTTCATCTGCAAAATTAAATAGTATTGCCATTTCACCCAGATATTGAAATTTAGCTTTAGACAGACCCCAAAACGCTTAAAAATAGCAGTGCTGTGGCTCTTACATGAACATGGAAAAAAATCTTAGATAAAAGATTAAGCAGCTGCCAGAGATGTGAGAAACACAAGTCAAGGAAAATTCCCTGTGTGTACTTATATTTGTTTTTAAAATATATGTTCAGTGACATGAATGCAATAAATCTATTAAAGTATTTTTTATTAGCCGTTAAAGTTCCACTTGTGTGAATTTCTTTTAATTTTTGCTAAATTTTGCTTATGATTTTCATTTGTGAATATAATTTGTCTTAGGGAAACAGTACCAAATTGCATTAAATGCCTTTCCTCCTATTTAAAATTAATATTTATAGCTTATCCTATGTGTTTAAATAAGAGGCATTCAAAATTCAATAGCTTCACCCCTTTTTTGACTAGCATCTCAACAAATACTGGATTTTTCATCAAACAAGAAAAAAATTATAAAAAAATAATAATAATCCACAGATAATTTGCTTGGCAACTTTTAAGTTGTTAAATACGCTACTGCCTTTTCATACAGGAATTTTAAAAGGTGAGACCATTTTCTAATTCAAGTGATATTGACATCTGTGGAATCAAAGTGGCCTGGATGTCATGCTTTAAGTTGAGAACAGTTATTAGCTAAAAAGAAAAAAAACATTAAATTATGGTGCTATACAAACTTTATTAAAGGTGCTAAAAAAAACAAAAAAAATAAATAAAAACTCTTCCTTTATTCGCACAATTATATCTCCAAAAGACACTAAGTGTAAGTTGTTTAGGTCCTAGTTAAGTGCTATGTCAAATGCTTTCAATCTTTGTTAAATGAAGGAGGTTGACTTACCACACACTTTGTGTATGGAATAAATACACAGGTTTTTGCAAGAAAGATTTTGCAAGTAAAACAAAGTGCCAGAGCCCTTTATCTCCCTAGTTGACTCTTCAGGAAACACTTTTTCTTTCCTTTTTTTTTTTTTACCCTTACTTTTAGAGATAAGATTCACTCCCTACAAATAAAATGCTTCCTTCAGAACATTTCACAACTTTACAAAGAGAAAAATCAGTATTTTATTCACTATTTGAAAATAAAATATTGTAATAAAATGCTTGTTCTCATTTTAAATGGATGCATGATATTAGCAAACAAAATATTCAAGGCTTAACTCAAATGATTAAAAACTGTAGCTGTCTCATTAATATAGGATTTTAAGGTAATGACACAGCGGCTCATTGGCTCTTTGTGTGAATAATGTGATCAAATGAAGTGGGGAGGGGAGGGAGGCTGAAAGACTATGGAATCATAAAAGCTTATTTCCACTGCCCATGAGGAAAATATATAGAATAGTGTCCCAACCCCCACTGTTTTTGCCCTGACAATGATTTTGAAATGTTGAAATATACCTTTTTGGGCTAATGTTTGCCAACACTAATGGCTAAAATGTACCTGGAGGAAAAAACCAAACAATGTGCTTATTAACTTGGATTATTAACAACTGATTGCCTAAATTTCTTTTCCACTTGAAATTATAAGGGTTATATTTTGATTTTGATTATAACTGTTGTATGACTCTCTAGGTATGATGAGAAATGGGACACATACACACATGCACACACACACTTCCGACCTACCGCCTATAGTTTATCTGTAGATAATCAACCTGTCTCACATTTGCCCATTTGAATAGTATTTTTGTTCTAGACCCATGAAATTATTTCACAAACTATACCAATTAAGTCCCATCGCAATTG
This sequence comes from Diceros bicornis minor, assembly GCF_020826845.1. NCBI lineage: Eukaryota > Metazoa > Chordata > Mammalia > Perissodactyla > Rhinocerotidae > Diceros > Diceros bicornis. The sequence goes on along the minus strand of NC_080772.1, from coordinate 16,429,210 downwards.
TTCTTTTATTTGAAAGCATCCCATTTTCCAGATCAAAAAGTGAAATTACAGGGAGAAATGAATATTCCAAACAAGAACTAAAAGTGATTTTAAAAATCTAACTCCTTTCTCATTATTTTTTGTCAAGTTTTTAGACCATTTCTTACCTCTTTCAAAAGTGCTGAAAATCTACACACATGCAATGAAGCCCTTAAAGCATGTTACGTGAACACTGAATCTACTATGTGGGAAAAAAAATATCATACCACATTCATTTAAAGTAATAATTTCATGGTTTGCCAGCATGTCATCTATTATCAAAATTGTGGACAAATATCTAGAATAATTTGTTCAACAATAGGTTATCACTGCATTACAATACAAGGCTTTTCTTTTCTTTCATTGTGTTCCAAATCCTATAAAATACAGCAAAAGTAAACAAAAGAAAGGCACATGCTATGTATACACAGTGTGCAATCTATGCATTTAAAGAGGCAGAGTTTGTCACGTAAAGGTAACCAGCGTTTTCCTAGAAAAATTGACGTAAAGAAAACCCAAATCAATTTTCAGCAGACAACGGAACAATTAAAAGGAGTCATTACTGAACAGTCTCCTGCACTGCAGCTTGGGATGTATTTTTAGGGTTAAGTGGGCAGCAGTCGAGCCTCCTGGAATCTCTGCATTCTGGAAGGCAGTTTACTCCCGGGCCTTGGCTGGCTCTTCCTCCCCGGGCTTGGTCTCTGCTTCGCCCTGCCTCCCTGTGTCCAACGTCAAAATCACACACAGGCAGTGGGAAGAAAGCCCTCCGCTTCAGCAGTCATCGTGACTGATGGCAACACACGAGGACGATGGTGAAAGTACCAGAGAAAGAGAGCCACCTCCAATCACTGGCAATTATCAGAGAGGCCCCCTGAATCCCGCCCTCAGTCCCAGGCCCTGGGAGGGAGCTGCGGCGGGGAACAGAGGCATTCTCAGGAAACCATTTCGTCTTAAGATTTCTATACCATGCATTTTTAGCCTCTTTTTCAGGAGGATTAGAAAAATACCACCTCACTTTTGTTCCCTGTGTCACAAATTCATTTTCAGACTAAAGAATTTCCTTTTCAAGAGAGGTTGCTAAAATTCCAAAGCTGACAGTTAATATTTTTGTTCCATTTTAATTAAATGCCTAAAACCCTGAAGGCATCCACAGTATTTATCCTAAGAGTTATTTATCTAGATAAACTGTGTATTAGTGTAGGTGAGAGATTATCATTTTATCACATTTTATAAAATACACGTGGCCACATGCCTGCGTACCACACAGTCTCCGCTTTGAGCAGATACTGTATTTGTTTAAAAAAAGTAACAAAGCCAGCATTTTATTTTTTATACAACAGTTTTCAGAAATATGTACGATCACATTTTATTTACAACATAAGTTATGTCCATAATTCTGCTGTGTGCTGGCATAGCGGAATGATGGTGCTATAGCTAACCCACCTAAACAGGCTTAAAATTGCAAAAAGATGGACTTCTGCTTAAAGTTCTTGATAAGGAATTAAATATATTTTCACAGCCTGCACACATTCCTGAAGGCAGATGCTGCTGTGACCTCCTCTGTAGCAATGCAGCAGGTGTTTGCATATCTGCATAAGATGCTGCAGTGTGGTGAAGTGCTTGAATCATTTCCAGAACGAGGGAGCATTTATGATTGGTCCAATTGATCACTGCAATCGCTTGATATTACACAAAAGGTTGGTGTTGAAGCATATGGATTGGATAATAATCAGAGTTGTTCTGACATGGTCTATTTAATAATTCAAAAAGGAAAATTTGAAAATGATTCTGCACAAAGCTGCAGCACCCGGTTGACACTTTATTTATATCAAATGCTCTTTGTGTAGTTTGTGAGCTGTGCAGATTGTCTGTTCGATGTAGTTCTTTTTCTAAAGCATCAATATCCCAAGTCACCATCAGCAAACAATCAGACACGTCACCTGTCACCACGGAAGGGTTGAAATGTTCAGCTTCTCTACACACTGATGTAGCAGAAACCAACCCATAGGAAACATCACGAGTTATGAATGTGTCCAAAATGTTGCACAGGCCAGGGTTAAAGGCTCTGTGGACTTGATTAGTCAAGCTGGAGAAAAATACTTACTGGTAACATTCAGATGTGGTCAAAGTGTTTCTATTTAATGTATCCTTTATATCAATTTACTTGAAAAACACAGGGAAAAATGCAGCTACATTAGAGATGCTAACCTCCTCTCAGGTGAGCATGGAGTGGAGCTGTTTCAATAGGTTGAAAATAAGAGCCAGATGTTCATGGTTCCATAGGCTAAGCTCAAACCCTTAGAAAGGCTCTGAACACGATGAGAGAGAGGCAGGCAGATTTCCACACTCCCAACTGGTAGCTTCCCCCACTTTGCTTAAGACCCCCATTGGCAGGTGCCCTCGCTGGTCACCCTTTTGGCCCCCATAGCACAACTGCTCGCTAACCATCTGTGGACCACATTTCCCACACCTGTGACATGGAACTAGCACTGCAACATATCACAGGCTTTCCTTCTCACTACTCTAACCAAAGAGAAGGTTCAGATGGTCCTGTGGAATTTTTTAAACACATCTTGTAAATACTAAATGGTAACAATTTAAGTTAATTAAAGCAAAGCCAATCTTTACCGAAGCGCAGGAAATAGAATCTTGTCATATAGTATACTTTTATGCTTACATTTTTAGTCTCAAAAACTAATCACAACATATAACTCCTTCACATATATGCAAGTTCACAATACATAAGAGCAACCCTGGCAAATGAGGTCCTGACACCGTAACCAAGTGAAAGTCACATGTTGCAATAACTGCGTGCCATTTTAAATGCTAAATTTGCCTCCTAATGTTTTTTTCTCATTAAAAAAAATATCTGAAAGATTTTAATCTTGGAGAAAAGCTGCAATCTACAGTATGTCTTCTAATCATTTTTATGTCGTCCTAGTAAGAATCAGTGCATGAAATGCTGACATCTACCCAGCCTCAGACTGAACTAATTTAAGTAGATATGCTCGTACTTCTTAGCAGCAACATCAAGATGTACTCATCAGACACCTGGTTGTCAAAGGTAATGTTTTTCAATGTACAAATAATTTTAAGAACATTTGCTCTTTCCTGTAAATGAATCTAAGACAGACAGATGACAATCAACATGCATGGAACTTCTAAACTGAAAATAAAACAAATTAGCTGATACAAAAAGACAGTAAAGATCATGCATACTCAAAGAAGTCCATCTTTCTTGGACTAAATGTCCTTGATTCCAATCCTCGAACTACCTATAACCTATCACTATTGTTATTTGCTACAATCAATATTTGAAATGAGGATATATGAGGTCAGATGCCATTTATTTCCCAAAGTTACCCTCATTGGAAATATTGAATAAATACATCTAGTTTACACATAGCATGTGTAGCTTTGAAGCATCCTAGAGAGCTCCCAGGGAGAGGAGGTGAAATCCGTGCTTCTGAATAAAAACATCCACTTTTTTCTTTTAAGTATTTCCAACCATGTTGAAGCAGTTCCTCTATGCTGCATCACCTCACACGCAGTCACACTCATGGACTTTGATTTTCTGTAGAACACTCTGAGTGAATTTAATGAACAAGAAGGTTAGGGACACATGGCATTAAGATAAATTAAGAAGGCCTGGGGCCTGAAATCACAGGTTCTACCTTTCATTTCTGATCAAAACTGTTAACTCCTGCAAAAGAGAATGTAATCAAGTGGCAACATGGAAGTTCACAGACGAGGAAAACGCCACGACATCCTTGTTCAGGTGCCCTTTATCCCGGGATCTGGGTCAAAACATCTAGATGGTAACAGGAACTGATAATATCTTTCTTGGTCTAACCCTGATGCACACCGTTCCCTGGCCACCGACATCATCCCTGATTTGGTCTGTTCATCTCCCAAATGAATAAAACAAAGAGGTAAAAATCCTCGCAGAACTTTATTTCACATTTGCAATCTAATTTTATCCTGAAAAGTGTTTTATAAGTTAAGTATCATTAATCTCATTTTATTGATGATGAACCTGAAACCTAGAAAGGTTAAATAACTTACCTGGGGTCAGACCTCTGATACAGTGGTGAAACTGGGTTTTAAACCTTGAGCTTTAGAATCCAAGTCCAGTGACTTGTCCGATAACTAAACTGCAGATAATAAACAATAATAAACGAGCGATGCACTTGTCGTAAACTTGGCTAATCAGCATCCTCTACTTATATAAAGGACAGTCCACTCGATTATCTGTTATGTAATAATTGATTTAAATAATGATTAATAAGTACAATCACATTGTCGATTGTGAGTCATAGAACTGAACCCATGCCATAAAATATTAATCACAGGAATATGAAGGAAGAGACAGGGGATTAGTCTAAGGCTTTCTAAACCACTCTCCCCCAAGACAAAAGTCAACAACAGGCAGATTATTTAATGACACCACAGTATTTCTCTGTAGGAGCTTAACTCAGGGGAGGGCTATTGTCTTTTTCCCAGAACGCTCCTGCTATTTTTAGCCTGGCTTCTAAAGGTAGGAATTCAGAGGTCCCCAACCCCCATTGGATCCATGCTGTCTCTTGCTGCTTCTAGCCCAATGAGAAGGGTTTGGGGCAGTGCATCTGAAACCCCTTTCAACCCTCTAGCAGCCACATGTACAGAGCCTCTAAAGGAAAACCTCAATGTGTTCAATACATCCGTACCTGGAAATTTGAATAAAATGTGCTTTTATGAAAAAAAATTGAGCATTCTTTTATATCTATTGGAACAGATGACTAGTTAAAGAAAAACCACTGGTGAATGCTTTCACAACTTCAAATACTGTATTACAAAGTTAGTGGAAAGAGCACAGAGTTTATAGGGAGAAGACCTGGGTTCAAGTTCTGCCTTTGCCACTACCAGTTGGCCTTTAGCAAGTCACTATCTGAATGCCATCCTTACTTTTTCATGGGATTGCTTTAATGGTTTATTAGCATAATTTGCATTAAAGCACAATATAAAGTATAAATTTACTATGCAATCTAAATTATGATCAATATTTCCTCATTTAACATTTTTGTAAACTCAGATATTTTTGCAATTATTTTTTCATGGAGAGATCCAACTCTTCTTTTGAAATGAAATCGTGAATCATGTCCTCAAGATCTGAAAAGCCAAGAGGTCTTGTCTAACACACTCTCAAACGCCAATCTAAATTAGAACCCCTGTTCCACTCTTTCATACTCTCTGTAATTTATCTTCACGGCACTACTGAAGGCTCTTTTTCCAAGAAAAAAGAAGATTATGGACTATTGGCTTGAGCCATTAAGTTCCTAGCGTGTAAGAATCCAGAGTATTCCCCATACTTTCTGCTAATCCCAGAGTATTTAATAAACCACAGCCCTTCTGTCCCCCTGTGCCACCTTGATTTAATCTCTCACTGATCTGGGCACAAAGAGCAGCAATTTATAGTTTTTCCACAGATGATCCACTGCATCAAGTTTTTCATGAGTTTGAAGGATTGAAGAGCACCTCACAGCTTTCTTCTCCGTTTTTGGTTCTACCTCCACTAAATCTCTTCTCCCTCCCCCTATGCAGGACAACTGGTAAATCCCTCCCTTGGTAGTCAGCGAATGATTCCATCCATCTCCAGCTCCTTCTGTATCTTCACTCCTCCCCCGCAAGCTCTTTTCATTATTTTTCCAAATAGTTATGATTTCAGTCATAGAATAATTTCCTCTGTCAGCTGTTAATATAAACTTTTCCCTCTTTCTTATATTTATATTTATTTGTATAATTATTTGTTGACTATCTCCTCATTTGGACTATCAGTTCCATGAGGGACCATCTCTGTTCTTCTCATCACTGAATTCCCAGCACCTATTCGTAAGCGCTCAGTAAGTATATATTGATTGACATTAATAAATGAGAATGAATAGGATCTAAAGGGGAGATAGGAAAGCAGAATACAATGCAGGAAATCGTAGATTTACATTGCTTTCCAATGAAGTTCTCTTTAGATGTCTACGCTTCAGAAGTGGTTTCCTCCCCATTTTTCACCCTACTTGAAGAAGGAAGAGGAAAGAGAGGAGGAGAAAAAGGAGGAGGGGGGGAAGGAATGATGAAGTAATTTAAGGATCAATATTTAGATTGCATTGGATTTTTTAATAAAAAATCAACTATTTTCATCAAAGAATTATTAAATGGCTTTCCTATTTAATATATTTAGGTAGATAGTCAATGAAAAGCTTCATGATGGGCGTATATTAGTAACAAAACACTGAAAAATACTAAAATAATTTTTTTAAATGCTTGAATTTCTGAAAATATATTCAGATACTTCTATCATTTTGTATTAAGCTTTAACAAATAGGAATGCTATTTATTGGCCTGAATGTGGAAATCAATAAAATCCTTTTTGATCTCTGTTATGTTTTAAAGATTTTCCAAATTTCTGGCTGGAATTAAATCAAAATCTGGAGCGGATGGTGTATGCTCTGTTTCTATATACGATAAAGAAACCTACCAAATGGCACAATAGTCTTTAATATTATGGGGAAACGCATCTGCCATTTGGTCTACTTTCATTCTGATGAAACGGTTTGGGGTCAGCGCACAGTTGTAGCTCCAAAATGCAAATCACTGCGTGATCCTAGCACACGGAATTACATCAGCGCTTTTGATGAGAGGACAGAATCAATACAGAGGTCAAAAGTGCACAGTTGGGAGGAGAGCCGCAATCAGACACAGGGATTCCCCAAGATTACAGTTCCCCTGAGGAGACAGTGCAGTTGCAGGAGCGTTCTTAATGTAGGGGGGCTACCTACCCACCCTGCGAAGCGCTGGCTCGTGAGGGTTTATCTCTACCCGCACTCATCTCTGCACCGACGTGATTGGATTATGTTGCAAAGTTTGCCCACAAAATGCTGACATGTAAGACCAAACTTCCAGAAAATCAATACCAAATAATTGCCCAGGCCATGCTGGAAGATAAACCTATCCTGCACATTATGAATCTTCAGTTCTAGAGTGTGGTAAGCCACGGAGCCGAGAGAGCTAAGCTGTTCTTATTGTGCATAACATACCTTTATATATCAGCAGGCAGCACAAATCATTTCCTTCCCCGCTGCTCAATACCCAGTGATTCCATCTCTTCTATATTCATTTTTTGTACCAAACTGATGCCCTTAAATGCTATGCTGCTGTCAGTTCTTGAATATCCCTTACCTGGCCATCAAAGGGAGTGTTTAGGAATGAATCTCTTGTCCCCACAGTAAATGTCTTCCAGTGGTGTTTTAGTTTGATAAGTTTAAGAAATTGACCACAATATCAACCATACTGTATTTTCCATAAAAATCTGTCCTACAGAATGCACTTCTCAACTTATTTTTACATTGAATGGATAAGTGATGAGGTGAAACAGATACGAAAGGCCCTTTGTTATTGCAGTGTTTCAATAAAATGATTTCTGTATCAAAAAATATTAAAAGTCAAGATATCAAACCAATTATAAATATAGCATACATGTTTGTTTCTACTTCTGTGGCCAACGCTGTTCTATTACGTAAATTAGAGCAAGAACCATATAATCCCTCTCTGAAATTTAATTTTCCCCTCTTGCAATTAAAAAAAAGATTCATCTTTTGGGTCATAGCTGTGTGTCCCCTGCATTGTTGGTTCCAAAGGGGATTTCAAGCTTAGACAGGAAAACGATGACCTAGGAGAAAGCAGTTCAGTTGCCAAAAGTATGAACTCGTAATTCCTACTCCATACACTGTCATTTTTATTATAGTGTTAAGAAAAATAGATAGCTGAAAATATTTCAATAAAAATAACAGACATGCCTATTCAAAACTCTTCAGATGCTAAATTCCTGCCAACCTTGTTCATCTCAAAGATATCATATTATCATTTATAGAAAAATCTACCACATAATATAATTTGGAGATGCAGGCATAGAACAGGGGGAAAGCCAAGAATAAAAAGAAACTATGTCAAGGTATTTTAGCATGAAATTGGCTTGAACGGGAGGAAAAAAAGAAGAGGGAGTTTATAATATCTGACGCTGGAATGCATATTCACCTCCTTAGAAATATATTAATTCTACATGATTGTTCCTCTGCACTTTATGACAGAAAGAAAGGCCCTGTTAACATTAGTCTAGCTTCATCTTTAATCACATTAATTCAGTAACATGTTGTAATTCGAAGATGAAAGTCTAGTGCTTTATTTACATAAATGTAAACGATAAATGAGCAATTCCTGAATTGAACCGAATCAATACACATTGCATTGTCATGTTGACCTCACTAGCATAGAGGTCAATAAATGTACGAATCCTCAGAGTAATATCCCATCAAAACCAGAGGCAAATCTCTGCATCTCCAGGGATGTTTCCATCACTCCTTTATCCACTAGTCTGAGGCTAGCTGATGAATATGTGACAATGCTAGATAGATGGAAAGCAATATTTGAGATGGAGAAAAAAAGACCAGCCTCAGTGATCCACTGGCTGATATCTCGCATATATTGTTGGCTGCAGCTGCTAAAGTTTAGTTTGCGTGCTCTTCCTCCCCAAATGAGTGAACCACAGATGGGAGCACTCATGCTGACGTTTCAGCTTAGTGTCTTGACTTGAAGACCAAGAATGTAATTTATTAACAATTGGAAACCTGGCACAAAGATGCCATACCTACAGCAACTCACTAGAATTTTCTGTTTTGCCATCAAATTATGCCTTTCTGCAGGATATTGCAAACTTATGAAGAATATGTGTTTCTTGTCTCAGAACATGTGTTTCTTGTCCTTATTAACAACTCACGATGCAATCAATTACTTAACATTATCTAAAACTGCCTTAAGAAATTGGACCAGCCTAACGTTGTAGAGAGAAAAAGAAAAAACTGCAATTCTAACACCTTATTGAAAAAAAAAGGCAAGATTACTTTTATATAGCTAAATCAAGAATACTCCAATATAGCAACTCATAAATTACTATCAAAACTATCAAAGCTATGCTATCCACAATATCCAAATTTCAGAATAAAATAAAATTGACAAATATTTATTGACTATCTACAAATTTAGACTATTCATTAGAATAGAGTTGCAGGATCACTTACTCTTTAAAGGTGATTTATCATCTGATGGCAGATCAACAAAATGAGAAGACTGAGAGGGATAAAAAGATTCATAAGAAAACACCAACACACACACACACACACACACACACACACACACACGATAATGCAGAAGAAAAGACTGGCTGTCTTATCCACGAGGCAACTTGAACAGGAGTTCACTTTTGAAAGCTAAAAATTTTGAAAGCTAAAAGAGTTCACTTTTAAAAAAAAAAATAGCTTTTATTTTTGACTACATGGAACCTAAGAAGTAAAGGTTAATTTTTAAAAAGATGGGATATGGAAGAATGTTCAAGAACAAGTGTTTTAGATGAAAATATTTTTTAATATACATTTTTGAAAGTACTGGATAAATATTAAGGAATTATTGTTAATTTAGGTGCAATAGTGGAATTATGGTTGTTTTGATTTTTTTAGAGTGCATATTAAAATTAAAGGAAAAAATAATATATCTGGAATTTGCTTTAAAACAATACAGGCAGAGGGCCGGCCCCGTGGCTTAGCGGTTAAGTGCGCACAAACCGCTACTGGCGGCCTGGGTTCGGATCCCAGGCACGCACTGACGCACCGCTTCTCTGGCCATGCTGAGGCCGCGTCCCACATACAGCAACTAGAAAGATGTGCAACTATGACATACAACTATCTACTGGGGCTTTGGGGAAAAAAAAGGAGGAGGATTGGCAATAGATGTTAGCTCAGAGCCGGTCTTCCTCAGCAAAAAGAGGAGGATTGGCACAGATGTTAGCTCAGGGCTGATCTTCCTCACAAAAAAAAAAAAAAATACAGGCAGAGAAGTGAGGGGTTCTGTTTACGAAACAAGATTAACCATGAGTGGATAACTGTTAAAGGTAGTTGATGGACCTGTGGAGGAATTCATACCTTTCTCTCTACTTTTGTATATGTTTGAAATTTTGTATAATATTTATACAAATATTTGTAATATTTAAACAAATGTATAATATATATACATATATAATATATAAACATATTTACACACATGTTTTAAATATGTGTAAATTATAAATATATATGTATGTGTATACATACATAAGTTATGATATATATACATATATATGTTATATAGACATATATATAAATTATTTACGCATATATACATATAATACACATTCATATTAGAAGAACCATGAAATAAGTTTATCTCCACCCAACACTGAACATGGGTTCTCCAGATTTTTTTTATGAAAGTGTTAATGTCTGTCATTGTTGCTGAAACGTTCACTAGTAATTCATTCTATATTCACTATATGTCAGGCCCTGTGCTAGGTTTTGAAGATACAATGATCACTAACAAGTATTCTGCCTTCATGGAGCTTACACTCTAGAGGAGGAGACAGACATTTATCAAGCACACGAATGAATAAGCAAGAGAACTACTGATTGTGATCAATGCTCTGAGGAATATAAACAGAGACATGAGATAGAGGAAACTGGAGAAGGCCACTTGAAGGAAGGTGGTCAGAGATTTCCTCTTTATGAAGATGACATTGTAGCCAAGTACTGAAAGATGGGAACGGGCTAATCATGTAAATGTTGGAAAACATTTAGGGCAGAAGGATTAGCTCAAGCAATGATTTGATGATGGGAATATGCATGATCTGCTTAAAGAACCAAAGAAAGTCAGTTGGGTTAGAACATAGGACTGACTACACTGGGTGATGGATTACATGCGGGGCATGAGGAAAATATAGGCTCTATCTTTATTTCACATTTATATCCTTATATAATATATATCATTTATGTACATAGATATAATATATATTACCTTCTAATACAAATATGTATATCTTTTATATCCTAAACACAAAATACATAAAATTTAAAATACATGTTTATTATTACAAAGGCAATACAAGTTCACTGAGGAAAAATTAGAAAATAAACAAAAAGAAGAAAATTAAAATGAAAGACTCATAATCTCCCCACCCAGAGAGAGCCATAATTACCACATTATTCTTTCAATCCTTTCCTTCCATATTTTTGGATAAAATAATACAAAAACTAATATGTATACAAATTTTAATCTGATTTATTTAACTTAACAGTATAGTGTGAATAGCTCTCCGTCTCAACTGTTCGGTACACATTGCATTGTTTGGATAAATTATTTAACCCATTCTGCAACATTTGGTATGTAGATTATTTCTATTTTTTCACTATTATCAATAACACTGAAATGAACACTCATAGGAAACTGCATAAATCTTTAATGATTTCCTTATGATACAATTCTAAAAGTGGAATGGCCTAACCAAAAATCATGCACACTGTTCAAGACAAAGGGCTTCCTTTTGCTGGAAGAAATATGCATCAAAAGAAAAATAATTGTCTCCACATTCCTCAAAACTCCTTCCTGTTCTATTCCAATTCTAGATGTTTGAACGTCTACTATCTGCTGCCTTAAATCTTCACATAGAAACAATTCCTGCAGGATGGCATTTAGGTACAAATTCACACAGACAGACCTTGATATTTCTTTTAAGATGTATTGAATTCATCCTTCACATAAAGAAAGAAAGAGGGGGGGAAGAAGGTGTTTGTTTTCCTCTCTTTCACTTGGGGACCATATTTAACCTACGTGACAGACTCTTAGTTAACTTAGACTCCAACAATTACAATTGGAAGGAAACTTGGAGTTTCCTTATTCTTATCCTTCTCTTCTATTCCATGGAATTTGCCAATGTCCCAGTTAAAATATTGTGCTCAGAAATGAATATGACTTTATTTCCCATGATCTGAATATTGTTATTTTGATTAATGCTGCTTACAATTGGAATCTTTGTCTTTATTCTGCCCTCAAAAAATTAAAAACAGATTGTTTTTTACTGTTTGGCTTTTAGTTTTCTCCTAATAGTTACATTTTCTCAAGATGTCTGTCCTTGTGTCTACAGTGCACACACCCCAAGCTTATGATCTCAACTATGTTGAAACATTTTGGAATTCTTTCTACAGTTAATCCTTTGTTTCTCTCTCCTTTTTTCTCTTTCTTTGTTTCTTTTTCTTTTCTGCAGCTACTCTCTTGTTTCACTTGTGTTAGATGGATATATTCAGGTCACTCTTCCAGAAAGGCCGAGTAGATATGAAATGGAGCAGGAAGAGAATGAGCCGTCCATTCCTGAGATTTAGTCAAGGCTCTTCTCTAGGACTTGCCCAGAGAAACTTGCATTTGTTAACCATGAGTGAAGTAGCCCTGGTATCCACTTAAAAGTAGGGTACACATTGACTTTTAAAACAAAATGTAGCATTTTGTTAGGAACAAACCATCTCAATGTTTGTCATTTAAAACAAAACTAACTGCACTGCTCAAGCACAGATGAAGCATTTAACTGTGTATTTACACGTCCAACACTCTCAGTAGACTGCAGGTTTCTCAAATCAGGGGCGGTATTTCATTGATTCTTCTTCACCAGCACTCTGAAGAGTGCCTGGAACAAAGAGTTACTAGAAATATTTGCTGAAAGGGTGATTAATAAGGAAATGGATGAGTAGATTTTCTGGTACAAATCATTTGTAGTATTTATAGAGTATGAAGATTGATTTCCAAATATGTGATTTCAGATTAAATTAATATATGAAAAAACTGTCTGACTCTACTTCTGTCACAGTGAACACATGACTCATTGGCAAATAGAGACCTCTCCAATTATCTTTATTTTAAACAGTTTACATGCACAAACCTACACTTACTTTTTTGTGACTATCTAAATTTCTCTATAAAAATATTAATCACTATTATACAAAATTAACATGTTCACAATTGCTACAATATTACTCCAGCAATTTACTTTGAAATCCAAAAACATTTCCTCAAATACCATTTGCCCTAAACCATTTGAACCTTAACCATGAAATAGTTCTGATTTCTTATTTTCAAGATGAAGTTTTTTGAATAAACTAAGTAGAAGCGTTATGTATTATTATTCTTTTCTCAAAACTTCAGATCATATTCAAAATGAGAATGAAAACAAGTAATCTAGTTTACTTTTGGAATTATGTGTATATACTTTTAAGAATATTCTAATTCCATCTTTTTATAGGTAGAATTTTCCATTTTGTTCAAAGGGATGCCTTCTGCACTTCAGAAATGTTTTGTTTTGTTTTGGTAGGTTTTTCTGCCCACTCTTTGATTTTTCTTTCATATGCAGGAACTTAGTGTCTTATAAATTTACAGCTATCTGTTAATCTCCTCCACCCCTACCCTTCTTAGTTTATGAGAAGTGCCCCCCAAATAAGTCTTGGCTTAGAGTGGAGTGTGATAATGCCTTCTGTCAGGAATCTTTGTCCTCACCCCAGACCTCTATTTCCCTACCTTGAAAGCTCACCTTGGTTTGCTATTTCAAAGTCAATGCATTTCTCTGCACCCCTCTTTTTAAAATTGTGTGTGCAGTATGTGTCATCTCACTTTTAATTCACATTTCCAAAGTTTCACAGCCCAAAGACAAAGGATTCAAAAGGGCATATGGTATCACTCTTTGCAGCTATAGGTCCAACTTTATTAATTATGTTTATAAATACGGCTAAAACTTGAAGTTTGGCCTTCTATTTTTTCCACATTTAGCACAAGATGATAGGTTTACCACCCTCACCAGGAATGTTCACAATTCTAAATACTGCTGTATGATCTTAGTGAAATCCTATTCAACCTCTACTGTCCAGCTCACGATGAAGCCTTCTTTGACTTCTAAGGGAAATGTCGGTCTCTGATTCCCTGTGCTGTTAAGGTGCACATCTGTCAGTTGGCCATCTTGATATCATTGGTTCTTTTTCATGATGACTGCATCCTAGAGGAGCATCCTCCTCCTGCCTCCAATCCATATGGTTCCGCTGGAACCCATCATGTTCCTTCAGCAGTTCACAACACAGGCCTGAGTAATCAGTGTGTTCCATCCCATGGCCTCAGTGATGGTTCAAGAAGGGGCCCTAGATCTAAGCCAGCCAACATGAATTACTTTAGAAACTTTTATTGGAACTGGTGGGAAAATGTGTGTTTTCCAACAAGATTGCTAAATTGAGGATGGTAACATCCTGGAACCGCCAGGAGCTGTGTTATGAAGAGCACCAGCTGGATAAAGAAGCCAAGACAGAGGAAAGACAAACTGAGAGAGAGAGAGGGACAGAGAGACAGACAGAGAGAGAGAGACCAGAAACTGACTTGCTTAGCAGCCCTGATACTGCTACGCTTATCTACTATCGTTGCTGGTGTTGTTAGCAGGTCCATATTATACCCTGCACTGGGAGCTCTTCAAGAGTATCACTAATGCTCATCAGCGTTTTGAATTTGGTTTTCTTTTCACCCCTCTCTCAACTAGGGTTCCTTATATGAACCACAAAACACAGAAACAACATGATTTGATGACTATATTTTCAGTTCACCCAAGGATGATGTGATGGTTAATTTTATATGTTAACTTGACTGGATCATAGGGTGCCCTGGTATTTAGCTAAACATTATTTCTGGGTGTATCTGTGAGGATGTTTCTGAATTAAATTAACGTTTGAATAAGTGGACATAGTAAAGCAGTTTTCTCTCCCCAATGTGGGTGGACATCATCTAATCTGTTGAGGGCCTGATTAGAACAAAAAGGCAGAAGAAAGAAGAATCCATCCCTTCCTGCCTGATTGCTTGAGTTGGGACATCGATCTTCCCCTGCCCTTGACACTCCTGGTTCTCAGGCCTTCAGATTCACACTCAGTTACACCACTGGCTTTCCTTGGTCTCCAGCTTACAGACAGCAGATTATGGGACTTCTCAGCCTCCATAATAATGTAAGCCAATTCCTTATAATAAATCTCTCCCTGTGTATATATCCTATTGATTCTTTTTCTCTGGAGAACCTTGACTAATATGGGTTTTATAAAACTAATACCATTCTAGATGCAGAGGGAAGAAATTAATTCGTTACATAACAACTGATGCCTGAGGAAATTCAGGCTTAATTTCCACACTGACTCTCCCCCCTTGAAGAGGTCTTAATTTTTTGCTGTGGTTTCTAATGACTTCTATATTTTCATACATAAAAAATTTTCATCTCTCCCTATATTACCTAGATCTTCTTTCTATACTCCAGACCCTAGTGTATATATCCAATTGAACTTTCAAACCCTATATGTGTAGACGTGAAGCCATCATACTTTTCCCCAAAAGCGCTCCTCTCCATGGATTTCCCTTCAGTCCATGTCACTAGAAAATGGGCAGTCATTCTAGACTACTTCCTCATCCTATAAACCTCAGCTTACCTATTCCTGTAGATTCTAACTCCCCAAATGTTTCTTGTCTAAACTCCCAATTCAGTATTTATTGCCATTCCCTGAGTTGGGTTCATTATTTAACATCCAGGCTATTTCAAAAATCTCCTAAACTTTTCCCTTGCTTCTAGCCTCTATTTCTTCACATCCATCCTTCATAGCTCTACCAAGACTGTCCTTCTAAAACGTAACTCTTAACATGCGTTTCTTTTCTTCTCCTACTCTGTCAGAGCCAGAGTTAGGATTCAAGCCAGATTTGCCTGTTCTAGGGCCTATCTTCCTCTATGTATCATACTACACTTCCTGAGTTCATATAGAATCAGAGTTTTCAAATATTTTTTTTAGCTGTGGAGCCCTTAGTGTGAAAAAAAGTCATGGGCAAGTCAAAAATGGAAAAACAAATTGGAGTTATTCTAGTTAAGGTAGGAGAAAAAATGCCTAGGAGCCATGCCTGTCAGCCTCTTCATAACACCCTCACATCTCCACAGAATGTTTTTTGCAAATCACTGATCCATTTTACAGATGAACAAACTAAGGCCTGTCAAGATTCAGTGCCCTGCCCTGTCACCCTCTGTGATTCAGCTCTCTTCCCACTCTATCAATCTGCCTCCCTGAAAGATGACATATAAGCTATTATTTTGAAGAACTCATATCATATGTTCGTGAAGAAGGGGAACTAATTTTTTAAATTGAAGCTTCTACAAAATCCTTTAATAAAGCATATAATTCTTTGTTAATGCCAAATTGTCATCCTTTTGATTCACCTGTTTTGGAAGTTTGGTTGGCACTTAAATTTTCCTATGGCCTAGATTTCATTATCACTTGATCTACCTGGAGCCTGCTGCTCCATTACAGCCCTCTGTGACAGCCTTCTTATTGATGATGAGCTTATTTCCCCTCTGTCTATATTATTTCTTATGAATAAATATCCTTCAAAAAGCAGAATTTGTAGGTGTCCTTTCCCTCTAAATCTCCTTTGAATAATTGTGACTTATTTTTATTGATATATAATTGACATACGACATGACAGTTTCAAGTGTACAACATAATGATTAGGTGTTTATATATATTGTGAAATGATCACCACAATAAGTCTATAACTGTGGTAATTTTCTTGGCTTTCCAGATCTTTATCTAAACTTGACTAATTCTGTCTAAAAGGTTGTATTCCATTGCATAAATCATTAAAAAGACCAAAAGTCTGAATCAAATATAGTTGCCCATAAGTCTTGAAATGGATTCCGTGTGTGTAGAGAGATAGATATATTTCCCACCTTGTCTCCTCCACTCCCCAAATGCATTTTATATGCAGAGCTTTTCTGTGTTTAAATGATCCTTGTGCGGGAAAGGATGACGATTAGCTTGAGATATCTAATATAAATGCCAAACAGTCATGGTTTGTGGGGAGGACTGAGGAGTGGAAGACAAGCTTCCAGGAACGCAGGACCCAGGGACAAGAAAAAGGAAACGAGCCTTGTAGGCCAGGAAGATTAGAAACAGAGTGCTTAGGAGGCAGGGATGGGGTCCAGGAACCTCTGATCCAGGGTGAGAGAGCAAATGAGGAAGAATCCAGAAGGAGGGGCTAGATTAGGTTAAAGATGTGAGAGAAAGATCTTGGCGATGAGGATGTGACTGAGATGTGTAGCACTCAGGGAGCCACCAGCATAGGTTCTGGCCAGTATGAATGGCTAAGTACTTGTCTCCTCATCTTCCTTACTCCTCCAGGTCCAACCCACTGAGCTGTGGGCTGGGTCAGAGAGGACCACTCACTCAGACTTGGCAATGACCACAAAGCCTCAACACTCTTAGGTGAAATGACAACATTTCCAGATGTGACTCGAAAGCAGCCATTCCTTAAAATGATGTTTCATTCCAATCCTGGGTTCTGAAGAAATTTTATGAAGTTCTTTTTCTCACAAAAAGAACAATTTGGTGAATATTTTTCTGTTCCTACCAAAAATGTTATGTGTTAAAGTATTTTTTTTTTCAAAATGGCCTGTAGTGAAACATATCCATCTTCTTTTTTTAAATAGTGAAGTGGGAGACAATTGTAACATATTTTCCCCCATTACCAACGTTAGCCATAGTACTCCTGGATTAAACATATAGGAGGAGCTGTGATAAACAAGTCAAACACTTTCTTTAGTTTTGTGCCTTTGGTGTCAGTAACTAGTGAGCCACAATCCCTGAGACATAGCCTGTCATCGCATCTATTCCAAACCTCAGAGGGGTAAGGGGGGTTGATATAGGATGGGAATCCATGAAATCCCTTGATGACATACTGTCCCATATTTCCTATACAAAGCTCTCATACCCAGAATTACACTGAAAACCCATTGAAGGACAGACAGCTCTCCACAGTATTTGCACAGCACAGGAAATCAACACATACTTCATGAATCAAAATTTAAATTAATTCACCATTTTTTTAAGACTTACCAAAATCAAATGAGAGAGAAATCCAAGCTATAATTTAATCCAAGAGGAAATCTTCAACTTTTTTATACCAACGAAAAGAGCATTGCAGAAAGAGGCTTGTTACTAATTATATTTTGCTGACATATGCCAATTATATTCAGCAATATTGTTCTCCCAGCCTGTTGGGTCACGTAACAGCCTGAGAGAACAATGATGTTGAATTAACAATTGCAGTGAAAGCTTTCAAGAATCTCTTACTCAATTAGATGCTGACAAATTTACCTGTAAGTCATAAAAATTTTATGAAATTTAAATAGTTTCATAAAGTGCATGTTCTTCACACAGTTAACACAGTAGCTCTGAAATACAGAGTCCATTTTTATATGTTTATAATGGCCCTTTCTTATATTTAAGTGACTTAGGAATTACGTATTTTTTAGCCATTTCATAACATAATGTATATATTGCCTCTGCAAGTAATTTAAAACTAATATAGAAAATGTAATTCAAGAATTCAATGGCGTTCCAGTGATGTCCAGTTGTTTTATAACTATGGACAAATTATTTAACCTTCAGAGGTCCGGTGGTGATAGATGCTGAAGCAAAGATTACCTACAAATACCAAAATTAAGCCAAAAGATAAATGTGTTTAAGCATTCACGACTCATAGAAATATTAATAATCCTATTGAGGTACCAGAAATAAGCACTACCATATGTATTACAGTCTCATTAGGAGTGCAGTTTGCTTTTTATCATTATTTATTATGTGTATCATTTTAGGAATACATAATTGCTTTTTATTAAATTATTATTTTAGAAAAATAGGAGAATGTTTCCACAGCCATCGTACAGAAAGAAAAGTAGAGGTACAGAGCTAGGATTGCATGATAGAAATATCACATCGACAGAAATGGGCTCTAAGAGTTTCTCTGAACTCTATATTGATCTCTCGCGTTCAGTAGGGAGTTCAAAGATTGTTTAAACCTTGAGAACACACAGTGACAAAAATCTTAAAGAAAATAAGATCAGGATCTTATACCTATATCTTATTCCTTTGATTGATTGATTGATTGATTGATTGATTTAATAATCTCTCTCTCTGTAAGTAGTTATATATATATATATATATATATGACAAACTTCTTGAGAACAAGAACTGTATTTAGTGTACTCAAGTTATAGACAGCAAAAATATGGGGCCGGCCCGGTGGGGTAGTCGTTAAGTTTGCGTGCTCCGCTTCAGTGGCCCAGGGTTTGCAGGTTCAGATCTCTGGCACGGACCGACACACCACTTGTCAAGCCACGCTGTGGCAGTGTCCCATATAAAGTAGAGGAAGATGGGCATGGATGTTAGCCCAGGGCCAATCTTCCCCAGCAAAAAGAAGAGAATTGACATCGAATGTTAGCTCAGGGCTAGTCTTCCTCACACACACACACAAAAAAAAATTACAGGCAGCAAAAATATATCCTCTCTAATTGAAGCAAGCTTTACTAATTCCAGGTGAAAATGGTTATGGCAAACTTCTAGTACTTAGCCTATAGGCTGACTTGACTGAGCACAAAAACCATGTTGAGCAAGACAGAATCTGAATCGGACCTGCCTTAAAATTTTATCTTTTAATTATTTTTCTTTTAATGTTATCAAAATTAGCCACCTTTCAAATAATTTTCACATCTTATAGGATATATATTTTGAACAAGACTTGTTAGAATAATATTATTCAGTCTTCAGAGTAGCACTGGATTTTTTTCTAAAGCACTTGTGGGCTGTACCAGGAGGGACTGAATAATTGAATAGGAAATTTAGGGAAATTCAACATAGTGATATTGCTTTCCTTTAAAATAAGCATATCTATATATTCCTCAGTCTTATAAGCCCTTGTAAGCTTTCCTTGATACTTTCTATTAAAAAAAAAATATGTAGAGTCAAGATCCACCGAGATTTCCTTTCTATAATCATTTCTCGAAACACAGATTCTGGCTACTGGTTCAGAAGCCAATTAGAACATTTACGTAATGGTGGGTAGCCTATGCTTAGTCTCTTTACATGATCTCTTTGCACCTGGTAGAAAGAAATAGCTTATGGGCCTTTACTTGATGGTGCGTCTTGACCTTGACCACTGAGGTTTTAGAGAAACGCTTCTTGCTTGTGTAAGGCAGCTATTGTTCCAGCAGCTCTCCCTTTCGGCTTGAGAAGGCTTAAGGTCATGAGATGTGGCCCCTTCTCTGATCCAATATCTTTGTTTGGCTTTTTCTCTTCATATTATCTTGTGCTGACTTCCATATTTGCACCATCATCCATTCTTCTTCACTCTTCCCTCTCCCATTCCCTACCTCTTCCCCTCACTTGCACATCCGCACACTCACACGCGTACACACACAGAGGAAAATCTATATGTGTCAGACATTCAGCAAGGGAAAGACAAAGGCACTGAGTTAATTACCCATCATTTACTGCTGCTGAGAAGAGCAGATGGCAGCAGACGATATGTAAATGGCAAGGGGCAGTGAATTATTCGATTTTTTTAGATTAATCGTCGATGACAAAGGAAGTGATTACAGGCTGTGACATTTATACAAATGTATAAAGTACATCATACTAAAAAATAGAGCTTAATATTATTATGAGGATGTCAGGCATGTGAACACTATTGTCACAATACAAAGCAACAAATTTTACAATAACCCAAGAATATGCTCTCCCTTTACCTTAAAATTTTAGAGAGCCCCAGACTCTGAAAAAAAAAGATGAACTCAAGTCTGAATATCAAGAAATAGTCCCCCTAAACCTAACCAAACTAAATAAGGTACAAAATACAGGGAACGCACCCACGTAGAGTAGCGTTTATTAAAACATGAAACAAAACCGTATTGTTTGCTCACAACAGATCTGGTGCCATATCAGTGAGTAGACTGTAAAACAGAAAAGGTGCTAATAAAATACAGCCTAGAAATAGAAATTAAAATTTAAGGTGATGTTTGGCTGTGAGGCCCATTTAGGTGGTGTGGAGGAAGAACAAACTGAAAGGGAAAAGAAAAAAGAATTGTGTTCCTATTACATCGAAATACTACCCTATCAGACACACGCACAGAAAATTTCCCCATAATTTTCAAAGTCAAAATGCAGAAATTTCTGGCGAAGTTTTCCTTCTAAGTAATATACACATATGTATAAATATGAGCCCAAGAGCACAGACGACAGGCCACACACACACACAGACTGCCATCCCTTTGCAAGAGGGAAGCACAGTAGACTGTATTTTCTGTTGCTTCAATAATTAATTGCTACACGAACAAATCAGATGCTTTCCTTTGCAGATCAGAGAAACTGCCCCAACATCGAAATGTTTCCAATCATGCCGTTATTAAGTCTATATGGTGCTAATATAATTGAAAAGAGAGGAAGCCATTGAGCCACATAGTTGTTCCCTGAAAGCATTCCAGCCACTGCGGCTCTGAGGCTGCCCCTTTGGATGAGAGCTTAGCTCCAAATATCAGCATAAAGGGGGAGAGTTGAGGGCACATTTATTTATCCTCTTCAGAAATACTTACAAAACATGCAAGCAAAACATCACCAAAATTACTGCTAAGTACTTCACCATTATGCATTCTTTGTTGACAATAGAGCCAACCAGTGCCTGTGAGTGTTCGTGTGTGCTTGCGTGTGTGTGTGTGTGTGTGTGTGTGTGTGTGTGTGTGAGAGAGAGAGAGAGAGAGAGAGAGAGAGAGGGAGAGGGAGAGGGAGAGGGAGAGGGAGAGGGAGAGGGAGAGGGAGAGGGAGAGGGAGAGAGAGAGAGAGGGAGGAGGGAGAGGAGGAGAGCGCCTGAGTATGATGGGGTGGGAGCTGGGTGGGGGAGGGGCATTATTAGTCAGCAGTGGCAGCCGCTCTAGATAGAGCATTTAAGTCTGCCAATCCATTTCGAATGAACGTGGGTTCAGGAATAAAGTGCAGGCAGAACCAATCTGCCCTGAAGAAAAGAAAAGCATAAAATATTGCACAAAGAAAAGAGAATTTACAGGGTGGCTTTAATATCAACCCAAACTGGCAGGTGCACGAAGCAAACCATTAGCTTTGTGTGCTGGTTTTAGGAAATATTATTGTTTTTGGTTATTTTTTTCATTGAACCATACAAAGCAGTACTCATAGATGCAAACAATGCTGATCCATGGCTTGCCGTAAACACAATGCGGGACTCTACTTTATGACTTCCCTTTTAAATTTCCCCTATGTATACATGTTGCTCGCATTATATGATAGTGTGCTTAGGTATAGTGATTGTTACCTTTTGTGGAAATTGAGCCCAAAATGTAGCCACATTATCCTGACTCAGCATTTCGTATGTTTTCAATGTAATCATCTTTTAAATAGAAAGATTGTAATATTAGCGAAGGTTCACCACCACCTGGAGAAGTTATGTAAATATCTGGACCCCATAACAAAAAAGGACAACAATTTCAGCAACGGGTACTGTCTTGATGTGCTCCGGCTGCGCTCTGTCCTCCACACTTTCAGGGCACAGTGTCCATGACTTTAAGTTCATTGTTGACAAGTAAAAATAAATCAGACAAAATAATTCTCCCCATATGTGAAGAGGGAGATATTTTGGAAGAATCTACATGTAAAAAAATATGCCAGAATTACATGTAAAATCTCACAATATTAAAATAGCAGCACTCTGAAGCCAAAGTCGTTTGCTGCTGCTGAATCTTTATTAGGAAATCCATTGCACGTCATCATTCATGCTCCAGATAGTTTACTTTAAACAAAACAAAACAAAAATTATAAAACATAGTTATTTACAGTGAAAACTATCTCAAAATCACCTTTATTTTTAAAAAATACCTGAAAGGACTATAAATATTTTGGTTCGAATTTTCTTTGGATTTTATTAGAAGTCTCTCTTCCCCAATCACAGAAAAAGAAAACAGAAGACAAATGGAAATATAATAAGTAATCAAACTCTTCTATCTGAACCTCCAGGTTGCCATTGTGTTTAAAGCATTTCATTTTAGGAAAACGTTTTATAAATAAAAAACATTGAAAATGCCTGAATAGATATCAAATCAAATTTTATTTGCTTGATAACAAATTATGGTAAGGACATATCTTTGAACATACAAGGATTTTGCTTATTAATGTTATCAGATCAAATTATCATATATAGGAAAATCTTAGCAGGTTGAAGTCATTATAGCAAAAATAACTATATGCCTTTTGAAAAAAATATAAATTATAAATACAGAATATATTAATATAGTACTTCATAAAAAATATACATAAAATGAATTTCTTATACATAATGGTTTACCCAGAATATTAAATTATAATCTGCATTTGTATTCAGGAAGATCTAGAAGAAAACATTTTAGTAGTGAATATAGGAATTTATTAGATACCAGTGTTTCTCAATGACATTTAGAGAATATTTTAAAAGGGTAATTTTGGAATTTTAGATAAATATATTTTAGGAAATATATTCAAACTTCAAAATTATTTATTTAAATTGAATATTAGTTATTCCATCAAAGCACCTCTACATCAAATGAAATAAACAGTTTCAACAAGACGTAATAAGATGGGTTAAAATTTTTAAAAGCTGTCTGCTCATAGAATATAATTAGCCCATGCATTTCAAAGAACACTTTTGAAAGAGATCAGATAAAATAAAACATTCCCTAAAATCAGAAGACAAAGATCTATAGTTCAAAAGTAACGTATTGTTTTAGTTTTTTCTTTGCTTTCCTTCAATGCATATATTGTAAGCTTCTCCGATCAGAAAACAGAAAAAAAGCTAGGCCTAACGTGAAAAAGTAAACTGCACAGAATGCGTAGGTAAAGAAATATATTTCACTAGAGCTCGTTCTTATGCCTTTGCACTTCACCTTTCTCAATAGTATCACTTGTTTTTGTAAAATATTTTAGTAACATTTTGCATTTTGCATGCAAACATATATTTTGTGTATTAAATATTTACAGTGCATTTTATATACATAATACGTCTCCTCACACGAGACTAAATTATTTGCCAACAGCAAAGATAAAATGTCTCCAAAGAGAGAATAAATGCACTATCTCCTTTTTTCTTTTAAAATGTAACTGAATGAGGTAATATTAATAGTACTTCAAAGCATGGAATGTCTCTAATTTGCCTACTCTCTTATTTAGAGATGGTAAACTGTATTTTGTCTTTTGAAAAGAACATCAATTCAAAGAATTATGAATTTCTGTCTTGTAAGAGTAGACTTTACATTTAATCTTTGGATGATTCTTCCAGTTCAACTCAACTGACTCCATTTTTATCAGTTCTATTTTTAAGGGTAATACAGAATTTACTATAGCAACCTGAACGCAAGTAGTTTTCTCTTTCCTTCTTGATCTAAATCAAACCCATAGAGCCCTCTGTTGGAAGGACTTCAGATTGCATCATGCTGCCTTTAGTCGGAGCACAGGAAGTGTTTGCAATGCTAACCTTTTTTACTTTATGCTAACAATCTTTATTTTAGAAGGCATAGGACACCAGGTTACATGGAGCTTCCCAACAAAACAGAAAACATTTGTTGCCAAAATAATAAAATACATAAGCACGTGATACCTTTGTTTCAGAAATTCTGATCTGTGCGGCATTAGTTCGGTGAATGATGATAAACTAGCAGATTCTACTGCACTATATCCTTCAGTCAGGAAAACACTTGGTTGCTGCTTTCACAAAAGGGAATTAATACAGGCATCCTTTGGTTTAGCCGGTAAGAGTGATCTAGAGATGAGAGAAACATGCATTCGACTAGTAATCATTTAAGTGGGTTCTAGGAGTTTTAAAGTATTAAAATATTTGTACATTGATTTGCAACAATATTTTCCTATATTTAAAAAAGATGTAATCCAAAGAGAAGATTCCTGCACTTTTAAGGGTTATTTTAAAAATATATGAGGCTTTTTGTTTAGCACATTTTTAATACTAAATTGAGGAGGAGGACTGTTGGCATGCCAGGGTGCCACCTTTCTTGGACAGCTCAGGGCTCACATATGCTGCAAACATCCCTCTGGGTCTCCTGTAGGTTTCCTCAATTTATCCAGACTCCTATTTGGTTTCAACAGTGGCGGATTTCTTATCACTTCCCACCATCCTTATGGCTGCTACCCGGAGCTTCAGCCTCATCTCCTCAGAGAACTATCCTTGCTGATCCACCACGGTGCTGCTTCCTCTAACAGGAACATGCCACATTTAACTTCATCTTTTATAAAAATCATTGTTGCTCTGGGTGCTAATGGAATGACTTTTATGGATAACGTGGCTGACTTCTTGGCTGGGTCAAGAAGCATCTTGGTTGGCATTGAATAACTAATTTTTTAATGCATTGTCTTCATGAAAGTTCTCTCACAGTGCCCATGGCAGATTGCCAGATTTGGAAAACCTTGAAAGGTTACCCAACAATTTACAAAATTCTCAGTCATATGACAAAAGCATATTTCAATCTTTTTTTGGCAAATTTTGGTGGGTCATCCATTCAAAAGAAAAAAGTATGTGCACGTTAGCTTGTCTTCTCCCGAGGACCCTTAGCTTATATGATATAGATTTTGAAAAGTCAAACTAATTCACCTCAAAAAAGGCTTTTTCCTAGCCCCAGGCAAAGGGCACTAGGTCTATTTTTTAAAAGACTCAAGGGCCAGCTCCATGGCTTAGCGGTTAAGTGCGCACGTTCCGCTGCTGGCGGCCCGGGTTCGGATCCCGGGCGCGCACCGACGCACCGCTTCTCCAGCCATGCTGAGGCCGCGTCCCACGTACAGCAACTAGAAGGATGTGCAGCTATGACATACAACTGTCTACTGGGGCTTTGGGGGAAAAATAAAAAAAAAAAGATTCAATTATCCCACATTATTTAAGAAGATAGCAGAAAGTAGGTCTTCAAAACCTTCTGCACATGAAAAGAAATGCTGATCTTCTTACCCCTAAATCAAGCTGAAGCTTTTCTTTAAAACTTATCCGAGCATACCTAGTCTCCAATAAAACTAGTTGAAAGTTTATATAACACGTATCTATATCTATCTATCTATCTATCCATCTATCTATCTACCTATTTGAGGGAATGAAAGAAGAAACATAAGCCGGGCAAGAAAACTTAGGAAGCCATGAAAACAAGCAATGGACCATAAGTCAAAATTAGGGAAGGGAATTTGGGAATAAGCTCAACGAAATCAAGACTACTGCTCTGCTTTATCCTTCTTGCTTTAGCTTCCATGGGCATCAGTACTGGAGTAACTCTTGCGTCCATTTGCTACAGTCATTTATATATATTATGTCCTTCCTAAAGAGAAGGAGCAAAGGTAGTAGGGGTAACTGGTGAAGGAGGATTTGACATTGGTAAATATGGGCAAAGCCAATTCAAGTTGTTTGAGACAATGAAATTGGGGTGAAGAAGGTCAAAAGAGTGAACAACATTTCAAAAATAATTCCAAGACTAATCTATAGACTAATCCCATTTGGAGGGAAGGCCGGTTTTCCTAAACTTGAATTCATTTGCATAATCCTCAAGAATTTTCTTCAGTCACTGTAAGATAAAGATTCGAGCTATACAGAAAACGGTACTCACACTTTCAACCAAATGAAGGAGCAAAATCTTCAATAAAAATTAAATTCAAGGGGTTAGTATATATCATTCAACTTATTCTGGCCACTTGGTCTCAAATTCCTGAGCTCAGAGCACAGAAACCAGGAAAGTCCATTTTCCAGTGAGCAGATTCACCCTGCGGTGTCCTGGGTGATGAGAGGGGCATGTCTGCAGCCAAAATTCAGCATTGGCAAGTCACTGCAGTAATTAGACTTGCTTCAGCACCTTGACAGACTTGGATATCATTTGTGATCTAGATCTCCCATTCTAAACTGGTGGACCTTCCAGATTACTGCTTTAGAATGAGTCTCTGCATGTGATTTTTTACTGATTAGGTTTCCTGGGTTGACTTTTAGCCCAAGAATCAAGTGGTGATGACTTTCTATTATTTGCACTTTTGCACTTGAATGTCCTCATTTTAAGTAACAACATCACCTTTGGAAGATAAAGTAAGTAGTTAAAGAATAAAGTCTTTTTTGGGACACACATTAAGTGTTCGTATGTGAGAAAGCATGGCACGCTAAAAACAATTTGCTTAACACTACCCCAAACTCCTGATACTGGGAAGTAAAGACTGCTCATCAACGATTAAAATAAGTCACCAGTGCTTCTAAGGAAAGTGGTTGCCAGGTATATGCAACTACTGTCTTCATTAAAACATTTTGTGAATAAGATCTCAACTGACCACAATATCAGAGCATCTGATATAAATTTATACCTGTCCTTGTACCAGGCGAGAAAGGGGAGGACTTAGATTGTCTATATTATTAACAGGGTTCTGCAAGTACCTATTTTAACTTCTTATTTAATTAATGGAAAAAGAAATCTATTTTCATCCACATACATATTTTCAGCATCTTCTAAAATCAATTTCAGAATTAAAAGAATTGCCTACGTCTCTTCTCTTTTACTGAAAATATTTCATAAAATTGCTTGAGGAAATAATCAAACTATCAACAAGATGCATAATACTATTAGTTTTCCACAGGCTGAATTTCAGCAAATTAGATCAAATTTGATAAATTTGATAAAATTAGGTAAAAGAGAAGAATCCATTTTGAAAACTGTCTTAAAATCATAACCTTAGAAATTCCTTATTCCAGAAAAAAATCCCTAAAGATTTTTCTTCTACTGAGAGAGTAAAAAGTCATCCAATATGGAAACCTAATTTTAAATGGCAACCAGATAAATCTCTAAAAATGAATCGAAAGTATGTCCTAGTGTTTTCTAAGTTTGTTCAAAGAAATATCCAAGGAGAACATTGCTATTTAAACTTCTTCCTTGTCTTTGTGGACTCTTAATCAAAACAAAGCAATAGTGTTCCAGGAAATATGCTCATCACTAAGATTCACTGACAGATTTCTAGAAAGAGCTAGGGCTGGTCCCCCTCCACTGATGATATACGATGGCTCCTGCTGCCAGCTCTTTACGAGTTGTATTAATAGTCCTTGGAGCCTGGATTAATGTTAATTAGAAATACCTTCATGTTAAGCACTAAGCTTTCATCCAGCATCCTCAGATTGCATAATTTTCTAAATTGCAGAAAAAAATGAAGATATTTTTGGCTCTTAAGCTATCAGGAGAATTCCGTCCATATCTATGAGAACAAGGATTTAAACTGGGGGAGAACACACACAAGGGCCAATCTTCCTGCCTCTAAGCTCTCTCTTTCTCTCCAAGCCCTTCTGGCATTTTATCAAGTTGATCTCTGTTAAAATGCTTTATTCATCAGTTCACTCCTCTCTTTCAAACCCTCGGTGATGCAAAGTCAAGGGCAGAATCCGTGGCTTGGAGTTTAAGGTCGGGTTGCCAGATAAAAAATGTGGGTGCCTTGATAAATTTGAATTTCAGATAAACAACAAATATTTTTTTAAGTATAAATATGCAGTATTTGGGACATACTTAGACTGAAAAATTATCTGTTGTTTATCTGATCACATTTAACTGGGCATCCTAAATTTTTATTTGCTACATCTGGCAAAGACCCACTGTCCCAAAACCTCTGGTCAGTTAGTTTTCCTACTTTTGCAGAACCAACCCTCTGCTCCAGCCAAAATAGGGCCTCCATGTTCCCTACACAACTGCGCTTTCCTGACTACGCATTTGTTCAGTGTTGCTTCTGTCCATCATGCCATCCTTTCTCCCCTCTGTTAAAACTCTACTCATCTTGAAGACTCAGTTCAAATTGCATCGTTTCCATAAAATCCGTCTTGATTATTCCATAGTGAATTCCCATAACACACTGTCTTTCACATTAATTCATCAATTGTCTCTGCCTTGTAGTTTATCTCTCACTGTTAGTTTTCAAATTTCGTTTAAAACCTAGATTAGGTTTTAACTTTTCTCGCACTTGGGCTCACATCCTCAAAGAGTTTATAAGCCCCTGAGGTAGGGTTGCTGTTTATCTTGTACATTTGCATTCTGACCCCAGAACATTGCCTTGAGCAAAGGATACTTTCAGGAAGGGAAGCAGAGGTAAAAACTGATGCTAGGAGGGGCCACTATATACTGGAAGTTTTACATATTATATTATTTCATATTTACAACAGATTGACATTATCTTCTCTTTACAATTGAAGAAACTGAGGCTTTCAGAAGAGTTAAGCAGCTTTCCTAAGATAACAGTAACAGAGGCAGAATTTGAACCCGGGTCTGACTCTTGAGTTAATGCCACTGGGGCCATTAATGCTGTTGTCACTTGCTGCTGCTGCTACAGCTGCTACTGCTAAGTTTTCAGCGTTGGTTTGGAAGGCTCTGGAAATGAAAAATCCAGGCAGGGCAGCTGAGGTCAAGTAGGCAACTAAAGAACTTTGTAGGAAGCACAAATTGGAGCTCAGGCAGACTCTACCATCCTGGGAAAAGCAGGAACAGCTGGGGCAGCAGAAGAGAAAAACTCAGTGCATGGGGTGAAGAAAATTAAGTGGAACAGGAGCAGAGCTGACTCCACATTTCCTAGTAACTGAACGTTTGCAAGCAAACAGCCGTCCGAAGCCAGCCCAGGCAGAGAGGCTAGTCTCACTCTTTCCCTGCAGGCTGAAGCCGTCGGGGTCTTGCTGCAGAACATGGTTGCTTGGAGAAAGGAGGAAAGGAGAGAAGCAGCAGGCAGAAGCCCAAAGATGAATTCCCAGCAGAAGCTAGGCATTTATGTGCAGTAATTGCCTGTAGGTCAGTAGATTCTTAAACAGCATGAAAGCTCCCAAAAGGTCAGTGAACATTTTTAAAAATTTCAGTGCACATTTGTACACCATTGCATGCTTTGCTGTTTTTCAGTTCCAAGTTCAGCAAGAGAGAAATGTGGTGATTCTAGGGTCCAGGAGCCTCACCCTGCCCTGTGGAAAATACCATCTCCTGGAGAAAGACACTTGCTTTCACCCGCCTAGTCTTTTGGAAGTCTTATCTAGTGATAAATTTCATTTATGCCTCCCTACTGCTCAGAGACCCCTGCAGTCAGCAGGAGTGAGATAAGAATAGAGGTGCTGGATTTTCTCCCTCCTGCTTTTGTGGGTTTGTGACACGGAGGCCTATTGTTTTAACGTATTTTGTGTAGTTAAATGTGAAACATTTGGAAGAAGAACATTCCAGAGAACATTCACCTGCCTATTTAATAGCCTCAGTCGCTAAGACTAAAAGCAAACTGTGGTTGTCAGGATAAGCAATGATTCCCCCACCACGCCAAAGACGTTGTTATAAACTCAGGATCAATAGACATTATAAAGCAGTGTTGCTTTTATTTTCAGCTTTAACCTTTGAGAAAATCGAGGCTTCAGAATATCGAATGGGATCAGCACATCAGTGATTGCAGACACAGATACAATTAGGGCATCTGGGTGCAGCCCAACAATTATAAATCTTCTTTGGAAGGTGCCTGAGTTTCCTCTCCTGTGTGGATATCCACACAAATAAAACATCTCATTGCACAGAGCTTCTTTTCTCTTAACATATATCAAAGTGCATTTGCAGTTCAAGGTTATGGAGTGCTCCATTTTACATATGGGAAAACTAACATCAAGATAGTTTATAAACTCTAGATGTTGATTAACCTATCAGTTGTCTAGCCATGATGGGTGGCCAAAACTGAATTAAATGCATGAGGTATTATTAATGTCAAAAAATGTGAAATCTATAAAATCATAACTAGCTAAACAACACTCTGCAATTAACAAAAGCTTGGTGAGTTAGAGACCCCTGTTCAGCCATAACACTGCGATATCCCTACTAAGGACCACCCGATTTCTTTCCCCCCCCCCCCCAAAGCCCCAGTAGATAGTTGTATGTCATAGTTGCACATCCTTCTAGTTGCTGTATGTGGGACTCGGCCTCAGCATGGCCGGGGAAGTGGTGCGTCAGTGCCCGCCCGGGATCCTAACCCGGGCCGCCAGTAGTGGAGCGCGCGCACTTAACTGCTAAGCCACGGGGCTGGTCCAGGACCACCCAATTTCTGAAGCACCTATGATTTGGAATACTTTCCTTTTAAGGTTGCTTTTCTGCCCATTTGTCACTGTTGCCGATGGCCCAAAGATTCAGACTGGGGGGATGGACACAGGATGTTTTAGAAGTAGGAAAGAAGTGAATAGCAGTTATGGGAAGCCGAGCTCCTTGGATAAAGCTCCAGTTTCTTATCTGTTTTAAAAGCAAGACAAATCCTTCAGACATTTCAAGGGCACACAGATACGCTGCAATACAGGATCTTGCTAATAAATGGCAGCAGCTGGCCAACAGCGCTGGCTGGTAAGCAACCACCAGCGGTGAAGGGATTCTCTCTCAGCTAAACGGTGAGTCAGGTGTTCTCTGGTGCTCTCTCTGTTTCTCTCTCTCTCCCTTCCTCTATCTCTTTCTCTCCCTCCCTCCCTCTCTCTCTGTTTCCTTCTTTCACTGTCAGTACACACACAGAGACACACATATACACTCTTATGGTGTGCACACCACTGAGGTCAGGTTATGACAGAATCTACGACCCGGAGAAATTCATTCTTTTGCCTCTTCTAAGTAAAGATATGCTCGTGGATATTAAATATCATAAAACATTATGTCTGCAGGACCAGGGGCAAGAAGGCCTGGAGAAGAGCATACTTAATATGCTATCTTCATATACATGAAGAGGGTAAAAGTAGGACCTTTAAGTGAAGATGAAAGGCAGCAGCGTTGCTCATCCTGAAGAAGAGCAGGTTAAGAGGCGATCTGGGGGCCGGCCTGGTGGCGCAAGCGGTTAGGTGCGCATGCTCCGCTGCGGCGCCCGGGGTTCGCCGGTTCAGATCCCGGAGCACTGCTTGTAGAGCCATGCTGCGGCAGCGTCCCATATAAAGTAGAGGAAGATGGACACGGATGTTAGGTCAGGGCCAATCTTCCTCAGAAAAAGAGGAGGATTGGCATCAAATGTTAGCTCAGTGCTGATCTTCCTCACAAAAAAAGAAAAAAAGAGGTGATCTGATTATTAGTCTCAAGTACACGAAGGGCATTTTTATGAAGGTGTTGGTGATTCATTGCTCTCCATAGTGGCAGAGGACCTGACAGGAAGAAATGGGCCGAAAGGTAGAGTTCAGTTAAACATAAAGAAAAATGTATGCAACTTCAGGTTGATCAAACGCAAGAAATGGCTGGTGGGGATGTGGAGAGTTCATCCCTGGAGTTCTTGAGAAGGAAATAAGCAGTTACCTTCCTGGTGTCTAAAATTATGCCTGCCTAAAAGAACCTGCCCAATGACTGCTTATTACTTATTCTAGGTTAATGGTTAGGAAATGAGAGTGGAATGTGGAAACTAAATATTATGGGAAAATATATCATAATGCCTACAGTATTTACAATATATTTGGTACTCACTTAACACCAAAACAATCCTGTGAGAGTTACCATTGAGCTCATTTGACACAGCTTTTCACTTCCTCCTTGAAATCCATCCTTCACTTGGCCTCTGGAACACCTCTTTCTTGGTTCTCCACCTTATGGTTCCTCTTTATCACCCTAGCCTCCAAATGTGGACATACACAAGCTCAGTCCTTAGGCTGGCCTTCTCTCTTTTCTGGCTATACTCACCCTATAGATGATCTCATCCAGTCCTAGGATTTTAAATACCAGTTACATTTTGAAGACTTCCAAATTTATATCTCCAGCCTGAACTTCTCTCCTGAACTCCAAACTCGTATATCCAACTACCTACTCTACCCTCCCCTTGGATCTTTACTAGAGTGAGATCTAATAAATTCAAGCTCCCAATTTCTCTCCTTTTTTGTCACCACATTTGCCCCTCACCATCTTCGCCATCTCTCTAAATGGCAACTTCATTCTTTCAGTTGCTCAGGCCCAAGGTCTTGGAGCCATTCTTATGTCGTCTCTTTCTCTCTGTTCTACATCAAATCCATAGCGATTTCTGCCAGTTATACTCTCAAAATATGTGCATAATTGAACCCTGTCCATTGCTGTCACCCTGCTTCCAGCCACCGTCATCTCTTGCCTTTATTATCGCAACACTGTGCTAATCCATCTCTCTGCTTCCGCCTATGCCAACCTATGCAGCACTGGGTGACCCTTTAAAAATGTATTAGTTCGTGCAACACTTCTGCTCAAATTTTTCATGAGCTTCCAATTCATTCAGACTAAACTCAAAGTCCGTATTTTCTGTATTCACCATAGTCCTCAAGGACATAGGTGATTAGGCCTCTCTGACCTCATCTCCTATTATTCTTTACCTCATTCACTCATCTCCAGCCATACCAGCCTCCTTACTAATCCTTGATCATGCCAAGCATGCTCTCACCTCAGGATCTTTGCACTTCCCTGGAAATTTCTTTTCTCAGCTGTGTATAAGTCTCACTTCCTCCCTTCAGATCCCTGCTTAAAGGACACTTTAATAGGGAGACATTTCCTGACTAACCCCTCCCCAGACCTGCACAAACATTCCCTCTTCTCCTTGGCGCACTTAGTTATTCTCTATATCTGGGGTGACCATATAATTTACCAGCTAAAGAGACATTTCTGCAACTGAAAGGAGGCACTATTAACGACTAATACCGGTGACACATAAACCAGGACTTCTCCAGGCAAACCAGGATGTATGGTCCATAGTACCCATCACCACCCAACACACTATTTTCTTATTTGTTGTTTGACTCTCTCCAGTGGAACATAAGCTCCAAGAAGTCAGAAATATTTTGTTCACGACTATATCCCCAATGCCCAGAGGGTAACTGGCCAAAGTAGGTGTTGAATAATTTATTGATTGAATAGATGGCTGGATGAATAAATATTTCCCGTGCTGAATTGAATCTATCAAAATCTTTAGATATACCAATGATAACAAAAATCTTAGCTAAAATTTTTGAATGCTTACTAAGTGTGTGCCAGGTACCATGACAATTACTTTATACACATTCTCATTTAAAACTCACACCCATCCTCTTAGTTCCATGTTACAGATCAAAGGATGACACTTAGAGAGGTTAATGATCTGTCCATGCTCACCCGGTTAGTAAGCACTAGAGCTGCAGTTTAAACTTAAGACTCGCAGATTCTGAAATGTTTTCAAAGGTCGCTCTTATGACTTGTTGACCTGTCTCTCTGACTAGAATCTGTCCAAATCCATCCTTCCCTCTGTCCTCAGAGGTGTCCTCCTAACACACACATCCCTATGTAACCTTCCATGCCTTTCCATTGCATTCCAAATGAGGCCCGGACTCCTCCATCTGGCATTCAGCGCCCCCTGAGGTGGAGAGAGCCTGTCCTGCCTTTCGCACCTCACCGGGTGCTACCCCACCTCCATCTCGTCCCACGCTGCCTGAGCCTCCCAAGTCTCCGCAGCAGCTGCAGCTGCTGTTTTCCTCACTGTTCCTTGCACAGGGCTAGTTTCTCAGCCTCATTCCTATGCTGAAGCTCCTCCTCCCGCCATTTCCCTCCCCCTCTTCCCTGTATCTGTCAACGTCTGACCCTATTCCCTCCTACTTGCCCCATGATATTTCCCAAATTCCCCAAGTAAAAGTTAAGTTCTCTCTCTCCCAAATCCAAAAGTGCTCAGTTGAACTCATTTGTCGCATATTACAATATGCCTTATTAAAGCTATTTATATGTGATTATTAGAGATTCATGAAGCCGGGAGCCGTACCTAATTCTTCATTGTATCCCAGCAGGGCCTAGCAGAGGGCTTGGCTCAGAGGAGGAGCTAAAATGATATTGATTTTGCTGGATGTGTTGTGCGTGGGTTGTTTAAGAAGCAGTTGGAGGTGCAGAGCTGAAGCTTGAGATACAAATTGTAAAACATTCACGTGTCAATGAAAAATACATGTGGAAGTGAAGATGAGAATTTTAAGAAAACAAGTGACTAGTGAGAAAGGCTTAAGAAATGCCACATTTAAGGTAGAACTGTAAGAAGAGTGTGTAATTTTTAAGAATGATTTGCTATTCATATTCCTATATAATATGTAAATATATACAATATTACAGAGAACTAAATGAATAAATTGCATAATGATAGAAATCTCTTTCCTTTTCCTGGCGTACCTGGGACTGGTTTCTCGGCCTTTATCATTTGGTCTCCCCGTGGAGTTAGATTTCAGAGCAGACCCCATGTGGCATAGAAATTCATATGGAATAAGTATGTATGCTATTTATGTAGTTCTATACCAATGACTTTAGGTGGAAAACTCCATACTTACTAAGTGAAATCATTCCTTTAAGCTACTGTACAAATTCACTTGATCCACAGAACTATTTTGGTGGGGGAGGGGGAAGGTTGGGTCTAAAGCAAATTAAAAATGAAAATTTAAATAAATTTATAATGCAGCCACACGTGAAACAAATCGATTTGTTTGGTATATTAGCAATCATTGACACAACATGTAGCATTATATATAGGCTTAAGATAAGTCGTAAAAATCCTGCAAGTGAATTGCAGATCAAACGTGAGAATAATTTTCTAATTTTTGAAAACAGACTGCACAGATTTCCATTATGCCAGGACACTAGGCAAAGTTTCCAAGGATGATAAAACACTTGTAGCCTGACTTGCACCACTACGTAAGCTATAAATTACTTCACAGGCAATTATATCACTGAGTTAGTCTGTCCTCCTGCAAGGTTACCGTTAAAGTATTGTCCCAGTGATCAGGCAAAGGTTTAAAGTGGGAAATGTGTGTGTTGGACCAGGTTGTTCAAAGGCTCGTTCAGGTATGAGCGGCCTTCTCAGCATTATCATCACAAGCACAGCCGGTGCCTTCTGGTGTCTCTGTGAAGACCCCATCGCCTGCCTTTTGTTCTGTGCATCGCTTCCATTAGGGAGCGTATGGCAGCATTTCCCAGGTGTGTTGCCTGTACAAAGGGCATTCATTCTACCGGTGCCCGGGCATTAAAGATAAAGGCCCCACATTACAGCCGGAGCTGTGTTCATGGATAAATGAGGCAGGGAGATGATTTTACTGTGCTTACTGCGTAATCCTGCCATTAATTCTTGAGATGCTTGTATAGAAGTTTTAGCCAAGAGAGAAATAGATCCTTGTGTTTCTCCGCCTTGAGAAACAAGGAGCAGCCCTATGAATGTGCTGCCTCCTCCTGTGTATAGGAGAGCCCTTTAAAATGCTAATTTCCCAAGCCAATGGAGCAGTGATGCTATTTAGAAATATATCTATATGGTGGATGTTAGGAGCAGGATGATCTACACTTTCCCACCCTGGAACATTCACAGCAGTCTTTCCCCCAGTCTTGGGAGTGAGTACGAGAGGTGAAGTAATAACAAAAGCCCACCTGTAGTGCAGAGAAAACTGAGATACATTGCATTTATGTAAACGACCCAGGATTGCATAATGAATGGCAGAGCCGAGATTTGAAATGCAAGTAGTCTAACTTGAGAACCTACCTCCTTAGCAATTATATTCTGAAGATATTATTTTTCCTTAATTAATAAAGTTTCAATGAAAACCCTGTATATTAATCTATAATATTTATCACTTCCTCCTTTAATAAATCATCTTACCCCTCCTCCATCTTCATAGGTTATTTGACTTCTCCCTTGGGTCTGTAGCGAGTATCTTATTTTACTTTTGTAAAGGGCTGAAGGACACATAACTTGTCAGCAGCCTTTCAGACTACAGGACAACGGGTGACAAAGGTGAAGGAAGAGGAGGAGAGTAAAAAAGGCGCTGATATTTATTGAGTGACTCTAAATTTAAGTAAGATGTTCAAGGCTGTGTTAATTTCCTAAGTATGCCATAATAAAGTACCACAAGCTGGGAGGCTCAAACAACGGAAACGTATTGTCTCAACGTTCTGAGGCTAGAAGTCCAAAATCAAGGTGTTGGCTGCATTGGTTCCTTCTGAGAGCTGTGAGGAAAGGGTCTGTTCCAGGCCTCTCTCTTTGGCTTCGAGATGGCCATTTTCCCCTGTGTCTCTTCACATCCTCTTCCCTCTGTGTGCCTGTCTCTGTGTCCAAATTTCCCCTTTGTGTCAGGACACTAGTCATATTGGACCACCCTAAGGACCTCGTTTTAACTTTATTACCTCTATAAAAACCCTATCTCTAAAGGAGGTTGCATTCTGAGATACTAGAGGTTAGACTTCAAAGTATGAATTTGGAGGGAACACAATTCAACCCATAACGAAGGCCACAGAGCTACTAAGAGGTAAGGGTGGGATTCTAATTCAGATTTATCTGATACCAGGAGATGTTCTGTTCATTATCATGCTACTTTGCACTTAAAGATCCATAAGCAACTTCAACACCAATTTCTGGGCCCTCAGTAATCCACCTGGGGCTCTAAACTGCTAAAAATATCCAAAAGATTTTCTTTCTGAAAGTACATATTTTTAATTTCTGTCTCTCCAGCATCCCTTTCCTCCTACTGGAAATAGCACCCCATTCCTTTCCTTTGGGGAAGTGACCCCCACACACATATACTACATGTTCTGATCAGTTTCAAATCTCAGCACCTCCTCAACATCCAGTCAGAGGGTGGACTTAGCAACTCTCAACCATCACCTCTTTTCCTTGGGTCTCAGGGTTGTAAAGATGTGACCCAGATGTCCCAAAGGTAATGTCCCCACCACATGGAGAAGCCTGAAATCTGAGACAATGAGCACCACACATAAAAGCCATGTAAAGAGACTGAGAGATGAAAAAACAGAACAGACCAACAGGTAGAGAGGCTGAGGTCAGAATCTCCTTCAGGCTCTGGTTTTATCCACCCAGAGACTAGATCTACCCCAGCCTTTGCATGGATTGGTTAAATGAGTCAACACATGATCCCTTTCTTCTTTTTTCTCAAAATAGTTTAAAGAATATTTTACTCACTTGCTACCAATATTGGTTGGAAGTGAATAAATCCTGAATCTCATTTTTATATGTGTAATTGCCCCACAGAATTTATAATGTATGAGGTACCGTGATATGAAGAAACATTTCAGAAGTAGGATTCATATAGTCCTATTTCAGAAACTAGTTTAAGTGTTTGGAAAGGCCATAAACTCTATGTTTTCCATTTGCACCATAATCATTTTGACTCATAATTTCACACAGTAACCCCTAGAGCAAACCATCAAGATGGTTAATTCATTTTAAGATGAAAAAGTGAAAATTAATAAAAGAAAATATGTGGCCTACTATCAAACTGCTGTTACTAATGGATACATTTTTCATCTCATCATTACAAATCATTTTTTAGGCCAGAGACTCAAACTATTCTATATAACATTTTAAATAAAACTATATTGCATTCTCTGGAATAAAAAAATTTCAGAACACTTTGCCAAATACAGTAAAACAACTGTTCATTACATAAACATCTTTATTACCTAGTCATATTTTTCTACATTAATCTTAAGCTTATTTACCAGATCCATGCTTTAAAAATTAGTTTTATAATCTGTATCTTATCCAATAAAATCAACAGTATTTTCTAGAGGAATAGCATCTCCCTCAATAACGAAAAGAAAACCAATGGCTGGAAACACCAACTTTAAAATATTGAAAAGTTAAGATTTCTGCTAAGAAATTTTATATCTTCAATACAAGTACACTTGAAATTATATAAAATGTCACATATCTTCTCCCAGGTGTATTCCTCCTGCCAATGTCATATAAAGAAAAAGTTAATAAATAATATGTGCATACTGTGTGCAAAATGTAAGAATATTTCACCTGCTTTGAAGCAGCATATAGTCTAATGGTTGGGAGAAGAATAAGACATATAGGACAAGGACCATTTAAACTTGATTTTTTATATTTCTGGAACTGTGTACATATACTGTCAGTGTTCCGTAAATATTTATCTAGTGGCTACATTCAAAAATGAATCGTCTTTAACAGGAACATATTCCAATGTGCTATAGAATAAATAACCCTGTTATATATACATAGGTGAAGATATATAGAGCGACATAGACAAAAGCTGTAGATATAGACATGATATTGACATACAGATAGATATGTAGATGCAGGTATTGGTATAAACATAGACACAAACATACACATATGTAGATACAGTTAAAAGTATAGACATAGAGATATGGACATAGATATATAATGCATGAGGTATTTCTAGTTTTCTGCCTGGAGTAGACATCTGTTATTTTTGTCTCTCCAGAAACCCCTTTCTCCCACTGGAAATAGCATCTTGTTACCTTTGTTTGGGGAACTGACCTTCCCTACTTCCACTACGTGTTCTGGTCAGCTGCAAATCACAGTACCTCCTCCCACACCCAGACACAGAGTGGACACATCAACTCGCAACCAGCACCCTCTTTCCCTTGGGTCTCAGGGTGGTAAATATGTGATCCCAGAATTCCCAAAGGTAATGTCTCCCCTGCCACAAAAAAAGCCTGAAGCCTGCAATTTTGAGCACAACACACAAAAGCCATATAGAGAAACTAAGAGATGGACAAACAGACAGCAAGATGAACAAATATGGTGTGACTCAAGTTCCATGGCGTTTGTCTGTTGCACCTCCTAGATTGTAGACAAAAATAGGAAAGGCAGGGGAGAGGTGATGTTTGCAATTGCCAAAAAGGAATTTGAATCTTATAAGAGAGAAAAGATGTTTTCCCCCAATTTGGATTTAAGAGTCTTCTGTGAAGCATAAAGGGTGTTAAACATTGAAATGAGAGACCATGGAATATTTTACCAGGAAGTCTTTAAATAAAAATACATTCTCTTTTGTCTAGGTGATTTATGTCTCAAGTTTCTCAGGATTTATCTTTCTCAATCAGACTTTAGATGAAATAAGGAACAAGATGTGAAAACAGAAATTAGAACTG
This sequence comes from Diceros bicornis minor, assembly GCF_020826845.1. Taxonomy (NCBI): domain Eukaryota; kingdom Metazoa; phylum Chordata; class Mammalia; order Perissodactyla; family Rhinocerotidae; genus Diceros; species Diceros bicornis. The sequence continues at coordinate 16,389,549 of NC_080772.1, read as the reverse complement.
TAAGGATGGGATGGTTGGTGCAAGGCTAGATATACAGAGGTCCCATCCTTCAGTGTACTCTCTATGGGCTTCAACATCCAAACCTATCATTCATTTACGCTATTTTCCTAAAGAACATTGAGATACATTTATAACCAATATAAAAATAAGATGAATGACTCTGTGGATATCTACCTTGCAAAACATAGGAAACAGAACTGCTTTTTAAAACAAAGAATCTTTAGCATTTGATATTGGCTAGATATAAATAAGAAATGAGAAAAGAACCTAGATAATTCATACAAACTCTCGGGAAGTATCTCCAAGTACTCACTTAATTCAGGAAAGAACTCCCTTCTAGGAAAAAACCCCTAGATGCTCTCTGAGCCTCTGAAAATAGCACTCTAATAGAGACTGTGAGCCTGTATTTTGAGAATTAAAGGGAATTTAATAATATGGTTGTGCCTGTGCCTTTTCTATCAAATGGAGTGACATAAAAAAAAAGTTGTTCGGAGTTAAATTATTTTACCCGAGCTTATTCTCACCCCCAATTCTCTAATACTAAGTAAATTGTCCAAGTGGGCAGAGTACAATTTAATTTTACCAATAATTGTTGTGGTTTGCTATAGCCTGACAGAGTTAGACACATTAAAAGAACTTAGAGATATATATCTCTAAAATGTTTAATCATAATATGAGTTATAATTGTCAGCGCTTAATGACTAGTATTTTAAAAAATAATGTGTCTGGTTGCTGTACGGATTTGAAAGGGAGCCATTTATAGCTTCTATCTTTGCCATGTCTGTTGATTTATTCCCAATACACTAGAGAAGAGGTATTTAAACTGATTTGGATGACTTTCAGGGGCAACCACCTCTTAACAAACTCCCAACTCTTCCTTCCAATCACAACACAAAAATTACCAGAAAGAATAGATTTACTTCGAGGGAGACACCAAAAGTATTAGTATGTGTAAAATATTCCTTTATACCTTAAACCAATAACACTATTTGTACATGATAAAGAGTTGCACTATCAAAAAATTGAAACATTCTCGGTAACCAAGAAGATTATTTAGGCTAGAACTTTAAGAACTCTAGCTATATATAAGAAACACACCCACACAAATTCAGAAGAAAATATTTTGTTACTCTTCAAACTATAGAGGACATGTAAATATCACTTTTACTGTCACTATATATTTTATAGGCTGGTATAACCCACCATGGTCTTAGTCCCACTACTATTTTTCAGACATTTTTGGCTTACTTATCTCACTATATTCTTTAAGATAAAAATATATAGAAAGATACAGCAAAATGAAACTAATCCATTAGATTTAAAGAGGTAGTAAAAAATATTCCCATCAAAGAGAAAACTAAAGTCCCTTAAGTAATTGTCATAAAATTGTTCCACCATGTTAATAAGCTTTCTTTCTAAACAATTTTTATAATCCTTTTCTAAAACAAATGCCGTCAGAGTCATTTTCAAATCTCCACTAAATTTTAATAATGTGCTTAAGTGTTTAAGAACACTTGGATGTTCTTAGGTAAATATTAGGATTTGAGGGAAGGTTTATTTTTGCTTTTGGGTCAAACAGAGACATATTTAAGTTCAAAATATGGATATCAAATGTTGATGGCTAGAAATCTGCAAGTAACTTCTCCCTTGAAACAACCTCACTATCCCTGCCAGAGATGTCAGACATGACACACTGGGTCTGCCGGTAGACAGTACACCCTAGGAGAGCAACTGACAACACCTACCACTTCTGAAACCATATGCTGGATCCCCAGACCTCACACAAGTCCCAGGGTAAGGATCCCAGCCACCCACGAATCCATCCCCATTACTTCCACAAGGACAAATCATTTCACAACACAACTCTGAACACCCACCTACGAAAGTCTTGTTAAATCCAGTCTAACTCCTTACATAGTTTAAGATGAGGTTTAAGTAATGACAGAAAATATGGCATAACAGGGCTTTAACATGACAAAAGTCTATTATTATCTTAGGGAAACAAAGTCCAGAGGTGGGTAGTTCAAGGCTGATAGGTGGATTCCCCTTCTATCTTATAACCCTGCTATTTGTTTTCAGCACATGACTTCACCTTACCGAAAGGGCTGCTTAAGATCCAGCCTACCTGTCCACATTCTAAGCAAGAAGAAAGTTTAAAATAAAGCTTGACTCTTACCCACAAGGGTACTTTATGGAAGTCATATGGCATTTCTGGTTGCATCTTATTGACCAAAACATAGTCATTTGGCCACACCTACCAAGGACACCTTGGAAATGTTGTCCTTCTAGAATGTAGCCAATGAAAAATCAGGGGATTCTAGTCCTAAATAAGAAGAAAATAACTAATATTGGGGGATAATTAGCAGTCTCTGTCTTCTTCTTCTCCTAAAACTCCTTAGAATTTAAAAAGTTAAAAGGATGTTATTACACAATCAGATAACAAAGCCAACTTAGAAAAGATATGGATGGAGAAAAGTAATAAGTACAAAATTTCAGGTTTTTCACTCGGGCATATAGTGATACTGTAGAACTATCTTTAAATAAACAAACCAAAATCTGTAAAAATTTTATGGCAGATACTTTACAAAACAAAGAATTCTTCATGAGTAAAGCTCCACTGGGTCCACGTGAGTAAAATAGGTTTCTAAAAATTGTATACCTAGAAAATTACCAATTATAAACCACTAGAAAAGACCCAATCACAACTAATCCTATAACTAAGAACAAGACATTTCTATAGATTGTTAATTGATTTATTGCCTAATGTTAGAAATTACATTTCTGTGAAAAATAAGTAGATTTGAATTTTATCTGTTTGGAGATCAACTTAAGATCTGAGGTAGATAGCAACATTATGTTTACACAGGGATGGAAAACTGCAATTTTTTCCAGCCTTATAGTTTGGCTTTCATTGGGAAAAAAAGATCTCTTCAGAAGTGAATCCCTTGAGCAGAAATCTTTATCGTATATGATGGATATGATATGGAACACAATGTTGATGGTTTACGAAAAAAATTAATTTTGTCAATCCAGGTATCATCTCAAATTCAGAGTTTAATACCTAGAGATCAAAATACACATATACCCAACAAATAAATATTAAGTTATTGGTATGGCTGAAATGTTAATACTATCTAAAGTTAGAATCTTTCAAAATAAAATTTTCACTGAATATACCGTAAGTTGATTTACTTCTGGTAGATGTCCCACTAAGATATGGCCTCTCCTATCCTCCCTTCTACATCCCTACTCTTCAATCCAACAAACAAATGCTCTTAGAAATAAAAGTGAAAGAACTCATGGAGGGAGTTAATCTGGAAATTTTGACCGAGAAGAGATGACTTTTCGTGTGTGTGTGTGATCACTTTTAATGTCTACACTTCAGAAAGAAAAAACAAAATCTATGGCACACCAGGAATATCCAACCTCAAGCCAGGTCAGGGTCAGAGCAGATCAAGGTCCTGCCAAAACCTCCCAAAATAAGAGCTAACAAGCAAGAATCACAAGCCATGGTGACCGTTCTCTGATTCCTTCTAAATGAAATAAGAAGATGTATAAGGACTCTGCTGTTGATATCAGTCCTTCAAGCGCTAGGATAACCATGTTGAGAAGACTTTGATAACTGACTTTCTAGCTAAGTTGATGCATTTTGTTTATACGCTTCTATTCATCAACGAACGCATCTGGGAGACTGCTGCTGAAGTCAGTTCACTCACTCATTTATTCCTCCAACAAATATCTACTATTTGAACATTTACAATTCTAGTCCTCAGAGAAACAATAAATGAAACACACCATTCTTGCCTCCATGGAAATCACAGTCTGTGTGTGTATGTGTGTGTCTGCATACCTGCATTGCAGAATCTTAGAGAGCAAATTGACGTCAGTATTACAAATATTATATAAAAGGAAAATATGGAAGCTATATACTCCCTCAAAGGGGCTCCCACTCCAGACTTGGTGTTGGTAGTGGGGTAGGTCAGGGGGACAGGAAAGACTTCTCAAAGCGAGTGACATATAAACTGAGACCAGAGAAGTGCATAGGAACAGCTAGAGAAAAAGAGAAGAATGTTTCAACTTGAGTGCAGAGAAGGAGTTTGGGATAAATTTATGGTCTGGTGCTCCAGCTGGTCAAAAGGATTATTTTCCTCAGCTGCTGATAATTGGACATTGGAGGCGCTATTTCCATTCATTCAACAGATATTTCTCTGAACCCGCATTTGTGCTGGGCACTGTTCTGGGCAGTGGATGTGCACAGAAGGGAGAGGAGGCGATGTGATCCAGGAGGTAGTGGATTCTGTCACTAAAACGTTTTTGTTGATTTTGAAAGTCTTAAATTAAAAACATTAAACATTTATTTAAGGATGAAAGCATTCCATTACTATTCATTAGAGTCATTGCCTCACATTGGCACCACATGCCCCAAGAGGCGGTCTACTCTAGCGGTTATGAATATGGACTTGGGAGCCAGATTGCCTTGCTTCAAATCTTCACTCTGTCATTTATCAGTTATGTGAGCAGGACCAGGATAATTAACCTCTCTGGAATTCAGTTCCCCATCTGTAAAATGAGGGTAATAATAATCTTTCCTACCTCATGTGGTGGTTTGAGGATTAAATGAGTTAATACATGTAAAGCACTTAGAACAGTGTCTGCTCCATTGTAAGCAGTAAGCAAGGGTTGCATATTATTATAGCGAAAATTCCGGTATAATCATCCTGGAGTTCAATTCACTCTGTGTTACTCTGAATAAATAGCATTCTGTCAGTCTTCGTGCTTTTATATAACCTTAGACAAGTCACTTAAACATCATTAGCCTGAGTTTCCTCCTCTGCAAAGTGGGGGCCTCACAAGATTGTCTTGAGGGTTAAATGAAATAGCAGATTGAAGGGCCTGTAGGCTGCAAATTGCTATGCAATTGTTGCTTGTTGTTATTATCTTGCTCTTTTTAACCTTCGTCCCCAAATTGGTAAGTGCTTCTCTCCTTAGCAGGAAGACAAAAACGAACACACACATGACTTTGACATAGTGTTTCCTGCTTTCCAGATAGTAATAGAACAGATAAAAATGAACACCTCCGAATAGAGACTGGAAACTAACTTGACATCAATTTGTAAAGTCAAAAGCTGACATAATTTCAACGATGAAGAATTCTTGAAGCAATACCTTTTCAGTTTCTGATTTGGGCAAATACTGCATTCTGTCTTATATGAATTGACTTCTGCATTGTTCTTTCTTCCAGCAGCATTTGGACAACTGAGAAATCAATGCACCAGCAGCCCATTGCCTCCAGGCTTCCTGTGAGCCCCACCTTGCACCCCATCCAGGTGCCTTCTGTATGTGGGTATCCTACCAGTCAGCCACACCTGCCTTTCCTTTGACACTTCATTCCAAAGAGAAACACGTGGAGGAGAGGAGAGCATTGGCTTGATGAACCTGGGAATTGATTTGGATTCACTTCACTGCCCCATATATTCATTGAACGCTGACTATGTGTCTAGCAACATATTAGTCTCCATGGAGTTTGCAAAAATGAAGTTGATAGAACCCCAAGCCCCCAGAGACTCACAGACTCTAGTGGGAGAGGTGGACAAAAAGACAAATTATACAAGTCAGAATGTGGAATTGGTGCTAAAAATAAAAGTGTAAAGGAAGAAGTGTAGAGGCTCAGAGATAGTAGTAATTTAATCTGACTGGATCATGACTATGGGACATTAAAACGTAACATCTCAGAGGAGACTTGAAGAATGAGTAGGTTTCTCAAGTGAAGAAAAGGATAGAGAAGAATGTCAGGTTGAGAAACAAGATAAGCAGTGGAAGCACAGATGTGTCCCTAAAACAGGGAGTAGAACAAAGGGATTGGGATACAGGATCTGAGATGGGAAGAAGACAGGATAAAGAAATTAAGGGGAGGAAATGTTGGGCCCGAAATAGAGAGAACCGTAAGAAGAAATTGGTTACATTATTTTCTGGACAAGTTTTGGAGCAGTTGAGTGGATCACACACACATGGGTCTGCCTTTTAAAAGCTAAGTACCTCTACTCTGGACAAGAAGCATCGAGGATTCATTTCCTTCTAAAGAAGAGTCACCAACAGAGAATAGGATACTGTAAGCTTACCTGCTTGTCTGACATCTGTAGGCAGTGTGTCCCAATGCTGCAGCAAAGACACTGCAGGACTTAGGAGCTAAGTCAAGCTCAAGAAGTCATACTGTTCACTCACAAGGGACAGTGCTACTACCTAGAAAACTGCTGGCATCAAGACACTTGATCATTTGATTACACATAACTAATACTGCTTGATTTCTCTGGTATACATACATATATGTGTGCATGTGTGTCTATTCATATTCAAATTTATAAGGAGGCTTATGGTTGCATTAGAGTATTTTATTCCTTTCATTTCAGGTGAAGTATTTGTATAAAATGAAACATTAATTTCAATGCTTCAGTCCCGGGGGAGGAAGGCTCACTTCCTCTGATCAGCCCCAAGGGAATAGCTGACTCCATTATTGCATTTATAGTTTATTCTGTGCTTTCCCTGCCTGTCCCCCCCCCCCCCAAGAAGTTCTAGAATTTGCCTGTGATTTCCTGCCATCTATTCCCCAGGATTTCTTCCCAGAGGAGCACACAGAGACTGGGGCAGGATGATAGGCAAGAAACAGATTGCTGAAATGGCTCATTCCACAGCTGTCCTATTTTTTTTAAAGTAGTTTAGACAAGGGAAAAAGGAGGCAGTTACAAACTAAACCAGCACACAGCTTTTTATAATCCTCTGTCATACTCTCTTCAGAAGCAGGGGAAAATTAAGGTCCCAGTGATTTCAGTTGAGCCCGAGATAGATGGGCAGATGTTGTACGATCAATGGTGTTTTGAGGATTCTGCTTTGAATTTAGGGCCTCAGAAGGAGGGCTGCCTCTCAATAATCGATGTTCTTTTCAAGTTTATACTATTCACTTGTGAAATTTGGAGAGTAAGAATTACTTTAATGCTTGTTTTACAGACTAGAAAATCATCATCCCGGAAGATGGAACCAGTCAGTGGAAGAACGGCGATTGACAATTGGTATTCTTGACACCCTTCCTAGTTTGTCTAAGAAATTGGCACAGATCCAGAGAAGCGAGGACATGTACCTGGTCGTAATCCACTACAAAATCAATAAATATTTATTGAGCAGCTACTATTAGGAATTCAGAATGACACAAACCGGTATTTTAAAAAGCCACTGTATTTCAGGAACTTTTGTTCTAGATTAAGAAATAAAATGTAAATTTATGAAAACTTAAGAGCTGAATAACTATGTATGATCAAAACAAATGCCTCTAGGGCCTTTTTTCAGGCTTTCCTAATCACTCACATGGAATATTTTAGAAGGCTCCACCGTGGCTCCTCTGCTACCAATAGGCCTCCAATGCAGCATGTCCTCACACTGATACAAAAGGATGGTCCCATAAACCAAAACTGACCATGCCGCTCCCATGCTTAAAATACCTGCTGTTCCCCCACTTCCTGAGTATGGAGGCCAGACTACTAAGCTTTGTGATAGGGCTCTTCAGTCTGATTCCAGTTTACATCTGTAACTTCATTTCTGTATTAGGTTCCTACTGTGGCTATAACAAATTACCACAAACTTAGTGGCTTAAAACAACACAAATTTATGATTTTGCCATCTGTTCTGGAGGTCAGAAGTCTGAAATGGGTCTCCCTGGGATAAGATCAAGGTGTCAGCAGGGCTGCATTCCTTGTTGGAGACTGAAGGTGAGAATTATTTTCTTGACTTTTCCAGCTTCTAGAAGCTACCTGCATTCCTTGGCTTGTGGCCCCCTTCCATCTTCAAAGTCAGCAACAACAGTTGAGTCTTTCTCACATCACATCACTCTGACACTGATTCTTCTGCCTCCTTCCTCGTTCAGGGACTCTTGTGATTACATTGGATCCACTTGGAAGATCCATCTCTGCATCTCAAGGTCAGCGATTAGCAACTTTAATTCTTAATTACATCTGTGACCTCAATTCTCTCTTATGTAACCTAACATATCCACAGGTTCCAGGGATTAGAATATGGACATCTTTGGGGGGCCATTATTCTGCCCACCACAACCTCACCCTTTCCCCTAGGGCCCACACATTTTTACCACAGTAAATATACCTTTCTGCTGACACATCGGGTTTTTCACAGCTTCATGATATTCTATGATAGTCTATATGAAATGCCATTTCCCTTTTTCCTTGCCAAACAACCTAATAATTCCCCTTCAACTGATAATTCCACAGTGAAAACTTCCCACGATGTTCTCGGGCAAAGCCCTTTTTGAACAGTAATTCATTCCTACCACTTTTCATTCAGTCAACCAATATTTATTGTGCTCCTGCTATACGGTTATAACTCTATTATGTGTCGAGTAGACAATGATGAACTAATGGACAAGGTTTCTTCTTTTGTGGAGTCAAGTGGAAGATACAGATGTTAAACAATGAATTACACATGTAAATGTAGATTATGAGTTGTGGTGATGCTATGGGGAACAGGAAGAACTGTGCTAGAAGAGGAGCTGAGAGGGAGAGAGTTTGGAATGGAGGGTTCAGAGAACACCCTTCTGAGGAAGTGGCTTTTAACCTGAGATAGAAAGGGAGTTAGCCAGGGGAGGGGAAACCAGCAAATGTGGCAGCCAAAGAGAATGGAGGTTGGTGATGAAGGAACCAACAGCAGCAGGAAACGGGGCCAGAGCATGGCTGAGAATTGAGAAACAAAGCTAGACATGTGGGCTGGAGCCATCCCACGCTGAGGAATTTGCACTTTGTTCCAGTACAACAGGGCTTTGTTTTAGTGGTTTCAGTAGGGGACAAATGTAATCCATTTTGCATTTTTAAAAACTCACTCTGGATGCTGTAGGAACAATGATTAGAGGGGTCCAGACAGGGAGCAGGAATACTGCACAAGAATTGTTCGGGGGAAGGAGATGGAGAGAAGATTGAAGAGAGAGGAAGAGAGGCAGGAGTGGTCTTTTTGGGCAAGCTTACTAGAGAAACATGAAATTCTGGGCCATGTTACGTATTCATTTGAAATGGTATTGATACATTTGAAAGAAAATATGTCTGCCCAGTTTATAATTTTCACCAGTGATAATCAACTACTCAGATGTAGCCACAGGGGAGACAGATGGTTGGATTTATCCTAGTTTGGGATTTTGCCAAGAAATGTTGTGGATGGAAAATTTGGTGGATGGAAACAGGGGCAAGGCAATCGAGGGATTTTGCAAGGAAGTGATTATAATGATTTTCCACTGAATCCTCACTGGATAAGAAGGCAAGTAGAAAAAATGAGGAGGAAAAGAAATGGTAGAAATCTACAGAATGATGTTGCCAGGGTATATTTCCACAAGTGAATTAGGAGGAGGTTGATGGAAGAAAATGGGCCATTTTGTTTTATTATTTAAAAGTAGTACAGTTCCTGATGATGACAATGTGACTGTGGGGGAAGGCGGCTGAGATGGAAAGTGGGAGTCACTGAAAATAAGTGGTCAAGAAACTGAGAGGTCAGTGCATGAGAGAGGCTATCTCTGTGGCTGTCCGTGTGATCCAGAACTCGCGATAAACAGAGCTGGATACCAAGAGATTATTGGCAGACCACACACTGAGCAGAGACAGGTGGTTTTACCAGATGGTACAAGGCTTAAAGGAGTAGGACAGAGTTGGATTTTTTTATAAGGTGGAGCAGAAATAATGACCAGAATTGGCAATGGGGATAGAGGAGGACACTGACTCCAAACCTCGGCCCTAAGGTATTGTGATAAGAGAAATAAGCAATGAACTTCTCATAAGAAAGCCATGTCCTTATGGACCAGCTGGGTGCCAATGAAGGATTCAGGAGGTGGAGGCAGCATTCAGAGAAGAGTTTGGGAATATAGGGAAGATTGCTGAATGTGGACGAGAACTCCTGAAGGCAGATGGTAAAATGTGGGGAGAAGAAGGGAGAGGGGATTGGATCAGATCAGAGGGAGTATGGAGGAGGAAGAGGATCCGTTTAAATGATAAAGTTTATCTGTTTATGTACCTCCTCTACCACTAGGTAGTGAGTATTTACAGACCAAGGCTTTTGTCTTATTCTTATTTCTTTCTATATTTTAGAATAATACTTGAAATAGTGGGAGCTTAGTATCTGTTTGATGAGAGAGCAAAGAATGATTGCTAAATGACAATTAGAAAGTATAACTTTGATAATATTCAGAGGAAATCATCACTACAGCTTAGAAAAGCTATGGAGGGAGTGCATATGTGCTGCATGGTTTTGAGCAAAAATGCAACTAAAGGAAACGATATGAGAAAGACTTTTGAGGAGGAGTATCTAGAATCAAAGTGAACGGAAGCATTCTATGGTCAACTAGATCTGATTCAAGAAGTGAAGTTATTCAACACGTATGCTGAAATTTCCACATACTTGATGAAAGAAAAAAAAAATACTCAGTAAATGCCAAATCTAAAATCATTTGAAATAAAATCTTCCTCCTGGGAGACTGAGTTAGACAGGCCTGAGGATTTATTTCCTTTTCCATCCTGGAAAGACCGGATGGAATTCCCTCTGGTTTATTTCGGCATCACTTCTCAGATCATCAGAAGGTTTGTGTAGAAGCGGGTTTTCTCCACCACCGGTGGGATGCAGTGCAGTCAACACCTCCCTGTCCTAGGCTGTAGGCTTTTCTGCCCCATGAGACCTAACACGACATTTTGCTCATGACAATTGCTTCACAGTGACTTGCTGGCCTCAGGGATGGGTCACACAAAAGATAAAAAGGAAAATGTCACTTGTTAGGTTAGTACCGAGAGATTAGTGCCAACAGATAATTTGGCAAAGTGTTAAATGTCATAGAGATTACAAAAGAGATTGGCATCAACACTGTGACCTGCAGCCATATATGCTCCGTGAGATTTCTGCTCCCCGTGCCCATAGAACTGTTCAGGCTCTGTCAGAGCCTGCCAAGGAAGACATGCCACATCTGCCTTCAAGGAGTTTGCCCTCCATTGTGAGAGAGAACAGGGATCGTGGGGGAAAGAACAAATGATAACGACAAGCTCTTAAATAGTGAAATAAAGGGAGTGAGTGATCTGCTACAGTGTAAAGAAAAACTAAACTCAGAATCAAAAGAACTCAGTGCTGGTCTTACTACCATATTAGCTCTTTGAACTCCGTCTTGACCAGTGCAGATTTGACTATTTCATCTTCAAAATGAAGTGGTTGCATGGAATAATTTCTAAATCCCCTTATTGTTCTAAATTTCTGAGTATATATTACCAATGAAAGCAATTCCTTATTTATTAGGAATATTTAAAGATGCAGGGGTTACGAGAGCGATGCAGGGTTGGTGGAGGTCTTTAAGTCATGTTTTTGAAGAATAGGGGCTGATTAGAGGGACTATCAGAGAGTTTCATATGGGAGGTCAGGCACGAGCAAAGACTTGAAGCCAAGAAAACTGGTGCATAAAAAATAGATCGATTTGTGTCTGAGGAGGTATGTGCAGCCTGAAAAATCATGGGAACATATTAGCAAGGGAAAAAGAGTGGCTTCCCTAGTAACTAATTCTGCAGCATGATTTAGAGTTTCAGTTGAATTTTTAAGCAATTGGGAGCCACTGTTCATTTTCGAGAAACGAAGTGCCCGTGTAAAAAACCGCTGAGGATGAGAAAAGCAAGAGCCCATTGGAGAAGCCCTGGGCAGGACAGAGAATCCTTCTTGTGTCTGGCCTGACGCATCTCTCTCACCTCCTACAGCCAAGCCACCTTCCGGGGGAGTCAACAGAGCCTGGAAGAGGGACTTTGTACAAGGTCACAGGCTAGAATTCTAGTCTCCGGCCACCTGGACTGTAGCTCTTTTCCAGTAAGCCCTGCTCCCTGCCACTTTCCTCACTGAGGCCTTTCCCCTCTTTGTTTCCACATCTCCAGGAATGACATGTGTCTAAATTTCATGGGTGCTGCATCCTAAGTGGTCCAAATAAAGGGTTTGAGAACGGGTGCATATCACAGCTGAAAAGTGTTAGGTGTCGCCGGAAATAATAGAAGGAGAGAGGCGAGAAAAGTCCCATCTTCCTCCTTTCCCTGGAGCCTAACAGAAACCTAACAGGGATTTGGGGGAGGAGGGAGGGAGAGTCTGCAGTCGTCTTGCTGTGCTCAATTAGTATTCTAGCCACACACTGTCCCATCAGGGGAAACTGCTTCCCGCACACACACGTGTTCAGGATATCAGTGTGATGGATCTGAGCGAGGGCCCCTCCAAACACAGTGACCATCTGCTAGGCAAAACACAGGGGTCTGACAAGCAGAAGCCATTCAGACCCGTTGTTGGGCCACATTATTACATATTTGACAAGGGTAATGAGGGGCTGTCATTAACCTTACATGACAGTCGCTACAATGACACACTAAAGCGAGGACAAAGAGCCGAACTCAGTAAAAAGGCACCTACTTCTCATTTAACCCTGGAATTATGTGACGCCATTATTCCTGATGGAGGCTGGCAGGCTTGGGGTTAATTTCCATTTCTGTGTCTGCTTGTTCTCTTTTTAAAATGTACCCCTCGTATGGCTAAGGCAACTGTTGGGAAGGCACTGCATTATTTATCACAACACACTGAGTTAGATGCAAGAACAGAAAGGGTATCCTGGAGAAAATGAACAAACAGATTTCACGAGCCCCAGCGATGGCCAGAAATAAGGCTCCTGAACTTTGTGATATTGACGGTAACTCTTACCTAAGGATGACATTTCTTGGAATTTTCTGCTGGACTTTTAATCAGAGTTAAAGGAATAAGATTGTTTGAGAATATGAATATATGTTACTATACCTTTTTAAAGTCATGGACAAACAGGGGGAAAAATTTTAAGATTATAGTTTTGACAATTTAACAATTTTGGAATCTAATTATATGGATCTTATAATTGGAAATATCCTAAAGAGCATCCCATGCTTTTGTTTTATTTTACAGAAGGGGCAACCAATATCATGAAATGGTTAGGTAGTCCTACCCTCCACTAACCCCAGAGCTGAAGAGGTGACAGCCATGCAGCCCCCGGTCCTGTCTTGCTGTCCAGAGCCACACTTTCTCCCAGCTTCATCCTTGATCATTCAACTTTCATTATCAAAAGAAAAGTTTATTTTTTTCATTTAATTATCTAAATCCGGTGCTCCTCCGAAAAGCATTCTTGCCCAAGCATAGTTTCCGATGCTTCTATTCATGATAGTTCTGCTTCATAATTTTGAAAGTTGGTTCTGCATAATTTCGCTGCCCAAAGCATTTCTCCTTGGTGCATTCTGTCTGCCTGACATCATGGAGTCACTAAAGTGATGACAGCCAATCAGGATGCTTTAATTTAAGTTAAGAAACTGTAATCAAAATGGCCCAAGCCATGAAGAAGAAAACATTCAGTAGAAAATAGAAAGATCTGCTTTGGGTAGAATGACTTACAGCCCACATCTATTTGTACTTGGATACCACCTGCCTAAATGACACCAACCTATGACAGTCTCAGAGTCTGTGACTATCAAGAGAGTCCAAATATCTAGCTATTTTGGTCTAAAATTCAATCTCTCTACTCCGTCACATGTGCAAAGTTGAAAGATTGATGATTTAATTTTTATACAAGGTACTTGACTTTTACCTGGCTCAAACCTGAGGCAATGCAATTGAGTGGGCCTGTGGCTGTGACCAAGGGGTCTGGGGCCTTGCTCCATCGCTCAGATAGCTTGGGACACCAAAAAAGTGCTAAATTTCTCTTGGTCTAATTTCCTCAGCCATGGAGTGAGGAGGTTAGATCTGATACTGTCAAAGGTCACTAGTTATCTTTTGGCCAAAAACTTCCCAGTCCACAGCAGACAAAAGGTTTTTGTTGATTTTCCAGAAAATGCCATAAGCTCTTTCTGAATATAATCAACTCATCACGTAAATGAGTTTAGGTGATTTGGGATCTAGGAACAAAAGAAAATGAAAAGAATAAAAAACATCCCACACCCATGAGATTCATGTGCCTCTCTCATAAGAGCGTAAAACCTCCAGAAAATTCATCAGCGGGCCAAGTTAGTCAAATTCATGGGCAATGGGGGTGGATGGTTGTAGAACTGGTACATTCTGGCTGAGATAGGACTGGAGCGGAGGCAGGAATGCTGTGCAGTGCTGATGTGGAGGGTACTTCTGTGTAGAGCCATTTTATCTTTATTACCTACCACATAAAACGCAATAAATGAGTGAGTGAATGTATGGATATTTTAACATGAAAAATACAAAGACCACATAAAACACAAACCTTCTGTTTTTCTAAATACCAAACTCAATGATAGCAGAGTATCATCACTTCCTCAAAAATTACCAGACAAAAGTAGAAAGATGTTTGAAAAAAGGCAAGAGAAAGGAAAAATCCAGAATGAGACAATCTTTACATCAAGAAAAGAAAATATTTAGATTTGACCTTGCAAGTCTGCTGCTATGTTAGTATCCCCTTAAGTCAGGTTGGTGGTAGTGTCTTAGTCAGAGCTTCAGCTCAGTTAATTATCGTGGTTACTGATTTATCATAATTTTCCTATGTGGAAGCCTGACACACAACTGCAATTTAAAAATCAAAAGGAAATAATTTGAAAACACTGTAAATTTAAAATCAGAACACTTCTAAGATGTACCCATTATAGTAAAAAAAGGTTAATTTTTACTATACAGAACACTTGTTTTTACTCTTAATTCAGAATTTCACAAAGTCAAAACAAAGTGGCACTTTAGAACGAACTAGGATAAACTCATATAGGAAACCAAACCAGATGAGGATAACTTTTTGTCCTCTATACAGGTGTTTAAGTGTCTGCAATTTAATATTTTCCTAAACTAAACTGGCAATTTAAAAGTGGTACCAGACAGCCTGTAAAACAGAGTAATAACAGTTTTCCAAATAATGTACTTAACAAAGAAAAATTATAATACCCTAAGACAGCATTATGGTGAAGTTTAGCCAGCACACTTAAATATGCATACAAATATACCACACAATTAGACTCACATACTCCAATTACATGTGTTACCTATGAAATATAAACAATTCATACGTTAAGTATCTTGTCACTGTAATTCATATGTTAAATAGGACAAGTGTTATTCTCATACTTTGCAAGTCTCAAGTGAAAACAGATCTTGACTTTGGTAAGGAGAGAATATTTGCAAGTCTATTGCAATGGGTGTGGGGAGGTTGGGGGACTATTGCAAATAGGAAGAACAAGAAGGAACGCTCGGACCTTAGGAT
This sequence comes from Diceros bicornis minor, assembly GCF_020826845.1. NCBI lineage: Eukaryota > Metazoa > Chordata > Mammalia > Perissodactyla > Rhinocerotidae > Diceros > Diceros bicornis. The sequence goes on along the minus strand of NC_080772.1, from coordinate 16,374,278 downwards.
CTACAAGCTTCTCAAAGGTCAGGAGGGATGGGTTTGTCTTTTACAAGGAGGAGTAAGCAAGGCTAGACAGAACTGGGTGTGGGAAGGGGAATAAGCAGGGGGCATGAGTGGAGAGTGGAGCAGGAGATGTCTTTCTTTGTGGTGAGCTGATTTTCAGGAGGGGTTGGTAATGAGGGACTGCTCCACATTCCAATGCTTGTTTAAGTTCAAGGGCGGGTCAAGGTCCAGGGGCCTGTGGAGAGGGGAGAAACCTCACTAAACCTTGGTCAAGTTGACCGGTATTTTTTTCAGATTAAAGCAGTGGGGATAAACACTTTAGCTAATCATCTATGAGGCAAAAAAGGGGAATTTGGAAGATCTGGTCTGGCCTTGTCATAGGTAAACAAGGGGTTATCCCTCAGCCTGCTTAAATCATATGGGGAAGGGAGGTTCTTTGCAATAGCCTTAGGAACACAAACAGATAGGGGCATTTCTTTCTCTTTCCCTTTCTTTTTTCAAAATTTTTCATTGTGGTAAAATATACATAACATAAAATTTACCATCTTAACCATTTTTATGTGTACAGTTCAGTAATGTTAAGCTCATTTACATTATTGTGCAACCAACCTTCAGAACTCTTTTCATCTGGCAAAACTGAAACTTTATACCCATTAAACAACAACTCTCAATACCTCCTCCCCCCAGCCCCTGGCAACCATCATTCTACTTTCTGTCTCTACGAATTTGACTACTCTATTTTATCTAAGTGAAATCATATAGTATATTTTTTGTAACTAGCTTATTTCACTTAGCATAATATCCTCAAGGTTCATCCATGTTGTAGCATGGTCAGAATTTTCTTATTTTTTAAGGCTGAATAGTATTCCATGGTATGTATATCCACATTTTGTGTATTCATTCATCCATTGAAGGACACTTAGGTTGCCTCCACCTTTTGGCTACTGTGAGTAATACTGCTATGAATGTGGATATACAAATATCTCTTTGAGATCTTGCTTTCAATTCTTTTGGATATATACCCAGAAGTGAAATTCCTAGACCATATTCTATTTTTAATTTTTTGAGGAATTACTATACTGTTTTCCGCAGACGCTGCCCCATTTTACATTCCCACCAACAGTACGCAATGGTTCTGTTAAAGAAAACCAGACCCTGATACTAGTTAAAGAAGTAAAAACAGATTTTATTTGCGAACTATTGCAATAGCGGAAGAGTCTTCAAAATAGAACTGGGCTCAATTCCAAACATAGCATGGACAAGTAGGGATTTATATCCAAGCAGAAGGGTGGGCATCAGTGAATGGAAAATTACTAAGAGGAAACATCAGGGGAAAGAGAGATTCTGGCTAAACTGACTTGAATGATTCTTGCTGAAAGCAGGCAAGGGTGATCAGATATCACCTGGGGGATCATCAGAGATGATAAATTTGATCAGATATTGAGGGTGGGAGATTCTAGCTAAACTGATTTAACAGGATCTTTGTTAAAGACAAACATAGAAGCTCAAAGGTTGGGGCCTACTTGAGTAGAGGATTCAGAGAAACCTGACTAAATTTTAGTCAAGAAGAGAGTCTTTGTCAGTTACAATTTCTCCACATCCTCACCAACATTTGTTATTTTTGTTTTTTTGATAGTAGCTATTCTAATTGGTGTGAGGTGGTATCTTATTTTGGTCTTGATTTCCATTTCCCTAATGATTAGTGATGTTAAGCATTTTTTCTTGTGCTTGTTGGCATTTGTATATCTTTTTTGGGGAAATGTCTACTCAGGTCCTTAGTCCATTCTTTAATTGGGTTATTTGTTTTTTTGTTTTTTGTTTTGTAATATTTTTAATTTTATGTATTCTAGATATTAACCTCATGTCAGATATTTGATTTGCAAATAGTTTCTCCCATTCCATAGGTTGCCTTTTCACTCTCTTGATTGTGTTCTTTGATACACAGAACTTTTAAATGTGATAGTCCAATTTACCTATTTTTACCTTTTGTCGCTTGTGCTTTTGGTGTCATAAGGGATAGGAGTATTTCTTAATCATCACTGCTTTCCAGGAGAAGGGAACGAGGTAAAGTTCAACATTTTCAAGAATAATACTCATTCTTCACTGTTATCATAAATTATCATGGGAAAAGATGTAACAGAGGATCTGCAACCCCTTACTATGACCTTAGTGTTCAAATAGCAGCATGACATGATCCAACATGAAGAATCCATGAGAGCATGTAGGAAGGTTCCCCTGATAGCCAGTTTAAGCCCCTAGTGTAATCCAAGCAAAAGACAGCATCCGTGGGTCTTCTCTCTGCTGGAGAAGAAGGTTTTCTTTCTCAACTCTGTAGCGTCCATGGGTCAACCTTAGCTTATCTTCTCCAGGAAGTCTCTGTTTTGCCTTCCTCTCTCTACCTTTCACCCCCAGATGCCACCTCTTTTCTCTTCTCCTTCCCAAGGTTTTAATCATTCTTTTCCACATGCCCCTGTCCCACCCACATCCCTGGAACTCTGGTGTGCTTTCTGTCCCTTCAGCAAAGTGCAGGGGGAATGAAGAAAAGTCACTCTAACCAGTTGGTCCTGAAGTCAAGGGAGACAATCAGACTTGCACACTCTGAAGACTGACTCCCTCTCCCTCCACTGTCACAAGTCCCTTCTATTACATACTAAAAGTCTCTTTCTTTTCCTGCTTTGGCTTTCTTTACAAAAAGCTTCCTTTTATTATTCAATTCCATCTGTGCTCAACCCTAGAAGGAATGCAAATGCCCAGGAAGAAGATGAGGGACCTATGAGAGTGAGAGAGCCAAAGAGAGCAAAAAAGAAAGCACTAGCAAACGTTCCACTATAAATCCACTCAAGAGGAAGAAAACATGCAGCCAAGAACCAGGCAAGGAGTCAGGAGTCTAGGAAAGCACATGATTTGTATGGCTCGGCAACAAACCAGGAGAGAACCAGACGGGCAAGGAAAGCAAAGAGCACCAGGAAACAAGTCACAAGAGAGACAAGATCTAGGCAGAAAGCCAGGAAGTCACAAAACTTGGAGAGCAAAGAAAGGCAGATGATGCAGGCCATTGTCCTCCGGCAGGAACAAGGTGAGCAAACCAAAGGAGAGGTTCCCGAATCTCGGCCAGTTCATGTTTGAAGCAGAGACCCAGAGAGTCTCAGGGAGGTATATTGCCCATTAAGTCATCTACTGAGTCCCATCATCAAATAGATGCCCAAATCTTTTCCCTTCTTATTTTTCCATAATATCTTTCAAAATATTTAGGTTTGGTCTAGGAATTTTAGTAATACATAAATATGACTTTTTAAGTACTAAAGATACTATAAAAAGTAAATCATTTTCTCATCTCCAATCCAATTTCTCCTTCTGTAGATTCAATCACTAGCAATAAATTCTTGTGCATCCTTTCAGAAAAATTTGAATGCACATATTAGTGTTTATATGAAGAATATATTTTATATTATTATTTTGCATCTTTTGTTCATTTAATAATATTTCTTGGAGAATTTGTCTTGATCAGCATATTTGAATCTACCTCATTCTCTTAACAGCTTCACAGTATTCCATTGTGTTTATCATATTTGTTTAACCAATCACCTATTGATCAACAATTACATTATACCCTTTCTTTTGTTTTTGCAAAGCTACTGCTAACTTAGATATAGATTCTTAGGGACGCATGAAAATAAGTCTGTCTGATAAACTCTTAAAAATGAAATTTTGTTGTCAAAAATAGATACATTTAAAATTTGGATAGTACCAAATTGCCCTTTAAAAAACCTTATATCAATTTGCAGTTCCACTAAAAGTATGTGAGAGTGATTATGGCCCCACCCTTTGTCTAAATAGTGTAGTGTCAAAATTTCTGATCTTTGCAAACGTGACGTATAAAGCATCTCCTAGATTTACTTTTTTTATGCGTGAAGTGAAGCCTCTTTCATATGTTTATAAGATACCCATATTGCTCTCTATGAACTGTTTTCTGCCTGCTTTAAAATTAGGTTTTTTATTACTGATTTGTGGGAATTATTACGTATTAAGGAAGTCTAAGTTTGAAAGTCCCATATCATACATATCACAAATATATTTCCTAGTCTGATTTTGTTTACAGTATTTGTTCAACAAATTTGTTTTGATTTTATGTAATTTTTATTTTATTTTTTAAATGATTGGCTTTTAAGTTTTCATCTTGTTTAGAAAGAAAAACCTTTCCCATTCCATTATTATAAAATCATTCTTCCACCATTTCTTCTAGTATTTTTACAGACTTGCTTTAGGGGATGTAGGGTAGAAAACAGGTTTAATTTTAACATTTAAATTCTTGACAAATCTGAAATTCAATTTAAGAATCAGAATGAAATAAATCTCCAGGTTTTTCCCCTTCAATGGCAGCTGATTGAAATTCCAGTTGTATCAGATTCTAAAGTAGCATGTGTATTTGTATCTATTCAGGACATCAGTACTATTCCATGGGTCTGACTAGTCTGTATGCCAGTACAAAAAATATTGTATTAATACTGTTGGAGAGGGGGGAAATTTTCCCCTGCCCCCATTGGTTCTTTTGACTTATCTAAAAATTAAATTGACATGAGACAGATTGACAAGAGAAAATCGTATTTAATTTCATATGTATGAGGGCTCCATAAAAATATTAGGCCCAAAGAAACGACCAAAGCAGGCAGCTTTTACTTTTTAGACAAAGAGACAGTAAATTTGTGAAGAACTAACAGGACTAAGAAGTTTGGGTTTGGGGTACCAAATTAGTCAAGTAACAAGTTTGTTTATATAGTCTTCTCAGCCCTAAATCTCCTAACTCTGGTAATAAGGAAGTCTCTCTACCTCCTGGTACAGGAGAGTACCTTTCACATGGGAGATATAGTTCCTGCTTTTAGGAGGACTGAGAAGGTCAGAGTGTCCTTCTTCTAACAGCTGTTTCTCAAGGAACTTTAATTCAAAATGATCAATACGTCAAAGTGGCGTATTGTGGAGTGGCAAATTTTGCACCCCTACAAGACATTCTTATATTTGGCAGATTTAGTGTAGCGCTATAACTCTTTATTTTTCATTTTCAAATCCTATTTCCTTTTTTGTTTTTTCAATGGATTTTAGAACTAGCTTTACAAGTTCCAGAAATAATACAAAATTTAATGTTTCATTAATGTGATTCTACTAAATTTATAAATTAATTTAGGGAACATATATATCTTTACAATAATGAGTCTTCTTACTCAAGAACGAGGTACAACTTTTCATTTATTGATATTTTCATTTATATGCCTAAATAGAGTTTTTGAAAAATTATATAGGTCCTGTATATTTCCTGTTAAGTTTATGATTAGGTATTTATCTTTTTGCATGATTTTATAAGTGCAATGCTTTCTTTATATTGTCTTACTTGGTAGCTGGGCTCTGGAAAGCTGCTGATTTTTATGTTAAAGAGATGGTTAGTCACATTAATAATTTTCCTCACTGTTTCTGATTGAATTTTAGCTGATTAATTCAGACTGTCCAGAAATACAATCCAGAAACATCATCTACAGATAATTATAATTTTTCCTCTTTATTTGCAAGTTTTGTACCTGTGATTCTTTTACCTCTTCAAATTGTGTTAGCTGGTACTTCATGAAAAACTTTAAATAAAAGCAGTGATAGTGGGCATTCGCCTCTTAATAGTTTGCTGGATTCTATTTGCTAATATTTTATATTAGACTTTTATGTCAACATTTACAAGTGACATTGGTGTATCTTCCTTTATTTCTCTAATTCGGCCAGATTTTTTTTTCAAATTAGATCACTGTCTTTATGGTAGCTTTTAACAAACAGTCTTATATTTTAATGTAATTAATGCAATGATTTTCTTTTGAAGTTAGTATCATTTGTATCTACTTCTAAAATACTTTTCTGCCCTAAACCCATAAAGATAGTCTCCAATATTTTCTCCTAAAAGTTTTAAAGTTTCACCTTTCAGATTAAATTTTTAAATCCATCTAGTGCTGATTTTAGTGTATATTGTGAGGCAGGAATCCAAATTCTTTTTTTCCCAAATGGATGACTGATTATCTCACACTATTCACTAAATGGTCCATCTTTTCCCTATTTATGCTTCTGTCACAAGTCAAGGATCCATGTATGTACCTAGCACCGACTAGTTCTTCCAATATAATATTAAATAGAATCAGTGATGGTGGGCATCTTTGCCTTGTTTCCGATTTTAAAAGGAATGCTTTTAATATTGTAGCATCAAAAATGATGTCTACGAACAGAAAAAAAAAATAATCAGAAGATTTGAATAAATATTTCACCACAGAAGATATATGAATGACCAATAAATACATAAAAAGATTATCAACATCACGTCATCAAGGAAATACAAATTAATGTAAAATAAGATGCCTCTACATACCCACTAAAATGGCAAATAACCATCCCACAAATTTCTTAGATGATTATGTGGAACACTTAGCTCCTGTTATTATTTTTATTATTCTTCAGCTTATTTTGAAGACAAAAGGGATACAACAGAGGTTTTGGCTGAGATTCAGAGTGACCATAATTGTTTTTTAAAAAGATAACCCTGGCAGCAATATGAAGGAGAGACTGGAGTGAGGTAACCTTAGAGGTACAGAGGCCCCAGAGAAGAGAGCTATTAGAAACACTCCAAAGAAGAGAAAGGAAAGCTTGATCCATGGCAGTAAGATGTGGGGAAGCAGATTAAAATGTCGTTACTGAGTGAAAAATTGATAAGAGTCTGGTATATGATTAGATGTAGGGTATTAGGATTCCAGAATCAACCTACTGGTAGAACTGTCCTAAAATATCAGATATTTTGAAATGTACACTTCAAAATATTAAAATCATATAAATCACATAATTCTCATATTAGAGAAAAATATTAATGAGGTTTAGTTCCAATCAATTTGGAAAATCCTTAAACGTTAATATTAAAGCTGTTTTGTTTTGTTTTATCAAATGTTCAAATAAACATAATTAAATCTATCAACTTTTTTTTCATTTGTGATATATATGACCCGTAGTATGGACCCAATACACTTATAATACAAAATTGACATGTTGGCTCAGAATAAAATACATGAAGAAAAAGAAATTACAAGAAACAATTTTCAGTTCAAACAGATACGTCAGCTATGTGCAGATACCCTAAAAATGGAATTGAAATTTCATACATTTTGAGCAGGAAGACGGGGTTTGTTTAATGTGTTTAGCATATCTTGGCAAGTTGAAAAAAAATACATAAAACGTCTCTCCTTAAATTTAAAGACTAAGCATGTGTTTTCATGATGGGCAGGAGGGAATCATTTTTTTCCTTTATTTTGGTCTTCATCTCTGGTTCAAAATGTTTATTTCTGCTATATTGAGGAGGATCTGCTAAACTGAAACAAGTCTTCGAAATCATTGGTTTTTGCTTTTTCTTAATATCTTCTTTGGTTCTGTGTAGACAAGTATCAGTGAGGGAAAAAGTTAGGGCTAATGTGATTTGGTACATCTTATAAACGTTTGCTTATACAGCCCAACTTGAATATCTTTGCCCTGATTTATATTCAAAGGGAAAAGCATACTGAATTACAACTAGGACTGCTTATCAATCTGTGCATTAAATAAGTTCACTGTAACGGTAGCTGCCCCAACGCCATTACCTAGGGATCTTCCGCAAACTTGTCCCCAGTTTGTGTTTCTATTACTAGACAGCCCCTGAGGTCCTGGGGACCACTGAGCTTCTTCCACCAGAATTAAGTAAGAATCATGGAGCATGCAATAGCCTAGGTCAACCTTCTGGAAACCACACAGACTTCCACCCTTATGGAGGAGGGTCAAACTGAGAACCAAATTCCAATGAAAATAATTTCTAAGTGAGGATGCCTCTACCAGAACCGAAAGTCAGTTATTCCAGTGAGTGGAGCATCACATAAATACCCCTGGCTCTCCCACTGACCCACTTCTTAGTGTCTGATGCATAATTAATGTTGAGGTCAGAGTTGTCACATTCTCATACTTCCTGCTTTGCAGTTCTTGTCCTTCCCACTGGTAATCGAAACCACTACACCAGTTTGAAGTGGGAGCACCTTTTTTGGAGGGAAGGGGAGATTTCTGTATCCAAAGAAAATAGGCCTAGAGAGATAAGAGCCGAATTTGCAAAACAAAGACCTAAATTTCAGCAGATTTTGACCTTTAAGTTTCCTCTTAAAAACGAGAATTATAGTACCCCACTCCAACATACACACAGGACTTTTGTTAAAAAAAAAAAAAAAACAGTTAAAAATTTTCAAAGCATTTTGATGATAGTGAAGCACTTGTAAAAGCAAGAAATGGCCTATGAAGCACTTCTCCAAGAGCAATGGTGCCTCTGCATGTGCTTTCAGACTTCAGATGAGCAACTAGACTGGCTATTGGCATTTGATTTAGATGGACCGCCTCATTTTAAGAGGAAAACTACCAGGGGTGGTTCAATCTTATTTCCTCAGGGCTTTTAAAAAAAAATTTCGTCTTGTAAATTCATCTGATAGGATAGAACAACTTCGCCAATAACCAACCTGCACATGTACTGTATATCTACTCCTTTGAACAGGGGTTAAATTCACACACATGATTCCAGATGATCATATTAGAATGAGAAAAGTCATTGTTGAGAAAATTCCGTCTACATCATTTCCTCAGGGTGTTCTTAGAAATTCAAAGGCCTATTTTGTATGTATGTCAAATGTCCTCAGAGACTGATGCTGTCGGACCATCGTCTCTGCTTAAGCATTAATTCTTTCTGCAAAACTTTCATGTAAAATTTTATGTTGCATTGCCCCATATGTACTGCCCAATATAAGGCTCACACCAGGTAAGCACCTCTCTTAAAATGTTACTGAAACATTAAATAAGGTAATGTACATAAAGAACAGTGAGATCTCTTTCCTGGGGTCCACGAATGTCTTAGCACAGTCCATACGGTCCTGCATGATCTGATTCCTGGTGGAATCCAACTTCCTACCCCCCATCCCCAACTCGCAATATGCACTCACACACTAGTTGCATTTATCCATCCAAATGTTTCCAGATGAAAAGAAAGTACGGTCCAGCTATTGATTTTATTCTCCGAGGAATTAACTTTGTCAGTTTGAAAATTGCCATTATATTATTGCTTACTTTGGAATTTGGCCACAATAAGTTTTCACAATTCATAGTCTTACTCTTATGAAATCTGACACCTATTTTGTTAATGAATAAAATAGGTCAGAACCTGGGCATTAGCTCCAATCCAAATACCAGAACTTTCAGTAACTCAGTATATTCTTTACATTATTTCAAGACTTTGCTTTTGGAATTCTCAGCATCAGGAGCTGAGAATATTTATCAAACCAGCACACACCATATTAACTATAATAATTTTAGAAAGTAAAATCTCCAGAGATCACAATTGCATGCTAAACCAGCAAAGCCTATGAAAGGAGTAATATCGAGGTGCCCAGGAAATCAAGGTGGAATAATTGCTCTAAGATTTGAATCCTAGTCTCAGTTATAAAACTTACTGTGTGACCTTTGAAAATCCACTGAAACCCCAGCCTCTGGATTTGTAAAACGGAAATAACATCTTCCTTGGCTGCTTTACAGAATGAGGAATGTGTCTGAAAGCCCTTCATAAACAGTAAAGCCCTATTTATCCACAATTAAAGTGTTATTATTAATGGAAGATCATGGTAAGAGCTGTTTTTGTGACTGTTGGCATCTATTTGAAATTGTTACTGTGTTGTTGCTTTTTAAAAGGCACATTAGGCAGTGGTTTTTGTCTGCAAATCTCTAGACGTGATAATTTATCCACATCCCCATTCTTCACACTCTGTATGAACATTGCTCAGTGTTTCTTCACATGCTTTGGAAGGCACACTTTCAGCTGTAAATGTGAAACAAAGTACAGGCTTGGGATATGGAACATTATTCTGATCAGGCTTCCTTAGATGTAGTAGTGTTCATGTTGGGTTTACCCAACAACCAAATACATAACCACTAGACTACAAGTCCCATGTTTTGTTCACTGCTGTGTCTCCAGCATCTAGAATAGGGCCTGGTGCAGAGAAGGCAATAAAACTTTCCCAAACCAATTTACTCACTCCTTTAACTGATGCCATTGATATATCCACCTATAAAGGTCAACTCTTTTTTGCAAGAACCATTATATAGCTCTTCTCAAGGGTGTTAGACATGTAGTTTCTCAACTCTGCTGAAATTTAGGTTTTCCAAAGCAGGAGTATTAATTGCATATTTGATAAATGTTATATATAACATTTATACATGTTTTATATATATAGTCACATATATATGATATGATGTGGTACTTAGGAATAAAAAGCTTCTATTATCTGAAATGTTTATGGCATAGAACATCACAACAACTGGAAAGTCTTCTTAACAATTATTAAGCAGAAGAATTGTTAATTTCAAGCTTTATTGAGATCTTCCTGATTTGAATTTGAGTTTACTTTTTCCATCTCTTTAAAGGAATTATGCTATAAATATAATGAAATCTTTTGTGTTTGAAAATCTTACAGTGCCTGAATGTTGTCATCTTGACTATTGGCTTTTATTGTGCAGCAGAATAAACAAGAATTTCGGTTGATTTTGTTTTGATCCCAGAATGTACACTAAACTTGCTTTTGAGAATAAACTTCTTTTACCAGCTTGTTTTATGGTATTTTGCTTCTTATTTTAATACTGACTGTATGGTACAGAAAAAAAAAGAAAAACCTTTCCTCATTATGGCTCCTTCACTGAAATGATTTTGATAAGTACACATTTTACTTGGTGCATTTTTATAGCTCCATAACAAACAATTTTTGTTTTCTTGTACTTCATCTCCTCAGATTACAAACTATAGAAAAGAGAGATAAACCTCAAATCTCCCATCACTGTGTCAACACATAATTGTTTAGAAGTTTCGGGACTCTCTTATCAAATTCATATTATTGTAGTGTATTCACTGCACTGAAACAATCAAAATTCTTTGTGAACACCAAAAAAAGACAATATGGTTAAGCAACAGAGTAAAAACTTGAAATCTTAGCTGAGGTGTTACTTTTCTTGAAGCATCACTCAGCACCAGTGGCAAGAATTATTTGTGTCAACTCTGCCAGATCAGGAGAACATTTTTTTTTAAGACTGGGATCTGGGTGGTGATGCTGTCATTTTTACTTTTAAACTCAGATTAAAGTGTTCTCTTATATTCTCTCTAGGATTGACTCCAAAGATATGCTTGTCCAAATATGTGTAGCCCAACTAATCCAAAATAACTTAGTTTCCCCCAGGTTGCCTGAAAAATCAGCCCCATAACTGATTTGTGACTGCTTCTTGAGCAATGATGTCAAGTCTGGGTAACTAGGGAACTGGCAGTCTACCTTTGTAGACAAATGGGTTATTCCTTCTCATGTCAGGAATCAAATCAGAACCAACTATCCAAGCAAAATTAATGGCTATGTCTTTTCCCTTTTCCTAACAGTTTAACCACTGGTTTAATGCTTAACAACCAGGATTGCCAAATTGTTTATGAGTCTCTTGCTCCCTAATAACATGTGAGTGCCTCCAGGCCAGGAGCTGTGTCTCTTCATCTCTTTATCCCCACAGAATGGCACAGAGCCTGTGAACAACACGTAATTGAATACAACTAGTGTGTCGATCACATGCTGGGAGTTGGGGGTGGGGAGGTAGGAGGTTGGACTCCACCAGGAATCAGATCATGCAGGACCCTACAGGCTGTGCTAAATCATTCGTAGACCTAAGAAAGTGATCTCAACAATCTTTCACATACATTACTTTATTTAATGTTTCAGTAACACTACGGGAGGCATCATTATTATCTCTTTGCTATAGATGAAGAAGCCAAGCCTCATAAAAATTAACTTGCCCAAGGTCTTTCATCAAGTAAATGGAGAGTCAGGACTGGAACATAGTTCTGTGAGATACGAAACCCATGGCCTTAACTATTACTTTAAACTTCAACTCCAAGAATTTTAATTCATGTCATGGTGATGGCAAGCAGGTGAGTTAACTACCCTCACATATCAACATGGACATCATCTCTGTAGATCACACCAAGAATCAGAATTAATGTCTCCAGTTATAAATCAGTAAGTCTTAGTTGCACACTTTTTTCCAGTTGGATTCTGAGAGCAAGATCATTAGACAGATTCTAAATGCCTCTTCATACAAATTGGTCCCGGGGCAGCAGAGGAAGCTCAATTTGTTCTTGCCTCCCTGTACATTTCCCACTGAAAACAGCACCTCTGATAAAGCCCATAGGTTTCATTGTATGTCTGTAGAGAACTACAGCATCTTGCCCAACAGGAACAAAGATTAAAGTATAAGCTTCCAAAGCTTTTCCCCTTATCCACCTTCTAAAGAAGATTCTATTTGTGCTGCTGTGCTGATAAGTGTGATAAGTTGGGAGAAGAAAAAAAATACTGAGAGGAATTTGATTGACTTAACAAGAAAGGGCATGATTTAAGAGGAGAGGCAGGCAGGAGGAGGTGATGTGTAGAAAGTGAGCAAGGGTTTCAAGAGAGAGATGCAAAAGAGAGATTTGGGGAGAACAATACCACAGAGAGTGAGATTTCAGCAGTAGAGACACCTAAAGAGGATATTGAAGAAACTTCGTTATTGTGTTGAGAAGTGTAACCCAGCTTACAGACCCCTCAAAGAGAAATTTACCATGTTCCTCAATATTTTGAGGGTAGAATGTGTCTCCTTTGTATGTATCATCACAGCAAGATGGGACTTAAGACAGACGCAAGAATCTACGGTCTCCCTGGACTTCACTTATATCTGGCAGGACCTTAGGAATCTCTCTCTCATATTTTACTTTTAAGGAAGCAAGTATGGATAGGTGAAAAAAACTAGTCCAAGTCATGTATACAGTCTGCTGTATTACTCAGATGTGAATGTATGTATAAACAACTTCTTTTCAAAAGGAAAGGAGGGTAACTCACAAAATAATATACGTCACGATATAAAAGATAAGACAATTTCCATTTCATCATGGTGGATTAAGTATACTCCGCAGTCCATCCCTCCTTGGACAAATCTTTAAAAATGGTTGAAAATATTTTAAAACAAAATTGAAATATAGAAATAAATTTTATTTATACATTTGTGTATAAATGTTAATTATGTACAACAAAAATTAAATGTATATTTACTTACATATCTAAATTATACATAAACTAAGTATGTGCGTGTTTGAAACAAGAAGGACAACTTGCAATGAGTTGGAAACTGAGAGAAATTTGCGAAAAACTGGAAGAAGATAGAAAGCTGCAAAAAGACATCCAGGATATACCACACACACACACAAAATCTACAGCAAAAGGACAAGAGCAGCCCTAAGGGTATTCCGCATTCAGAAGAGGTAGACGCTCAAAGCGGGAAGGGTACCAGATGAGGGATTGGTTGGACTACTCTAGAGAAAGCCATCCTGTGAGTCAACTTCGGAATAGATACCACAACAGTCATGACTACCTCCAAGCAGAAACTGTGAATGTTGTAGCTTGAGTTCAAGAGTCAGGGCAGAGTCTGGGTCTGGCCACATAGGGAGAAACAGGGGAACACACAGCCAGAGAATCATCACAAGCCTGGAGGCACAGCCCATGTGTCTCTCCAGGCCCTGGGAAGAGCACAAGAGCTCCAGCCCATCCTTTCAAGCCAGCTGTGCAGCAAAGGTAGTGGCCAGCCCATAGAGAATGCCAAGCACAATATGGTACCCAGCAAGGATGGCAGTAACATGAGAGATGGAAAGAAGTAAATAAGGAAATAGGTAAAGAGTGAATAAGAAAAGGAAAAAGTAGATGAAGTCATACATAAAGGTAATACATAAAAGGAATGGTATGAGATCCTCTACATTTGTTGGCCATGGTTCATGGATGCAGCTTTGGAACAGCCAGCACAAAATGTATTAATTTGCGAGGACTACCATAACAAAGTACCACACACTGGATGGCTCAAACGACAGAAATCTATTTTCTCATAATTCTGGTGGCTAGAAGTCCAAGGTCAAGGTGTCAGCAGAACTGGTTTCTTCTGAGGCCTCTTTCTTTGGCTTGTAGATGGCTATCCTCTCCCTCTGTCTTCACGTGGTCTTCCATCGGTGCTTTTCTGTGCCCTAATCTCCTCTTCTTATAAAGACACTAGTCATATTGGATTAGGGCCTGTGCTAATGACCTTATTTTAACTTAAATTTTCTTAAAGACTCTGTATCCAAATACAGTCACATTCTGAAGTACTGGAGGTTAAAACTTCAACATATGAATTTTGGGGGGACACAACTGAACCCATAATACAAAGGCAGGAGCACGGTTAGTTATATGGTTATCTATGTCCACAAGACAAAAATAAATCAGATGCTTGGGAAAAGCAAGCTTGTTCCTGCTACCAAGGACTGAAAAAATACCCCATTTAGATTCTCAGACAGAGCTTACTGAGTACAGGGTGAGAAATCTCTTTAACGATATTCTTATAGTAAATACAATGCATTTCATAGCACTGTTTCTGGTAACATTCTTCAATGTAGGTCAGTGACCCAATGCTAAAATGCAGTTTAGTACATCTACAAGCATGCAAATTCTCATGATGCTTTGGCTTAACCCCAGAATAGATTTTAGAGTTATTTAAAAGAATGGATAAATGGCATTCTTCATGGAAAAGCCCCATAAAAGTTTTTCTCATTTAATCTTTCAGAAGTCTTGAGAGAGGAGTTTTAAAGTTTTGCTTCTGAACAACAACCTGTAGTTTATGTCGCTATTTCAGTGTAGACCCAAATATAGACAGATTATCAGACCTGGGGTGACTTATCCTTTTCAGAAGATAGTTTTGCTTTGTGGGAAGAGCAGGGGCTCTGCAAACTACCTGAGCAAAAATCTCTGATCTCCTGCTTACTGGAACTGTAACATGGGGCAGACATCCTCACCGACCCATTGGTGGTTGTTCCTCAGCTGGGAAATGGGGACAGCAGCACACAAAGGCTAAATGAGCTATTGTATGAAAACTGCTTACAACAGTATCTGCCCCGTGGTAACCCTCCATTAAGTATGAGTTTTCCTTATTATGAAAGCTAACAAGCTCTCAACAATAGACAGCTACCCAAAAAACCAGCTTGATACAAGTTGTGTGCCTTTCTGTATGTAATCAATGCCAAAGCAAAGATTAGAATTCAACTTTCCCTGACTACACTGTACTGCAGTGGTTCTCAGATGTGAGCATTGTTAGCATCATGTTGGGGGCTTATTAATCTCACATTGCAGGGTCCCTCCCCAGAGTTTCTGGTACAGCAGGTCTGGGATGAGACCCAAGATTTTACATTTCTAAAAGTCCCCAAAAGTACCTATGGCTGTGGGGATATTTCTGAGGATTCCTCAAAGCAATCTATATGAGAGAGTACACACACCCATACTTTCCCCGTATAAGTATCCACCAGGCTGAGAGAACATCAACTCCAGATCACAGCAGGACATGTCAAGGAGGGCCTTTTGAGGGCCTTACCTTGCCTCCCTCCTCTGGCTCCAACCCTGGAAGAACCAGAGCCAGTTCTAAGAGGGACTGGTTACCATGGAGAAGACAAGTGCCAGACAGAGAAATTGAGAATACGCCAGCCCAACTCCCACTTCCTCGCTGCAGCTTCCCATTTGCAGCACCTCCAACTGGAGAAGGAAATAGCTTTAGCCTCCAATAAGTTCTGAGTTGTCATTATTACAATAGACTAGGTAATTTTGCTACTAAAATAAGACTTCTTTTATAAAAGTACCAGAAGACTTATTATTTTAAAGAATCCAGAAAAATTCACGGACTTTCACTGAATTTCATCCAGGGGCAAGAGAGGAACTCTCTCAAAGAGCATGTTTGATTGGTCAATGAGGATGGAAAACAGGCTGCTTAATAAAATTTGTGCCCCTACAGTTTTTAGTCTTTTAATGTACCACGTACGCAAACACCTATACATCCCACATCACCAAAGCCTATTTCTTGGTTCTGAGATTTTGCTTCCTCTCAACGTATAGCAGATGAGAAAATATCCTTATTTTCATGCCACTTTCAAAAAAAAGAGACATGATCATTTGGAGCAGCTCTCAGAAGCCCAAATATAGTGTCTTAAAAATATATGTTCTTCGGTAGCTATTGAAATATTATACAGACATAAGGAAATAAGCAAAATATGTTCTGTTTATAGTTGATACATATAAAAGGCACCTTTTTTAAAAGCTCTAAGAAACTTAGCACCATCCAAATCAGTCAACTACTGTTTTCAAGAAAAATGCTTTGCTACTGTTGGCTTGTTTCCCAACCCAAATCATTACTTGTTTCTATTTGCAATCAATTATTCCCAAAAGATGCACATCTGCCAGAAAACATCTGAACTTTTCAATATATGGAGCAAGATTTATATTCTCCTCATGCTTTTAAGTCACTTTTCATGCCCATGTGTGATATAGCGTAGGTAGTACCATAAAGGATTAAGCTATGAGAAACTAGGATTCGAGCACACTCTGAATATTTTACAGGGAGGATGTTCTTGGGACCTGATTGCCACCACATTATTTTCTGCTTGAGAACATTCTGAACTGCATTTTTTCTTTTGTTTCTCAGGCAATTTTCTTTAAAAATCAAATGCCATTTGTTAATTTTAACAAAAAGCATCTGTTGTAGTTCTAATTCACCTTCAAACTAAGACACATTTGTACAAAACGTAACATGCGCTTGCCTAGCTTCGTATAATTGAAATAACTGCTTTTCCGATGAAAAGCAGTTCATTGAACTTCCAAAATAGTCCAATGAAATTCACCAGAAACCACAAACAGTGATTCCCAAACTCAATGTGTAATTTTGGCAAATAGATTTAATAAATACTTTATTACCTTGTAGAGCCAATCCCAACTCTACATCAGCAGTTACCTGGTCATTAAAAACAATTCAAGGAATTCTTACTGCCTCAAAATAAGTAAGAACTATTTCTTCAAAGGGGCTACCCATCCTCATCCTTTCCTCATTAACGTGGACCTGATACAATGCTCTATATCTACTTCATTGTTGAAGCTCAATACGTATCACAACCTCTTAACGTTACAAAGAATTAGAGTAAGGGTTATAGAGGAGAGATAACAGAAATAGAATTAAAACTAGAATTCCAGTCACTGATAATAAATCCCACCTCCATAAATATATTTCCATAATTATTGAATAGCAATAAAAGATGTATAAGTATTCCACAATGCTATCTAACTTGACTGTAACATTGCATAAGAAGGTGAGATAGGATGTCAGGCAACTTGGGTTTTAATCCTGACCCTGCCATCATCCACTGTGATACCCAGGACAGCTTTGTATCTCTGCTGAGCTTTAGAGTTAATAATAATACCTTACCCACTGAGCAAAGCTCTTGTGAGAATTCAGCCAGTTAAGACAGTGTGGGGCAATTTAAAAACAAAACAAAACAAAAACTGGCCTTGAAACCAGTCAGACTTAAGTTTGCAACAAGGCTGTGCCACTTCCAGTCAAGACCTGGGCAAGTCGTTTGATCTCCCTGTGTCTTTTTCTCTTCATCTAAAAAATGAAACTGGCAGTAATTTAAAGTTTACAGGGTTCCTAAAGGGATTAAATGTCATAAAATACATTAAAGATATAGTACATAATAGGTGCTTAATAAATGGCAGGGAAATTTACTACTCATTTACATGAAAATGTTTGGGGAATATGAAGGAATTTGCATATAGGTAAGTCATTAATATCACATAATATATTCATGTCATTAGGCAAAGAAGGACTTTGCTCAGGATAGCTGCACTGTTACACGTACTTCTACTTTTATCCTTTCCCATAAACTCTTTCTAGAAGGTCCACTTCTTACCTCTTGTAAAAATTCATGACTCCACTTAGTGTTGACCACTAAAACAATAATGTCTGCCACTAGTTTAACATCTCCTTTTACAAAAAAAGATGCATGTTAATTTAATACAGTCTGTCACCATAAGCAAACATTTCCTTTCTCTAGCTGCTTCCCTCATAGGTTTCCAATTCAGGGAAACCTCATTTCCAAGCTACAGTGTTGCTCATACTCAACTTTGTCTACATCTATATTGTGGTTAACATAGTTTCACCATCAAATGCTTATTTTTAAAGTGAATCACATAGATTTCTAACCTCTAAACCAATGCTAAGTAAGAACGTGAATGATGATAACTTCCAAAAACTTGTAAGAGTTATGTGCTGCAAATGATGTTGAATAGGGGCTGGAAAACAACTCAAGCCAATGCTCTTCTCTGTACCGCCTGTTACAGTACAGAGCATTTGCAGGTTTCCCTGTGCCGGTAAAACATTGGAAGGAGGCAGCTTTTGTAATAGGATCATTGGCTAAAATGAAATGAGTCAATCTGATCAATAGAAATTGCACATGCAGCAAAGAGCTCTTAATGGATCTTAATCTCCATTAGGCTGAGTTGGAGGAAGTTGCAGGGGAAGCTGCATCACATTTCAGCCATTTATAGTAGCATCATGGTCCACGAGCAGCTTTCAGGGAACGGGAGTATTCATCCTGGGGTGCACTGGGACAACCATCAATGGGATGGTAAACTCTTGCATCATCGGTGTCCAGGAAATGCTCTGGGGGATACTCTGGAGAATTGTCTCCAAAGTTTATGAAAATTTTAGCAGGAATTCATGGTGGGTCAACCAGAAGAACATTAGCACATGAAGCTTCTCTGTCATGTGTAATTAAATGTGGTTTAGAATCCCTTAGACATGATTTATAAAACCAAAAGTAACAGTTCCAAGTTTGTTACCAGAGGCCCATAAAATGTGTGCTTTGGGGAGAACAACAAGGATCAAGTTTTCTGGAAGTAGGCATACTTTGCACATGACAGGACACATGGAAATATAAAAAACCTAATGTTTGGATGCCCAGAATGTGAAACTAACTGCCTCTCAATTTAATATATAATAGGGAAAGATCCATGTGGAAATTCGAAAGAAAAGGAAAATTGCACACAATTTAGAAGACTACGCATTGTACATGCACTTGGAAATTACAGCACAATATCTCCTAATTAATGCTGATTGAGTACTTTGATTTCAAAAACTGGAAAGCATAATACACGGACATCGCATTACACATTCACACATCCTCCCCACAAAGTCCTTGATGTCAGAGACCAAAATAGAGAAGCCAGTAGCAGATTACTTCATTCCTTTTTTTTTTCACTCTAAGTAAAACCTTATGATTATAAATTCAAAAGTCCAGAATTAATAAAAATGAAACTGCCTTGTGCTATGGCACAAACAATGTATCCCAAATGTTTCGGCTACATAATTGGAAGTGTGAGGGTTTTTCTATACCATATCAATAATTTCAAATGTCGATGCTTTCTTCCTCTGAGATTCTGTAACATATCACTGTTACTTCTGTAATTAAAACACCTTATCACAATATATCATGGCTGTTCATTTTCATGCCTGGCTCTTGACTTGATTGTGCCTAGATCAACTGTGAATTTCTTGAAAACCAAAATATACCTTTTCATCATTGTATGCTCTGCGCCTAAGATAGTGCTGATATAAAATGAACACACAACACATTTTTATTGAAGAAATGCAAAAACAGTAAGTTATTTTATACACCATAATCTTTCTGCAGGGCCTTTAGAAAATACTACCTATTTTATAAAGGTCTGAGAGACCTTTGGAGACATGTCAAAAGATCACCTTGACATGAAAAACTAAAATAGGAAGAAAAGCTAACTTTGTATATTTACCTGAGTACTTCCACACTAGAGAATGCAATGACGTCTATGAACTTTTCAGGTATGATACTTTATTGTCTCCAGTTATGAATTTTAAAAACTGAGTCACACAGTTTTATTGTCTTGGATTTTTTCACTAATAAATATGGTGAAATGATTAAAAAAAGAAAACAACAACTAAGTAGCCAAATATATTTTATTCTCTTTGTGATTGAAGGCAGACAGGAACAAAAGAGCATAATTTGAATCAATTACCTCAGAAGGACTACCTAATAATTTACCTTTTTCATTATCTTATCATTGTTATCTATTAATTGCTTCTACCCATGGCACTTTCAAAACAGACAATCTTATATGAAGTGCCTAGTACACACAGTAGGGACTTATTATATATTGTTGAAATAATAAACAAGTGAATCTTGTTCCAAGAAAATAGTGGAAAAAAGCATTCAGTTTCCCTATGATACCATACCATAAATAGTCTCTGGTTCCCCACACCTGAGACAACCTTTCTTTCTGTTTCAAAAATATCACTCTGACCTCCTCGGACTATCAGAATGCCAACAACTTGCAAACATGTTTAATCATATGAGAGTTGAGGGCAGACTGGACAGAAAGTGTTTTTGATAATGAAATTATTGATAGTATAATACATTTTTAATAATTTTCATTTTAAATTATCTTATTATTTATTACAAAAATATGAAGGTTAAGTCAAGTGAGATTTTTCCAACTCTTTAATTAATCTACTCTACTTGATTTGATAATACTTAACCCATCTTGTCTTTTGGGAGAAGTTTCTTCTTTATATATAATCTTAATCATAGACATGCTCAAACCAGCTTATTATACCATTACTAAGGAGAGGGGAAAAGAGAATTTGCCAATGTATCTCTTGGTTTGATAAATACTGATTTTCTAAAATCTGGCAAATGTACATTTTGTTTGATATCGCCAAAAGATTCTTTAACCAACAATTTCTTTCACTAAAAAAAAAAAAAACAATCTTAGAGCGCAATAATTATAATAGACCCCAGAGGGAGGTTTTGGGCTCAGCTGTAAGGAGCAATTAAGTGCCGGTTCTGAGACATTGCGTGACTTTTGTGAAAAGAATGTGGAAGTGCCTGTCTCTATAGATGCCTGGACAATTCACTTCACTCAGACATCATGGCCTTGTGTTTTGTAGGTTCCAGGAACTGGCCCAGCTGGGAGCCTAGGACTCCATCCACTCTAAAATATCTGATCAATCGCTTACTATTAGAAAAGGCGACCCCGGAAAAAAGGTCTCTTATCAAGGAATCTCTTAAGAATTTATCTTAAGTAAACCCAATTTTTTAAAATTATGTACTCTAATTATATCTAGAGGCATAATCCCCTTAGGCAGAGTGTAAAATAAAGTTTCCACCTTGTCTTCCAAAAGAAAAATACTTTACGTGTTCAAAAAAATAGGCCTAGTAGACTACTAGATATTCTTTTCAAATAACATGGCAGATTAATTCTAAAAAAATTTTAGGACCACAATTTTTTTCCAAAAGGAATAACTTTATGAGGAGTAAGAGGATTTTAGGCATAATTTTCTCACTGTGATCAGTTTTATAAAGTGTTTATCTCCATGAAATATCACATCACAGCAATTTAAGACCATTTATGAAACTCCCCAATCTATGACAGCAGCAATATTATCCAGTGGTTATGAGCAGAGACTTGGGAGTAAGATTGCCCTGGTATGAATCCAGGATTCTCTAGTTCCTGTGTTAATATCTCTGTTCTTCAGTTTCTCATCTGTAAAATTAGGATAAAAATAAAATTCTATACCTTCTAGGGTTAGGGTACGTAAGATCAAATGAGTTTATATGTGTAAAGCCCTTAATATGGTGCCTGGCAGATTATAAGTACTATTCAGAGTTAATTGTTGTTATTATTGTGAACAGTAATGGCAGTGGATACAAAATCTGGGAGAGTCATGATATTAGAGGCTACTGTATCTTGATATTAAAGCTAAAATCAGAATCAAGAATATTTTCATCATACAGGTAAATAATGTAAATGATGTCAACTATGGTTATATCTTAATTCCCTCCCTGTCTTATTAATTTATACCAAACAACTTGGTATAGCTAACAGAGACACTAAATACATGACTTACCCCTCCCCCTACACACACTCACATATACTACAGGACAACATATTTCTTTTTAAAAAATTCTGGTGATACGTTTTAATTTTCATATAAAATTGATTCACTTCCTACTTTCAGGAAACGCAAATCAGTGTCAAACATCAAGTAGAAAAGCAAACTCATTGAATTGAAAGGCATTTCCCAACATTAATTACATTTCAATTAACTCCATCAATTTTAAGTAACTCCACACAATGCATCAATTTTTTCAACTATAAGGAAGTGCCTGTTACAGTTAATTTTATTCTGTCTAGTACATCAGGATATACTTCCTTCTTGGACAAGAAGGTCTGTTGGTAACAAATGTCTTTAAAATCGTTTCATGCTAAAATGAATTCCTTCATGCTATATGGTACAGAGGTCTAGGATCTCTGGCAAGTGGTCATGCAAGTGCTTGAGAAGATTTAAAGTTCTTCTTGGGGAAAACCCCCACCTTTACTGCATACTGCAGGTGTCCCTGCCATCCCAGCCCATGTTCAAGCAGGGAGACACTCTACCTAGGAGAGAATAAGAATTGGGTTCTTCAGCAACCAAGTAAGAATACCCACTTTGCTGCCTGCACATTAATACATAAAGTATATGGTCCTGGGTTAATCACAGAAGCACAGAACACCTGCTCTATATTTAAAGAAGTTGACCATAGTCTACCTGCAAGCTAGAACATCACAATGGCTTACTCACGTCATCTGGTACAGTAGTCTCCTCTTATCCACAGCTTCACTTTCCACGGAAACTTTTCAATTTCAGTTACCTGAGGTCAACCGCAGTCCAAGGATATTAAATGGAAAATTCCAGAAATAAATAATTCATAAGTTTTAAATTGTACAGCGTTCTGAGAAGCATGATGAAATCTCCCATCCTCCTGGTCCATCCTGTCCAGGACATGAATCATCCCTCTGTCCAGCAGATCCACACTGTATACACTACCTACCCGTTAGTCACTGAGTAGCCATCTCAGTTATCAGATCGACTGTTGAGGTAGCACAGTGCTTGTGTTCAAGTCACCTTTATTTTACTTAATAATGGCCCCAAAGCTCAAGAGTAGTGAT
Source organism: Diceros bicornis minor (assembly GCF_020826845.1). Lineage (NCBI taxonomy): Eukaryota > Metazoa > Chordata > Mammalia > Perissodactyla > Rhinocerotidae > Diceros > Diceros bicornis. The sequence continues at coordinate 16,351,293 of NC_080772.1, read as the reverse complement.
GCTGGCAATTCGGATATGCCAAAGAGAAGCCGTAAAGTGCTTCCTTTAAGTGAAAAGGTGAAAATTCTCGACTTGAAAAGGAAAGAAAAAAAATTGTATGCTAAGATTGCTAAGATCTACAATAACTTTTATTACAATATATTGTTACAATTGTTCTATTTTATTATGAGTTAATGTGGTTAATCTCTTTCTGTGCTTAATTTATAAATTAAACTTTGTCATAGGTATGTATATGTAGGAAAAAACATAGAATATATAGGGTGTACATATATATATGGTACTAGCCACGGTTTCAGGCAGCCACTGGGGATCTTTGTAGGTGTCCTCTGTGGATAAGGGGGGACTACTGTATTAAAGAGAATGTTCAAATGGGTTTGCCAATTTTCTACTTGACATCCCCAAATTCCGTCCTTATATTAAAGCAGATTATCAACAAAGAAAGTTACTTAGCCCTAAGTTACAATTTTATGTTACCACCTAAGCTTTTATAGGACCAAAGAAGAAGCACTCTTTTGAAAAAAGTATTTGTGGCTTTTGCAAAATCATAATGGGAAAAAGTTTTCCACATGTTATCCAAAGTTCTCCAGAAAAGTATACACATAATAAAACTGTCTCTTTAATTTAATTCAGGAAAAAGTTACTCTCTACAAATTAATGTATATATTTTCTTTGATCAGACAATGAGAGTTATGTGCTTCAGGTGTTTCCTTGTGCACCTCAACTGTAAGGAAACAATGACATAATTCAGGAAAAGTGCCAGTGCTGGGCATAATAAACACTCCATTACAGTTAGCTCCTAATATAGTGGTTATTAATAATTATAATCTTATTTTAAGTGCCAGGTGACATTTCCTTCATCTGTCTCTATAGATGGTCTCTGTTCTAATTTTATACTTAATTATCCTGTTTTGTATTATTTAATTGTATAAGCCACCTCAAAATAGGCAAAATATAAGTTCAAATTAAAAATTTTAAAACAAGTAGGAATTCAACACGGTATTTGTGATTCCAGTAATGACAGAGGGGTTTATTTTAAACTTACAAATTAGAGCTAATGATAGAAGTGTAAATTTAGACCGTTATTAAGATGTTAATTTTTCTACTACAAAGAGAATATTTGTTCAAATTCAGTGTGTAACTACAATTTTTGATTTATAGTTAGGTAGAGTAACCCTCAGTAGGTCAAATTAATTGGGAGTTATGGAGAAACGCTAATGTGATGAATGCGAGTTTAAACTATAGAATATATAAATAATGTAGTTGTGTCATTTTTAAAAACATGAAAGCAGAAGCCAAGTATTAAGTCCAAATGGGAGGTAATGACAGGCTGAAGGAAGGTCGTGGTCCTGGGAGGGAGGGCCGAGTGCAGAGGAGAGTTTCAATAAAGGGAGCAGGATGCAGGGGTGCAGGAGGCTGAGTGTCCTTGCTTTGACCTCTAGGAGGCTAGTGCAGGAAGATGCAGTAGCACAGGCTAGTTGGAACAGAGATGGAGGCATTTCCAGATTTCTAGGGAGGGCAGAGCTAGAAATGCAACTTTTTTAAGACATTATATACATTCGTTATAATTTTGCTCCCATTTCAGTCATTGTAAATCATGGGCTATTGAAGCAGGAAGGAACCCCATGGACCATACAGCCAGAACTTTCATTTGCAGCTGAGAAAACTGCAGCTCGGAAAGGTTACCCAAGGCCACACAGCTGGTCAAACAGCCAATACTTAATATCAGGGTTTCTAATTCTCAGTTCTGTGCTCCACGTCCTGCTGTCTTCCTACGATAGGATGACCAAACATCCCTATTCGTCTGGGATAGCCTGGTTTTAAAATCGAAAATCTCATGTCCCAAGAAACCCCTCAGTCCTGGGCAAACCAGGATGGTTGGTCGCCGTAACAGAGATATAAATTATTATTCATATTCCCATAATCTTCAAAAGAGTCATTTTCATGGCTCCTCATGGCAAAAATTCACATGCAATAGATTAGCCAAAACAACGCCAGAATGAAGAGTAGCCTTAACGTTAAGGAGTAGTGTCTTTATGTCATCATAGTAGAAGGGAGGAGTAAGAACATTTTCATTTTCCAATCTCACTGGTAACTGGAATACCTGTCATTAGGCCCAGGTTGTGCTGTCAAGCCCCCCAACCGCAATCATGTTAGGGCTACTGGATCACTAGTAAAATTTGCAGAGGGTCTTGTTTTCCCAACACCAATTGTAATCTAGAACAATATTCCAAAAGGTAAAGACAGAGTGGGGTTTGATACCAGCCAATTTTGCTTCCCTTAATGGCTCCAGAAAAATGCGAATTGGCCTAGAGAGCATCAAGCAAACAGACATACAAACTTTAGAGAAATTAAACTATCTGCTTCTCTCCAAAGTCACCCGGACTTTGGAGTCAAGTTTACTTTTAAGTCAAAACATAAGCCCTCTTGAACATTCCAGTTGGAGTAAAATGGAAAGCAAACTGCAAGGTCATTTTCCTTTCCTTGGAGAAAAAGGCACAGACAACATTTAGAAGAGAAGGCCCATATCACCCGGCAGCAAAAGTCCCTCAAGCAAAGGCCTGTGACTTTCACCCCGGGGTGAGGGTCTTTCGGGCCACTCAGCTTTGGTCTGGCCCTGTCCTTCCTAGCGAGTCAAGCTGGCAGGCACGGTCCTGGGCAGCCCAGCCTCCTCTGCCTCAAAGTCACTGCATCCGTCAGAGATGCAGCCCTGACAGCCACATCCCAGGCGACTCCAAGGATCTGAGCAACCACTTTCAACCCTCATGTGAAGGGTATCAGGGATTTTAATTTCAGATTAAGCTGCCCTGACTTTGTAAAAGAGAAATCCCTACTGAGAAGGTAGACAATGAAGGGAACAGCGTTGCATCCTTGCCCCTGGACTCGCCATCTAATAGGAAAACCTTCCTCCTTTGGGGAAATGGACAGGTTGGTTTTTCTTTGCCCTTTCTTCCCCTTGTTTTGTTTTGAAGGAGCTTGGGAAAGAAGAATATTTTTTGAATCAATTTCATTCACGCTAAAGAAACGGCAATATCTTACTTTTTACTTTACTTTTTTAAAAAACTCTTTTACTTAGCCTACATGGAGCTAAAGGGTATGGAATCAAGCCTTTTATATAAAAGTCGCTTTTCTTAGAAAAGTTCATAGTTCCTGGCAATGTTTCAGGAAAGGTGCAGCACATGTTATGTAGCTTCCTTTAAATTTCCTCTTCTGAAAGTCAGTGGGAGCCTTCAGAACACCAAAGGTGTGGATGAGCCTGGCTGAAAATAACATAAATTATAGCTAATGCACTTTCTGTGGATTGGAAAGATAAAATTCTAATTTCAATTGGAGGCAGCCTCTGGCTCCATACCCCCAGATCACAGTACATCTCCCGTTTGAACACTTGCACCTCTGAGGCTTCTTGATTGAATCGGAGCCCCAGAGGATGCCTGCCTTCCTCCACTTTTGCAGACTGACTTTTCCACTGAGCACATAATGCCATACACCAACATATTCTCACTCCTATGGGTTAGTTTTGTGTTGTTGTTGCTGGGGTTTTTGTTTGACTTTGTTTGTTTTCAGGAAGTCACTCTGGAAAGAGTGCTGGTCTTAAAATTTGAAGACTTGCATTTGAACCTCAGTTTTACCACTAATTGCCTTGAACTCGAGCCATTTCCTGAGCCTCTTTGCATGTCAAGTTCCTGTGTAGAAGATGGCAATAATGACACGATTATATAGGTTTATGGGAGAATTACCACAGCACAGGTGAAAATGCTGACACACAGTAGGTGCTCAGATACTTAAGCAATGCTACAGAGGAACAATCATCTGAATATCAGATATTTTTTGTGCCTATCACCATAGTACGTCGGTCAAGCAGGGCTCAAAAAAAAGACTTTGACCTCAAATAGATTGCAATCTCATAATAGCTACCATCTATCAAGCACCTATTATGTGCCACATGCTAAGTATTTTAACATACATTGTCTCACTTAATTCTCATAACAACTCTATGAGGCAAATATTATTATAGTCATTTTGCAGATGAGAAAAAATGAAGCTTAGAAAAGTTAAATAAATTTCACAAAGTCACATAACTAATAAATGGCAGTGCTGGGACTAGAATACAGGTTTGTCTGTCTTCATACTGCCCTCCAACGCAAGCTGAGAATGCCTTAAACACATGCACACACAGTCATAGACCTAATCATATTGCAGAATGTTCCCCACTCTCATTCAGAACTCAGTGGGTTAAAGAGAAGATGACAAAATAGCATAAACAGCTGGTTCCAAGGTGCTAGTTGCTCTTCTGTGATACCATTTTGTTTGTGCTCTGCAGCTGTACCAGAAAGTTTTTGTTCTCCCAAGAAAATACTGAACTGAGAAGATAATTGGTATTCAAGACACACATGTTTTCTACCAGCAAATAAGAAGAAAGCACAACAGTATTCCTGAAGGATGCTGATTTTTTTTTGTGTTTTGCAATTCTGCATTTTCAAAAATGACATCTGTTTTGTGAGTGACTAAAAACTCTGGAGGAAGAATTTGTAAAAGGAAATAAAACTGTGTTTCTGAGCATTTTACTCCTTACTGCCTTCAAATGATGTTTGTTTAGTTGGTCCATTTTCCCAAAAACATTGTCAAAGCAGAACTTTTTCTATTTCCTGCCCATATTTCTGACAGGTTTGAAGTGATGTTCCAGTGGCAAATGTTTTAAAAGTTTCTTTTAGCACTTTTTCCCCATATATCATATCATCTTTTCTTTTGAGCACTCAAAAAAAATTGTGCCTTCTAGGAGCATAAATGAATATAATGCATCGCATTTATAGCATGCGTTTTTTAGGAGGAACTCAAAAGTATGTTACTGTCTTCACTTTTCCAGGCTGTTTATTTTTTGCTGGTGCATCAACAAATACAAAAGTTTAAGAGAGCCATTTCTTATTCATTCCTATCTCTTTGATTTATCGCTTCCTATTCCATAAATTTCTGGGCTCTACTTCACACAAATAAAAAGATGCAGTAACTCATGTAGTTTGTCAGCCAAATCCCAGTTTTAGAGAAGAATGAATATTAACTAAGGTGGTCTGAGGAGGTCCCCACTGCAAATTGTGCAGTGTCAGGTTGAACCCCCACCGTCCCAAATCTGTACATGGCCACTCTGCAAGAATTGCCTTCCTAATCCCAAATCACGACAGCTTCTAAGTCATAACTGGCAGAATCGGCCCCCTTCAATGTGAGCAGGCACCCCCAGACGGCAGGTGTGAGTCTTTCTCCTCCTGCCTTTGCCCAAAATTTATGGAGCCGTACATCACAGAGAAATGAAATATAAATGAATCTTGGGGAACTTTCACAAGGCAGAAATCTCCCAAGTTGTCCTGACGATTTAGTTCTCATTTATCTAGTCACATAATTCACAAACCATAAACGCTCTTTGTTCCATGCTCCTTTCTCAGAGTTCATATGTGTCATTTTTGTTGTGATATCTTAGTCATACACACTTCAGCTTTCTTTGGGTTTTAGGCATTTGACTAGCCAAGCACACCTGTCTCGGTGTTTTCTTCCCTGCGTAATCTGTCTGGTCCTTTGGTGCCCATTGACTTCATGTCTCCTCTTTGGAAATACTTAGGCAAAAAGTTTCAGACTGCTTCACATGTAGGATGGTTCTATCGTTACAAGCCTGGAGAGACCAAAGCTACAAGTGAGTCTGCCAAGGAAAAAAGAGCATCCTTCATTCTTGGAGTTAAAGTTCTCACTAGGCCAAATGGAAGGCTATCACTAAATGCTGCTCATAGATATAGAAATTTATAAACAAATAATAAAAGTAGCACGTTTGTCAGGAAACTCATAGGAAGAATAGGAGTTCCACCATGGCTGATAATCTGTGATCTGTGATCGGGACCTAGATTAGGTATCATTCTCTACTTTTTGAATAGTTCCTGATGTCACCAGTGAGCCCCTTCACATGACAAGATAGACTCCACCAGCAGCCCGTCCCAAAGACATGCCTCCTCACAGAGTTGCTCCGCTGGAGAAAGCCCCAGGACGGGAAGCTCTGGTGTAGCCTGAAGGACAAGTCCCCCCTGTCCAAAGTAGGGCAGGGTTGTGGGTCCCAGATCCATTTTTAAGTCACAGTGAAGTATGGGAAACGCTAAAACGGGCACAGAGGCTTCATCCATTGCGCACACGCGTCACCTCATGCATAGCTTCCTTCTTCAGACAAGATGCTCTGGGTCATTTAGACAAATTCATGATTTTGAATATTTTCATTTGCTCTTTTTTGCTTCCCATTGTTTACATCCTACTTTTTCCATTTTTTATAACAGAATTATTTTCTTAGACCTTCTCAGGAGTTTCATTTATTTTCCTCCAACAATTGTCTATTTATTCTTCCATACTTACACGTTGCCACTCTTTTCAATTTAATCACCTTTTTTTTCACCCTCAACTCTTATTGTGAACGTGGACTCTTCCATAACATTCCTACTTGAACATTGACTATGAATGGTATGGTCTCTCCTCACCTTTCTAAATTTTATTGGATTCTTAAGGTCCATTTCAAGTCCCACATCCCTCACCTAGCTGTCTGATATACTAACCTGTGCTGACTGCTTCCCTTGAGAACTGTCCACAGCATCACAGTATGAATCACAACATATGAGTTTCAAATAGATGTGTTACATTGCCCCAACTAGAAGCCCATGACCTTCCACTAGGAGTAAGCACAGAATTAGCCCCAACATAAGCATTCAATAAACACTCGTCAGATTAAACACAAGCGGCCATAGAAAACTTAGAAATGTGGATATGCTCAAGAAACATTCATTTATTCATATATTTATCCAACAATATTTATGAAGCACTAAACTCCTGTGGTAAGCATAGCAGAAACAAAGATACATATGTCATAATCACTGTGCTCTAAAAATCTAGTGGGAAAAATACAAATATGAACAAAAAAGCGCTTAACGTGCCTCTACATTCTGTGTAGAAATCATTACAGGGAACATAGGAGCACAGTGGAGAGAGTGGTCAATTCTATCCTGATTCAGGATGGACTTCCTTGAGGAAGCAATGTTTTGGTTGGGTTTTGAAAAACTGGGTAAGATGGAGAAAGAGAAAGGGAGAATGTTCTGGATAAAGGCAGCAGTTTGAATAAAGTCAGGATGAAATAATAACAATCTGCAAAGATACTAATTCAGTAAAGAAGTGATAGGGTCTAGGAATTAGCTTCTTTAACAAGAATCCCCTGGGAAATTCTGATGCAGGTGGACCCAGAACTATACTTTGAGAAATATCATTCCACATTTAGTTCTTGAAACTTGCTCAGAAACATGATAGTGGATAACATGCCTCATTTGGCTTGATGATAGAGAAGATCCATTCTTGTGTGGGACAGGTCTTTCCTCCATATGTCTGCCTGAGTGAACCGCCCAAACCATGAATCTGGTCATATTACCTCCCAGTTTATAACCCTTCGGTGACATCCCACTGCCCAGAGAAGAATGCCCACGGTTTTCATGGAGCATCCCTACCCTCATACGAATTGACTTCCCTCCCTGGCCCTACCTCTAATCTCACTGCTCACACTCTACCTTATAATTGTGTTAAACTCTATACCTTCAGCTGCTTCTGATAATTGTTGTAAAGTTGCTAAAACTTAAAACATATAGAAAAGGATTTCTACTGAGGATATCCAACTAAATAAGGTTATTGTTCTTTGAGAAACATAGGATCAATTTAAGTGTTAAGAGTGAAATACCAAAGCACTTTCCTTTTGTCTGTGAAATGTTAAATTGTCTCATAAATAGAGTTAAACCAAAAGAGTTCAAAATTCTGAGAGAATGTGAAAAGATATCTCATGAAATGATACGGAGAACACAAAGCAAAAAGTATCCTAATCTTCCACTCCTAATAAATATATGTACACACACATCCATGCCCACACACACACAGGCACACACACACACAGATGTCTCATACCATTGGAGGGCATCCTGGAATCTGTGCATCACCAAAATATTCAGTGACAAAGACATTTTCTTCCTGGCACATTAGAGAGAGAAACTGAGACCAGACAGCAAGTAAGATAAGACACACTCTCCCCTCAGGAGCACATGCCGCTTTGGCAAACACAAATATCACTCACTCACACACATGTACTCAAGCCTGTGCATAATTCTCTTGACAACTCCAACTTATAACATTAGCATATGAATGCCGAGGCTTCCAGCGATATTCACCCACCAAATGGAGTTTATGATATAAATGCAATGAAAAGTATCTGAAAGATTACTCTTCACTCTGAATTGAGTCTGTCAGAGCCTGTATGTAAAACATACGTAGTATCTGTGTAGAATCCGGTGTAAATATATTCTTTCCACATGCTCCCGTGGAGAAAAGCTGAGATGGTTAGGACAATACTAAATTCATACTTCCTTCCCAAACAATGCATAAAATAAATGGCTCCAATTTCCCAGCTTTATGCATGTGTATCTTCCCCTGTTTCCAATATTTCACATGTATTAGGCCAAATGTGATACTTTTCAAGGTCTCTCTCTCTTCATTTTATTTTTGTTAGATGTCTTTTCTCTGGCTGCCAAGAATTATTCACAACTCCAGGGGGAAGATTTTACAATTGTATCCATAATCTACTCAAACGACAACCAGGAATTATTAGTGTATGTGACATGTCTTTCCCAGGAGATTATAACCTCCTTAAAGGGAATGACATTGACTTGCTCATCTTTAAACTCATGCCATCTTTTAAGTCGTGTGCCTAAAAACGCAACAATTTATCATCCCATGTGATTCTGCAGGTTGGCTGGGCGGGTGATTCATGTCTTCACCTGGGTTCACTTATGTGGCTCCATTCATCTAGAATGGCTGGTGGGGCTGGAAGTTTCTGGCTTCACTCACGGGTCTGGCAATAGGTGCTGGCTGTCAGCTAGGCTTCCTTTGTTCTATTCCACATGACCTCTTGTCCTCCAGCTGGTTACATGCTGTCTCAAGATGAGGCAGCGAGGCCTCTCACAGGCTTCCCTCAAGGTCACATAGCACCAAGTTTTATTGGTCAAAGCAAGTCAGCAAGTCAGAGGACTAGTCAGGTACACATGGGGGGATATAGATGCCTCCTTATGGTGGGAGGACTGGCAAAGTCAGCTGGCAAAGGGGCAGGTATCTAGGGATGAGAGAAAGATTTGTAGCCATCCTTACAAACAATTTACCATACCAACAGAGACCTAAAACACATTCGGTAGTCAAAAATTATTTTTGGAAGTTTAATTCATTCTTCCATTTATTCATTCACCCATTTAACAAACACTTATCAAGTGCCTACCATGTAGCAAGTACTTGGTAGGCTCAGGAAACAGAGTGAGCAACAAGGCGGAACCAGTTCCCGATCTTGCAGAATTTATAAAGAATAAATGAATGAGTGAGTGAAATAAAGCGATAGGCAGCTGGGTAGCACCTACAGAGACATAACTTCAAATTCTAGGCTCCCTTCATAGTCAAAGATTTATAAATTTAAAAATGCCTGACTCCCTTATTGGAAGTGGGAAACCCAAGCCAGTATACTCAGGGACTAAAGTCACAGTTGGATTCTAAGAGCCTGGGGCTGGAGCAGCAAATTTCTATTGAAGACAACATAGTCTACAGGAGCCAAGGGGTCTGCTCAGTTTTCAATATGGGAGACTCCAAGACCACTGTATCAGTCAAGGTCTGGCAGAAAACAGAAAGCAAATTCAGAGGGGAATTTGAAGAGAATTAATGAAGAGACTATGTATAGTGGTAGGGCAAAATTAAAGGAAACACCAGCAGATACTCAGATACCCAAGAACAAGCAATACAAGGAAGACACTACCAAGGCCAGAAGCAGCAAAAAGAGCAAATTTTTTTTTTATTTGGGTAGATATATTTAACTGAACACTTAAAAATAAAGATTATAGCAAAATCTTGAGAAATATCATATCTTGCACATTTCTTTCAACTGCCAGAAATTTTTTGTTTGTATCACTTAGGAGACTTAATTTTTATTTCTTCTACATTATGGTTACATATGTACGTTTGTCTCCCCCAGTAGATGGTGAGCATCTTGGAATCAAAGTACTTTAAAAAACAATTAATCTCTGCATCCCCACAAAGCTTAGCTCCATAGGTGCTAATGCTAAATATACATTTATGTAAAGAAAAATGGTTAGAAAATGATCAATCTTATGTTCACTTATTTACTTAATTCACTCTTTTTTAAAAAAATTTTTACCTTTTAAGGAAATGTTTTTACCAAAACTATGTGAAAGCTAGAGGTATGGAGGAGAGCGCTCTTGGCAAGGGATATGGCTGTGGAGGAAGCCACTGCCAGAAGAGCAATTCCAAAACACAGAAGTAGTAGGGTAACCCAACCGTCTCTCTCCTCCTGCCCTTTTATCCCCTGCCTGCCTTTTATTGGTCAAATCCAACGAGAAGCCAGAGGGTGTGGAGCCCTCCACTTCCACCACATCCAACATATTATGGCTCGGCCATGACACCACTAAACAAAATGGAGTACTGTATATGGAAGGAGTTGGGATTTGAGAGTTATGGAAATGATGAATTTACTGTTGAATTTGTGAGTCTGAGATGCCTATAGCCCATCAGATTATGGATCTCCTGTAGGTAGTTGAAAATATAAACCTGGAGTTTAGGGGGACAAAATTGAGCTGAAGATAAAGATTTGGAAACGGTCAGCTTAAAATAGCTGTTAAAGCAATATGAGTGTGTAAGATGGCCCAAAATATATACAGAAACAAAAGAATAAAGTTGAAATTCCAGCTCCGACAGAGTAGGGACATATAAATAGAGGGAGGATGGTAATAGACAAAGGGCAATGAAAGAAGTTAGAGGAGAATCAGAAAAGAGTGAAATCTGGAAATCCAAGTGAAAAGAGTGTTTCAAGAAGTTAATCACCAATGTCAAATGTGATAGATCAACTGGAAAAGAAATGACTGAATTTGGTAATTAGAAGGTCATTGGTGATCTACATAAGTACAAAATGATGTCCTCTAAGAGGTTCCTGCAGTTAGTATTATTAGATGAAATAAAATTTAGATTGTGTTCGTTATATCTTGTTGACTCCATGTTGAACAGAATTACCAATAATTTAAAAGACAGCTCATCAGGTTAAAGTAAACATACACATGAGACAGGTAGAAGGCATACACATGAGTACCAAACATAAATACACAGCTACGGGAAATAATTAGATAAGGATGAGCAAAGAAGAAAAATAATTAGAAAATGCATCATTTTCAAATCAATGACTGTTATTACCGTAGCTATTGCTATCACGTTCTATACTATAGAGAACGATTCACTAGGATACCAACATATAATCCTAAAAAATAATTCTTTTACTATGTGTTGATCAACGCATAGTACATACAAGGGGAAATAAAGTGGTTTAGGATCAGTTAACTGCTATTATTGTCTATGCAGATTACTTCATTGTGTGCTATGTAGTACACACATTTCAGATATTTCCTTCCCTCCAGTTGTTCATAACCTATTTTTTCCAAATTTTCCAAAGATTTCAAGTTTAATTTCTCTGCCTTCTTTGAATTTTCCTCAAAATAACTTGTTCTTTACGAACTTTAAGGGCCTGGAGTTTTCTTTTCTATATTTTGAAGATTATGACGGGGAGGGTGAAGAGATAGGAGAACAGGAAAGAAAAGAGAAGATGCCACATAAATGTAATAGTAATGCGAGATGGAGTTCCTTGCCCCTTGGAGACCGAGGCTTACTTGGTCTGGACCTCAGCCCACTCGTCAGCTGTTGGAAGTCTGATTATTGTCCCACAAATCCTGCCAATCTCCAAGGATTATACTAGAAGGTCCACTTGCATCAGTCTCGTGGTCTGACTCATTTTCTTCTATACCTCCCTCTGGGCATGCAGCCCAGTCCTTTCACAAGTTTCTACAAAAATCTACTCATTCCAAGTACTTTATCTGTTTTAAAAGAATTTATTCAAGATTGATGGTTTTGGGATGGGTCACATCACAGTCTCCTGCCATCATCTGCCTACCTCCACTCTCTTGCTTCCTATCCTCTCTCTCTGGGGCATATGCTGTACCACAACCCTCACCTCCAAATTCCTCCAGGCAGAGTAGCTTTTCCTTTCTTTCTAAAAAGAGGGATGGTGCTCAGCTCCCACCAAACTTTCTTACACAAACTCATTGAGGCCTTTAGTGGAATCAAGGCCTGAGCACTAACATGACCCACTTTCTCTAGGAAGCAGATAAGGCAGAGATAACATGTCTGTCACAAGTAGCCTTTCACCATTACAGTTACCAGAGTTCTATGGTTACACAGCTCACTCCAGGTCAAACTATGGACCCTAAAATGTAACAAACCCCTAGAGTGAAAATCTAGCCAAAAGGAAGTTAGTCTTTATAAAAACCTTTAGACATATTCTCCACATGTATCTTATATAAGCATTCCAATACAATTTCCCCAAGAAAGTATACCTAAGCTACCAGAAAATGTTGGAAATCTGGAAAGGGAAATTAAAAGGCCATGTGCTTCTTAAATTTATTTCCTGAACCCTCAAGTATGTAAATGAGGCAGGAAGCAGAAAAACAGCAGGTCAGGTTCCCACTTCTTCTTTTGAAATGCTATCACAATTTAACGTACTAGAAAAGGGGCATGCCTGTGATATGCTAATGACTTCAGACTGGGAACTTTGTGAGTTTCTAGACTTTGGGAAAAGCTCATTAAGCCTTTAGCTTAAGAAAAAAGTTTATTTTGATCTCTCCTCCTTATTCTTGTCCATGCCCTGTTCTTATATGCACCAAGAACTCTCCCTGCAGTTTGGTCCTATTTTCTCCTGTCAGCCAAGCTTTATATTAGCATCTTCATTGTGCTTTTTTTTTGACCTTTGTCTTTTGAAAGAGGGAGAACTGATCTCCATACTCACCTCCATAGTCACTTTGACACTCTACCCATTAAGATTTTGATGGATTGGGGAACTATGCTATAAGATATGATTTTGAAAAGGCTTTTATTAAGGTAGGAATTGCTGCCTCAGCCACATTTGTTTTAATTTCCATTATTATGGGAAAGAGTGATAATATAACCAGCTAATAAGTATCTATTTGGGCAAAGGCCTGTGCTGTTTTTTGAAGCCCTTGTGGGAGATCAAGATTTGGCCACCCTGAAATATATCTCTTTACCTTGATTGTTTTCTCTGATGGACATTTGACCTCCCCCACTAACTGCCTAAAGAATTTGACATAGAAGATCTGTTCCAGGAAGGAGTTAATATAATGTAAAATAGATGCTACAATAGGAAAGGCACCAACAAGCCCATCTTATCAAAAGTTCTGTCTCTCTGGCCACATTCTCTAGATGGCCCTGCAAGGAGTTGCCAGACAAACATTTACATTTATAAGGGAAATCTCCATTTGTAAAGCTATCTCCCTCTCTGTATTGGGAAGAGGGGGGATGACCTCATTTCTAGAAACTTATCAATGTGGAAGGTGAGGCCTTAAATCTGTATAATAACCTTACTCTCTTGTTTACTGTGCTTTAGTGTTAATCTCCTGTAACTGACTCCCCCCACCCCCAACATCCTCCTCTGTATTTAGCTGAAGATGGTATTTAAGATGAGAATTTATGCTATTGTGTTGAGAAATGCAGTGTCCCTGGTTTCTCCCATGTATACATGTTATTAAACTTGGTATTATTTTCTCCTGTTAACCATCTTGTTAATTATTTGGCCAGCCATAAGAACCTTACGGGAAAGGGCAGAGGGGGATTCTCCCTCTTCCCCTATACCCTAATCCCTTAGCTTTCTGGAAATGAGAAGCACTCTCTTCTAATCTTTCATTATGTCCTCAGTTGAATCCTCTTCTTCTTCCTAAACATTTGTGTGCCTAAGATTGTAACCATGGATAAGTAAGCTTCTCACTCTATGCTCTATCCCTCTATAATCTATCAAAATAGTGAGTGTGCGTTGTGTGTGGGGTAAGTCTAAAGCTCAAGGGAAGTGAAGGGTTTGAGAAATAAATTTAAGAAGCATCAATTTAAATAATTGAAGTTAGAGTATGTTTCCTCTAACAGAAGAATTATACTAGAAATCAGTAACAAAGTATAATTAGAAAATTCTTAAAAATTAGAAAAAATTAAAACACTTCTGAGTAAGCAGGAGTCAAAGGAGAAACAGACGAATTCTTTGAAGATACAACTTACTAGAATTGTCAGCAAAAAGGGGCATGGGGAAATTTGAATAGTACTGTTCTTATTTAAAAAATCAAATCTATAATTTGAAACCTTTCTACAAAGAAAACTCCAAACCTAGATCAATTAACTGGTGCATTTTTCAATATCTAAGGGGAAAAAAGCACCAATCATATACTGACCCAGAAAATAAAAAATGAGGAAACACCATCCACTACCCTTTATAGGCCCACATAAATTTGATACCACACTCTGCCAAAGACATTAAAAGAAAGGAATATCATAAGACAATCTGTCTTCTGAACACATGTATAAAAGTCATTTGTATAGCAAACAAACTACAGCAATATATAAAAAGGATAACAAATCATGGCAAAGTGAAGTTATACCAAGAAGGCAAGGTTAGCTCAACATTGTAAAATTAATCAGTAAAAATCACCATCTCAACAGAATAAAGAAGAAAAATTACAAGATCATCTCAAAATATGCATTAAAACATTTGACAACACTAAATTTCCCAATAATTATATTAAATTTAAAAATTGAATTGAATAAAATCAAAAGAAGTCTTAGCAACTAGTGATAATATAATAATATAATGTGAAAAGTAAATTGCCAGAAAACTAAAGAACATAATATTGATGAAATGTTGAAAGCATTCTCTATGCAATCAAAAATGAGACAATGGGGCCGGCCCTATGGCTTGGCGGTTCGGATCCTGGGTGCGCACCAACGCACCGCTTCTCTGGCCATGCTGAGGCCGTGTCCCACATACAGCAACTAGAAGGTTGTGCAGCTATGACATACAACTATCTACTGGGGCTTTGGGGGAAAAAAATAAAACAAAAATTTAGAAAAAAAAAAAATGAGACAATGATATCTTCTATCATTTCAGTTCATTATTCACTGGAGGTATTAACTAGCGCAATATGACAAGAAGAATATACATATAAGAATTTAAAAAGAAGCAATAAAATGCTAATTATTCAAGAACAAATTATTATATATGTAAAATATCCAAAAGAATATACAAACTTTAAGAATTAATAAGTAAATTTAACAAAGTCACTGGATAGAAGTTCATTAAACAAAATTCAATTGTATTTGTAAGTATTAATAACAGAAAATTAAATTTTAAAAGTGATATCACTTACATCAGCACCAAAAATATCAAATACCTAGCAATAATTTTAATAAAATGTGTGTAAAACATCCGCACAGGATACTATAAAACTTTACTGAGACATATTTAAAGAGATCCAATTAATGGCAGAACATACAAAAATTAGAAGGCTCATTATGGTAGAAATGTCAATTTCCTCAAATTGAGCCATAGATCTCATGTAACCTCAGTCAAAATCACAGAAGAATTTTTCTGTGGAAATTGACAAACTGATTCAAAATCTACATGAAAATCCAAAGGGCTAACAATAGGAAAAATAATCTTGAATAGGAACAAATTTAGAGAACTTACCTTACTACATATTAAGGCTCATTATAAAGCAACAGTAACCAAAATATTTGTGGTAATGATGCAAAGATAGACAAATAGACTAACAGAAAAGGTAGAAAATATAGAATCATATCCACATATATATATAGTCGATCTATAATAAGGTGCCACAACCACACAGTAAGGAAATTTTGTCTTTGCAATAAATGGGGCTGGATCAATCTGATACTCATATAAGCAAAAAATTAAGCTTAGTTCTATCTTGTAGCCTACATAAAAATAAACTCCAGATTAGTAGTCCTAAATGTGAAAAGTAACATGAAAAACCTCCTAGAAGACAGCATAGGATATTATCTTTATAATATTGGAGTAAGCAAAGATTTCTTAAACAAGATACAAAAAAAAACTAACCCTATATTGGTAAATTTTACTTTTTTTAATTAAGAAATTTATTCATTAATTCTCACCGTGAAGAGTATAAAAAGGTAAGATACAGTGTAAGGAAATATAATTGCAATACATATATCAAAGGACTCATAACCAGAATATATAAAATATTCTTACAAATCAATTTAAAAAAGAAGCAGCACAATTTTTTTAGACTGGAAAAGCTACAATAGGCATTTTATAAAAGAGGATATACAAACAGCTCAGCATTATTAGCAATTAGGAAAATGAGAATTAAAACCACAAGAGATATCAGCAAAAATGGCAGAGTAAGGATCTGTAAAAATTGTGAAAGCAATGAGAACAACAGGAAAAAATTTAGAACTAACTTTTTCAGGACTCTGAAAATTAACAAAAGGCTTGCAACAAGGCAATTTTTATTTTAAAAAATAGGTATATCTAGATAAAGAGAGTGAGTTTTGTTGTGTTTTAACTTTCCTATTTCTATACATCCTACTGTGCTCTGTGGTAATCTTGAAAACATGTAACCCACAATCATGTTGAAAACTATTAGTCTAGTAGCTTTGAGAGGAAGCAGAACAAGTTTGGAAGTCCTACAAAATCCCATGCCCAGAGAATTGTCATTATTTAACATTTCTGGAAGTTTGCTGGAAGACTCCCTGACAAAGCTATCTTTATTTGACCTGACTTGAACAGCCTTCCTACAGGGAGCATTTCCTAAAAATAATCAGAGGCAATTAAGCATTGTGGCTCCTTAAGTGGTAAATAAAACATGGGGTAAACAATAGGCTAACCAAAAAGTTAAAAGGGAAATCTCAGACCTGAGATGTTCATAGGGAACTCTGATAAAGTCCAATATATTCCTGAGAATCTAGAAGACTGCATGAATGCATAGAGCTGTGCACATGTCCAGAACTATACACATACCCAGAAAGACCTAAGAGAGTCCTAAGCTATCACCTCTGGCTAACTTATGTCTGTATATAAGCAAGAAGTGAAGGCTAAGGAAGAGTTGAAGACCTCCTGGTTGAGTGTTGAAGGCATGTCTCAACACACACACAGAGCCCTTCAGCAAAGACTGGGAGACCCCAGTCTGTGGTTTCAGGCAATTGAAGAAATCTGTCCAACCAATAGCTGACCACTAATCTAATTGAGCAAAGACTTCTGAGACCACACATAACAGAGAACACAAACTTTACATATCAGTCCAAATAAGTCACTAAACAACAAATAGCAACAATAGTAACAACAACAAGAACAGCAAATAGCCATAACCATAAACCCTGGGGAAGGGAGACTATCTGATTTCCAGAGTTGCTACACTGTTATTTTAAATATCCAATTCTAAAGAAATAATTATAAGACATGCAAACAAACAAGAAAATATGCAAATAAAAGTATCAGTAGAAACTTTCCCTGAGAAGACTAGATGTTGGTTATTAGACAAAGACTCTAAATCAGCTATTTTAAATATTGTCAAAGAACTAAGGAAAATCATGTCTAAACAACAAAAGGAAATGATAAGAATGATATATCACCAAATGGAGAATATTAATAAAGATCTAGAACTAATTTTTTTAAATAACCAAATTAAATTATGGAGTTGAACAGTGCAATAATCAAAATGAAAAATTCACTAGAGGGGTTCAACAACAGATTTGAGAAGGCAAAAGAAAGAATCAGTGAACTTGAAGATAGTTTAATTGAGATTGTCCAGTCTGAGGGATAGAAAGAAAAAAGAAGGGAGAAAAATAAACAGTCTCAGATACCTATGGTGCACCATCAAGCATGTCAACATACGCTTAATGGGGTCACAGAAGGAGAGGAGAGAGAGAAAGATCAGAAAGAATATTTGAAGAAATAATGGCCTCCAACTTCCCAAAATATATTAAAAAATAAATAAATTTACATATCCAAAAAGCTCAAAAAACTCCAAATAGGATAAACACAAACAAATCTACACCTAGACACATGTTAGTCAAATTATTGGGAGGCAAATACAAAGAATATTGAAAGCAGCAAGAGACAAGTGATGATTCATCACATAGAAGGGATACTTAATAAGGTTAACACTGATATCTCATGACAAAACATGGAAAGTATGTGCATGACATATTCAAGTGCTAAAAGGAAAAGACTGTCAACAAAGAATTTTATATCTAGCAAAACTATATTTCAAAAATGAAGGAGAAATTTAAGCATTCTCAGATAAATAAAAACTGAAATAATTCATCATTAGCAGACTTCCCCTATAAGAAATTATAAAGGGAGGCCTTCAGGCTGAAATGAAAAGAGACTGAAGAATAATTCAAATCTACATGAAGAAATAAAGCACACTAATAAAGGTATCTAAATAGGTAAATATATTGTAACACTTTTCTCTCCTTTATGATTTAAAGGCAACTGCACAAAGCAATACTATAAATCTGTGTTGATAGGCACACAATGTATAAAGATGAAATTTATGACAATAACAACATAAAGTTGGGAACAAACCTATATAAGAGCAAATTTTTATATACTATTACAACTAAGTTGGTATTAATCCAAACTAGATTGTTATAAATTAAGATGTTAATTATAATCTCCAGGGCAACCATTAAGAAAATAACTCAAAAATGTATAGTAAAAGAAATGACAAAGGAATTAAAGTGGTAGACTATGGTAGACTAGAAAATATCTATTTAACACACAAAAGGTAATAATGAAAGAATTAATGAACAGGAAAAAAGGTGTGACATATAGCATTCAAGTAGCAAAACAGCAGAAGTAAGTCCTTCCTCATCAGTAACTACTTTACATGTAAATGGATTAAACTTTCCAATCAAAATGAAGAGATTGGTAGAACAGATTTTAAAAATTCATCCAACTATATGCTGTCTATAAGAGAATCACTTTAGATTTAAAGCCTCAAATATAATGAAAGTGAAAGAATGGAAAAAGATATTCCATCCAAAGAGTATACAAAAAGAGAGTTGGAACGGCTATATTAATATGTGACAAAATAGATTTTATGACAAAAATTGTTACAAGAGACAAAGAAGAACATTATATAGTGATAAAAAGGTCAACCTATTAAGAATATATAACAATTATAAATGAATATGCACCTAACAACAGATCCCCAAAATACATGTAGCAAAAACTAATGAAATTGAAGGGAGAAATAGACATTTCAACAATAATAGAAGAATATTTTAATATCCCACTTTCAATAATGGATATAATAACTAGATAGAAGATCAACAATGAAATAAAATACTTTAATGGCACTTTAAACCAGTTTGAGCTAATAATCATCTATAGTATAATCCACCCAATGACATCAGAGTACACATTCTTCTCGAGTGCACACAGAGTATATTCCAGGATAGACCACACTTTAGGACAATAAACAAGTTTAAATAAACTTAAAAGGACTGAAGTCATCCAAAGTAATATCTCTGACCACAACCAAATAAAATTAAAAAATAAAAAAAGGTAGGAAATTTGGGAAATTCACAAATATATGAATATTAAACAGCACACTCCTAAACAATGAATCAAAGAAGAAATCATGAGGAAAATTAGAAAATAGTTTGAGAAGAATGAAAACAAAAAAAACAACATGCCATAACTTATGGCATGCAGGTGAAATAGTAGTTAGAGGGAAATTTATAGCTGTAGATGTCCATATTTTTTTAAAAGATCTCAAGTCAAAAACCTAATTTTCACCTAAAGAAAGTAGAAAAAAGAATAGCAAATTAAACACACATCAAGCAAAAGAAAGAAAATAATGAAGAGTGAAAACTAATGTAATACATAATGTGAAAAAAATTGAGACAATTAACAAAACCAAAAGTTGATTCTTGAAAACAATAATAAAACATTAAGTAAGTTGATCAAGAAAATGGAAAGAAGATGAGAGTAACTAAAATCATGAATGAAAGAGGGGACACTACTACCAATCACAGAAATAGAAAGCATTATATGGGACTATTGTGAACAATTGTATGCCAACAAATTAGTTAACCTAGATAAAACGTCAATAATCCTAGAAAGACAAAAACTACTGAAATTTAAACAAAAATAGAAAATCCGAATAGATCTGTAATAAGTAGAGATTAAATCAGTAATTAAAAAAAAAAAAACCTTCCTACAAAGAAAAGCGCATGACAAGAAGATGTCACTGGTAAATTCTACCAAACATTTAAAAAATTATTACCATTCTTTAACAAACCTCCAATTCATAAAAGAGGAGAGAACACTTCCTAACTCATTTTATGAAGCCACTATGACCTTGACACTCAAACCAAATACATCACATGAAAAGAGAACTACAGAACAATATCCTTTATGAATATAGATGTAAAAGTCCTCAACGACATCTAAATCCAGCAACCTATGAAGAGGATTGTATACCATGACCAAGTGAGATTTACCGCAGGAATGCAAAGTTAATTGAACATATGAAAATCAAGCAATGTAATACACCATATTAATATAATAAGTGCACAAAAACCACATAATCATCTCAATAGACACAGGAAAAGCATTCGACAAGATCTAAGACTCTTTCATAATAAGAACACTAAAAAAACCTAGGAATAGAAAAGAACTTCCTTGATGTGATAAAAGGCATCTACAAAAAATCCACAGACAACATCATTCTTAATGGTGAAAGACTGAAAACTTTCTGACTAAGATCAGAAACAAGAAAAAGCTAGCTTGCCACTTCTATTCATCATTGTACTAGTTCTAGCCAAGGCAATTAGACAAGTAAAAGAAATAAAAGCATCCAGATTGGAAAGAAAAAAATAAAACTATCTCTACTTGCAGATGAAATATTATATATATAAAACCTAAGGAATCTACAGAAAAAAAAACCCCAGCAGAAGTAGTAAATAAGTCAGTAGATTTCAGGACATAAGATATATACAATATACAAAAAATCAATTGTATTTTTATATGCTAACTGAACAAGTAAAATGATATTAAGAAAATAATCCCACTTATAATCTCATCAAAAAAATAAAAACACTGAAGGACAAACTGAACAAATGAAGTACAAGATTTGTACAATGAAAACTACAAAACACTGTTGAAAGATATAGATATTTTGAGGAAGCTAATGAGTGACAGAGTACATTAGGGTAGCTTATGGCTTACTTGTAAGTTTTTATATCTTGATATAAGTGGTTGTTACACAGTTACACAGTTAGACAGGTGTATTTAATTTGTAAAAACTCATTGAGCTGTACACTTAAGATTTGGTCACTTATTTTGTGTTATTTTCAATTTTAAAAGAATGTCAAAAATAAAGAACTAATCAAATTATATTGTATTTTTTTCTATTCTCATTATTCAATATAATACACTTAAAACAGGAAAGACAGAACACCACATTGTAATGAAGATATTGAATTTCAAAAATGATGAGGTAATAAAGAATTTCCAACAACAGAAAATTAATTCAAGTCACTGGGTCTAAGTAAAATACATTTTAAAGTAATAAAGGGTCCTGCTAATATAATCTTGGAGAGACTGAGAGTAATTATGAAGAAGTTGTAGAAGACTTGAATATGGGAGATATTCTGGTTTTCAAAAGGGAAAAAATAGGTAGACTCAAGGTATAATTCATTTAGGAAAATGATATGGATCTCTATCAAAAATCAATAACATCTTTGTCTCTACTACCATTCTTTACCAAATGGAAGCAATTTTCTTCAGAGAAATGTCTGACTCCAGACCCGTGGCATGGTGAGAACAAAATGAACCTAGGATATCCTGTTTTCCCTCAAATAAGTAAATATTAAAACAACCACCACTAACAACAAAATGGTGGATACACAGCACAAGGATGTGAAGGCACTCCCACTGGCCAGATCTGAGAAAATTTAAACATCAAAATAATTAAGGACAATGATTAATTATAGATCATTACAAAAATAAGAATTCATGATTCTGTATTGATAACAAATAGATAACTAACTAAACAATTAAATAAATAAATGAATAAATTAAATAAATAAATAGTGGAGAAGTTAGAGCTCTTGCTTCCAGTCCAATTTTAAGAGCCAACAGGTAAATGTGGTGGGAAAGGTAGAGTTAGAAAATCACCATTTAGCACCATTGGAGCAAATATTGTTTCAAGCAAGAATTATCAATGGATGCTAAATATAGGGGAAAGTTTTGATGAGGACCAACTGCAATATTTTCATAACCTTACAGAGACTCCCTACAGATTTCTAGTAATTGTCAGAGAAAAATTAGTAACTATACAGTGACAAAGTGGATAACACTTTTACCAAGTAATCAAAATTAATATCACCCATGAGGAGCAGATCGACATTTTGTATCTCTAGAAAAGATACCCTCAGAAGGACACAACATCTCTTCTCTTCTAGCCTGGATAGAGGATAGTTATATTAAAATAGAGGAAGTGGATGTCAGCATCATGGCAGAGTGAGTTATTCCCTTTGTCTCTTCCCTCTAAGTTACAACCAATCAGACATCCATTGACCAACAAAGGACTCCCTACACAGCACAACAGGACATCTAAGAGATCCAAACATCTATACATCTGAAGGTGGGTGAACCGGACCTCCAAGGGGCAGGTGAACTGGGGGAACAGCCCCTTCACCCTTCCCTGGCAGTGGCCATCCAAAGTGTGAATCCTCACAGTGAATAGAAGCTGCAGGGGTAGACAAGGCACTCGTGGCTTAGCTCCTGCCCACCGCCCCAGCAGTGGTGGGTGGTGCACATGCCCTGAGGATTCAAGACACAGATCAGTGTTAGTGACCCAGCCCCGTCCCTGTCTTCCAGCAGTGGCCAGGTCTATCAAACGGTGGGTACAGCACACAAAACGCATATTTTCCTGGCTGGGGCAGGGTGCCCTAAATTGACTTTTCAAAATACTCTGGCTTACACCAGTGGCCAGAGGCTGCATGAGTGAGCAGTAATGACCATCTCTCCCTGATTAACTCCTGCCTCCGCCCAGTAGTGGCAGGTGGAAACTGCGACCTGAAGCTTCAGGAACCACAGCAGAGCTGGTGACCCAGCCCCCAGTGGTAGCACCCCCAACACTGGCTCTACCAGCATCTGGGGCTGCAAACAAGTCCCTGGGCCACCAGGAGTGGCAGCAACATCTGTGATCCCAGCACCTCTGGCAGCAGTGTAACCAACACCCCCAGAGGACCTGGGAGCAACAAGACAGGTGATGCATGAAGCAGCAGCATCCAAGCCTGTGGAGAGCCCATGAGAGAGCCAGTGGGGGAAAACAAGACATACAAAACCCCAGAATCAGCAGAAGTGCTCACAGCCTGCTGACCCTGGTGATGACATCTGAGACTGCAGCAAACATCATCAGCTGTAGGGTATCAGCAATCTGAGAGGCACAAGTAGCAGAAGGAGGGTACTGACAACACTGCTATCACAGGCAGTGGAGGGTGGAAAGTGCAGGCTCTCAAATACAACCAGAAGCAGCTCAGATCCAAAGTAACCAAAGCCATACCCAAATAAAAAAGCTAGTTACTACCACAAATGTGCCGGCAGAAGATCAACTCATCAAGTACCATGAGGAACTACAGTAACATGGCAGAACAGAAAGAAAATGGCAACTCTCCAGAAACCAAACCTGAAGGCACAGAGGATTACAATCTAACTGACAGAGAACTCAAAATAACTTCATGAAGAAACTCAATGAGTTACAAGAAAACTCAGAAAGACAGTTCAATGACCACAGGAATGAAATTAATGAACAGAAGGCGTACTTCTCCAAAGAAATTGAAACTCTAAAATAAAAACCAAACAGCAATTCTGGAGATAAAGAACACAATTAATGAGATGAAATATAGAGTAGAAAGCATTAAAAATAGAGCAGACCATATGGAAAAAAGAATTAGTGAGCTTGAAGATAGAAATTTAGAAATGATTCAGGAGAGAGAAGTCAAGATGGCAGCGTAGGCAGACTCTGAACTCACCTCCTCCCACAGACACAGCCAGTTTACAACTACTCATGGAAAAATTACCCCTGAGACAGAACTGAAAACTGGATAAGAGGAACTCCTGCAACAACGGACAATCCTAACTGAGGTGGAAGAGGCAGAAACTCCCTTCTGGAGAGAAAAAACACTGGCTTCACAAGCTGCCAGCTTCACGGCCGCCTGGGAGCAGCCCACAGGTACGCAGCCCTCCATGGAGGAGTGGGACCCTGAGCCGGGAGCGCCCCGCTGTGGGCATTTTGTGGACTCAGCACATTCAAGCTGAGTGGCATAATATCTGACTTTGCCTGCTACCAAAACATTGGGGAGTACCCCCAGAAAAGCTGGTTCACAAAGAAATTAAAACTGGCTCTTAAAGGGCCCACACACAAATTCACCCGTTGCAGAAAGCAGCCTAAAATCACCAAAAAGAAAGGTGCACAGTGCTTTGGTGAAAAGAGACTCACCTGATAGGCCCTGAGTGCATCTCGGTGAGAGGTGAGACCTCTCCAGGGACTGGGACATTGGCGGCGGCCATTGTTGTCGCCCCGTGTGGGCGTGCTGACGCAGATGCCATTGGAGTTCCCCTGGGGCCTGCTAGCCCAGGTCTGCCCCACCCACTAGAGCACTGATTTAATCCAGCTCAGCCAGGGCAGGCAGCTCACCCTAGAGACGGGCCCCACCCAACAACAAGCCTTCAGGCAACTTGTGGGCCTGCACAGATTGGTGATGGATTCTCTGCAGCCTGGCAACTGAGCCCAATTCAGTGGGGCAGGGTGTGCACAAGGAGCAGGTAGAGAGTGTAGGGTAGTGGTGGAGTGTGTGGTGCTCCCACCTTGCAGAGACTGGATCTGCTTCAGGAGGTTGGGGTGCACACACGGGGCAGGACTGTGTTGACTGTGTGTGTGAACCTGTGGGCGGCAGGGCTTGTCAGCTGCAGAAGACTTGTGTTTCTCAAAGACGCACATAGGGGGTTTGCCCCACCTTACAAAGCCTGAAACAATTGGGTGCTCCTGTGCCTGAGGCCAGCCCCACACAGCTGCAATCCTCAGAGAGCTGACAAGAGACCTAAAGGTTGGAGGCTTACAGCAATTGTAAGCCCCTGAGCCTAACAACCTGAAACTCTGGGAGCCTACTCACTTAAAAGAAATACTGCAACACAAATGTGGTATTAGAACTTGCAGCCAACTGTGCTGGGTCTCCCCACACCTGATAAAGAGATTGAAGGGCCCACAACAACTACAAGCAGCTGAGCACTACAACAGCTGGCCAGGAGCATAACTTGGCCTCCCTGGGTGCCAACAGGGAGAGCAAACAGGCCACAACAGAAGGACACACATAGTCCACATAGGGGTCACCCCTGGAACATTGAGAACTGAGAGAAGCACACTGCAGGCCTCCTAAGGCTTCACTTATACAAGGTCACCTATCCGAGAGCAGGAGACATAGCTGACCTACCTAATACGTAGACACAAGCACAGGGAAAGTGGCAAAATGAGGAGGCAAAGGGATACATTCCAAGTAAGGGAACAGGACAAAATCCCAGAAAAGGAACTAAGTGAAACAGAAATGAGCAACCTACACAACTCAAACAAAGAGTGTTAAGGATGATCACTGATCTGGGGAAAAGAATAGATGAACTCAGTGAGAATGTCAACAAAGAAATGGAAGATATAAAAAAGAACCAATCAGACATGAAGAATACAATACTGGAAATGAAAAATTCACTAGAAGGACTCAAAAGCCGAGTAGAGGATACACAAGAACAGATGTGTGAGCTGGACGAAAGACTAGAAGAAATTACCCAAGCTGAAAAAGTAAAAGAGAAAAGAATTAAAAACAGTGAGGACAGTCTAAGGGACCTCTGGGACAACATCAAGGACACTAACATCCGTGTTATAGGTGTCCCGGAAGGAGAAGAGTGAGACAAAGAGGCAGAGAATCTATTTAAAGAAATAATAGATGAAAACTTCCCTAACCTAAGGAAGGAAACAGACATCCAGGTGCAGGAATCACAAAGAGCCCCAAACAAGATAAACCCAAAGAGGCCCACAGCAAGAAACATCATAATCAAAATGTCCAGAATTAAAGATAAAGAGAGAATCCCAAAAGCCACAAGAGAATGTCAAGTTAAATACAAAGGAAACCCCATAAGGCTATCAGCTGACCTCTCAGCAGAAACCTTACAGGCTAGAAGACAGTGGTACGATATATTTAAAATGCTAAAAGGAAAAAACTTACAGCCATGAATACTCTACCCAGCAAAGTTATCATTCAAAATGGAAGGAGAGATCAAAAATTTCCTAGACAAGCAAAAATTAAAGGAGTTTGTCACCAAGAAACCAGTGCTACAAGAAATGTTAAAGGGACTGATTTAAGGGGAAGAGAGAAGATCACAAATAGAAAAAATTATCTATTTCCATGATAAGAAGGTAATGGATACAAATGCACAAAAAAGAGGTTAGATATGATATCAAAAACATAAAATGAGGGAGGAGGGGCGGTAAAGAGTAGACCTTTCAGATAGAGGTCAAACTAAAGAGACCATCAATTCTGTATAGAAGAAGAAAGGAACAGAGAAGGACTACTAAAACAGTGAGGAAAAAAGAGTTAAAAAATGGCAGTAAGTACATACTTATCAATAGCTACTTTAAACGTCAATGGACTAAATGCTCCAATTAAAAGGCATAGGGTGGCTGATTGGATAAAACAAAAAGACCTATATATGTTGCATACAAGAGACACACTTCAGACCTAAAGACACTCAAAAACTGAAAGTGAAGAAATGGAAAAAGATACTCCACGCAAATGGCAATGAAAAGAAAGGTGGGGTGGCAGTACTCATATCAGACAAAATAGACTTTAAAACAAAAACTGTAAAAAGAGACAAAGAAGGGCATTACATAATGATTAAGGGAACAATCCAACAAGAGGATATAATACTTGTAAATATCTACGCACCCAATGTAGGTGAACCTAAATATATAAAGCCATTATTAACAGACATAAAAACAGAAATTGACAGTAACACAACAATAGTAGGGGACTTTAACACTCCACTTACACCAACGGATAGATCATCCAAACAGAAGATCAATAAGGAAACATTGGCCTTAAATGACACACTAGAACAGATGGACCTAGTAGATATATACAGAGCATTCCATCCAAAAACCGAAGAATACACGCTCTTATCAAATGCACATGGAACATTCTCCAGAATTGATCACATATTAGGCCACAAAACAAGTCTCCATAAATTTAAGAAGATTGAAATAATACCAAGCATCTTTTCTGACCACAACGGTATGAAACTAGAAATCAACTATAGGAAGAAAATCAGAAAAGCCACAAATACGTGGAGATTAAACAAAATGCTACTGAACAACGATTGGATCAACGAAGAAATCAAAGAGGAAATCAAAAAATACCTAGAGACAAATGAAAATGAAAATACGACATGCCAGAATTTATGGGATGCAGCAAATGCGGTTCTAAGAGGGAAGTTTATAGCAATACAGGCCTATCTCAACAAACAAGAAAAATCTCAAATAAACAATCTAAGATTGCACCTAAAGGAACTGGAAAAAGAAGAACAAACAAAGCCAAAAATCAGTAGAAGAAGGGAAATAATAAAAATCAGAGCAGAAATACATGAAATAGAGACTAAAAAAAAATAGAAAAAATTAATAAAACCAAGAGCTGTTTCTTTGAAAAGATCAACAAAATTGACAAACCTTTAGCTACACTCTCCAAGAAAAAAAGAGAGAAGGCACAAATAAGTAAAATCAGAAATGAAAGAGGAGAAATTACAACAGACACCTAAGTATAAAAGATTATAAGAGACTACTATGAATAGCTATATGCTAACTAATTCAACAATCTGGAAGAAATGGATAAATTGTTAGAATCATACAACCTTCCAAAACTGGATCAAGAAGAAGTAGAGAATTTGAACAGACCAATCACCAGTAAGGAGATCAAAACAGTAATCAAAAACCTCCCCAAAAATAAAAGTCCAGGAGCAGACGGCTTCCCTGGTGAATTCTACCAAACATTCAAAGAAGACTTAATACCTTTCCTTCTCAATCTCTTCCAAAAAA
Source organism: Diceros bicornis minor (assembly GCF_020826845.1). NCBI lineage: Eukaryota > Metazoa > Chordata > Mammalia > Perissodactyla > Rhinocerotidae > Diceros > Diceros bicornis. The sequence continues at coordinate 16,323,178 of NC_080772.1, read as the reverse complement.
TTGAGGCAGAGGGAAGCTCCCTAACTCATTCTACAAAGCCAACATTACCCTGATACCAAAACCAGGCAAGGACAACAGAAAAAGAAAATTACAGGTCAATATCACCGATGAACATCCAAGAAAAATCCTCAACAAAATACTACCAAATCGTATACAACAATACGTTAAAAAGATTATACACCATGATCAAGTGGGATTTATTCCAGGTATGCAGGGATGGTTCAACATTTGCAAATCAATCAGCGAGATACACGACACAAATAAAATGAAGAATAAAAATCACATGATCATCTCAATAGATGCAGAGAAAGCATTTGACAAGATACAGCATCCATTTATGATAAAAACTCTGAATAAAATGGGTATAGAAGGAAAGTACCTCAACATAATAAAGGCCATATATGACAAACCCACAGCTAATATCATCCTCAATGGTGAAAAACTGAAAGCTATCCCTCGAAGAACAGGAACCAGACAAGGATGCCTACTGTCACCACTCCTATTTAACATAGTACTGGAAGTCCTAGCCAGAGCAATCAGGCAAGAAAAAGACATAAAAGGGATCCAAATTGGAAAGGAAGAAGTGAAACTGTCACTATTTGCAGATGACATGATTTTATATATAGAAAACCCTAAAGAATCCACCAGAAAACTTTTAGAAGTAATACGCGAATAAGGTAAAGTTGCAGGATACAAAATCAGCATACAAAAATCAGTTGTATTGCTATACACTAACAACGAAGTAGCAGAAAGAGAAATTAAGAATACAATCCCACTTACAATTGCAGCAAAAAGAATAAAATACTTAGGAATAAACTTAACCAAATAAGTGAAAGATCTGTACATCGAAAACTATAAAACATTGCTGAAAGAAATTGAAGAAAACACAAAGAAATGGAAAGAGATCCGTGCTCTTGGATTGGAAGAATTAACATAGTTAAGATGTCCATACTTCCTAAAGCAATCTATAGATTCAATGCAATCTCTATCAAAGTTCCAACAACATTTTTCACAGAAATAGAACAAAGAATCCTAAAATTTATATGGAACAACAAAAGACCCTGAATAGGTAAAGGAATCCTGAGAACAAAGAACAAAGCTGGAGGTATCACACTCCCTGATTTCAAAATATACTACAAAGCTATAGTAACCAAAACAGCATGGTCCTGGCACAAAAACATACACACAGGTCAATGGAATAGAATTGAAAGCCCAGAAATAAACCCACACATCTATGGACAGCTAATCTTTGACAAAGGAGCCAAGAACATATAATGGAGAAAAGAAAGTCTCTTCAACAAATGGTGTTGGGAAAACTGGATAGCCACATGTGAAAAAATGAATGTAGACCCTTACCTTACACCATACACAAAAATTAACTCCAAATGGATTAAAGACTTGAATGTAAGACCTGAAACTATGAAACTTCTAGAAGAAAACATAGGCAGTATGCTCTCCGACATCAGTCTTAGCAACATATTTTCAAGCACCATGTCTGACCAGGCAAGAAAAACAATGGAAAAAATAAACAAATGAGACTACATCATACTAAAAAGTTTCTGCACAGCAAAGGAAACCATCAACAAAATGAAAAGACAACCTTTCATTTGGGAGAAGATATTTGTAAACCATACATCTGATAAGGGCTTAATCTCCAAAATATATAAAGAACTCATGCATCTCAACAACAAAAAAACTACCAACCCAATTAAAAAATGGGCAAAAGACCTGAACAGACATTTCTCCAAAGAAGATATACAGATGGCCAACAGACACGTGAAAAGATGTTCAAAATCATTAACTATCAGGGAAATGCAAATCAAAACTACAATGAGATATCACCTCACACCCATCAGAATGGCTATAATTAACAAGACAGGAAACAACATGTGTTGGAGAGGATGTGGAGAGAAGGGAACTCTCATACCCTGCTGGTGGAAGTGCAAATTCGTGCAGCCACTATGGAAAACAGTATGGAGATTCCTCAAAAAATCAAGGATAGAACTGCTATAGAATTCAGCTATTCCACTGCTGGGTATTTATCCAAAGAACTTGAAAACACCAATGCATAAAGATACATGCACCCCTGTGTTCATTGCAGCATTATTCACAATAGCCAAGACTTGGAAGCAACCTAAGTGCCCATCAAGAGACGAATGGATAAAGAAGATGTGGTATATATACACAATGGAATACTACTCAGCCATAAGAAACGATGAAATCCAGCCATTTGTGACAACATGGGTGGACATTGAGTGTATTATGCAAAGTGAAATAAGTCAGAGGGAGAAGGTCAAATACCGTATGATTTCCTTCATTAAGTAGTAGATAATAACAACAATAAACAAACACATAGAGACAGAGATTGGGTTGGTGGTTACCAGAGGGGAAGGGGGGAGGGAGGAGGATGAAAGGGATAATTTGGCACATGTGTGTGATGATGGGTTGTAACTGGTATTTGGGTGGTGAACATGATGTAATCTATGCAGAAATAGAAGTATAATGATGTACACCTGAAATTTATACAATGTTATAAACCAATGTTACTTCAATAAAAATAAATTTTTAAAAAGAAAACAAAATAGAGGAAGATAGGCATGGATGTTAGCTTAGGGCTAATCTTCCTCAGCAAAAAAGAGGAGGATTGGCAAGGGATGTTAGCTCAGGGCCGATCTTCCTCACCACACACAAAAAAAAGATGGTTTCAGAGATTAAAATAAATCCATCAATGTGACTAAACTGTAGCCTAAGCTGCTTTCGGTGTTAAAAACCAAAACTTCAGTAATATATAAACCAAAGGCAAACATTTGTATTTTGAATGTTGAGGAACCATTACGGAAAGATAAGAGTTCACTCCCTCAACAAGGCACACCTTTGAGGAAGTTACTAAACAGCAGTAACTTTACTTCCTACACGTCTAACCTAGTGACAGTAGACTGAGAATAATTAGGAATGGTATGTTAATTTTTTAAATTAACATATAATTTATGTTAATTTTTTATGTTCAACAGTTAGATTGAAACCTGTCTCTATTAATAATGAAGAATTAAACAAAAAAGAAATGATTCAGGTGTAAGAGGAGAGAGAACTAAGATTTTTTGAAAAATGAAGAAATTCTACAAGAAATATTTACTCAATTAAGGAAAGTGATATAAGAATAATAGGTATCCCAGAAAGAGAATTGAGAGAGAAAGAAGCAGAGAGCTTATTCAAGGAAATAATAGCTGAGAAATTCCCAAACCTAGGGAAGGAACTGGATATACAAGTACGTGAAGCTAATAAAACTCCTAATTATGTCAACACAAAAAGACCTTCTCCAAATCATACTATATTAAACTGTCACAAGTCAATGACAAAGAAAGAATATTAAGGTCAGCCAGAGAAAAACTAACTTACAAAGGAACCCCCATCAGGCTTCCAGTGGATTTCTCAGGAGAAACTATACAGGTTAGGAGAGAGTTGAGTGATACATTCAAAATATTGAAAGACAAAAATTATCAGCCAATAATAGTCTATCCAGAAAAGACATCCTTCATATATGAAGGATAAATAAAAGCTTACCCAGACAAACAAAAGCTGAGAGAGTTGATTGCCACTAGACTTGCCTCACAAGAAATGTTGAAAGGAGTCCTCCTACTTGAAACAAAAAGGCAAATGTTTACAAAGCTTTGAGCGAGGTGATAGACAGACAGAACCAGAAAATTGCAACTTTATATCAAAATAGGTTAGTGAACACTTCATTATAACATAAACATTAAAGAGAAAGAGAGCATCAAAAATAACTAACTACTTCAATTTGGTCACAAAGTCATAACACAAAAAAGAATAATTTGTGACAACAAAAACATAGAAGGAGAATAGGAAATGGATGGAACCTGCATAGGCTAATGGAGATAAGATGGTATCAGCAGAAAAAGAGCTATCTCATCTATGAGGTCTTTTATACAAACTCCACGGTGACCACAAAACAAAAAATCAGAGCAGAGTCACAAATCACAAATAAAGAGAAAATTGAGAAAAACATCACAGAAAACCACCACACTGAAATGGCAGACAGAAATACAGGGAAAAAGAAACAATGCAAATATAGAACAACCAGAAACCAGAAGATAAAATGGCAGTATTGAGTCTTATATACCAATAATCACTATAAATGTAAAAGGATTGAATTCACCAATCAGATGACACAGAGTGGCTGGATGGATTAAAAAACGAGAGCCAACAATATACTGCCTCCAAGAGACACATCTGGGCTCTAAAGACAAATATAGGCTCAATGTGAAGGCATGAAAGATGATACTCCAAGCAAATGACAACCAAAAGAAAGTAGATGTAGACATAACCTGTATCAGACAAAAAAGATAACAAGAGACAAAGATAGACATTATATAATGATAAAGGAAACATTCCACGAAGAAGACATAACACTTATTAATATATATGAACCAGACACAGGAGCACCAAAGTATATAAAGCAACTATTAACAGACCTAAAGGGAGAAATTGACAGCAACATGATAAAAGTAAGGGACCTTAACATCCCACTTAAATCAATGGATAGATCATCCAGACAGAAAGTCAACAAGGAAAGAGTAATCTTAAATGAAACACTAGACCAGATGGACTTAATAGATATATATAGAACATTCCATCCAAACGCAGCAGAATACACACCCTTCTCAAGTGCACATGGAACATTCTCAAAGATAGACCATACCTTGGGAAACAAAACAAGTCTTAATAAATTTAAGAAGATTGAAATCGTATCAAGCATCTTTTCTGACAGTGGTATGAAACTAGAAATCGCCTACAAGAAGAAAGCTGGGAAAGTCACAAATATGTGGAGACTAAACAACATGCTACTAAACAACTATTGGTTCAATGAAGAAATCAAAGGAGAAATAAAAAAATACTTAGAGACAAATAAAAATGAAAACACAACATACCAAACTTATGGGATGCAGCAGAAGCAGCACTAAGAGGGGAATTTACAGAAATACAGGCCTACCTCAAGAAACAAGAAAAATATCAAATAAACAATCTAACACTACACCTAAAAGAACTAGAAAAAAGAAGAACACACAAACCCAAAGTCAGTAGAAGGAAAGAAATAATAAAAATCAGAGCAGAAATAAATGCAATAGAGACTAAAAAAACAATGGAAAGGATCAATGACACTAAGAGCTGGTTTTTGGAAAAGACAAACAAAATTGACAAACCTTTAGCCAGACTCATGAAGAAAAAAAGAGAAGGTTCAAATAAATAAAATCAGAAATGAAAGAGGAGAAATTACAATGGATACTACAGAAATACAAAAGATTATAAGACAACACTATGAAAAGCTATATCTCAACAAATTGGATAACCTAGAAGAAATGGATAAATTCTTAGAATCATACAACCTCCCAAAACTGAATCAAGAAGAAATAGAGAATCTGAATAGACTAATCACAAGTAAAGAGATTAAAAGAGTAATCAAAATCTCCCAAAAAACAAGTCCAGGACCAGATGGCCTTTCTGGTGAATTCTACCAAGCATTCAAAGAAGATTTAATACCTATCCTCCTCAGACTCTACCAAAATATCAACAGGACAGGAAGCTTCCTCACTCATTTTACTAGGCCAACATTACTCTGATACCAAAACCAGACAAGGACAACACAAAAAGGAAAATTACAGGCCAATATCACTGATGAACATAGGTGCAAAAATCCTCAACAAAATATTAGTAAATTGTGGGCCAGCCTGGTAGTGTAGTAGTGAAGTTCACGCACTCCACTTTGTTGGCCTGGGGTTCGCAGGTTAGGATCCCGGGCATGGACCTACACACTGCTTATCAAGACACGCTGTGGCAGAGGTCCCACATATAAAGTAGAGAAAGATGGGCATTGATGTTAGCCCAGGGCCAATCTTCCTCAAGCAAAAAAAAAGAGGAGGATTGGCAATGGATGTAAGCTCAGAGCTAATCTTCCTCACCAAAAATATATATATATATTAACAAATCAAATGCAATATATTAAAAAGGGCACACAGCATGATCAGGTAGGATTTATTCCAGAGATGCAGGGATAGTTCAACATCTGCAAATCAATCAATGTGATACACCACATTAACAAATTGAAGAATAAAAATCACATGATCATCTCAATAGATGCAGAGAAAGCATTTGATGAGATCCAACATCCATTTATGATAAAAACTCTCAACAAAATGGGCATAGTAGGAAAGTAAATCAACCTAATAAAAGCCATATATGACAAACCCACAGCCAACATCATACTCAATAGTGAAAAACTGAAACTTATTCCTCTAAGAAGAGAAACAGACAAATATGCCCACTCTAGCCAACTCTTATTCAACATAGTACTGGAAGTTTTAGCCAGAGCAATTAGGCAAGAAAAAGAAATAAAAGGCATCCAAATTGGAAAGGAAGAAGTAAAACTGTCACTATTTGTGGATGACACAATTCTATACATAGAAAACCCTAAAGAATCCACCAGAAAACTATTAGAAATAATTAACAAATATAGTAAGGTTGCAGGGTAGAAAATCAACATACAAAAATCAGTTGCATTTCTACACGCTAATAACAAACCAGCAGAAAAAGAAATCAAGAATACAATCCCATTTACAATCTCAACAAAAGGAATAAAATACCTAGGAATAAATTTAACCAAGCAGATGAAAGACCTATACACTGAAAACTATAAGACATTATTGAAAGAAATGGAAGAAGACACAAAGAAATGAAAATATAGTCCGTGCTCATGGACTGGAAGAAAGAACATAGTTAAAATGTCCATATTACTTAAAGCAATCTACAAATTCAATGCAATCCCAATCAGAATCCCTGTGACATTCTTCAAGGAAATAGAACAAAGAATCCTAAAATTTATATGGAACAACAAAAGATCCCAAATAGCCAAAGAAATCCTGAGAAAAAAGAACAAAGCTGGAGGTATCACACTGTCTGAATTCAAAATATACTACAAAGCTATAGTAACCAGAACAGCATGGTACTGGCACAAAGACAGACACACTGATCAATGGAATGGAATTGAGAGCCAAGAAACAAAACCACACATCTATGGACAGCTCTTCTTCCACAAAGGAGCCAAGACCATACAACAGAGAAAGGAAAGTTTCTTCAATAAATGGTGTTGGGAAAACTGGTCAGCCAGGGGCAAAAGAATGAAAGTAGACCATTATCTCACACCATTCACAAAAATTAACTCAAAATGGATTTAAGACTTGAATGTAAGACCTGAAACCATAAAACTCCTAGAAGAAAGCATAGGCATTATGCTTTTGACATCGACCTTAGCATTATCTTTTTGAATAATATGTCTTCTCAGGCAAGAGAAACAAAAGAAAAAATAAACAAATGGCATACATCAAACTAAAAATCTTCTGTAGCAAAGGAACTCATCAACAAAATGAAAAAAACAACCCACCACCTGGTAGAAAATATTTGCAAATTATATATCCGACAAGGAGTTAATTTCCAAAATATATAAAGAACTCATATAACTCAATAGCAAAAAATGAGAAAGCTGATCGAAAATTGGGCAGATGATATGTACAGACATTCTTCCAAAGAAGATATACAGATGGTCAACAGGCACATGAAAAGATGTTCAACATCACTAATTATTAGGGAAATGCAACTCAAAACTACAATGAGATATCACCTCACACCCATCAGAATGGCTATTAAAAAGACAAGAAATGACAAGAGTTGGAGAAGATGTGGAGAAAAAGAAACCCTCATACACTGCTGGTGGGAGTGCAAACTGATGCAACCACTGTGGAAAACACTATGGAGATTTCCCAAAAAATTAAAATATAAATACCATATGATCCAGCTATCCCACTTCTGGGTATTTATCCAAAGAACATGAAAACACTAATTAGAAAAGATATATGCACCACTATGTTCATCACATCATTATTCACAATAGCTAAGACTTGGAAGCAACCCAAGTGCCCACCAATGGATGAATGGATAAAGAAGATGTAGTATATATATACAATAGAACAGTACTGAGCCATAAAAAAAGAGAAAATCGTGCCATTTGTGATAACAGGGGTGGACCTTGAGGGTATTATGCCAAATGAAATAAGTCAGAAGGAGAAAGACAAATACCATATGATTTCAGTCATATGTGAAGGATAAATAAACACCAAGATAAGGAGAACAGATTGGTCGTTACCAGAGGGGAAGGGGATAGGGGGAGGGCTAAAGGGGCATATACGTATGGAGATAGATGGAAACTAGAAGCCAAAATATAATGATGTGCACCTTAAATTTACACAATGTTATAAACCAATGTGACCTCAATAAAATAATTTAAAACACAAAAGAGAGGAAGGGATGCTGAATTCTTAAAAAATGCCAGTGTCATAAAAAAGTAAATAAATAAAATCCATGGAAAATTTTCCAAATTAAGTAGATTAAAGGAACATAACAGCCGAATGCAATACCTGATCCTAGATTGGATCTTTTAATGGAAAAAAAAAAAACTCAGTAAAGAACATTATTGGGACACTGAACAAAACTGCAATATGGACAGTACACTAGGTAAAATAATTGTATCAATGTTAACTTTACTAAAATTGATAATAGTATGAGAGAGACAGAGAGACAATGAAAGAAGGATTGATAATAAATGATAAAGCAAATGGGGTAAACAGTGAAAGTAGGTAAATCTGGCTGAGGGGTATATTTGTATTCTGTGTACTATTTCTATTGTTGTAACTTTTCTATGAGTTTCAAATTATTTCCAAATAAAAAGTTTTAAAAATTAAAAATCAAAATAAAATCAGTAACAGTTGCAGGGGTAACTAACATTAAGTGAGGGCCTTCATGTTTCAAAAATTCTTTAAATATCCTTTTTTTTTAATCCTCACAACAACGTTGTCCAAATGATTTAAAGGTCTTAGAAAAATTTGTCCTTGGTCTTCTCTCTCAAAATTTTCTTTAATGCCTTGGTTAAATACATAAAAGGAGCATTGATCAAAGTTCTTTATGTAAAAAATGTATAGAATACAGACACACACACACACAAAAACAATGGTTTGCATATATAGAAAAATCTGTATAAGTTTACTCAAGTAATACGTATTTAAAAATAAATAAAATTCAAAAAAATTTTGCACAGCATAAAACTAAAAAGGATATATAATATGATAATTAAAAGACTCATTCATAATTATCCCAATATTCTGTAACATTCAAACAAAAGCCTTCGAGAAGAAATTTAACATCTATAAATACAAAATCCAATATTTTGGTGGCAGACACCAGTTGAATGTTTAACATAGGGGAAACAAGCTTGAAATTAGACCTTATGGAAAACAAAGAAATCTTAGTTGACTACAAGCTTATTGGGTGCTAATGGTCATTAAACAAACAATATCAATATCCACAGCTGTCATAAAATGAGATGATAAAATCTTAGCATTTATAAATTGTGGGAGCTAGAGCAAGAGAAGTAAAAATTTCCGCTGTCACACACCAGAGCTGTTGATTTCTGGGAGCCACATTTTCAGCAAGGCAGTGACAATCTCTGGCGTACCCACGGGATAGGAGATGTCTAGAAGCCATTCTTTTCTCTTTTTTTTTTTTTTCAAATACCAGGTATCTACCATGTGCTCCACATTTTCCTAGGAAGACTCAAGGGAATCCATAGTTCCTGCCTTCAAGGAACATTGCAAACAATCATCTGGCGTACTCCTCAATCATACTGGTCTCCTCAGGGCTCTGCCCACTCAACCCCCACCATTGGGCTCAGTCCCTCTCCGGGCTCTGCTCTTGTCCTCTTCGAGTATAGGCAGAGTTCAAGGCATCCAAGATCAAGGTAACCCACCTGGTGCTGCTGCTGTAACTCAACTCTTCTGCTAGAAATTAGGCTCCTTCTTGGTACAACGATTAAGGTCCTAGGATTCTTGCCGTTATGCAGTTTCTGTAACGCTGATGTCTGGCCTTGCACTCTTTTGTCTTTTGAGATTCCTACCTCTAACTTCCAACTCTTCTGCTGGAACCTTCTTGAGTAGTGTTAAAAATCACCTTGATAATGACCATCTGCTTGGCTCACTGCTTATTATCAGCTTAGAGATTCAGTGTCCCTGAGATCCACCTACCCATTGGGATACTTTCTATACCTCTTTGACACTGCCAGCCTCTAGGTCATTGCCTACTTAAAACTGTGCTCCTCGGTATGTTCCTGGGAACCCAGTTGGGTACATTAGCCTCCAGGTCCCAGTGCCCTCCATATCAGACCTGTTCTGCTAATAAGACTTGCATTTTTCCAATAAGGAAGATAGGTAATTATGAGAATAAGGCACATTTTGATAACGGTTTTAAGGAGTAAAAACAAGGCACTGTACAATCCTAAAGTAGTTCTCATCTGCTCAGAGATTCAAGAAATAGTTTATAAAGGAAGTGACATTTGACCTTGGCTTTGAATGATGGATAGTTTTTACTAATAGGATTGCTGCACGCAGGGGTTTGTCCAGATTTTGTGGAGCCTGAAACCATTAGAAATGACAGAAGGAAAGACTTACAGAATGCAAAGTTACAACATAAGATTAAATATTCACTATTTTTTAAATAATAATGAGTATTCATTAAGTAATTATATTTAATGAGAATTAAAAAAGAAATCACAATAAATAAACTTTAAAAAGTAAGTGCCAAAAACATTACAACCAGAAAAATAACATAATATTTACATTAATTTATTACCTGACATACCTGTGTAATAAATTTTCCTACAAGTTTTTTGGCTGCATATCCTTTAATAACTTCTTCATATGACACTAATTTCATAATATTTTTCTAGAGAGAATAGAAAGATATTTCAATCTTTTATTGATTTGTTCGACCAAAATTTGTTTTTCATTATTTATCGTATAGAAAGGTTCCTTTGATTTCATAACTCATCACACTAATGTCACATAAATTTTTAGCACTGTTGCCAAATTTGGGGAAATATCTGTCAAGTTATTTTATTATAAAAGACCTACTCACTGTAGTACTGTTACAGGTATGTATCCTAAAAATATAAGAAGGTTGATCAATTTTCTTTGTGTAAGTCCATCAAAAGAGAAAAAACTTATATGTTGTGATACTTTTATATACCATATACCCAGTATATATCTGAGAAGAGAGCTCTTCTGTTTTAACTGTGTCAATAAGAACAAAATCATTTACTACAGTTGTACATGGATGTTTGAAAGAAATTTCCACAGACTAGCTTCTGGATCTATAGGATATAGTCATATCGATGTACAACCTCTGACCTTGCCATTGTGTTTTAATGCTGGTGAGTAGACCCAGAGAAAAGGAGATAGATTTCTGGAACTCATTTTCACACTGGGTCAGCTTGAAATAACTATACATAAATGTATCCAGTTGCAATAACTATATATGAAATGACTGAAAACCATATGACTCTCTTACTGAATCCAAACTCAATATATTCCCGACTCAACCCCTCCTTAGTTCAATTCCAAAAACATCCACAGCCATTCCAATCACGAGAAAGAAAGCAAAGGTTAAGTCAGAGTGGGAAGAGATAGTAAAATATTTTGCTTCTATAAAATTTACAAAATTATATGACCATATGAATGTACTGCTAAGACCCGTCCAGGACCTTGAAGGGGCCCGTGCAAGAGATGGCCTGGAAGCTAAAGTTTTATGGACTTCACAGTAAATACACCCCCGGCTTCAAGGCATTTCCAGGCAGAAGAAATTAGCAGTTTCACCCCGAGCGCTTGAATTGAGCCTACTGTCTCATCTAGTAAACTATCAGCTTTATCTAATAGCTTGTTGCACTAACAGAGGCATAAATTCACATCAAGGAGGGGTGACAGTCCCATTATTATACTCATAAGACCAATTCTGAGAATCAAACTTTAGAAGGCTGTTTGTTGAAACTGTCCAGAAAACAGTGAGCAAGAAGGTGTGAAGACTCAAAAAGAAGGAATAATTATTAGAACTTGGATATTTAGCATGTCAAAGAGATGACTTAGGAAAGAAAAGCCTTTTCCAAAATATGAAAGGGATTGTCATATGGATGAGGAATTAAACTTGCTCTACATTCTTGGGGCATAAGAAGGACCAGACCATGGTTTGAAGACTTAGTGCAAAAAATATATAAAATATCTCATTAATAATGTTTATATTGATTGCTTGTTGAAATGATAATATTTTAGATAGTTGGGGTTACATAACATGTATTAATTTCACCTGTTTCTTTTTACTGTTTTAATTTGGCCACTAGAAATTTTAAAAGTATACAATAGCTTGCATTTGTGGCTCACATTATATTACTATCAGACAGCAGTGGTCTAAGGTTTCAGCCCCACTGAGATAATCGCTAGGCCCTCAAAGCCATTTCAATTTTGCCAAGAGCTGAGGCACCAAAGCCATTTTATATTTAGGCAGCTTTTACTTGAAATTCTCTTTTCTTGAATTTAATGCATTTACTGCACCTGTTTCATTGGTGTTGCTTGGCTTTTTCTTGAATAAGGAAAATGAACTCCTATAGTGTTTAAAGAATAGTCCAATAAGGATATATTACTGTCTCTTTACTCAATAGGACTAGATGGGTCATAACAGTATGTCTGACACCAGCAGGTTTATACAGTAATTTTTTTCTTATCAGCTACTTAATGAAATGAATTTCTATCATAGCATCTTTTAAATGTTAATACTCTTACAGCTGTCTTCAAAGACCTATTTTGAACTAAATATGTTATCAATCAAAATACTCATTAAAATTCGATGCAAGCTTATGTGAAGAGAGAGATTAAATCATTGAGGCATCTGGGCCTCTTATTCCACTAATGTGACCTCATTATATCGTAATTTGTTATTACAGAAATTTAATTTTCTAACGCCATAGAATTACTAAGGGTCTTCACATTTCCAGGTTTTCATCCACTCTAATTGCCAACTTTTTGATCATTTATGGGTTGAGTTCTTGGATATTTTCAAGATTCGTATTTCTGGCAGACTACAAGGTGTAAACTGAGAAAGCAGTACTCCCTGACACTGGAGGTAGATCACGGTTCCAATTCCTAAAGGAACTTGGAGACAATGTTCTCTCTGATGAGATGAAAAAATATTTTGAATTGGCATCTCCCCTTAGCCACCATTAATATATGTGGATCCCGACCTTGACACCTTCACACTCTCCATCTCATCACTTAACCAAGTCCCCCTTCCATGAGTGTGTGATGGAGTCAGAAGCACAGAGAGGACCACTTAGAGCAGTTTCTCTACCCATCTCAGAGGGAGTCATGAGGACCAAAGAAGGTAATAAGCAAAACTCTAGTACAATACCTGGCCAAAGTAAGCACCAAATACGTTCTAGTTCCCTCCCCTCTCCCCACCCCACCACCTTAATCTAGTCATTCAACCAAACACATTACTTGGTTTTATCCTTCCATTTCAGTAGAACCCAAGGAAAGCCAAAGTCAGAGATAGAACATTCTGATTGTCAGGAATCAAGAATGTGGTATTTAAAAATTTAGTCAATTTTTCACATGAAGACAATTACCAAAATACGGCAATTTAGAAAAAAACTCAGAAGTGCATTTGAAAACCTTGCCACCTTTAACTCATACACCTATATCCAACACTGCTCTCAATTACAATGAAATGGTCATTCTTCTCATCTCTGATATTTTTTCTCCCTGTTAACTTCTCTCTTGAAAAAAAATCACCAATCTATGTGGGCCTAGTTGACACGGCTGGGGAAAAATTTTGATTGGCTGCCAGAACCCAGAGATGCAGAAGAAGTCCCATCCAGATTGTGATGGCCGTTGATTAAGTGGCTTAGTTTCTAGTGATCACAGAGAAAGACTCAGAAAGAAGGACATGAGTTGCCCCTCAGATCAACAGCCTCGTAGCCTCAAGTTATTATAACATTCATCTTTATGATAGATATGAGCTGTCAGAAACTAGGTATTTCATTACAGAACTCCCCAATTAGATCCCCAAAAAGTCTCTTCCCTTTTGCACCCTGTGTCAGCTACACTGGCCTCCTTTGTCTGCTTCCACAATCAGCCAGCCACCACAGTAGGGCCTTTGTGCATTCTGTTCCCTGAGGCTAGGATACTCTTCCCCCGGATTCCCACACGGCTCACTTGCACTCCTCAAGGCTTTGCTCAGCTATCACCTTTTCGGTAAGGCTTTTCTGATGACCTGTTTGTAACTGAAACTCTTTCCCTGCCCAGCTCCCCCTGTCCACTTCCCCACTCGAACTTCCTGAATGGTGTCTATCACCATCTGACGCACTTCACATTTTTGTTCATTATTGTCAGTCTCCCTGGCTCAAATGAGAGCCTCAAGGTGGGGACTTTGGGAGGCTTTTTTGTTGCCATGTCTCAAGCACCTACAAGAGTGTTTAGTACAAAAGATAATGAGTAAGTGAATGAAGAGAGCATATATTAATAGATTTTTGACATTTTTTTGGAGTACTTCAAGTAAGAGTTATTCACACAAGAACATTATTTTAAAATCCATGCAGTGCATAATTTTGGTGACTTGATTTATGTGTACGTGTCTATTTGCAAATATGAATACACTGCAGTCTAAATTGTTGGCGTTGTTGTTGTGCACATTCTTTAGTCCCTGAAATAACAAATGGCTCTGAATTCACATTACCTTCAGCACGAATCTGAATAACAGATGACAGTCTACTTTCGCATTGTTTTATGCGAAAGAATGAAAGAGAAACATGTAGAAGGAAAAGCTATTTTAGAATGAAAAGAAATGCCTGAGTTGGCTCAGCACAATGACCATTCACTGCAGCAGGACCCCAGGAAAACAGAGAAACTTGAGATCGTTGTGTGACAAACAGCTTCAAGCCCCTCACAAGCAACAAGGTCTGGCTCTTGCCCCCCAAAACTAGTTTTTGGAAATTCTGCAACCAATAGAAAAGGGAAACTGTGGTTTCAACACTACACAAAGAAAACTCAATCCTTCAAAGCAAAAGCATGACATTTCTTCTCAACATCTTCTTGTTTGTCCTCCATTATTATTTCAGATCAAGCCTTAGTGCAAAATGGAAAAAAAAAATGTAGACAATTCTTTGCAGATAACTTGCGGTTCAATAACTTGATAATTATTCATTTCAGCTTAAAACATGCTTGTAAATATCATTTCAAATGAAGCTCTTACTTGATTTTTAATCAATGAAAACTGACATTTGTTGAAAAGGCTTTCTGAATTACCTTGCATTCTTATTACTAAAGCGGATTTAACGGAAAATCAAAACAAACGATATTAATTACATCGCATCCTCATTCTACATTAATAGGTTCAGAAACCAAACATTGAGTGTCTTATAGAGCTGGGTGTAATATTTATATGAAGCTTTATGATGGAAGCCAGCTTAATTCTAACGCATCCATTTTAGTGCTCTGACCTTCTGCTCTCTGGAACCACGAGTTTGGTCTCAGCTAGGAATGGACATATCTGGCATCAACGATTTGGGTTCTTGCCTGAGAAACCAGAATGTCACAGGAAGTTGACTTTCTCATGCCAAGGGACATGAGTTGGCTGATTGATCAGTCACCACCTACCTTTAACTCAGAGTTATTACTGAAACACTTCCCTTCCGGTTGATGAATTTAGAACATCAAGCCCAGAATCCCCCTATGTGACTATGTATTGAGATCTGCTGTTATCTGTGTGTCCAGCAAGCAACTGGGCAGGGACAAACAGGAGTGTAAAAATGAGAGCATCACAAGAGAAGATATTTCCTTAGGTCTTCAACGCCTGGACTGGCCCTTGGGGCACCACATCTTTACACTCATGTTCAGCCCTAGCTCTGGCTCCTTAGTTGTAATTAGAAACCAGCAGGTGGTTTCCCAGCTGTGGGACCATTTTAAGTTGTACAACACCTCTGAGCATCAGTTTTCTCATCTGTAAATTGGTTACAAGATTAAATAAAACAGAGTTGTTATAAAGATTAAATGAATAATCCATATAAAGTGCTAAGCAGCATTCCTAGCATGTGCTAGGCTCTCAATAAATATTAGTCATTGGAATTGTTATTATTAAAGGCCTCTTCCAAGTCCCGACATTCTATGACTATCCAAATGCAACATGGAAGCCTTACTATGAAAGTCTAATCAGCCTTCCTACCTCTTCAACCTCTTACTCTGGCACACACTATCCTTCCGACCTCTGGGCTTGCTGCAAAAGACTGGCATAAGCAGAATGGACAAGTACAGAGAACTGATTAAAGTCTGGACATAGAAGGCCTCTGTAATGGAATATAGACCACACACAAAGTGATGAGATTTTACCAAGTAGGTAGAGTCCAGACAATACCGTCATCCCTGAAGATGACATTTGAAAAATCTGAATCACTCATTTAGCAAAAATGGAACACCAGGAAGTGCTCTTGGTACTGAAGACACAGCAGTGAACAAAAAGACGACCACATCCTGGGAAGCTTATGTTCTAGTTGGGAGAGAACAATGGGGGAAGTAGTGGGAGAAGGGAGGGGATGCAAGGCTGTCCATCCTTCATATAGGCCCCTCAGAACCTTCCCTGACTTCTCCATGATCCCATTGTGTATATTAGTCAGCATCAATCTGCCATTGATTTGAGTTTCTCATGTAAATCCTCAATCCCTCCTCCTCTCCAATCCCACTGACACTTTCCTCAGCCAGGTGTTTACCGTCTCTTGCCTTGGTTACTAGACTAGCCCCTGAGCAGATCTACCTGCCGCTGGTCTCAACAACCACTGAAATGCTTTTTTCTACTTTCTTGGGAGAAATTTTATTCAGCCTCTAAGCCCCAGCTCGAAAGTCACGTCCTCCACAGAGTCTTGCTCAAAAACCTCCTCACTGCATGTTCCAACACAGGCAGAATTAAAAATCATATTTTCTCCATAATTTCTTAATTAAGTGAAGCTTCCAGTACAGCAATGTACTGCTGTAACAGAACCCATTCACTCATTTAATAAACACTTATTAAAATATGTACCCTAGATCTGGCACTGCACTGTTGAGGGCACTGGAGTTAAAACAGTAAATGGGACAAACTAGGCCCCCATCTAGACCCTGTGATTCTACCTCCCTCTCCTTGAGGTTGGAGGTCATGTCTCATCACCTGGGTGCCCTTGGCACATGTGTTTGGGGCTAATTGAATGTCAGCCAGGTCACCATCATTTGATTCAGAAACAACAAGAACAGCAGGCGTTGGCCAGGCCCAACTCACTGAATTCTATGCCAGAATTAGGCAAATCCCCTACATCACCCAGTGGAGGGGAAGATCCCTCATTCCTCCTCTAAAATAGAAAGGAAACAATTATACACGCCCGAGAGTTGTTAGTGTTTACCCTTTCAGTCCACTACTTTTAATCATGTGGGGAGAAAAATATCCAGCTCCCTTCGTAGCAAATCAAAATTCCTTTTAATCTATAATTTAAGACAAAATTGGTCATTTTCTGTCATCCATTCTGTCATAAAGAAAACAAGTATTTTCTTTAAACATTATGCCATTAGTCATTCAAATAAAATAATCCCTAAATTTTTCCGTCAGAAGAATTGTTATAATAATATCAGATAACATAAGCATATGTGTGTAGCAGAATGAAAGACAAAGCCAAGATCACAGGGCTCTATGAAATGTAAAATTTTTATTCATTCAACTTAATGGCTTCTGTGCAACTAATATCATAGTTAGATACTAGAAAGAATGGGTGCTGGTGACGGAGGAGCTACTTTCAGGGAATGTATTATTAATGAGATGATTATTATTACTAAAATAAGATATTAGCGTTGTCTTAGTTAGTTCAGGCTTCCATAACAAAATACCATGTACTGGGTAGACTAAACAAGAGAAGTTTCTTTCTCATGGTTCCGGAGGCTGGAAGTTTGAGATTAAGGCCCCGGCAGATCCAGTATCTGGTGAGGACACTCTTCCTGGTTTGCAGACAGTCATCTTCTCATTGTATCCTCACATGGTGGAGAGAGAGAGATCATTTCTCGCATCTCTTCTTATAAGGGAACTAATCCCATTCATACGGGCTCCACCGTCATGACCTACTTACCTCCTAAAGACTCCACGACCAAACACCATCACATTGGGGCCTTAGGCTTCAACATGCACATTTGGGATGGACACAAACATTCAGTCACAAACAATAGCACGTATTATTAGAAACATAATAAAATAAGCATGAGAAATTTTCAAAAGACAGTATAAACTAAGAGTCAGCCCTAAAAAACACTCTGAAGTAGCAGAATAATAATTTCTTACATTTCAAATATATCATCTTTGGCCAGAACACCAGTTAAATGAGTATTTGAATTGCTTTCTGCCTCACCTGAATCATGCTTTGGTATTATTCCATGAACTAATATTGAGAGAATTTATGAGAACTAAGCCTTTGAATCTGGCTCTTCTATTAATTTCAGGATTAATTCATTCATTCCATGCATTCATTCCACATTGTTGACATTGATTATATGCCACACATTGTATCCAAGGCCCTGGGAATAGAGAATTAAAGTCATCATCCCTCCCTTTAAGGAGTTTATAGTTTGGAGTGAAGACAGACAAGCAAATCATTACAACCTAATGTCACAAGAGCTATGCCAGAGTTAAGTCCTGAGGACTCTGGAATCTCTGAAGATAGGCCCCAAGCCTTGATGAGAGGATCAAAGAAGACTTCCTGGAGGAAGTGAGAGTAGCACTGAAGGAAAACCAGACAGAAGGAACCAGAAGAGTGAGAGTACAGAATCCTAAGAAAGTATAAAGTAGTTCAGGGGGTGCCAAATTACTGATACAAGTGTAAATGGGGATGTGAGAGATGAAGGGTAAGAGAAGCAGTGCCTGCATCACATGGTTCCTCTTTATTAGAATCCTCAGGAAGAAAATTTAAATCTTAATATCAGGCAAAGTTATTCCTCTCCTGATGTCATCTTGGGGACATGAAAAAGCTTGCACACTTTCCGTCAATATCACAGACCATTATCACCATGCTTCGTTTAGTACCTTGCCCAAGACTTGGCACAAAGCAGAAACTCAACAAGTTTTAGTTGAATAAAATATTAAGATAAACTTTTGGGATATTAGCCTTGGTTTCCTCTTATCACCCAATATTATTTTCTTATCTGATGTTTAGATTTTTATCTCTATAAATCTTTGAAAGGAGATGGGCTATAAATAAGATATGTAAATACATTTAAAACATACATCTTACTTTATCATCACAACTCTGTAGGTAAGTCAAAAATTGAAGTGTCATTTTAAAGATAAGAAAATTAAGGATTTGTGATTCTGGCCAAGAAGGTGTAATAAGGACTGGATTTACTTGAAATGTCCCCTGCCCAAAACACCAAAAATACTGGAGAAAATACATAAAACAACAGTTTTTAAAGCACTGGACATTAGGCAGTGAAGAACAGTGATCCCTGAGAGACTGGAACTAATGAAGTGAGCCCTTCCACTGTTGGAGGTTACTTCCTTGAGAGAAGATTCCAGGCCATAGAGAAGGGAAAGGGAATCAGGCTGAACCCAGAAGACTCCTGAGTTGAGGAGATGGAGATGAAAATCTAGAGAACAAAATGACTAGAATTCCAAGAACAGAGCACAGGAGAGGAGAGAGTTGCATCGAGAGAGAACTCCAGTAGAGTGATCTGCAGAGGGAGGGTCCCCTTGCGTGCCCAGCAGAGCACTGATCAGCTCATGCATGTGAGGAAACTACTGTAGACCAGGGAAAGAACCATTTGAGAGGATTAGAGGGAAAAGTACCCAGAACTCACACAAAGCCAAGAATAGTGTCTGTGTCTCCTCTCCCCTCAACCCCAGTCAGACTGGAAATCCTCATGATTCACGGAGCATCAGGTAGAGTACTCAGAAGGGTCTTGGTTCAGTAATGGGGTCCAATTAACTCTAGACAAAATACAGCTCCGGACTCAACTAACAAAGCTTAAAGGCAAGACTTGAATGGACCAAATTGTGTCTAAATAACTTAAAGGTGTCCCAGAACAAAGCTCAAGAAGATGTGTAGGAATAAAAAACTACATAGGGCCAAAAAAGACAAAACTCACATCCCATCAAAAATTACCAGGCATGCAAAAGAGCCGGAAAATATAACCATAATGGGGAGAAAAATCAACAATTTAAAGTGACCCAGAACTCACACACGTCAGAATTACCAGACAAGGACATGAAATCAGTTGCTGCACTGTATCCCATATGTTCAAAAAGCTAGAGGAATAGAGGAATGGATGAAATAAAAAAGATCCAAATCAAATTTCTAGAGATGAAAACTACAATGACTGAGATGAAGAATATAATGGATGGGATTGTCAGCAGATTTGAAAATGCAGAAAAAAAGATTAGTGAATTTGAAGACATAGCAATAGAAACAACCCAAAATGAAACACACAGAGGAAAAAGACTGACAAACACAGGAATAGAGCACCAGTGAGCTCTGGAACACCTTCAAATGCCTAATACATGTGTAACTGGAGCTGTCAAAGGAGAGGAAAGAGATCAGGGGACAGAAAAAATATTTGAAGAGATAACGGCTAAAATTTTTCCAAACAATAAAAATTATAAAACCGCAGTTGCAAGAAGCTTAATGGGACCCAAGCACAAAAAAAGTGAACAAAACTACATCAAGACACATCAAAATCAAATTGCTAATGATAAGGAGACTAAAGCTCAGAGCATTTACCTAACTTCTTCTTCATTATGTAACGAGTTTACATTGAGCAGACTTTATTCATATCTTAAAGCGGTCATAGACATGGATTGGGAAAGAATAGATCAGAGGTGAAAGCAAGGAGAAAAATACTACCTAGGCATGAAGGCAGAGATGCTGCTATAGAATCTTTAATAAAATATATGAACACTTCATGCACTTAGCCAAGGTCAACAAGACCACAACTCTGCTTGCAATGAGCTCTATCACCCATCCTGAGCATGAAGCCAGTAGCAAGGGCCACAGTTTATATTTTCACTTCACTATCTCGTTGCCTGATTTCTTCAGTCTGCCTTTTTTCTCTCAGGCCTTAATTTTTGGCTTCTTGGAATTATTGTCTTGTTGAATGTGGGTTTTTTTTTTCCTTTTTCTTTTTTTGATCACTTGATTTTCTCTTGTTCTGAAAAAAAAAATGCTTGGGAAGTGGGCTCTGTATCATTTCCAAGGTTTGTATGGCAAACAGTTTTATCAATTATTTTTCCTTTTGCACTTTTTGTACTTGTAGAGTAGAAATTCTAGCTATTCCTTCAGTATTTATCATTCATACACTTGAAAATGCTGATAATTTGCCTGAGTATCCTTCTCCATTTGTTTTTCTTAAGGAGTCTTTTAATTTCCTATCTTGATTTTGCATATTTTGTGATTTCATATATTCTCTCTTCTAAATAATAATAAATAAAAGGAACTATTGCTAAAAACTTGGAATTAAACTCATTATTGGGCTAAGCATGCTTCTAGAAGTTTCCCTTCCTATTTTCCCTCCCCACTCCACAACTCCTAAATATTGTTTTTACTGAAGTAAAAATACTTAAAATATGCCTTAGATTTTATTCAACTAACAATTGTTCTACCCTATTATGCACAAACACCAAGCTAGGCCTACTAGAGGGTATAAACATGAATGGCATTAACATTTCCCATAGGAAGTCCATAATCTAGAGGCAATCAGCAAGACAAAACTAACCAAAATCCAAGCCAAGCAATGATAAGTACTTTCCTTATCAGTGGGTATTCTTCTGAATTGTTTGTTCAGATACCAAAACACACACTGCAAGTTACAAAATCCTTGTTCTAAGTCAACTCAGCATTAGTCGGGGCAGAATTCAGGCCGAGACTCATGAAATAATGCACCTATGTGCGTGTTTTCAAACAACATTATTGGAGTTTTAGCCCTACCTAGCACTGTTGTATATAAACTCTGTAACCATACACCAAAAGCATGGTATACCAAAAAAAAAAAAACAAAAAAAACTTTCATTAGGACTACATTAAACCTATGAAACTTAGAAAACTGGTATAAGTCAGCAGGCCAAAAAAAATGAACAATTTATAACCAAGAAGGTTTTAGTTCTGGAAATAAACCTGGCTTTAAACAATACAGGTAATACTTGTGTGTGTGCTTACCTTTTTCTATTTATAAAAGAATTTGAAAGAAGTGTCTGCTCTAAAAAGTATTATAACACTTTTTCACAAAAATGTTGACATGATTTACAGGATTGAAATAGGTGTGGCTATGAAAGCAGACCATCCAGGGAAAGATAGGACAGCTTGCCTTAAAACCCCTCCCCGACCTCCTCACTTTCCTGAAAATTGCAAAGAGTAAATAAATAGCTGTAGAGCGCACTAACTGAGGATAGAAAAAAAGGAAGGTGCCAAGGAGGACTACTAAATTTATTTCACAATCATTTGTCCTTTCCATTTTTCTAGAGAGTCCACAGGCAGACTGATAATGCAGCAATCAGAACCCGTAGTGAAGATGGCTGAACAATCGGGGTGGTAGGCTGCCATTCCATTTATCAGACTCAGCCAGAAAGGGCAGAGCCTGGTGGAGCAGGGCAAAAGAGTGCGCAAGTTGTGTTCTCCGGCTTTGGAAAAGGAGACATAATTTCAAGGGGCAAATGGATGTCTGGGAGCAAAAAGGAAAGAGAAACCGCCTGAGACAGAGGAAAGAGCCATGAACAATGGGTTAACCAGGAGGTGCCTGGGGAAATTTATTTATTTCCTAAAGTAAAAAGAAAACTAGTTACAGGAAAAGAGCTTTATTTCAGCTCCTGAATTGTTTTATGGGTGATTTCCCTAGAAAGATTTTTTTTCCCTCTGAACAGTTCAGCGTACATGCTCTCCCAGGATTTTCTCATTTCTGTCCTAACAGGAGTGTTCATAGCCCAACACTCCTGCAGTTAAACGCTCTCTACTGTTCACTTCAGCATCTAGGCCTCCTGTCTTTCCTTTGTTACAAATGCTCTGCCAGCAAGAGAAAAGGTTCTTTCTAGAAATAGCAAGATAGCAAAGGGATGGAAATAGAGGGAGGGAGAAGTGCAGGAGAGAGACAGACAAAGACAGAAACAGAGACAGAGACAGTGACACAAAAAGACAGACACAGAGAGAGAGTGACAAACAGAAGGAAAGGGTGGAAAGAGAATAAAACAGTGCAGGAAGAGGAAGCAGGAAGCCCCAGCCTCTGATATCTTCCCTGGTCTATTGTTGCCTCTCTTCTAAGCTGGCCTTCCGGGGCTGCAGCTTAGGTGACAGCCTGCTGCTGCGGCCGCTGTCTCTGCCCTGCAGGCTCTCTTCACCAGTGTGACGCAGTAATGAAGGAGAGCTGCCCTGTCAGAGCTCATCAGCGGTCCTGTGAAGGCGGAATGAAACCACTTCTATTGACCCCCTGGCATATTTATAGTCTCTCTTTTTCTGCTGAGGCTGGTGGTTATCACCTTCCCGTCCTGTGTTGTGTTTATTCAGCAGCACGCTAAATCACGCCTGTGTGCAAGGGGAGCATTCGTCAGGAACCACGAGCCCCTCTTTCAGGCTGCCAAACCTATCCAATTACTGGGGCTGGAAGGGCCTGCAAAAAAATCCCTTCTGCCAGGCAAGTCTTCTTGTTTGTACTCTCTAAAAATAATACCTTCTGAGCTCCTCACGCTTCCCCTGTCCTATCCACACGTTGACTTTGAACTAGCAGAGCACTCATTTATCCTTCATTGGCTTTGTCTCCAAGATCTCCTTTTCCTCCTTAAACAATGAGAAAGAGATGCTGCCTTTCTTTCTGGAGAGGTGGGGGAGAGGATGTGGGTATTTCCGCTTACTCCTCTCTCTATCTTCTTGGCTATCTCTTCAGATGTGCAAGTTACGCAGTCACGTTCTTCTGAAGGGCAGCTAGCACTCTGGTCCCATGCTGCCCTCTGTCTTTCTGTTTCTTGCTAAAAATGTTGCAGTTTCCTTTAACAAGTGATTTGGAAGAAACCATTAAAATCACGAGGAAAATTGTATCATTGTGGTTTATAGCCATGAGAGCTAGATCCAGACAGACCTTTAAATGCTGACAGATGCAAACGGTAAATTGTTTAAAAGAATGTGTTTCTTAACATATATTAATTTATTAAGACCTTTGTTTTTTTACCAATACTTTTACATTTTCTATTTCTTTTGATGTATCTTATTCTTCAGATTAGACAAAAGAAGCAAAGATTAATATTTTTAGACCTGGTATCTTATTCTGGTGCCTGCAATGTTTTCGGAAGCTCATTACAATGGAAAATTTATGACCTAGGATTTTTTAAGCTATGGAAGGCAGAGTTGAAGAACAACAATAAAACCTACCTGGGACTTAGAAATCCTGAATTCTTGTCCCAGCTTTGCTTCTAACTGGACTTGTGACCTTGTAAGTTGTTAATTACTCTGGGCTTTTGTTCCATTATCTATGGTTCTGTCTAGAACTAACACTTCCATACTTACAAGCCTCAGACTGAACAAAGGGAATTAGGCCAAATGATCACTTGACTAACAACCAAGCCATTTGTGAGATCTGGGGCAAAGGTTGATGGCTCCCCTTACCCCCAGAGACTAATGCATAATAGCTGAAGAGGCTGCAGCAGCAACATACAAAGCATAAGACACCTAGACTAAGCATCAATTGTACAGGGTGTACTACTACATATTTAACAACCAGTTCTCAAAAAAAAAAAAAGGAAGAAAGACTGATTTGTAGCCTTTGCCAGTTTCTGTGGTGTAAATACTCCCCACCATGGTCAACTTCAAGCTGCTGACTTGATTACACTGATGAAAGAGTTAGGAAGAAATGCTAAAAGCTGACTCCCAAGAGCCCTTACAATGGCAGTCCAGCACAGCACAAATTCTACCCAGCACACCACTACATGCTCAGCACTCCCACTCTTACCCCTTACATACCCTCCCACTCCCAGGATCAGCTGGACTTTGAGTAAGGAATGGTAGGATTCCAGTAAGAACCTGAGAAACATAAGATAAAGAGAGTAAGATTGCAAAGAAAAGCTTGTGTTAACAGAGAGGTTTTGAATACCTCTCAAAAATGTCACAGAAATATCCCTAACAATTGGGAAAAAAAAAGGATCTTGAGTCTCCGGTCTTTCTGGATATGTAATCCAAAGATATCTTAGAAGAAAATTTCATGTAAATTTTGCATTCTATTTTGGGGCTAATTAGGACTATTTTAATATAAAAAATAATATAAAAGTAATGAAATAATATAAACATTTTTAAACCAAAAAAAAAAATTTCACATACTCCCCCAGCACACCAAAATGTAAATCAATTAAAGTCTTAAAATCAAACCACAACTTGGAGGACTTATAATGGTTTTCTCCATGAAGGAAAGAAGAGCGGGAGGGAAAGAGGGAACGAAAGAGAAAGGAGGGAGAAAGAGAAAAAGAATGGAGAGCAGAAGGACCGTAGGCAGATGAAACAAATGATGTAAAAACACCCTGGTGTGGAGGAAGAGTGGGTTTGGAAGGAGATGCCCCAGTCGTGAAATTCTTCTTAGGACTCAGCTCATCATCACTCTCCATGACAAGAAGCTTCCAAATTTCTGGGCTCACTGGAGAAATGAACACTTTCTTACTTAGATTAATGCCTACTTAAGCAAAATTTGAAGATCAACAGAGAAGGTGTTCTAAAGGCCACCAAAATGGGCATATTAACAGGAATAAGTGGAGAGAGACCACAATGATAGTGGTCATCAAGGACAGACACACTGACTTATGAAGAGGTCATAGCTTTGGTCTAGAAGAAATTAACATCACATCGGTATTGATATACTTAGAGGGGGAAAATGAGCAGTAATCTAGAGGCTCTGCTATCTCAGTAGGAAAGGGAATATTTTAAATAATTTGTACACGGGGCCTGTCCGGTGGCGCAAGCGGTTAAGTGCATGCGCTCCACTGTGGTGGCCCAGGGTTCACCGGTTCGGATCCCGGGCACGCACCAGTGTACTGCTTGGCAAGCCATGCTGTGGCGGCGTCCCATATAAAGTGGAGGAAGATGGGCATGGATGTTAGCTCAGGGCCAGTCTTCCTCAGTAAAAAAAGAGGAGGATTGGCAGATGTTAGCACAGGGCTGATCTCCTCACAAAAAAAAAAAAAAAAAAGTAAGTAATTTGTACAAACGGGTCAAAAATTTCCTAAATTGATAACGGACCATTCGATTTAATCTCATAAATACTCATGGCAAACCCGTGAATACAAAATCCCAAGTGGAGCAGAAATTGGTGCTGGAAAAGGGGCAGGGCACAGGAAGTATGTTCAAAGATAAATCAAGACATGATAAGCACCCTAAAAAAGCTAAGAATATAGCAGGGGTTGATGACCTGCTATCTAAAGTACAAGAATGACAGGGACTATAAAAGAGGTAAAAATACAGTGCTTAAGTAATAACTTCCAGCAGGGAATCAGGAAACGCACTGTGACCTGATTCTATTTCTATTCATAAATTCTTTTTTTCCCTATAAGTGGTACATTTTGCTTATGTAGAAATAATGAAGTCATTTTTATTTGGACTAGATAGATCCAACTTCACCACATTTTTCCTTTTCTCAAGATTATTTAGCCATGGAAAAAAGGACTTCTGATGTATTGCCAGCTAAGTCAATAGGTGTTTACAAATAGCCTGCCCTTCCAGAGACCTTACAGAACCATTCTTGGTGATGAGCTCACAGAGCTGTGTGGTCAGGAAACTCTTTCATATACCTCCCAGTGCTAAAGTGAAGACTTTGCTTTCAGATTCTGACCATGAGTCTAGAAATATTTATAAAATTTATAAAATAATTATTTTTTACTAAGGGACATAACTCTGAACTTAACTTTAAAAACTTCTTAATGTCCTACTAAAATTATTTGTCATTTTAAAATTTAATAATACCATTCTAGTGTGTTATGCAAGGAGAAAGGAGCATATGGAGGCTGCTAAAGAGAACTCCACCTGGTCTGCAAGCTGATTGACCTGGGAACTCTATACCCTTTATATAATGCCACCTATGCCACTCAAAGCCCAACACCTCATAGAAATCTAATAAATCTGGTCAGGTAGTCAGATGTGCAGAACATCTCAATAATCTGAAATTTCAGAAAAGTGAATTTGCAATTTTCTTCACTTATACCATTTTCTTGCAACTGCAGCTAAGGGACAAATTCCAACCATCTGTAGCAGATGAATTAGCAAATGCATTAATTGTGTACCAAAACATGCATTTTGAACCAGCCCAGAGAAGTCTGTGGTGTCATAATGAAGAAAGTAGGCTCTGTGGCCAGACTCCTTGGGTTCAAATCCTAGCTTCCCCCCTTCTCAGGCTGTAAAGCCAAGGTCTGCTTACTAACATTCTCAGAACTTCCCTGTAGGGTAAGGTGGTGAGAATCAAAAAGTAAAGACCCGTAATACACAGAAACCATCCTTAAGCACTACGTAAGAGTGATCTCTTACTACAGCCCTGATCCAGGCTTCATTTTCATATCTTTCTATTTCCCCAGTTGTACATTTCCCTAAACATGGACCCTGCCATAGTTATGCTATTAATGAAAGATTTGTTTACATTTCCAGGCCTTGTGAAATTCCAAGGAACAAAGTTCAGCCAATATTTTAGAGAATGACGTCTGTAATAACACTTAAAGAAGTTTTTCATGTTGACCCATGGACCCCAGGAAAAGGTGAAAGAAGGGGATCCTTGATGAATTTTAAGGAATCTGTGACCCACCAAAAAAAATTTATGCAAAAATGACATGTCTCAATGGACATTTTTTGGAGAAAATTTCCATAGCTTTCCTCAGATTTGAGACTAGACCTAAAATATGACTGAAACACCTCATTTAAACTGAAAAGCTACTGACTTTGGAATTCAAACAGAACCTAATTCAGGTACTTTCTAATTTTTCTTCTTTGCTGAGACTTAACCCCTGATCTTTACGTGCTTGCCAACATTTTATGTTAGATGGCAATTATTACATTTGTACAACCTGTTTCCTTTAACTTTCACTTAAAATATGGATATACAAACTATTATCAAACCCCATCTCAAAATTCAGCTTTATTTACACTATTTCTAGTTTAACAGTTACTTTCATTTAGAATTCTTATCAGTACCCTTTCTACTTCAATTTTTTTGGGACACATCCCATGAAGACATAGAGGCATAGTAGGAAGAACAGGATCTTGGCATCAAACAGACATGAGTCTGTATCCCAGCTATCGCTCAGAGGGGAGGTGAGAAATGTGCCCAGAGCCAAAGCATGGCTCTGGAATGTGGAGATGATGACACACAAAATGCATGACCTCGGGACACAGGGGAAATGCAAAGGTGGTTTCTTCCCCTTTCTTTCCTCTTCTTGTTCTCTACTCCATATGGGGAAGCATTACAGCTTTGAAAAGGGCACTCTCTTACGCCACAGACTTGGTCAAAATTAGTATAATCGCCTCTGGTTTTAATCATCCCATTCAGAAGCATATTTTCCATGGAAGAAGAAGAGCTGTTCTAAATAAATAAAGAAATAGCTTTTGATGTTTAAGTGTAGTAATTTGTTCTATAATAAATTCATGTTAATGAAAAAAATTTAAAGGGTACCTGGAGATAGTAAGTTAGAAGTTGTTAGTGTAATATTACTGAAAATTATCCTATTCTCAGCTAATTATTTTATTTGTGTGCCCTGGGTGGAAAGTTTTATACATTTATTTTAAAATTCTTTCTACATGAATTCATTTTTTTCCTTTGGTGCACTTCTTTTTTTTTGAAATAGACTTTTATTACAAAAACATGTTCAAAAATATTTCTAACACTCCAGTTTTGGGGAAAATACATAGAAAAGCATGCCAGTGACTCAAAGGCTTCATTTCTTCTTTTAAACCCAACTCCCGTCCCCCCAGGAACAAACTTTTAAAGTTGCCTCAAAACTCAGATTCAAAAAGAAAAGCTAATTAAAAATTTTCAAACTATTGACAGCATTTACTATAATAAAACAAAGCCATAAAAAACAGGTTCTAATTCCCACGGTGACACAGATTCTGAGTTAGCCAAAAGGTAGAGTTCAGGTTTCTGGTTCTTGATTACACAGACATTAGATTTACAGACCTTAAGAAAGAGCCTTCCCATGTCGTTTACACGTAGGGATCAGTAGTCCCAGCATTTTATTGCTACCTAAGACAAGACCTGCACGTGCATGTTTTTCCAGGCTCACGATGAATGAGCATCTGAGCTGAGGCACCTGGGGAGCAAAGGAAAGAATAATAATGGGTCTTGTGGGGTCCTCGAGGGACTAATAACTCCAGGTGGTCTTAGAATCATGGAGAATATCCCATCAGGAGCTCTTGGGAGGAAGCCAGGGATATGCAGCTGGTATAGCGTTCAAGTCCTCTTCACAGACTGCTTCAATACAGTCCCTTGTCACTCCCCAGGCCAGCCCTGCAGTGAGCAGTAATTACATCACATTCTATAGATTATCACCCTCCAAGTAATTTCTCAAATGTTCTCGTTAAGTGATATCGTCAAAGCCACAGACTACCAGCTAGGAAGAGATGATGAGAGGCGCCGCTGGTAAACACAAGGAGTGCAATTCAATGGAGGTCCCGAGAGCCCCCTGCCCATCTCATCCCATCTCCTCCCATCCTTCCCTGGCCTTCAGGGAAAAAAGCTTTTGGGTGCTCTTAAAAACTCAAGAATGCAGGAGTAATATCAAGCAAGAGTTCTCTTTTCAACTTCTAGGTCCATACGTTTGAATTCTGGGTCTGCCCCTTAACAATTGTATGACCTTTATATTATTCTTTAGGTCTCAGTTTTGCTGTCTGTGAAACAGGGCAAAGAAGTCCCACTCTTCCTAAGGCTGCTGATGTGACTAAATAAGATAACATATAGAAGATGCCTGGGTCAAATGCCTGCACAAGGTATGCACCCAAGCAATGGTGGTCATGTGAACAGTCAGAACTGATTGAGTGGCTTCTCCCAGCCGGGCACTTTGTTAACTTTGAGGAGCTTCTAACTAATGGCATTGTCCAACATTCAGCCTTCAGAATTCAAAAATTAAAACTGCTAGCTCAGTATTTTACTTATTCATGTCTGTCAGGCTACATTTTAGGGGCTGAGGATACAAAACTGAAAAAAGAAATCATTGCTCTCATATTTCAGAATATAATGGAGGAAATTTATGTACTAACTGCAAGAAGGGATCATCTGAATAGGAGAGGAGATTATTAAAGAGGAATCTTATAAAAATTATCTCACATGTGAATATGTTTTCGTTTCTAAATGGACTTCCTCTGGTGTTTATTACTGTTATTTAACACATGACTCTGTAGGTGGCTGCATTTTGCCAGCTCCATAAATGGTATTAGCCTTGGAGCAAAGTAAAAAATGCAAGATCCATGCAGTTTGGATCAGTCCCTGATACTGTGAACCATCCATTTCCAGCATTGCAGGAGGCTGATAGGGTCCCTTCATTTTTATGGTGGACTAGGAATATGGAACTGGTCCTAGAGAAACAAGAAGAAAAAGATCCCCCACACCCAGGCTGGCTGTGGAAGACAGGTACAGCAGAGGCCTCACGGTACCTGCTCGGACATCTGAGGGAACAGAAGAGGAAAGGAAAGAACTGGGAGTCAACCAGCTGTAACAGAGTCAAGGAGAGAATTGGGAGAGAGACCCCTCCAGCCATATTCCAGTAGAAGTCAGTCGCTCCGTGACAAGAGCACAGTCTAGGGAGCCTGACTGAGATCTTACCTACAGCTTCCTCAGCTCTGCTCCAAGCAGACTAAGGGCTTACTCCACGAGTTCTACTTCAACCTTAACTCTGATTATGCTTCTCAGAATGGTTCTGTAATGAGACACAGGTCTAATAAGTAGCCATCTTTTAAAATCAGAAAGCACTCCAGCCTTGTTAAATTCTTACAATTGTGTGATATAAATGTTTACTCAGCACACAACATCGGGTTTATCCTCAGGACAAGGCAATGACCTGCCAGGAATGACACGATTTAAACTGTTTTTTAGGCCCAAGTACTGTTTGCAAAAAACCTCAGAGACTTCCTTATAAATGTAAGCTGGAAAGCTAAGATAAGCTCTTGTTTATAGCATCCAAAATCTTAGCAAATATTCTAGCCTGTGAATTATAAATTAGCAAGACTTTACTCAATTGATTTTACTCAATTTTATTTTTCTTCAAGAAAATGAGAGGCATCGGGTCCTGTAGAAAACCTAAATACACCCTTAGAACTGTGGCATTAAAAAGCTTCTCAGTGTTTATGGCGCTACATGTGGAGAAAGGTCAAGGCCTTGAGGAAGCACACCACTTAAAAGAAAAAAGCATAGAGAGCATCAGCACTTTTCTCTGAAAAGTTTGATACATGTTCCACACTTTGTCTTCTGGTGAAGGAGCAATTATCTCCACCACATACAAGGTAGCAGTGTCCTACTTGCCCTTCTAGATAGAGAAAAAGAAGTATTTAAATATGAAGTTTATCTTCAGCATCCTTTCCCTGCCCCATTTGGCACCTTCTGCCATCTCTTGGAACCCCCCGAGTCTCTAGCACTACTCTGGTGCCCTATGACCAGATCTTTTTCCTCACCTTCCTCATGCCCCCACTTTGTTTTGTCCTACGCTGCTAGTCTAAAAGGATCTTATGATACAAAGGAAGGGGAGAAGCATTAGACTTCAGATCAGAGGTTTTGACTTTAAGTAGCTGGAGTCCCTGGATGGGGTCCAAATATCAATATTTATGAATGCTTCCCAAGCATTTTGATATGCAGCTGGGGTTGAGAATTAACCCGATGCTAACTGATGGTGGTAGTACTCAGCTAGAACTCCTGCTAGAAAGCATACGCTAAACCCTTACTTTCCATCAATATACATTTATTGTGCTACCCAGTCTAAGGAATAAGTGTCCAAGGATGACTGTTGGTGGTCCATGGCAGGTCAGTGAGAAAGCTACCTGAGTGTTAGCAAGTCTTCTGAACATTCTCGAATCCCCTACTCTACCTACCTAGCAACTGATCCTAACTCAGACAACACTGTACTTTCTCTTGTTGCCAGTAAGTGAGACTAAGGGACAGTACAAGGTAATTCAAATGCCACAGTCTATTCATTTAATTGTACTCACAGTTGAACTTAGATGTGATCGCCTAGGTCTAAATCTTTTCTAATTTACTAGGAAAGAGTCTAGTAAATTTGGTTCCTCCTTGAAAGTAGGGCACTTTTGTTTTCAAAGGACAAAAAAATTATTCAATTTGCAAAATAATATGCTTAAATATTTTAGATGTGAAGATAAAGCTAACTATATTGCCCATGTGAAGCCAAGAGAACTGCCTGAGGGGGGAGGAGGCAGTGCACAAATTTGCTGGTATTGTGTCTTATCAATAAAAACCAATTCAGGCAAATATATTACTAAGCCACTTTGTGGAGAATGGCTGCTTCTTCCAAATTAAGGATAAGCTTCCAGCCAACCATTTGGATAACACTCTATAAGAAAAACATGGGGCCGGCCCCATGGCTTAGCGGTTAAGTGCGCGCGCTCCGCTGCTGGCGGCCCAGGTTCGGATCCCGGGTGCGCACCGATGCACTGCTTCTTCGGCCATGCTGAGGCCGCATCCCACGTACAGCAACTAGAAGGATGTGCAACTATGACACACAACTATCTACTGGGGCTTTGTGGGAAAAATAAGTAAATAAATTACAAAAAAAAAAAGAGAAACAAAATCCTCTCACCTTCACCTCCAGACTGAGACTGTCACTATGATTAACAAATAGGGCTTTGCATCCATATGGCCTGAGCATCCATATGGCCTGAGACTTTTTTTTGGTGTCCCACCAAAATTTACTAAATAATAATAATATGTGGGTGTGGCTTCTGGGAATCTGTATTATTGAAAAGTTCTTCATGTAAAGATGGATCATTCAGTAAATAGAACTGAGAAGTTCTGAGGTAAAAAAAAAAGTAATTTGGATCCATACCTCACACAATGAAACAGGATGAAGTCAAATGGATCACAAACTAAAACATAAATAAATAAACATACAAATAAGAAAGAAACCGTGTGAGAATTCTTTTACCATCTCAGAATGGGAACAGCTGAGATGAAAGAAGAGATTGATTAATTCAGCAATATACAATATACAATATTTTAAATGTTGTATAAAAACTGTTGAGACAGATGATGGGTAGGTAGGTAAATAGATAGATACATAGATACATAGATAGACAAGCAGATGATAGATAGATAGGTAGATAGATAGATGATAGATAGATAGGCAGATAGATAGATAATAGATAGATAGATACATAGATAGATACATAGATAGACAGATAGATGGATGGATGGATGGATGGATGGATGGATGGATAGATAGATAGATAGATAGGCAGATAGACAGATAGGCAGATAGACAGATAGATAGGCAGATAGATGATTGATAGATAGATAGATAGATAGATAGATAGATAGATGATAGATAGATAATAGATAAACCATAAGAAAAGTCTAGAAATAACAAACTGGGAGAAAAAAGTATAACTTATATAACATTTAAAAATTTGGTCTTCTTAATGTAACGGATTCCAACAAATCAATAGGAAAAAAGCCAACAACCCAATATAAAAATGAACAAAAGATTAGAATAGATACTTCACAGGATAAGAACAGCAAATGGCTCATAAACATATGAACATATTGTTTTATTTTTCATAATAACAAAAAGGTAAATTAAAACTACACTGAAATATCTTTTCATAATTCAGAATGGGAAAATTCCCAAAGTTTGATAACACAGTGTTATTGAACAAGGTGTGAGAAACCACCTTGTTCTCTTTGTGGATTGTAAACTAAATATCTGCGGACGACAAGTTAGCAATAGCTGTCAAAATTACAAGTGGTCACATCATGTGACCTAGCCACTCTCTTCCCTCCTATAGCCATAATTTCACACATATGAAAAGATACATGTACAAAGTTATTTATGCAACATTGTTTGTAATAGTAAAATATTGAAAATAACCCAAATGTCCATCCAAAGAGGTCTATTTTATTAAATTATGGCTTAACCATACAATGGAGTACCTGGCTGCCATGAAAGAAAGTCAAGGAAGTTTTTTTATGTACTGACAAGTAACAATGTCTAAGGAAACAAATGAAAGCACATCACAGTCTGTATATTATTGTACTTTGATTTTTTTTTTAAAAAAAGGCAGAGGGAGAGCACTGATATTCCTTGCTATATGATCTCTCAGTCTCAAGAGAGTCACTATAATGACTGTCAAAAATTTTTATTCAATATTCCCCATCTAAACTGAAAAACCGCCATAATGAATCCTCACACAAGCACCAACAAATGTTATGCATGATTCCAGGCAAGATCAGAGTGAGCTTCAGCCGTCTCTCAGGGGTTCTCCAGATAGAACTGAGTCTCTGCTGATGCTGTTTAATCAAGGTCTGCATTATTGTCATTATCTTCCTCATATCTTAAGTAAAAATATCTCCTAAAAGTAGAAAAGGAGAAAATAGTTGAGTCTAAAAGATATAGAAATGCTCACACATGAGAAGAAAAGTTTGAAGTGATAAAGCAAATTGAGAGAAGGATCTCAGCAAAATGCAGGTTCTGACTGACTAGATTTGGGTGAGGGTCTGAGAGGCATCATTTCTAACAAGCTCTCAGGTAATGTGGATGCTGCTGGTCCATGGACCATATTTTGAGTAGCAAACTTTGTTGTCATTGCATACTGCATATAAATATACTCATTAATGAGTTCATTAAGCGTTAAATATTTAGGTTCCCGGTGTTTTAGTATGCAGACATCCTTGGTGAATTAATATATAACAATTGCAGAAATAAATTGGAGTTTCTGATTGCTTGGGAGTGAATTATTTTTTCTTATTAAAAATAATGGATTTTAAGCTCCAACTACCCCAAAATTTGTAATCCAACAGGTTTTCAGAAATTTATATGTGTACGCACACATGTGTGTATTAGCTCCTGTGTGTGTAAAATAACTCTGGAAGGCTCTGGAAGAGTACCAAGAAGTTTGACATTGAGTAGATGGGGAACATGAATAGTATGCGGTCTTCATTATATTTCCTTTTGTGTCTTTTGAATATGAGTCATATACATATGTTATTTATTATTAAATAATATTTTTAAGTTCCTCTTCTGAAATTGATGACCTCCTGAAGTTGAACAGAAAGCAATGAGGGTTTATGCAGGTTTAAATCTATAGAAAACTTTTCCAGGAAAGACACAGTGCTGACTGACCTTGACGAGTTTGGAATAGCTTAAATCTACACACAGAAGCAAATAAGTGTTCAATGGTTGCATCATCAATGAATGAGAGTTTTTCATTTTTCCAATAGCTTTTTGAAATATACCTATTAGAATTATATGTGAGAGATCAAAATTGACCACTCTGAAATATGTCTCTTTACCTTGATTATTTTCTCTGACAGACATTTGACCTCCTCCACTAACTGCCTAAAGGAATTTAACAATGGGTATGGACAGACGGGCAGGGTCCTTGCTAAGCCCATTCTTTACAAAGCTCTGTCTATCAAAGATTTACATTTGTAAAGGTTTCCCCCTCTGTATTGGGAAGGGGGGGGTTGCCTTATCTCTGGAAACTCTTATCAGTACCGAAGATGAGGACTTAAATCTACATACTCTTG